>NC_135232.1:281433383-282058383 GCF_051348905.1 Ranitomeya variabilis
GCCAGAATGGTAAAGCCAGTGACTGAGGGCAGATATTAATAGCCAGGAGAGGGTCCATGGTTATTGGCCCCCCCCCCCCTGGCTACAAACATCTGCCCCCAGCCACCCCAGAAAAGGCACATCTGGAAGATGCGCCTATTCTGGCACTTGGCCACTCTCTTCCCACTCCCTGTAGCGGTGGGATATGGGGTAATGAAGGGTTAATGCCACCTTGCTATTGTAAGGTGACATTAAGCCAGATTAATAATGGAGAGGCGTCAATTATGACACCTATCCATTATTAATCCAATTGTTTGAAAGGGTTAAAAAACACACACACACATGATTAAAAAGTATTTTAATGAAATAAACACAGCGGTTGTTTTAATAATTTATTGCTCTCTCATTCCATTTTCAGACCCTCGCTTGGCAAAACAATAAACACACAAGATACATACCCTCTCTGATGAACTGTCACGTCCCACGAAGTAATCCATCTGAAGGGGTTAACTAATATTACAGGCACCAGCTGCGATAAACCACTCGCTCGTGCCTGTAATCCCCGGGTGCTGAAAGGAAAGCAGTGATCTATACTTACATTCAGTCGCGGTGAGGCGCCCTCTGGTGGATGTTCTCATGAACTGCAGCCTGGGAACTTTTTCCCACGCTCCAGGTCATATGAGGACATCCACCAGGGGGCGCATCACCGCGACTGAAGGAAATGTAGGTCAATGACCTATAGTTACCTTCAGTCGCGGTGATGCGCCTCCTGGTGGATGTCCTCATATGACCTGGAGAGTGGGAAAAAGTTCCCAGGCTGCAGTTCATGAGAACATCCAGCAGGGGCGCATCACCGCGACTGAATGTAAGCATAGATCACTGCTTTCCTTTCAGCACCCGGGGATTACAGGCACGAGCGAGTGGTTTATCGCAGCTCTGCCTGTAATATTAGTTAACCCCTTCAGATGGATTACTTCGTGGGACGTGACAGTTCATCAGAGAGGGTATGTATATTGTGTGTTTATTGTTTTGCCAAGCGAGGGTCTGAAAATGGAATGAGAGAGCAATAAAATATTAAAACAACCGCTGTGTTTATTTCATTAAAATACTTTTTAATCATGTGTGTGTGTGTTTTTTAACCCTTTCAAACAATTGGATTAATAATGGATAGGTGACATAATTGACGCCTCTCCATTATTAATCTGGCTTAATGTCACCTTACAATAGCAAGGTGGCATTAACCCTTCATTACCCCATATCCCACCGCTACAGGGAGTGGGAAGAGAGTGGCCAAGTGCCAGAATAGGCGCATCTTCCAGATGTGCCTTTTCTGGGGTGGCTGGGGGCAGATGTTTTTAGCCACGGGGGGGCCAATAACCATGGACCCTCTCCTGGCTATTAATATCTGCCCTCAGTCACTGGCTTTACCATTCTGGCGGAGAAAATTGCGCGGGAGCCCACGCCAATTTTTTCCGCCATTTAACCCTTTATTTTAGCAGCTACAGTGCTGAAATTTTGCACATACACACTACTAACATTAGTAGTGTGGAATATGCAAAAAAAATGGGGATATGAGATGGTTTACTGTATGTAAACCATGTCTCATATCCTGTCGGGTTTGTGAAGGAGAAATGAGAAGCCGGCAATTGAATTACCGGCTTTTCTATAGAACACCGCTGCGTATTTCTCGCAAGTCACACTGCAGGTCCGTGTGTAATCCGATTTTTTCTCGCACCCATAGACTTTCATTGGCGAGTCTCGGCCGAGATACGCTGACAATCGCAGCCTGCTGCGAGTTCCCTCGGATCCGAAATACGGTGGAGAAAATATCGGATGATGGGAGCTGCACCATAGATTAACATTGGGCCGAGTGCTATGCGATTTTTTATCGCATAGCACTCGTCCGTATTACGGTCTAGTGTGACCCCGGCCTTAGGTATATACTCACCCTCGGACACGCCCTGCTTCTTTAAATCTTCAGTAAATCTGCGGTAATTCCATGGTAAATCCGCAGTGTGGTTTACCTGCGGATTTAGTGTGGAAAAATCCGCACACCATTCCGCAGCGTGTGCACATACCCTTACTGTCATGTGTGGCTTATGTCCAGTGTGTGAGTGTAGTGTGTAATGTGTGCGCAGTGTGTTATTGGCATGTGTGGCTTATGTCCAGTGTGTGAGTGGAGTGTTTCATATGTGTCCAGTGTGTTATTGGCATGTGTGGCTTATCATGTCAAGTGTGTGAATAGAGTGTGTAATGTGTGTCCAGTGCATTACTGGCATGTGTGGCCTATGTCCAATGTGTGAGTGCAGTGTGCAATATGTGTCCAGTGCATTACATGCATATGTGACATCTGTGTTAAGGCCCCGTCTCACTAAGCGATTTACCAACGATCACGACCAGCGATATGACCTGGCCGTGATCGTTGGTAAGTCGCTGTGTGGTCGCTGGGGAGCTGTCACACAGACCGCTCTCTCCAGCGACCAACGATCAGGGGAACGACTTCGGCATCGTTGAAACTGTCTTCAACGATGCCGAAGTCCCCCAGCAGCACCCGGGTAACCAGGGTAAACATCGGGTTACTAAGCGCAGGGCCGCGCTTAGTAACCCGATGTTTACCCTGGTTACCAAAAAAAACAAACACTACATACTCGCCTTTCGGTGTCCAGGTCACTTGCCGTCTGCTTCCTGCTCTGACTGAGCCGCCGTACACTGAGAGCAGAGCGCAGCGGTGACGTCACTGCTGTGCTCTCACTTCTCACTGTACGGCCGGGAGTCAGTGAGAGCAGGAAGCAGACGGCAAGGGACCTGACGGACATCAGAAGGCGAGTATGTACTGTTTTTTTTTTTTTCCATTTACGCTGGTAACCAGGGTAAACATCGGGTTACTAAGCGCGGCCCTGCGCTTAGTAACCCGATGTTTACCCTGGTTACCAGTGAAGACATCGCTGGATCGGTGTCACACACACCGATTCAGCAATGTCAGCGGGGCCTCAACGACCAAAAAAAGGTCCAGGCCATTCCGACACGACCAGCGATCTCGCAGCAGGGGCCTGATCGCTGGTACGTGTCACACATAGCGAGATCGCTATGGAGGTCGCTGTTGCGTCACAAAACTTGTGACTCAGCAGTGATCTCGCTAGCGATCTCGCTATGTGAGACGGGGCCTTTAGTCTCTTCTAGTGCACAGAACGTGCCGTGCCAGTATAGTGTGCTTAATGTGTTAGTGGCAAGAGTGCCTTGGGGTAAAATGTAAATTGAATGGCAAGTGGCCCAACACATTTCTAGCATGCTGTCAGCATCTTTCCCTAAGGTTGGTGGGTCTGTTACAGGCTTAAGGTACCTTCACACTAAGCGACGCTGCAGCGATATCGACAACGATGCCGATCGCTGCAGCGTCGCTGTGTGGTCGCTGGAGAGCTAGTGCAGCACCCCAGAGTCCTGGTCGTTGCAGTAATGTCGCTCTGCCACTAAGGGGAGTGATGTTACGTCTGACTGCATTAAAGGAGTTCACCTGATCAGGTAACACTCACACTACACTTCACACTCCGGCCACCAGGGGGGGTGGTTCTATCTAGTAGGCCACTCCTCACACTCTGGTAAAACTGGGGGTTGGACAGGAAGACAGGGAGAAGTAACTAGGAATAGCTAGAGAGAGGACCTGTCAGGGATGGGATCCTGACAGATTCCTAAGAAAGGACAAAAAGAGAGAAAAACGGGAATACAGCAAAGAGGCGATAGGACCAGAAGGAGTCGTGCTGTAAGATCGAGGCAACATCCTTCTGAGGCGCAAACAGTCGGTGGCCGGAACGCCGAGAAAGTAAGAGACTTTAACCCCTTCCCGACATTTGACGTACTATCCCGTCGAGGTGGGGTGGGCCCGTATGACCGCCGACGGGATAGTACGTCATAGCCGATCGGCCGCGCTCACGGGGGGAGCGCGGCCGATCGCGGCCGGGTGTCGGCTGCATATCGCAGCTGACATCCGGCACTATGTGCCAGGAGCAGTCACGGACCGCCCCCGGCACATTAACCCCCGGCACACCGCGATCAAACATGATCGCGATGTGCCGGCGATGCAGGGAAGCATCGCGCAGGGAGAGGGCTCCCTGCGGGCTTCCCTGAGCCCCCCGCAGCAACGCGATGTGATCGAGGGTCTTACCTCCCAGAGCAGGCACTGTGAAGCAGCCTGTACTTCTCGCAGATCGGTGATCTGTCAGAGTGCTATGCAAACTGGCAGATCACCGATCTGTATTGTCCCCCCCTGGGGCAAAGTAAGAAAGTAAAAAAAAAAATTTCCAAATGTGTAAAAAAAAATAAAAAAAAATATTCCAAAATAATGAAAAAAAAAAAAAATATTATTCCCATAAATACATTTCTTTATCTAAATTAAAAAAAAAAACAATAAAAGTACACATATTTAGTATCGCCACGTCCGTAACGACCCAACCTATAAAACTGCCACACTAGTTAACCCCTTCAGTAAAAACCGTAAGAAAAAAAAAACGAGGCAAAAAACAACGCTTTATTACCATACCGCCGAACAAAAAGTGGAATAACACGCGATCAAAAAGACTGATATAAATATCCATGGTACCGCTGAAAACATCATCTTGTCCCGCAAAAAACAAGCCGCCATACAGCATCATCAGCAAAAAAATAAAAAAGTTATAGTCCTGAGAATAAAGCGATACCAAAATAATTATTTTTTCTATAAAATAGTTTTTATCGTATAAAAGCACCAAAACATAAAAAAATGATATAAATGAGGTATCGCTGTAATCGTACTGACCCGACGAATAAAACTGCTTTATCAATTTTACCAAACCCGGAACGGTATAAACGCCTCTCCCAAAAGAAATTCATGAATAGCAGGTTTTTGGTCATTCTGCCTCACAAAAATCGGAATAAAAAGCGATCAAAAACGGTCACGTGTCCGAAAATGTTACCAATAAAAACGTCAACTCGTCCCGCAAAAAACAAGACCTCACATGACTCTGTGGAGCAAATGTGGAAAAATTATAGGTCTCAAAATGTGGAGACGCAAAAACTTTTTTGCTATAAAAAGCGTCGCTGGTTTCACACTTCCGTTTTTGTCTGCAGCGTTTTTTGCACAAAAAAACGCATGCGTTTTTTCCCTATATTTAACATTGAAAACGCATGCGGTTTTTTTGTACGCGTTTGGTCGCGTTTTCAAACGCATGCGGTTTTTTTCTGCATGCGTTCATTTTCAGAAATACAACCTGCAGTATTTTCTTGCGTTTTTAAGCACATGCGTTTGTTTGCGTTAAAAACGCATGCATTTTTATCGAAAAAAAACAGAAAACACACTGAAAAGCCACCCACCACCATCAAGGTGATAAAGGGATCCAAACCCTAACCCTAACTCTACCCCTAACCTCACCCCTAACCGTTTAATGAACATTTTCTGACAGTCATAGTGCCACGTATTTCAGTGCCACGTATTTCAGTGCCACGTATTTCAGTGCCACGTATTTCAGTGCCATGTATTTCAGTGCCACGTATCACGTATTTCAGTGCCACGTGTTTCAGTGCCACGTATTTCAGTGCCACGTATCACGTATTTCAGTGCCACATATTTTAGTACCACGTATTTCAGTTGCACGTATTTCAGTGCCACGTATTTCAGTGCCACGTATTTCAGTGCCACGTATCACGTATTTCAGTGCCACGTGTTTCAGTGCCACGTATTTAAGTGCCACGTATCACATATTTCAGTGCCACGTATTTCAGTGCCACGTATTTCAGTGCCACGTATTTCAGTGCCACGTATTTAAGTGCCACATATCACATATTTCAGTGCCACTTATTTAAGTGCCACGTATTTCAGTGCCACGTATTTCAGTGCCACGTATTTCAGTGCCACGTATTTCAGTGCCACGTGTTTCAGTGCCACGTATTTAAGTGCCACGTATCACGTATTTCAGTGCCACGTATTTCAGTGCCACGAATTTCAGTGCCACGTATTTCAGTGCCACGTATTTCAGTGCCACGTATTTCAGTCACGTTTAGGGTTAGGGTTAGGGGTAGGGTTAGGGTTAGGGCTAGGGTTGGAGGTAAAGTTAGGGTTGGGGCTAAAGTTAGGGTTGGGGCTAAAGTTAGGGTTAGGGTTTGGATTACATTTACGTTTGGATTAGGGTTGGGATTAGAATTATGGGTGTGTCAGGGCTAGGGGTGTGGTTAGGGTTACCGTTGGGATTAGGGTTAGGGGTGTGTTTGGGTTAGGGTTTCAGGTAGAATTGGAGGGTTTCCACTGTCCAGGCACATCAGGGGCTCTCCAAGCGCGACATGGCGTCCAATCTCAATTCCAGCCAATTCTGCGTTGAAAAAGTAAAACAGTGCTCCTTCCCTTCCGAGCTCTCCCGTGCGCCCAAAAAGGGGTTTACCCCAACATATGTGTTATCAGCGTACTCGGGACAAATTGAACAACAACTTCTGGGGTCCAAGTTCTCTTGTTATGCTTAGGAAAATAAAAATTTGGGGGGCTAAAAATCATTTTTGTGGGAAAAAAAAGATGTTTTATTTTCACGGCTCTGCATTATAAACTGTAGTGAAACACTTGGGGGTTCAAAGTTCTCACAACACATCTAGATAAGTTCCTTGGGAGGTCTAGTTTCCAATATGGGGTCACTTGTGGGGGGTTTGTACTGTTTGGGTACATCAGGGGCTCTGCAAATGCAACGTGACGCCTGCAGACCAATCCATTTAAGGCTGCATTCCAAATGGCGCTCCTTCCCTTCCGAGCTCTGTCATGCGCCCAAACAGTGGTTCCCCCCGACATATGGGGTATCAGCGTACTCAGGACAAATTGGACAACAACTTTTGGGGTCTAATTTATCCTGTTACCCTTGTGAAAATACAAAACTGGGGGCTAAAAAATCATTTTTGTGAAAAAAAAAAAAGAATTTTTATTTTCACGGCTTTGCGCTATAAACTTTAGTGAAACACTTGGGGGTTCAAAGTTCTCAAAACACATCTAGATAAGTTCCTTGGGAGGTCTAGTTTCCAATATGGGGTCACTTGTGGGGGGTTTGTACTGTTTGGGTACATCAGGGGCTCTGCAAATGCAACGTGACGGCTGCTGACCAATCCATTTAAGTCTGCATTCCAAATGGCGCTCCTTCCCTTCCGAGCTCTGTCATGCGCCCAAACAGTGGTTCCCCCCCACATATGGGGTATCAGCGTACTCAGGACAAATTGGAAAACAAATTTTGGGGTCCAATTTATTCTGTTACCCTTGTAAAAATACAAAGCTGGGGGCTAAAAAATCATTTTTGAGAAAAAAAAAAAATTATTTTCACGGCTCTGCGTTATAATCTGTAGTGAAACACTTGGGGGTTCAAAGCTCTCAAAACACATCTAGATAAGTTCCTTAGGGGGTCTACTTTCCAAAATGGTGTCACTTGTAGGGAGTTTCAATGTTTAGGCACATCAGGGGCTCTCCAAACGCAACATGGCGTCCCATCTCAATTCCAGTCAATTTTGCATTGAAAAGTCAAATGGCGCTCCTTCCCTTCCAAGCTCTGCCATGCGCCCAAACAATGGTTTACACCCACATATGGGGTATCAGCGTACTCAGGACAAATTGCACAACATTTTTTGGGGTCCAATTTCTTCTCTTACCCTTGGGAAAATAAAAAATTGGGGGCAAAAAGATCATTTTTGTGAAAAAATATGATTTTTTATTTTTACGGCTCTGCATTATAAACTTCTGTGAAGCACTTGGTGGGTCAAAGTGCTCACCACACATTTAGATAAGTTCCTTAGGGGGTCTACTTTCCAAAATGGTGTCACTTGTAGGGAGTTTCAATGTTTAGGCACATCAGGGGCTCTCCAAACGCAACATGGCGTCCCATCTCAATTCCAGTCAATTTTGCATTGAAAAGTCAAATGGCGCTCCTTCCCTTCCAAGCTCTGCCATGCGCCCAAACAATGGTTTACACCCACATATGGGGTATCAGCGTACTCAGGACAAATTGCACAACATTTTTTGGGGTCCAATTTCTTCTCTTACCCTTGGGAAAATAAAAAATTGGGGGCAAAAAGATCATTTTTGTGAAAAAATATGATTTTTTATTTTTACGGCTCTGCATTATAAACTTCTGTGAAGCACTTGGTGGGTCAAAGTGCTCACCACACATCTAGATAAGTTCCTTAGGGGGTCTACTTTCCAAAATGGTGTCACTTGTAGGGAGTTTCAATGTTTAGGCACATCAGGGGCTCTCCAAACGCAACATGGCGTCCCATCTCAATTCCAGTCAATTTTGCATTGAAAAGTCAAATGGCGCTCCTTCCATTCCAAGCTCTGCCATGCGCCCAAACAATGGTTTACACCCACATATGGGGTATCAGCGTACTCAGGACAAATTGCACAACATTTTTTGGGGTCCAATTTCTTCTCTTACCCTTGGGAAAATAAAAAATTGGGGGCGAAAAGATCATTTTTGTGAAAAAATATGATTTTTTATTTTTACGGCTCTGCATTATAAACTTCTGTGAAGCACTTGGTGGGTCAAAGTGCTCACCACACATCTAGATAAGTTCCTTAGGGGGTCTACTTTCCAAAATGGTGTCACTTGTAGGGAGTTTCAATGTTTAGGCACATCAGGGGCTCTCCAAACGCAACATGGCGTCCCATCTCAATTCCAGTCAATTTTGCATTGAAAAGTCAAATGGCGCTCCTTCCCTTCCAAGCTCTGCCATGCGCCCAAACAATGGTTTACACCCACATATGGGGTATCAGCGTACTCAGGACAAATTGGACAACATTTTTTGGGGTCCAATTTCTTCTCTTACCCTTGGGAAAATAAAAAATTGGGGGCGAAAAGATCATTTTTGTGAAAAAATATGATTTTTTATTTTTACGGCTCTGCATTATAAACTTCTGTGAAGCACTTGGTGGGTCAAAGTGCTCACCACACATCTAGATAAGTTCCTTAGGGGGTCTACTTTCCAAAATGGTGTCACTTGTAGGGAGTTTCAATGTTTAGGCACATCAGGGGCTCTCCAAACGCAACATGGCGTCCCATCTCAATTCCAGTCAATTTTGCATTGAAAAGTCAAATGGCGCTCCTTCCCTTCCAAGCTCTGCCATGCGCCCAAACAATGGTTTACACCCACATATGGGGTATCAGCGTACTCAGGACAAATTGCACAACATTTTTTGGGGTCCAATTTCTTCTCTTACCCTTGGGAAAATAAAAAATTGGGGGCGAAAAGATCATTTTTGTGAAAAAATATGATTTTTTATTTTTACGGCTCTGCATTATAAACTTCTGTGAAGCACTTGGTGGGTCAAAGTGCTCACCACACATCTAGATAAGTTCCTTAGGGGGTCTACTTTCCAAAATGGTGTCACTTGTAGGGAGTTTCAATGTTTAGGCACATCAGGGGCTCTCCAAACGCAACATGGCGTCCCATCTCAATTCCAGTCAATTTTGCATTGAAAAGTCAAATGGCGCTCCTTCCCTTCCAAGCTCTGCCATGCGCCTAAACAATGGTTTACACCCACATATGGGGTATCATCGTACTCAGGACAAATTGTACAACAACTTTGGGGGTCCATTTTCTCCTGTTACCCTTGGTAAAATAAAACAAATTGGAGCTGAAATAAATTTTGTGTGAAAAAAAGTTAAATGTTCATTTTTATTTAAACATTCCAAAAATTCCTGTGAAACACCTGAAGGGTTAATAAACTTCTTGAATGTGGTTTTGAGCACCTTGAGGGGTGCAGTTTTTAGAATGGTGTCACACTTGAGTATTTTCTATCATATAGACCCCTCAAAATGACTTCAAATGAGATGTGGTCCCTAAAAAAAAATGGTGTTGTAAAAATGAGAAATTGCTGGTCAACTTTTAACCCTTATAACTCCGTCACAAAAAAAAATTTTGGTTCCAAAATTGTACTGATGTAAAGTAGACATGTGGGAAATGTTACTTATTAAGTATTTTGCGTGACATATGTCTGTGATTTAAGGGCACAAAAATTCAAAGTTGGAAAATTGCAAAATTTTCAAAATTTTCGCCAAATTTCCATTTTTTTCACAAATAAACGCAAGTTATATCGAATAAATTTTACCTTTAACATGAAGTACAATATGTCACGAGAAAACAATGTCAGAATCGCCAAGATCCGTCAAAGCGTTCCAGAGTTATAGCCTCATAAAGGGACAGTGGTCAGAATTGTAAAAATTGGCCCGGTCATTAACGTGCAAACCACCCTTGGGGGTGAAGGGGTTAAGCATTACTTCAAACCACGGCCGGACAGTCAATTATAGGTTGGCTGTCTCACTATAACACCTAAACAGACAACGGAGGCAGCTGTGGGAGAGGGGCGACTCTAGAGTCCCGGAAGAACTCCAGGCCTACCCCGTCATACGGGTGCGTCCTAACCATATCATCTGGGGGACGGAGAGAACGAACATCAGAGACAGACAGAATCAGTTGTGAGGACTATCCTGGGGAGCTCAGCAAGGAAGGACTACAACACACAGGCGCTAGAAGGTAGACACTGATTCCCACCTGCAAAGGGAACTCCGGATGTGCCGTCGGACCGGCCGGTCTCAGCCAGCCCTGTTAACAGTGCTCTGGATTGGGTACCTCCAAACCTTCAGTAAAAAGGTAAAGAGACTGCAACCTGGTGTCCTTGTTATTTACTGCGACCTGCACCACATCATAACATCGTCACCATACCTCCACCTTTATTGTACGCTCCTCAGCAGGGTCACGGACCGGGTCTAGCCACCGTGACAACCCCAGAGCAGAGACTCAGAGGCCCAGTACCGGGTACCCCTCGGCCCTGCGGCAGTGGGGGCGCTACAACTTGGCGTCACGAACAGGATCTACTTAAGCCTGAAGAATCAGGTCATGTGTGCCTTGGAACTGTGATTTATTGTGCTTGGACTGTGACTTATTGCAAAGACTGTGCATTGTTATTGTCGCCAAGAGTTCCCGCCACAATTCGCCATCGCCGCGCACGGAGGGAGGAGCCTTAGCTTCGTGGGCGGAATCGGTTAAAAAGAAGCGCGGAATGAGAAAGCGCGGTAAGGTGCTAACTCCGGAAGAGGAACTCCGACCTCCAGCAGGTTAGTGGGAGGAAGGGACAGCCATGTCTGAGTCACGGAAAGCGGAGGCGGCGGTCGCAGCCGTGAACACAGAGGCAGCTCCGTTCCCCTTAGCGGATGTAGCCGCGGCCCTAATACCACCACCGCTGGCCGCAGAGCCCGCTGCCCCCATCAGCCAGTCAGACACTGCCGCTACCACAAAGGCCATAATGCCCTTCTCTATGCCATACCTGCCCGGAGCGGCCTGGCTCCCGCGATATTCCGGGGAGTCACACACCTTAACTGATTTTAAAGAGGGAATCTGCAGCCTGCTCGAGTTCTATCCCCTGACGGAGCCACAGAAGGTTCATATGATAATCGGCCAACTCTTCGGGGCGGCTCTGAGAGAAGTGAAGTCCTGGCCCGCTGTGGATAAAGGAACTGCACAGCAGGTTTTTGCAAAGCTTAAAGCCACCTTCGATACCCGCACTGCTACAGAAATTAAACTGACTTTCTATGGATGCAAACAGAGACCGCAGGATAGCTTATGGGACTATGCCCTTAATCTCCAGGAGGCGCTGCGGGCTATTCAGCAGAGTGATCCCGACAGCATGCAGGATGAGGATAAACTCCTGAAGGAGCGGTTCATTGAGGGGCTCCTGTGCAGTCACCAACGGGGCCAATTGCACTTCCTGGCCATGCAAAATCCAGACTTGACTTTTGCGCAATTCAAGGATAAAGCTATCCAGGCGTTGCAGGAGCGACAGCCCAGCCGTGCAGTGCCTCCCAGGCGTCCCGCTCTCACATACCACCAGGAGGTGGCGTCAGATGCCCCAGTCGCCGCCGAGGCCGATGCCCAGAGCCTAGAGGACGACTCCCCTGCAGGACTCCGCCTCCAGATGCAGGAGCTGACCAAGAGTGTTGCTGCCCTGGCCCGGACGGTGCAGTCCCTACAGGAGGCCCCCAAGGAGAAGATCCAGCTGGCCTCCAGACCAGAGGATATCCCTTGGATGCGACAGAGGAGGACTCCGCCGACCAGAGGCCGGGACGACGATCACATCCATCGGGACGGACGACCCATCTGCCTCCGCTGTCATCAGGTGGGCCACCTTGCAAGGTACTGTCCTTTAAACGAGCAACCCCTGGGGCAAAGGGCCGACCCCCAGGAGTAGGACGACCAGGCCCGCAGCATTGGAGAGCCAAATACATTGGAGGGCGACCAGTGCTTCCTGTAGTGGTTGACGGTATCCCCATGAACGCTTTGCTGGACACCGGTTCTCAGGTGACGACTATGCCTTACGTGCTTTATAAATGGTATTGGGAGGACACCGATATTACTCGTGGCCCCGATGACGATTTCACCATAATAGCCAGTAATGGTCAGCCGTTGCCACAAGTGGGGTATAAAGAGGTCACCATCAAGGTGGGGCGGGTGGAATTGAAGGCCCAAGGGATTGTGATTGTTGATATTGATCGCCGAGAATGTAATCCCATGATGACTATCGGTACTAATGTTATAGAAAATTGTCTTGTAGAAGTTATTGTTTTGTTGCAACAGGTGGCAGAAACCGCTGGCCACAGTGAACAACGCGCCCTGCAAAAAGAAATCAGAGCTCTGATGCAGAGACAGCAGGTAGAGCTGACTGGTGGTGAGATTGGTCGTGTCACTGTGAGTGATTCCAACCCCATCGCGATACCCCCCAGGAGTGAGATGTTAATATGGTGTCGGGCAGCCATAGGCCTCAGGGGTAAGGACTACCAGGCCTTGGTAGAACCTGTATATTCAGACAATAGGCCTACTATCCTGACAGCCCGGGGGGTGGTCGACGTCCGCCAGGGGAGGGTGCCCGTACGTGTCCTCAATTGTGGGGAGGAACAGGTCCACCGCACCAAGTATGCCACGCTCGCCAAACTGTTCGCTGTCAATAATAGTGTGATACAGACACCTGAACCCTTGGTCCCATCAAACGTGTCGGAGGACAACGGTTCTGCAGGGCACTCGAAAGATTGGTGTCGGGAATTGCATGTGGGCACTGACTCTACCCCATCCCATCAGAAACAGGGGGCCTACAGGGTGGTTCACGAGTACGAGCAGGTATTCAGCAAACACCCCTTAGATTTTGGACAGGTGAAAGGGATCCAACATCACATCCCCACGGGAGATCACCGACCCATAAAAGAGAGATATCGCCCTGTACCCCCAGCTCATTACCAGTGTGCCAAGGACATGTTGAGAGAAATGAAGGAGGCCTGGGTGGTGAGAGACAGTTGTAGCCCCTGGGCAGCTCCATTAGTCCTTGTTAAAAAGAAGGATGGTACAATGAGGATGTGTGTTGATTACAGGCAGTTGAATCGCATTACACATAAGGACGCATACCCACTGCCCAGGATAGAGGAATCTCTGGCTGCCTTAAAATCTGCTAACTACTTCTCTACCTTAGATCTCACCAGTGGGTACTGGCAGGTTCCCATGGCGGAGGCGGACAAAGAGAAGACGGCCTTCACGACACCGATGGGTCTCTGCGAATTCAACTACATGCCCTTCGGATTGTGCAATGCCCCGGGGACGTTCCAGAGGATGAATGGAGTGCTGTCTGGGGCACAAGAACTTTGAAACCGTACTGCTGCATTTGGATGATGTCATTGTCTTCTCTAAGACCTACGAAGACCATCTGAAACACCTGGCTGAGGTGTTTGAAGCCCTGTACAACTTTGGCTTAAAGGTGAAACCATCCAAATGTCATCTGCTGAAACCCAAGGTGCAGTACCTGGGCCATGTGGTGAGCGCTGAAGGAGTGGCCCCAGACCCCGACAAGGTCACGGTGATCCAGGACTGGCCAAAGCCCAACAACCTCCACGAAGTCCGGCAGTTCCTCGGGCTGGTAGGCTATTACCGGAGGTTCATTAAGGACTTCACCAAGAAGGCCGCGCCCTTGCAAGACCTGTTGGTGGGCCAATCAAAGAAGACCAAGGGGAAAAACACCCCATTTGATTGGAATGAGGGGCTGGAAGGATCCTTCACTTGCTTGAAGTTGGCACTGACGGGAGAAGAGGTATTGGCCTACCCTGAGTACGACCAACCGTTTGTGCTGTATACTGATGCCAGCAATGTAGGATTGGGGGCCGTGCTGTCCCAGGTCCAGAAAGGCCAGGAGAGGGTAATCGCTTACGCCAGCAGGAAGCTTCGTCCCACGGAAAGGAACCATGACAACTACAGTTCCTTTAAGCTGGAATTCCTTGCCATCGTCTGGGCAGTGACAGAGAGGTTCAAACACTACCTGGCCTCAGCGAAATTCACCGTCTTCACGGATAACAATCCGCTAACGCATCTGGATACTGCCAAACTCGGGGCCTTGGAACAGAGGTGGATGGCCCGGCTGTCCAACTACGACTTCACCATCAAGTACCGGGCAGGACGCAAGAATGCAAATGCCGATGCCCTGTCCCGAATGCCTAATTTGCCAGAAACGGGAGAAGACCCGGAGGCACTTGAAGAGGTGGAGCTGCCTGCATTCCATCGCCCCAAAGCCACTCAGAACTCCCATCATGTGAAGAACAGGCACAAGAACCAACCGGATGCCATGCCGAATCCCCTGCCCCACCACGGATGGGCGGAGACCCAGGATGGTGACCCCGCGGTCCATCGGGTGAAAGAGCTCTTGAAGCAGGCAGGGTTGCATCCCGGCCCAGATGATCCACAGGAGACCCAGCAGCTGTGGAAGGGGAGAAGCAAACTATTTATCCATGATGGCAAGCTGTGCCGGAGAAGCATCGACCCACGTACTCACGAATTGGTATGGCAGATAGTAGTGCCAAGGCAAGATGCGCCCATGGTTCTGGGAGCCTACCACGATGGAGCCGGACACTTCGGATGGAAGAAGCTGGAGAGGCTACTCCGAGGGAGGTTCTATTGGATTGGCATGAAGAGAGTCATTGAGAAGTGGTGTCGGGAGTGTGGTCCATGTAGCCTACGCAGGAGGGACCGTGGCAGCCAACGGGCTCCCTTGCAGCCTATCATCACCAAGCGGCCGCTCGAACTGGTCGCACTGGATCATGTGAAGCTGACACCTAGCCGGTCAGGCTATGTCTACGCTCTTACCATCGTGGATCACTACTCCAGATTTTTGGTGGTTGTGCCTGTCAAGGATCTAACGGCCAGGACGGCCGCCAAGGCTTTCCAGCAGTACTTTTGTAGGCCCCATGGCTACCCGGAGAAGGTACTGACCGATCAGGGACCAGCATTCGAAGCGGAAGTGTTCCAAGAGTTCTGCCAATTGTACGGGTGTAAGAAGATCAGAACCACACCGTACCATCCCCAAACCAATGGGATGTGCGAAAAGATGAACCAGTTGGTGATCGAGTTACTAAAGACCTTGCCCGTAGAGGAACGGAGCCTGTGGCCAACGAAGTTGCCTGACTTGGTGGATATATATAATCACATCCCAGTAAATTCCACCAACTGCACTCCAGCGTACCTGATGCGAGGGAGGTCTAGCAAGTTACCTGTTGATCTGGACATGGGGGTCCTAACCCCCGAAGATACCTCGCCGGATGCCGATTGGGATACCGAGAGGCGGCAAAGGTACCGCAAGGTACAGGAGTGCGTGGAAAGAAGCCTTGCTCAGGCCAGGCAAAAACAGGAAAGGGACTACAACCAGCATGCCCCTGCAATTCCCTTACCACCTGGTGAGCACGTACTCAAACAAAAGAGGAGGCTACACAAACTCAACGACCAATGGGAAGCGGAACCGTATACTGTCCTGCCATCCGATTTCGACAACACGAAGGTTTGCCTCATCAGCAAGGATGGAGGGGAGACCTCGACGGTGATATCCAGGGACCACCTTAAAGCCTGCCCTGAGAAACTGAGAGCGAGGGAAATGGATCCAGGAACCTCCCCACCTGTAGAAAAGGAGAAGATGATCCACACTGTCCTTGGTGACTTTCCCCAGTCCTGGACTCAGATAAATCAGGCCATCGTGGTACCTGTTCTAACGTTCCAACAGCCGAACCCACCAGAACCAATGGGGGTACCAGATCATCCGGCCCCGCAACCTCAACAAGCCCTACCTGAAGATGCCGTGCCGACCGTTGAACTGGCAAATCCTCCCTCTGCTATCAGCGAGCCTGCCGTACCCACTGTTGCTAGCAGCAGCCCTGAGAACCCCAGCCTGCCAGTGCTACCCAGACTCACTAGAAGTGTAGCTAGAAGGCAGTGCACTACACCAGCAGTAGCAAGCACAGTGGGCCCTGTTAGGCCAGTAGCAACCCCTGCGCTGCGAAGGTCGACACGCAGCACCAAGAATCAAACTCCCCTCCGCTACAAAACTTGGAGGTATTAGTGAGGACTGCTATTTAGTTAACAATTGTTTGTGTGCATATCTTTTGTTGCAGGTTTTAAAATGGACAACGGAGTAATGGACAGTGAATTACTCCAAAAACTTTTAAAAGGGGACCCCTTTGTTTACCCGGGGTCCCCGCTGTTTCAACCACTGAACTGAGAGTCATAAACTGTGCATGACCTAACTTTCGCAACGTTCAAGAGTCCTCACCTCCCATAAAGGGAAGCACTGTTATGTTTAATTGTTTATGGTATTTCAAAATTTTGTGTGTTTTCTGTTAACATGTCTTGTTGTTCTTGTTTTCCCAGTCCGGGAGTACTGGATTTAACCGGGGGGGAGTGCAGCGCCCCAGAGTCCTGGTCGTTGCAGTAATGTCGCTCTGCCACTAAGGGGAGTGATGTTACGTCTGACTGCATTAAAGGAGTTCACCTGATCAGGTAACACTCACACTACACTTCACACTCCGGCCACCAGGGGGGGTGGTTCTATCTAGTAGGCCACTCCTCACACTCTGGTATAACTGGGGGTTGCACAGGAAGACAGGGAGAAGTAACTAGGAAGAGCTAGAGAGAGGACCTGTCAGGGATGGGATCCTGACAGATTCCTAAGAAAGGACAAAAAGAGAGAGAAAAACGGGAATACAGCAAAGAGGCGATAGGACCAGAAGGAGTCGTGCTGTAAGATCGAGGCAACATCCTTCTGAGGCGCAAACAGTCGGTGGCCGGAACGCCGAGAAAGTAAGAGACTTTAAGCATTACTTCAAACCACGGCCGGACAGTCAATTATAGGTTGGCTGTCTCACTATAACACCTAAGCAGACAACGGAGGCAGCTGTGGGAGAGGGGCGACTCTAGAGTCCCGGAAGAACTCCAGGCCTACCCCGTCATACGGGTGCGTCCTAACCATATCATCTGGGGGACGGAGAGAACGAACATCAGAGACAGACAGAATCAGTTGTGAGGACTATCCTGGGGAGCTCAGCAAGGAAGGACTACAACACACAGGCGCTAGAAGGTAGACACTGATTCCCACCTGCAAAGGGAACTCCGGATGTGCCGTCGGACCGGCCGGTCTCAGCCAGCCCTGTTAACAGTGCTCTGGATTGGGTACCTCCAAACCTTCAGTAAAAAGGTAAAGAGACTGCAACCTGGTGTCCTTGTTATTTACTGCGACCTGCACCACATCATAACATCATCACCATACCTCCACCTTTATTGTACGCCCCTCAGCAGGGTCACGGACCGGGTCTAGCCACCGTGACAACCCCAGAGCAGAGACTCAGAGGCCCGGTACCGGGTACCCCTCGGCCCTGCGGCAGTGGGGGCGCTACACTGTCACACAGACAGCTCTCCAGCGACCAACTATGCCGAAGTCCCCGGGTAACCAGGGTAAACATCGGGTTACTAAGCGCAGGGCCGCGCTTAGTAACCCGATGTTTACCCTGGTTACCATTGTAAATGTAAAAAAAACAAACAGTACATACTCACATTCTGCTGTCTGTCACACGTCCCTCGCCGTCTGCTTCCTGCACTGACTGTGAGTGCCGGCCGTTTAGGCACAGCACAGCGGTGACGTCACCGATGTGCTCTGCTTTTACTTTACGGCCGGCACTCACAGTCAGTGCGGGAAGCAGACGGCGAGGGACGTGTGACAGACAGCAGAAGGTGAGTATGTACTGTTTGTTTTTTTTACATTTACAATGGTAACCAGGGTAAACATCGGGTTACTAAGCGCGGCCCTGCGCTTAGTAACCCGATATTTACCCTGGTTACCATTGTAAAACATCGCTGGCATCGTTGCTTTTGCTGTCAAACACGACGATACACGCCGATCTGACGACCAAATAAAGTTCTGAACTTTCAGCAACGACCAGCGATATCACAGCAGGATCCTGATCGCTGCTGCGTGTCAAACACAACGATATCGCTATCCAGGACGCTGCAACGTCACGGATCGCTATCGTTATCATTGCAAAGTCGGTTAGTGTGAAGGTACCTTTAGTGTTTGGGCCTTGGAGCTTAATGTTACACCTCAGCATATTGTGGCTCTCTATGTACTGTAGATACAGGATTTTTCTATTTTAGTTCTGTACAAGCATTGATTTTATATATAACGCTAAGAAATTAAGGACTAGTCAAACAAAAATGTGCTTAAAAATGTGGTGACTGACTCTGAGACAGGGCCTGGGATGGAGGTTTGGCAGTATTCCTGCTCAGGCTTTGCAATTTGGAAATGTCAGAAGGGATGTTTTCTTGGAAAGTAGCCACCAGCGCAGAGCCTGCATACTCTATCCTAGGAGTTAAGGAAGCTTTGTTTAATGGGAAACAGATTACTTCTCTCCCTGCAAAGGAAGTTCTGTGGTTAAAGGTTTCAGCTTTCACATTCTTTTGGAACTGTTCATGAACCAGAAAAAAATACGCTTTCACCACCATCACATTTATTTAGTACATTTCCAACACCAGCCGATGAGTCCTTTATGGTGTATGTAGAAATACACACAGGGCTCCTCCAATTTCTTACTAGCTAATATGTTCATGTAACTATTCCCATCACGAGTCCTTACTTTTTCGCAGCCATGTGTAGATTCCTATCTCCTCATCTGTTTGCATTTATTTTGCCGATGTATTTCACGTATCCAATGGTGATACCACAGAGTGTCTATATTAAAAGCAGTGCTTTGATATCCAAAGAAGACAAGCGTATAACATTCTAAAACATTTAAGCCAACTCTCGTTATGAGCAGAAACATGTCGTATGGTTAATATCTAGCCAGAACAAAGCAGGCTTCCTATGTCAATGTCCCAGGTAACCTTTATTACTTACCTACTCAATGATGTACCAAAGCACAATTTTAATTTCAGGTCTTCAAAATTTTAATTTTTGCAATTAGTTTTTATTTTTATTGTTGCATCTCCAATTTTACAATTATTATCAAATCAGTTAAATAAATAAAAAACAAAGTAAAAAATATGAGCCCATGCAAAAGCTTACAATCAAAAGTTACATTTAAAAAAAAAAAAACTTAATGGCCCTTGGGCTCGATCTCAGGCCATGGCGACTTGATGAATGAACGTTAAGTAGGAAGAGCGATCTTATGCAAGCCTATGTAGGTCCACCAGGGTTCTCGCCGCTGTTATCTTGAAAATATCAAGCCATCAAATTGCTGCTTTTCCTCTTTATCTTGTTTCTTCTATTCTTCCAACCATGATGTCCCTTTTCTAGTGATTGCTCTCTTCGTATGATGTGTCCAATGTAGCAAAGTCGTAGCTTGGTGATCCTTGCTTAGAGTGACATGTCTGCTCTTAATTTGTTCCACAATTGATTTATTGATTCTTCTTGCCATCTATGGTAATGATCTTTCTCCAGCACCACACTTTAAAGTTGTTGATTCTTCTGTCATATTTCTTTATTGTTCAGGTTTCCCATCTTTATGTTATCACAAAATAGACCAAACTATGTACGAACTGTATCTTCGTCATGAAATTATCCTCAACTTGAAGACCTTGTCCAGTGACTTCATTGTTGATTTTCCCACAGCTACTCTCCTATTGACTTCTGGTGTCATCGCTGCATCTTGAGTGATCATTGATCTGAGTAGGTTGTAGTCCTTTACAACTTTCAGTTCATCATCATTCATCTCAGATGTCTTCTGGCAGTAGTCAATATCTTTGTCTTCTTTATATTGAATAGAAGTTCCATGTTCCAGCTTTCCATCTTGACACTCCATAATAAGCTCTTCATTCCATCCAAGCTAACACTGCTGTATCGTTTGCTTATTTAAGATTGTTGATGATTTGTCCCTCAATTTTGATTCCTTCTTCTTTTTTGGGAAGACCAGCCATCCTGAAAATAGCTTCTGCATTTAAATTGAAGAGAAATGGTGACAGGATGCAGTCTTTTCTGACACCTCGCTTACTTTGAACCATGCCGTGTTCCAATTGGACTGTTGCTCCTTGGTCAATATAAAGGTTCCTAATGAGGCTGATCAGATAATTCGGCACACCCATAACCATAAAAGTTAATATACATAGAAAATAATTTGAAAAATCAGGTCCGAGTGATTTGCTTTGTTCTGCATCATGATTAATGATGATGGTGCTAACAAAGGGGGGCACTTTTGTTTTACAATTTCAAGAGCTAAGAATTTTATACTGGTAGTCCAGAGTCAGGCCTCTAGTGTTTTCTAGAATTGATCCCTGTTCATGAATTTAGCAATGTAATGTCATATAGTCCATCTAAATTAAAAATGATATTTTATATATTTTTGCAGCTATAAATGTAAAAAAGTTAATTAATTCTGATTCCTATGGTACTAAAATCAGTCCTTAAAGGGCTGTCCATAACATGTTTTCTTTCTAAAGACAAGGAATATCATAAAACAACAAAATATACAACCATTTAACCCACTATTATTTCAGCGCCACTCGTCTTGTCCAATCTTATTTATTTTCGGACAGCTGATCACATGCCATCTAAGTAACTTCCTCACCAAAATCGCTATGCATTCTACGCACTTTACAGCTGCACTCAGTGATCACGTGCCATCTAAGGTCGGATTCAAACGGCCATACTAAAACTCAGGCCATGAGCAGCTCCATGTGCTTGTCTGCATATGCTATTGACATGTACTAGTATGGTTTGTAAATTGGCTAAAGTAGTCTATGTTGCAATTTTTTTTTCCGTGTAGACCATTGGTCCATGTGAAAATTAACTTGTGCACTGTCACATTGGCTATAATGAATAACTGTGCTTTCCGTGTGTGGTACATGGTAAACATGGACAGCACACATCCGTATAACATGTTCATCTGAACAAGCCCTAAGTAGTGAGGCCTGTGATTGGCTGCAGCAGTTGCATGACAACAGCTGCCCAACAGTACACAAAGACCAATCTAAACGTCGGTGGCTTAAACATGTAAATATCAATCATTTTATTATCTTTATCCCATTAACTGCCATCTGATAAAAACAGGGTCGGACTGGCCCACCGGAGGACCGGAGGATTCTCTAGTGGGCCCAGGCACTGGCACCTGCTGGCATAGCGGAGTGTGTCAGCGATCATGTATACACCGCTCTCCCGGTTGTCTAACTCTGGGAGTAGCAGTGACACAAACAGACATCAGGAAGGAACAGTGCTCTGCTATATGCAAATGATGATCCACAGTCTGCAGCAGGCGAGACTGTCAGCTGTAATGCCTGCAGTGCTCTCCCGGGTTGTCTTACTCTGGGAGGAGCAGCAAGCAGTACACATGACTCCTCCCAGGGTGTATGTTACTACTCTCCTCCCAGCATTGTACAAACAGGGAGACCAATGCTCGCATTACAGCTGACACAATTGCCTGCTGCAGACTGCAGATCATCATTTGTATATAACAAAAAGCTGTTCCATCCTGATGTCTTCATGTCACTGCTCTTCCCTACATTGAACCAGCAGGGAGAGCAGTGCTGCTGTTAAGTGTAGCACTGATTGGCCGCAGTGCAGCTAATCAGGTTTAGTCTTGTTTGTGTTTTCTCTGCTGTACAGCACAGCTCAAGTAAAGTGCCATGCTGTGATTTATTAAGAGCGCGCACCCTCTCTTCTCCCACACCATCACAGGCACAGTGTAAGGAGAAGAGGGAGACAGACAGCTCCCTGGTGGTGCAGCACAAAAGTGAGTCTGATCTATGCACATGACTACCTGAGCATCTCATATAACTAACTGAGGTCCGCTGCCAAATCTAACAGTAAGTGAATAAAATGGAGGGGCTTTAGTCATGGGTGATAGAGGGGGACTTAGTCACTTAAGGATGAATGAGGGCCCCATTCTCTTATTTCTCCTATCACTCCTGACTTACTGAGTCCCTAGTATCACCCCTGACTAACTGAGCCTCCTCTCCTCTGTATCACCCCTGTCTGACTGAGCCCTCTCTCCCTCTATCACCCCTGACTGACTGAGCCTCCTCTCCTCTGTATCACCCCTGACTGACTAAGCCCCTCTCCCTGTATCACCCCTGACTGACTGAGACCCCTCACCCCTGTATCACCCCTGACTGACTGAGGCTCCTCTCCCCTGTATCACCCCTGACTGACTGAGACTCCTCTCCCTTGTATCACTCCTGACTGACTGAGCCCCCTCTCCCTCTATCACCCCTGGCTGACTGTGCCCCCTCTCCCTGTATCACCCCTGACTGACTGAGCCCCTCTCCCTGTATCACCCCTGACTGTCTGAGACTCCTCTCCACTGTATTACTCCTGACTGACTGAGCCCGCTCTCCCTGTATAACCCCTGGCTGACTGTGCCCCCTCTCCCTGCATCACCCCTGACTGACTGCGCCCCCTCTCCCTGTATCACCCCTGACTGACTGAGCTCCTCTCCCTGCATCACCCCTGACTGACTGAGACCCCTCTCCCCTGTATCACCCCTGACTGAGACTCCTCTCCCCTGTATCACCCCTGACTGACTGAGACTCCTTTCTCTGTATCACCCCTGACTGACTGAGACTCCTCTCTCCTGTATCACCCCTGACTGTCTGAGACCTCTCTCCCTGTATCACCCCTGACTGACTGAGACCCCTCTCCCTGCATCACCCTTGAGTGACTGAGCCCCATCTCCCCTGTATCACCCCTGACTGACTGAGACTCCTCTCCACTGGATCACTCCTGACAGACTGAGACCCCTCTCCCTGTATCACCCCTGACTGACTGAGCCCCCTCTCTATGTACAGTCATATGAAAAAGTTTGGGCACCCCTATTAATCTTAAGCTTAATGTTTTATAAAAATTGTTTTTTTTGCAACAGCTATTTCAGTTTCATATATCTAATAACTGTTGGACACAGTAATGTTTCTGCCTTGAAATGAGGTTTATTGTACTAACAGAAAATGTGAAATCTGCATTCAAACAAAATTTGACAGGTGCATAAGTATGGGCACCCTTATCATTTTCTTGTTTTAAATACTCCTACCTACTTTTTACTGACTTACTAAAGCACTTTTTTTGGTTTTGTAACCTCATTGAGCTTTGAACTTCATAGCTAGGTGTATGCAATAATGAGAAAAGCTACTTAAAGTGGCCACTTGCAAGTTGTTCTCCTGTTTGAATCTCCTCCGAAGAGTGGCATCATGGGCTCCTCAAAACAACTGTCAAATGATCTGAAAACAAAGATTATTCAACATAGTTGCTCAGGGGAAGGATACAAAAAGCTGTCTCAGAGATTTAACCTGTCAATTTCCACTGTGAGGAACATGGTAAGGAAATGGAAGAACACAGGTACAGTTCTTGTTAAGGCCAGAAGTGGCAGGCCAAGAAAAACATCAGAAAGGCAGAGAAGAATGGTGAGATCAGTCAAGGACAATCCTCAGACCACCTCCAGAGAGCTGCAGCATCAACTTGCTGCAGATGGTGTCACTGTGCATCGGTCAACTATACAACGCACTTTGCACAAGGAGAAGCTGTATGGGAGAGTGATGCGAAAGAAGCCATTTCTGCAAGCACGCCACAAACAGAGTCAGCTGAGGTATGCAAAAGCACATTTGGAGAAGCCAATTTCTTTTTGGAAGAAGGTCCTGTGGACTGATGAAACCAAGATTGAGTTGTTTGGTAATACAAAAAGGCGTTATGCATGGCGGCAAAAAAACACAGTGCGTTGTATAGTTGACTGATGCACAGTGACACCATCTTCAGCAAGTTGATGCTGCAGCTCTCTGGAGGTGGTCTGAGGATTGTCCTTGACTAATCTCACCATTCTTCTTCTCTGCCTTTCTGATGTTTTTCTTGGCCTGCCACTTCTGGCCTTAACAAGAACTGTACCTGTGTTCTTCAATTTCCTTACTATGTTCCTCACAGTGGAAATTGACAGGTTAAATCTCTGAGACAGCTTTTTGTATCCTTCCCCTGAACAACTATGTTGAATAATCTTTGTTTTCAGATCATTTGACAGTTGTTTTGAGGAGCCCATGATGCCACTCTTCAGAGGAGATTCAAACAGGAGAACAACTTGCAAGTGGCCACTTTAAGTAGCTTTTCTCATGATTGCATACACCTAGCTATGAAGTTCAAAGCTCAATGAGGTTACAAAACCAAAAAAAGTGCTTTAGTAAGTCAGTAAAAAGTAGGTAGGAGTATTTAAAACAAGAAAATGATAAGGGTGCCCATACTTATGCACCTGTCAAATTTTGTTTGAATGCAGTTTGCACATTTTCTGTTAGTACAATAAACCTCATTTCAAGGCAGAAACATTACTGTGTCCAACAGTTATTAGATATATGAAACTGAAATAGCTGTTGCAAAATAAACCATTTTTATAAAACTTTAAGCTTAAGATTAATAGGGGTGCCCAAACTTTTTCATATGACTGTATCACCCCTGACGGAGCTCCCACTCCCTGTATCACCTCTGACTGACTGAACCCTTCTCCCTTTATCGTCCCTGACTGAGCTTCCTCTCCCTGTATCACCCCTGATGGACTAAAGGCAAAAAACTAAGAAAATGATGCCCTTCACAAAAAAAGTTATGGCCATATAGGTGGCAGAGAGATTTACGTTCAAATCACTAATAACACCATACATAAGTGATCTAAGACCCCCACCACTATAAGTGGGTACATTCACATAATGTATTTGCTGCAGAATTTCTACCATGGAAATCCCAAAGCAAATTAACAGTGGTAATATTCACACAGATATTGTGCAAACATTATGCAGGTATTGTGCAGATATTGCTGCGTTTAGTACTACACAATGGTGCACCTTTACCACTGACCTGATCCATTAGGAAGTGTAGTATCTTACATTATACCCTGATATTGGCGTGTTTTACTGCACAGCTGGAAGTCTTGTATTTATTTCTATGTAGCTACATAGTGGGCCCCAAGAATGATTTTGTCTGGTGGGCCCAAGGTGTTCCAGTCCAATGCTGGATAAAAACATAATATTATTTATAATTAAAGAGCTGTTCCAGTTTCAGAAAAAAATATAGTCTCATGTGTGCTGAAAAGATTTATGCAGACTTCTAAAATACGGAATGATAGGTCTCTTACTCTTCATTTTTGTCATGCCAAAGGAGTCTTCATTGTGTACTTCCAGTTAAAAATCTACCCTGGCCATGTTATGATCCCATCATTGCTAGACTGATTAGACTTAAAGAATGTATCAGGGTTTTACTTTACAGCAAATTTTGTATGCAACAATTTTTTTTCAGGCTCCGAATGAATGACTGCACCAGAGATGTTGATTTTTCATTAAAATAATTATTTAGTAATTATTTTCTGCTGCATGAATACCCATTTAAGGGGGTTATGCAATAATAAATATAATTTTTATTTCTATAGCATTCAACATACAACAAACAAAAGTGCACATTAACAAAACAAAAAACTGCAAAGTACCGGTAACAATATAACACCGCAGGCATTAGTAATGCGGGCCCTGCTCACAACAGCTTACAATCTATGAGGAAGATAAAAGGACATATTTTATACAATGGTCCGGACATTTTTTATGAAACAGTACAGTTAAAGCCAAGCCTTCTCAACCCTGTATGTAAAGGAGCCCCACCAGACACACCAAATAGTGCCCAGACAGGCTAAGATCCTGTCTGGGCTTCATCATTTATAGTGGAGGTCCCCAATAAAATTAAAAATATCTTTCCACTTTCCTTTTTTTGCCTCCTGAACCCAATAAAAGATTAAAAAATGACTTCTATGAAACCTACTTCCTCACTGCCCTTCTCCAACATCTAGCAGCCTCACCATTTAAGAAGTACAGGTTTAATCTGTATATGACATGACATGGAGTGCAATGCATTGTGTATATAGGTATATGTAGTGTGGGGGATACTGTTTGATGTTTGATGAAGGGATTAAGTTGTGAGGTATAATGTGGGAGGGGGTAAATAGAAATAAACTTGAAAGAGTTAACATAGGAGAACTAAATTAGGGAATGTGCAAAATGTGTAGATGTTGGAAATGAACCTGGCTGTCTGAGGTACTGTGTTCCAAAGAAATGGAGAACCTTTAGAAAAGCAATCATACGTGCACACTGTCTTTTTCAGATGGGTCTGCTTAGGAATCCACCTGAAAAAGAACTTAGAAAATGTAAAAAAGAATGAACTTCAAGGTTTGCCTAAAAAATGTGTAGATGTTGGAGATGAACCTGGTTGTCTAAGGTAGTGCATTCCAGAGAAGTGGGGAAGCTTTAGAAGAGCAAGGATATGTGGTCACCACCGTCTTTTTCAGATGGGTCCACTCAGGAATTCGCCAGAAAAATCATTTATAAAAATCCAGAAAAGAATGAACATATGCATAGCAATGTGAGCTTGCTGTTCATTTGTTCAGTATTTTTGATCTTCTGTCAACAGCTTCAGGCTTCAAGAGCCATGAAGTGGCTAAAAGATGCAACCTGACTATTCTTCAGGTGACTCTGTTTGAAAGTCGCTCACTGTTTTGTACACGACTATGAAAAAAATAAATGCCAGCAGCAAGAGCTACCAAAAAAGTGAGAAAATACTCTGTACCTGTTGAATTTTGCAAAAGAAAAGTCTCTTCAAGAAAATGCCGTGTGCACTTCCCCTTTATATGTCAGAGAAGTTAAAGAGGTATTCCCTTCTCCAAGATCCTATTTCAATTTGTAGTAGGTGTAATAATAATAATATTAGCAAATACCTCCAATTAGAATTGCAGTATAGTTTTTCTGATTCGCTATGTCTCTTTCCTCCTGTGCAGGCATCGCAGGACCTTAGGTATCCATGGTTATATAGTGACATAGTGACACTAGTGACATAGTGACAGTTAGCTTGTTGTTAGTGGTCATAACCATGGATACCTAAGATCCTGCAATGCCTGTATACGAGGTAAGAGACAAAGTGAATCAGAAGAACTATACTACTGTATATACTCGATTATAAGCCGAGATTTTCAGCCCATTTTTTTGGGCTGAAAGTCCTCCTCTCGGCTTATACTCGAGTCATACCCAGGGGTCGGCATGTGAGGGGGAGCGGGGGCTGTCTATTTATACTCACCTGGTCCTGGCGTGGTCCCTGCAGGTCCCTGGCTTCCCCGGCGCCGGCAGCTTCTTCCTGTACTGAGCGGTCACATGGTACCGCTCATTACAGTAATGAATATGTGGCTCCACCTCCCATAGGGGTGGAGCCGCATATTCATTACTGTAATGAGCGGTAACGGTGACCACTCAATAAAGGAAGAAGCTGCGGTGCCGGGGAAGCAGGGACTGCACCGCGCCAGGACCAGGTGAGTATAACGGGAGGGGAGCGCTGCACGATATTCACCTGCTCCTCGTTCCGGCACCGCTCCGTCTTCAGCGCTTTCTGCAGTGACGCTCAGGTCAGAGGGCACGGTAACGTGGTTAGTGCGCGCCCTCTGCCTGAAAGTCAGTGCAGAAGACGCTGAAGATGGAGCGGTGCCGGAACGAGCGGTAAATATTGAAAGTGTCGGGGGCCTGAGCGACGGAGAGGTGAGAATGTGATTTTTTTTTATCACACCAACAGCAAATGGGGCAAGTGTCTGTATGGAGCATCTTATGGGGCCATAATTAACGTTTGTGCAGCACTATATGAGGCAAGTGTCTGTATGGGGCCATAATCAACATTTGTGCAGCACTATATGGGGCAAGTGTCTGTATGGGGCCATAATGTTTGTGCAGCACTGTATGGGGCAAGTGTCTGTATGGAGCATCTTATGGGGCCATAATTAACGTTTGTGCAGCACTATATGAGGCAAGTGTCTGTATGGGGCCATAATCAACATTTGTGCAGCACTATATGGGGCAAGTGTCTGTATGGGGCCATAATGTTTGTGCGCACTGTATGGGGCAAGTGTCTGTATGGGGCCATAACGTTTGTGCAGCACTATACGGGGCAAGTGTCTGTATGGGGCCATAACGTTTGTGCAGCACTATATGGCGAGAGTGTCTGTAAGGGGCCATAACGTTTGTGCAATACTATATGGGGCAAGTGTCTGTATGGGGCCATAACATTTGTGCAGAACTTCATAGGGCAAATGTCTGGATGGAGTATCTTATGGGACCATAACGTTTGTGCAGCACTATATGGGGCAAATATCTTTATGGAGCATCTTATGGGGCCATAATTAACGTTTGTGCAGCATTACCGTATATGGGGCAAATGTCTGTATGGAGTATCTTATGGGGCCATAACGTTTGTGCAGCACTGTATGGGGCAAATATTTTTATGGAGCATCTTATGGGGCCATAATCAACATTTGTGCAGCATTATATTGGGCAAATGTGTCTATGGAGCATCTTATGGCTCCATTATTAACCTTTATGCAGGATTATATGGGGCACATTTTAATATGGAGCATCAGGCTAGTTTCACATTAGCGTTTAAATCCGCAGCGTTTTAAACGCATCAGCAAGTGGTGGAAAAAACGCATATAAACGCGTACAAACGCGGCGTTTTTTAGACGCATGCGTTGTCGCATGAGGTTAAAAAAACGCCGGGTTTGTACGCGTTTATATGCGTTTTTTCCTGCGTTTGCATTTTTGGTGCGCATGATGAGAAATTTCACAAGAGAAAAATCAAGATAACCAGACACCGCCAATGGGACTACAGAGGGTGTGTACTATGAAATCTCTATATATAGACCCTAGGGCTACTGAAATTTTAACAGTTTGCTACTGTATCCTGTGTCATGATGGATCTTCGCATGGAGAGCTTTTATTTCAACCTGGATTTCAGCTTCAAAATGTTTCTTGCCTGTGCTTTTGCTTGGGATCAAGACAGAAATCGCGAAAGATGGAGAAGGAGACAACGTAGGCGTTTTTGGAGGCACCCCATTATCGAACTACGTGAGAGCCGTGGAGCCTATCACACGCTCTATGCCGAGCTTAATGCCAACCCGGAGAAATTCCAGGAATACACCAGGATGTCGCAAGACTCGTTCCGGGATTTGCTTTCTCGTGTCCAAGGAGCCATACGGCGACAGGACACCCAGCTCCGTAGAGCGATTCCACCGGAGGAACGTCTGCTGGTTACATTAAGGTACGTTCAAAATCTAAACCAATGACAGTCCAAATTTAGTGTTTTCTGACATGTATTTATTGGCTATTTTCCTTTCTTTCTTTAGCATAACCACACCATAAAAAGAATAGATTGTAATGTTTTTTGTGTTTGTTTTTCTTCCAGATTTCTGGCAACCGGAGAGAGTTTATCATCCCTCCACTTCCAATACTGGCTTGGAATATCCACCCTGTCCGGAATAGTTGTGGACACCTGCCGGGCTTTGTGGAATGTACTCCGGGATGAGTTTATACCCCTACCCACCTTGGACATGTGGCTTGAAATTGCGGAAAAATTCTGGAGTGTGTGTGATTTCCCCAACTGTTTAGGAGCGGTGGATGGAAAGCACTTTCGCATTATCAAACCAGCCAGAACAGGATCGGAGTACTTCAATTACAAAAAATATTTTTCTGTTGTGCTCATGGCAATAGCCGATGCGAACTGTCGCTTCATCGCCGTGGACATTGGAGCTTTTGGCCGTGGCAATGATTCCCAGACTTTCAAGAACTCGGATATGGGACGCCGTGTGTATGGCAAAAATTTCAATTTTCCCCCGCCACAACCTCTCGCCAACACTCAAGGTCCACCGATGCCATTTGTTATGGTTGGGGATGAGGCCTTTCAGATGTGTGAAAACCTACTGAAGCCCTATTCCAGTCGGGACTTGAACCACACTAGAAGGATCTTTAACTACAGACTGACCAGGGCCCAAAGAACAGTAGAGTGTACCTTTGGCATTCTGGTCGCTAAATGGCGCATTCTTGCATCAGCCATTAATCTAAAAGTGGAAACAGTCGACGAGGTGGTCAAAGCCTGTGTGGTTCTGCACAATTATATAATGGTTAAGGAGCAACCCAACATTGAACTGGATGAACCAGTTGCACACCCACTGCCCGATTTCCAGCATCACCCGCTGCGGTCAACTGCAGCCGTTGGTCACATGCGAGACCAATTTGCTACCTTTTTGGATTCAGATATTGGACGTGTGTCATGGCAGGACAATGTTGTGTAAATGTCCTGTTGTAATTACATCTGTACCAGTAATTTTCTCTAATGATAATAATATTTCTCATTAATAAACTTTAGTTTTGGTTGTGTTGACCGTGTCTCCTATCTTTTTCCTCTCCAAACCAAGGCTGTCCTAAAACTGGCAGTATTTGATCTGTATTTAATATCAGTTTTTGTAATCCAAAACCAGGAGTGGGTGATAAAAGCAGAGGTGCTAGTTATTATGTTAAAATCATAATTTACCTCTAATTGTTCCACTCCTTGTTTTGGCATACAAATACTGATATAAAACACTGGCCACATACTGCTAGTAATGGCAGCCATGTTGCTTTATTGGTAAGCTTTTTGAAGTCATTGCGTCATGATTCTCTTCTCCTGTATCCATTGGACACAAACTGAAGAGACAATCACTGTCACACTATCTATACTCATCAAGTCAGGTGTCAGAAATAATGAATTCATGATAAACATATACAGACACCTGTGCAGGTGAGCATAGATATGCAGTGTGTGACCACCATTGTCCCTCAATTTGTGTGTAATAGATTATGTATAAAGAAGAGAAAATGGTGGTTATACAAGGCAGTTCTCTACTCAACAGGTCAGGTGTCATAACTAATGAGTTTTTTGACACCTGACCTGTTCAGTAGAGGTCTGCACTGTATTTCCAACATTTTCTCTTCAGACTGCCACACTAGGCACAGACAAAAAGAGATTATGGAGATACATGTAATATTTTTTGGCCCACTTCATATCTGTATACTAAAGACACACAAAGCTGCAGTCTTTTTATTTTTAACTACTGGAGGTATGATGTGGCCCAAAAAGTAAGTGTGTGGCGAAGTTTCTTGGCGCACGGTGTGTGTTGCCGGCGGCGGAAGACACAATAAACCAAACATAATTGTGGCAAATCAAACTTTTTTTATTTTGTAAACAACTCAAAAATGTATTTACTGCGCCGGCTTGGGGTAGAGTGATGTAAACGGGGGGTGTGAAGAACTGAGGCCTGGCTAACCGTGGAAGACGCAGAGGTGGCAGGAGAAGAGGCAATGAAACTAGAAGGGTCTGGAAGTTTGGGGATGGGGCTTGACACATGAAAGGCTTGAGACGCAATGGAAGGATGAGACAAACCTGACATTACAGACACATTGGGAGGTGAAGGGGGAGGAATGCTAAGAGTCCTCTGCTTTTTTTTTCTGTGGTTTTTTTTGGGTTTGCCTGGTTGTGGGAGGTCTTGGTGGGCTCATATGGCGTGGTGGCGGGTGACCTGTCAGGGTCCGGCTGCACTGTGTCAGAGTCCATAGTGCTCGTAGATCGTGCAGCCATGCCAGAGTCCACAATGCTCGTAGATCGTACAGCCATGCCAGAGTCCATAGTGCTCGTAGAGCATGCAGCCATGCCAGAGTCCATAGCGCTCGTAGAGCGTGCAGCCATGCCAGAGTCCATAGTGCTCATAGAGCGTGCAACCATGCCAGAGTCCATAGCGCTTGTAGAGCGGAAGGCCATGCCAGAGTCCATAGCGCTTGTAGAGGTCCTGCTGCATTGTGGTGGTGGCGGTATGGAAGGCCATGCCAGGGTCCTGCTGCATCGTGGAGGTGGCGGTATGGAAGGCCATGCCAGGGTCCTGCTGCATCATGCTGGTGGCAGTACGGAAGGCCATGCCAGGGTCCTGCTGCATCGTGGAGGTGGTGGTATGGAAGGCCATGCCAGGGTCCTGCTGCATCGTGGAGGTGGCAGTACGGAAGACCATGCCAGGGTCCTGCTGCATCGTGGTGTCAGTGGAGGAGGTCCAAGCAGGAGCAGTGGATGTCATGGTAGTGGTGGTGGGATGTCCAACTGCACTCGGCATGGTGGTGGTGCTGTAGTGGTGTCTGGCTGTGGAAGGAATTGAGGTGGCCGTGCAGTGGGATGCAGCAGAGGTCGGCATTGAGGACAATTGTGACAGTGAAGGCACAGGTGGATATGCCCCCACTGTCTGCTGGAAATACCAACTCTGCTGCATAGCATGCACGTAAGCAGCATTGCAGGCCTGCATGACACTCAGCTGGAGATCAGGAGTAAGGTGTTCCGACATGCCCTGCTCAATTTGATTAAAAAAATGATGTGCTGGCCTGTGGAGGTCGGCTTTCACTTGATCAAGGCTTTTGCTGACCTCCTGGATACGTGCATTCAAGAGGTTATGTGAAACATCCATTCGGTCACCCAAAGCCTTGATTGCATCGTGTAAAACCGAGCTCAAGTGCAAAAACTTGGGCATGAGTGACCTGTCCGAAGCTCTCTGCCGCTGCCGGGAGGAGCCCAAAAAAAAGGGGGCAGTGGAAGAGGACTGCGAAAGGGGAAGACCTGATGGACCAGCTCCCTGGTCTCCAGTTAGTGTGGAAGGCCCACTTGCTGCTGCGCTGCTTGATGGCTGGGACGGGTCCGTGGCTGTCGGATGAAGGACCGCTCCAGAACCTGGGCCAACAGTAGTGCTGTATGTGCTGTGAAAAAAGGAAAAAGAAAATTACTATCAAAAATTTACCAGACGCAAAATCCTGTGGAATGTAAAAATACAGATTATGGCAATACAATACAACCTAATGCACGTGATAAATACTTACGTTCTCTGGGCAAGGACCGGTCTTAAAAATGACAGTACTCGATGGTATTTGTAGCGTCTGATCCTTGCTCCTGAACCACTGGGAACACGGCTCTCTTGACGCAGGTCCTTGTTGAAGCGGTCCTTCATCGAACGCCAATGTGTTTTGACTTTGGATACTGTTAAAAAAAAAATTGTGGTCAGAAAAAGTACTTTTGGCCGTGCTCACACAACTGTGTGTGATGAGAGAAACTCCAGAGAGATTCTTTCATCACACACAGTTGAGTGAGCACGGCCAAGGTCTCTGCTACTTCACACTGCAGTGCAATACTTACCAAATGCAGTTCGGAAAAGTGTCGGGGCGTTGTCCCAGCCATCCCACATCGCTTGGGCCACCTCATTCCATAACCGCCGGATCGTGATGTTGTTCGAGTGCAGTGGATCCCGGGTGTCCCACAACGGGACTCGTTCATGAACCAGGGTGATAAGGAGGTCATTCTCTATCAGATCATCCTCCCGTTGTGAAACCTAAAAATTAAAGAAAGTCATTAAAGTTTGCTCAATTAACATAAGGAAAAGAAAGAAAAAAGATGCTGAGAAATGGCATGAATAGGAAAGTCAACATACAAAAGGATTCCAGAAGAAAAAAGTAAAGAAATACGAGTGGAAAGAAAGGAAGATTCAAGAATATTACACTGAGGACAGTCAGCCTTGTATACGTACCCGCTGCCGTCTTGCCACCGGACCTTGACTCCGCTGCTCCTGCCCTGTCTCTGCCGCAGTAGAAGAGCTCTAAAAAAAGGAAAAAATCAAATTGTCATATATGTCGATGTGACAGTGAATACTTACCAATCTGACCAGGCAAATACTCACCTCACTGACATGCTCCACTTCCGACTGTCCTGGTCGAAACTCCTCACCAGATGAAGAATTCGAAGAAGACATTCTGATGCATGTAGAAAGAAAGAAATGGCAGAAATTAGGACATGTAGAGACAGAAAATAGAAAATGAAGGCATTGGCTAGGATATACTCACTTTGTTCAGGGTCTTGTTTTCCTCCAAGATGTAGCCTGTCTGTGTCTCGTCTGCTTCAGAGTCTGGTGAGAAGTGACCTGCAACTGTCCACACCCTCCCTTTATCACCTTGATGGTGGGGGGTGGCTTATCAGTGTCTAGACATGTTTTTCTCAATTGAAACGCATGCGTTCAAAAACGCATCAAAACGCATGTGCTTAAAAACGCATGCGTTTACATTGACAGCAATGCGTTTTTTTGTCGCAAACCCTGCGCAATCAAACGCATGCGTTTCCTGGCGGCAAATAGACACCTCTAGAAATTACTACATGTTGCATTTCCGCGCCAAGCTGCAAACGACGAGACGATGCGGCAAAACGCAAACAAAAAAAACGCATGCGTTTTTAATGTTAAATATAGGAAATCACGACGCATGCGTTTATACGCGGTACAAATGCTGTGGCCACAAATGCAAATGTGAAACCAGCCTAATGGGGCCATCATAAACTTTATGGAGCATTATATGGGGCTCCTGATTCAATATGGATATTCAAAAACACTTAACCTACTGATATAAACCTATAAGCTTAGAAAGAGCATACTGCCCCATAAATAGACATGACGTCATCAATAGTAAAGATTGTAAACTTTATTGATATAAATATACAGGATTTTTTAAAACTGATCAGTAATCAATCAAAATTTAAATACTAGGAATCGGCGAATGACAGATAGATGACTCCAGCATCAAAAACCCACATTACAAAAATATAAAGGTGCAGACAAAAAACAGCACATAAATATGTGGCATAGTTAAAAAAGTATTACCAAATAGTCCTCACCAATCTCAAATTTATGGCACTTCCAGATTGGGCACTCTGGGCACTGGCTCTGGATAGAATGATTGGTAGCCTCCCCCATATCTTTTTCAAAATGCATGTAAGCACTTTTTTAACTATTACCACTTGCGGACTTATATTACCTTAGCCGCATGAAGAGACCCATATCAATAAATTAAAATCAATTCTTTATTTAACATAACAAGATAAAAACATTTATAACAAAACTCAACAGAAACAGACAGAGTGTCCAAGGAATGGACAAGAACGGTCCTGCCCCAAAAATATTCTCAATATACAATCTAAATTAAATGACTATAAATCCCACCGCTCTAGATGATGTACTTTGTTGATGTTCTCTTATCAATCATCTATATAACATATAAGGGGTAATGCTATTGCATCCAGAGCATCCCTGATATAGCACTATCTACCACATATATTACCGCTGAATACCCATATTATTATATTAGTCTAATACTGCCTAAGGCCTATATTCTTACATATGGTGTAAAGCAGCGGAAAGTGAGGCTATAGTATTGCCAATTGCAGAGATTACTTACAGATTAGATATACCCACTAGAGACGGTGATATAGGGACAGGGCCGCCCGATCCTTCCACGTGCGCCCCGACGCGCGTTTCGCCCGTAAGCTTCTTCCGGGGGCGTAACCCAGTGAGACAGGGGATGGTTCTTTACATGGGTCTTGACCAATCCAATAGCGGGACGTCATAAGGGGAGGTATTATAGTGCATGTCAATCGAGCTCCCCGGCGCATAGCGTTTCTATCTCCTTCCTGAATAAATAGGCGCTTCAGCGTCTGCGCTCCATGGAACGCTGCGTGACACGCAAGCGTAATCAATAATGAGCACCTCCCGAAGCGCCGGGAATGAGATGTACTGCGCATGCGTTCCACCAGATAGACATTTAAAAAAGTGTTTATATCTCCCATTGCACTATCCGATTCGGAAGAAGGTGTATTATTAGTGACTAACAAGTGCAGAAAGATATTTAGGTGATCAGCTGGAATATCAAAGTGCCATAGATTGCCGTGCAAATACCCCCGTTCTAAAGTGCATTGATGGTAATTATAACGAATAGCGACATAAAATATATCTAATAATACGGTACAAGTGCGTAGGTAACTATATAAAAAATAATAACATTATTATATAGTAATAGTGAAAAATATAGATAAAGATCAATTAGGTTATACATGGTGCTACGGTATCCCTCCACTGTTAAATCTATTCTATGTACAATAAGGTGCCCGGTGCCCAATATAGCTAAATATTGATTCAACTGTGAGCATTTATAAAAATAGTAAAAATAATAAAATTGCTGGGATTGGAATATGCTGCACATGTATTTCCTGTAATGAACACATAGATGAACAATCATTGTGTGCTTATGTCTCCCAATCGATTATCCGATCAAAAGAAAGTGCATTAATAGTGGCTATTTGATGCAATAATTATGAAATATCCAGCTAGAATATAAAAATAACGTGATCTACAGTCCAGTATATCCCCGTACAAAGGTGCAAGAGTGCTCTTTGTGACGTGCAACTACACTTAATATCCCAAACCACAGTGAAAGTGAGATAGGGACTAATAAATACTATATTGAGACCAATAGTCATAAAATAAAAGTGACTTTATTAATAATCATTAGTGAATTTTATAAATATTTAAAATTCAATTTAATTATGAAAGTGCTATAGTGCCTCCCCCATTGTTGAATACATAATATATAGAATAATAAAGTGCCTGGTGTCCTAAAGAAATATATATCATGTATTATATCAATTGAAAAAATTAATAAACCCCAAAATATTGCTGCATCAATGTGACACTATCTACAATGATAATAAGAAATCCCATCCAATACTTTATATTTTGTAGCCCCACCTATCATATAATTTAAACTTGAAGAGCAATATATCTACATATTAACCCTAAATAAATATTAATCACTATTGACATACAGTTTCAATATATCCAAACGATAAAACCATATTAATTAATTATTGTCCATTCAATATAGTATAGTACATCATTAATGATATCAATAATCAAGTAATAACATTCTTCTTTTTTTGGGTTGTTAGTTTTTTACTTTGTCCTTCTTCCTGATGTTCTTTTCTGTATCGGAATTACTCGTCCCCAACCGAAATCCTTTGGTGTTCTATTCAAAAACTGGATTATTGATATATATGCAAAGTAGAAAATGGAGTACACCGCCATTAAATCTGGCCATAATATCATAAAGCAACCATCTAAAAAGAATAAAAACAAATTAATACATACATAATTATACCTATAAAAGTACTGTGAAGTAAAATAGAATTAACCCTCCCTCTTTAAAAAGGATGCCCCTTGTTCATATTTAAAGAAATGCTGCAAACCCTAAGTTTTCATTGAGTCCCTGTGGACTGATGGCTCCCAAACGATAGATCTACTTACTTTCTAATTGTGCTAAGGCTCGACCCAAATCTCCTCCCCTGAATCCTAGATCTATCTGGTCTATGGCTCTGATAGTGAGATCTCTACTAGAACACCCATGATATTTTTTGAAATGCCTTGGTAGAGTTTTTAGGGTACTGATATCCTCTATGGTTTTGGCTTTTTGAATATCCCTTACATGTTCTCTCGTTCGTAATTTTTAATTCTCTGGTTGTTAGACCAATATAATTTATTTATTTTTTTTCACATGTGCATTTGGCCTGATAAATGACCCCTTTAGATGAACAGTCCAGATATTTCCTTATATCGTAATTGCGGGTCCCATCAAAATTTGCAAAGGTAGAGGTCTTTGTATGATTGAGACATCCCTTGCATAGGCCACAGGGAAAAAAGCCCACCCGTTTTCTCTCTTTTTTTACTTTATTGACATTTCTCATTGGATCGTAGTGGCTATATACCAGGATATCTTTGAGGTTCGCCGCTCTTTTGGCTACAAATGAGGGTTTAGATGGTAAAACCATTTTCAAAATGGGGTCACTCTTCAGTACATCCCAGTGTTTAAGAATGATTTGGGTAAGATCCTGCCACTTGTTGTTGTATGTTGATATAAAACGTACCTGATCCGTGTTTTCATCATGTTCCGGATGATTAGGGAGTCCATACAATAGCTGATTTCGCGGGGTCTTTTTCGCTCTTACATATCCTCTTTTTATAGATCTTCTACTGTAGCCTCTTTGATATATTGAAACTGTATGTCAATAGTGATTAATATTTATTTAGGGTTAATATGTAGATATATTGCTCTTCAAGTTTAAATTATATGATAGGTGGGGCTACAAAATATAAAGTATTGGATGGGATTTCTTATTATCATTGTAGATAGTGTCACATTGATGCAGCAATATTTTGGGGTTTATTAATTTTTTCAGTTGATATAATACATGATATATATTTATTTAGGACACCAGGCACTTTATTATTCTATATATTATGTATTCAACAATGGGGGAGGCACTATAGCACTTTCATAATTAAATTGAATTTTAAATATTTATAAAATTCACTAATGATTATTAATAAAGTCACTTTTATTTTATGACTATTGGTCTCAATATAGTATTTATTAGTCCCTATCTCACTTTCACTGTGGTTTGGGATATTAAGTGTAGTTGCACGTCACAAAGAGTACTCTTGCACCTTTGTACGGGGATATACTGGACTGTAGATCACGTTATTTTTATATTCTAGCTGGATATTTCATAATTATTGCATCAAATAGCCACTATTAATGCACTTTCTTTTGATCGGATAATCGATTGGGAGACATAAGCACACAATAATTGTTCATCTATGTGTTCATTACAGGAAATACATGTGCAGCATATTCCAATCCCAGCAATTTTATTATTTTTACTATTTTTATAAATGCTCACAGTTGAATCAATATTTAGCTATATTGGGCACCGGGCACCTTATTGTACATAGAATAGATTTAACAGTGGAGGGATACCGTAGCACCATGTATAACCTAATTGATCTTTATCTATATTTTTCACTATTACTATATAATAATGTTATTATTTTTTATATAGTTACCTACGCACTTGTACCGTATTATTAGATATATTTTATGTCGCTATTCGTTATAATTACCATCAATGCACTTTAGAACGGGGGTATTTGCACGGCAATCTATGGCACTTTGATATTCCAGCTGATCACCTAAATATCTTTCTGCACTTGTTAGTCACTAATAATACACCTTCTTCCGAATCGGATAGTGCAATGGGAGATATAAACACTCTTTTAAATGTCTATCTGGTGGAACGCATGCACAGTACATCTCATTCCCGGCGCTTCGGGAGGTGCTCATTATTGATTACGCTTGCGTGTCACGCAGCGTTCCATGGAGCGCAGACGCTGAAGCGCCTATTTATTCAGGAAGGAGATAGAAACGCTATGCGCCGGGGAGCTCGATTGACATGCAATATAATACCTCCCCATATGACGTCCCGCTATTGGATTGGTCAAGACCCATATAAAGAACCATCCCCTGTCTCACTGGGTTACGCCCCGGAAGAAGCTTATGGTCGAAACGCGCGTCGGGGCGCAAGTGGAAGGATCGGTCGGCCCTGTCCCTATATCACCGTCTCTAGTGGGTATATCTAATCTGTAAGTAATCTCTGCAATTGGCAATACTATAGCCTCACTTTCCGCTGCTTTACACCATATGTAAGAATATAGGCCTTAGGCAGTATTAGACTAATATAATAATATGGGTATTCAGCGGTAATATATGTGGTAGATAGTGCTATATCAGGGATGCTCTGGATGCAATAGCATTACCCCTTATATGTTATATAGATGATTGATAAGAGAACATCAACAAAGTACATCATCTAGAGCGGTGGGATTTATAGTCATTTAATTTAGATTGTATATTGGGAATATTTTTGGGGCAGGACCGTTCTTGTCCATTCCTTGGACACTCTGTCTGTTTCTGTTGAGTTTTGTTATAAATGTTTTTATCTTGTTATGTTAAATAAAGAATTGATTTTAATTTATTGATATGGGTCTCTTCATGCGGCTAAGGTAATATAAGTCCGCAAGTGGTAGTATCTAATCTGGAAGTGCCATAAATTTAAGATTGGTGAGGACTATTTGGTAATATTTGTAATTTTACTGTTGTAGTGACAGTTGGTCCAGAAATATGGATTTAAAGGCCAGGGAGTCGGCCTGGCGTACAAAGGCAGTTGACATTTTTAGACAGAGTGTTCCAGTCGTTCGCAGGATGCCCCACACGAAATTAAGGATGGTATATTTCAATATAGAAATGCTCTACAAAGGAAGATTAGACTATGGTGGAACAAAACCACTTTGGAGAACTATTATAGTAAAAAAATTATCCCACGAGGATTACGTGTTCAATTGTTTCCCACATATGATCTGGGGGAATCAGAATTGGTAAAAAGATGGATGGTAGCTGCATCAACGTGTTCTATGGAATTTATCCAAATATTAATAGACAATAATACAGCTTCTCTGGAGGAGATAGATAAAAAATTGGATGAATTGCAGAAGTCCCTCCAGAAGGAAATGCAGAAAGAGCAATTTGAGAAGTGGTTAAAAGAATTGGACATTGACAGTACAAAATGGGAGGACAATGTGAGTAAGGAGAAATTGAAGAAATTCCAGAGATGTTGCAGATTATGATTCGAACAAAATCTATAGGTGGCAAAACCCAAGGAAAAAATTACAACCGATGGCAAGGAAAAAAGATGAATCTATCACGTCCAGTATGTCGGATATTGAGAGCAATGCTTCGGCCAGTGAGAGTGAACCCACGCGTGATTTCCATCTACGTAGCGCTAGCCAAAAAAGGAGATTTCCTGATATGTTTAACAAAGCTCAAAGAGGCAAGAGAACCAAAGATCGCTACCAGGTAGTGAATTTGTCTAAACATGAATTGTCAGTAACACAATTGAGTGTCTTGGAAAGAGGTCTAACGTTTTCTCCCTCCTGTTCTTTAGACATATTCACATGTATAAAAGATACTCATTTGTTTGCAAGAAAACTAATCTTCAAAAAATTATATGCCAAGGATATGATGTCTGATCAACATGAACAGGAGGCCTTAGAAGCACTATTGGCATTAGAAGAGGAAAATACAACATCGGAGGTTAGTGCTATACCTTCACATTTTTGCTCTAAATCTACAAAATTTCCGGCTTTGGGACTATGTCCAGCTATAGATATATTCACAAAACTGGTCACCAGTGACATAGAACGACTAGCCTATACCCAGAGGGGAAGGTCCAATCTTACTAGATTGGAAAGAACAGCAATTGAAGATTTGAAATCCTGGGATGATGTAATTTATAAACCAGCGGACAAAGGCGGTAACTTAGTTATATGGCCTATACAATTATATGAGAAACAAGCCAACAAACTATTAGATGATGGTAACTGTTATCGCAAAATGTATTACAACCCAATATCTTCTTTTCAGGCAGAATTAATTGACATCATGGAAAATGCATTTGATCAGAACATCATATCAAAAGCCTTTTTGGATAATAATTAAGAAATTCAAACCAAAACTTCCCACTTTTTATTTGATACCAAAACTTCACAAAAATCCAATGGATCCTCCTGGATGTCCCATCGTTGCAGGTAATGGTGGGTTATGTGAACTAATCTCGGATGTGGTGGATTATTTTTTGAGACCCCTAGTGATCTCCCTCCCTTCGTATATTAGGGACACCACGTTGGCCTTACAGCGACTCGACCAGTTGTCTTTGGATGACAACATGGTGATGGTCACGGCCGACGTGGAGTCGCTATATACATCCATCAGGCATCAAGATGGTTTGGAAGCTACCAAACTATTTCTCCTCTCCAGTAACTTGGATGGCCCCTTGGTAAGCTTCATTCTTATCCTGTTAGAATTTTTGTTACATCACAATGTTTTTGTTTTTAATTCACAGATTTTTCTTCAAAAACAGGGTACGGCAATGGGGGCCTCATGTGCCCCTGCGTATGCCAATCTATTTTTAGGGGCATGGGAGAGGAGGATTTTTCAAGATGACCTCATCCAGGAAATGAACTTTGTTCATAACTGGATGAGGTACATCGACGATATTTTTTTCTTTTGGGAGGGAGACTCTGAGGGTCTTCATAATCTGATGTCTAAATTGAACAACAATAACCAGAATATTAAACTAACTTTTGTTTTTGGTAGGCAGATTGATTTTCTGGACATTAGGATTCAAACGGACAGTGAGGGAAAAATCCAAACGGATATATACAGAAAACCAACAGCCACCAACTCTTTATTAAGGGCTGATTCTTCACATCCAAGGTCTACTATAAATGGAATTCCAATCGGGCAATTTCTACGAGCGAAACGAATATGTTCAAATGAACAGAGTTTTGAAAAACAATCAGCAGACCTAGCTGCAAGATTTACTCAAAGAGGCTACAGTAGAAGATCTATAAAAAGAGGATATGTAAGAGCGAAAAAGACCCCGCGAAATCAGCTATTGTATGGACTCCCTAATCGTCCGGAACATGATGAAAGCACGGATCAGGTACGTTTTATATCAACATACAACAACAAGTGGCAGGATCTTACCCAAATCATTCTTAAACACTGGGATGTACTGAAGAGTGACCCCATTTTGAAAATGGTTTTACCATCTAAACCCTCATTTGTAGCCAAAAGAGCGGCGAACCTCAAAGATATCCTGGTACATAGCCACTACGATCCAATGAGAAATGTCAATAAAGTAAAAAAAGAGAGAAAACGGGTGGGCTTTTTTCCCTGTGGCCTATGCAAGGGATGTCTCAATCATACAAAGACCTCTACCTTTGCAAATTTTGATGGGACCCGCAATTACGATATAAGGAAATATCTGGACTGTTCATCTAAAGGGGTCATTTATCAGGCCAAATGCACATGTGAAAAAAAAAAAAAAAATTATATTGGTCTAACAACCAGAGAATTAAAATAAGAACGAGAGAACATGTAAGGGATATTCAAAAAGCCAAAACCATAGAGGATATCAGTACCCTAAAAACTCTACCAAGACATTTCAAAAAATATCATGGGTGTTCTAGTAGAGATCTCACTATCAGAGCCATAGACCAGATAGATCTAGGATTCAGGGGAGGAGATTTGGGTCGAGCCTTAGCACAATTAGAAAGTACCGTAAGTAGATCTATCGTTTGGGAGCCATCAGTCCACAGGGACTCAATGAAAACTTAGGGTTTGCAGCATTTCTTTAAATATGAACAAGGGGCATCCTTTTTAAAGAGGGAGGATTAATTCTATTTTACTTCACAGTACTTTTATAGGTATAATTATGTATGTATTAATTTGTTTTTATTCTTTTTAGATGGTTGCTTTATGATATTATGGCCAGATTTAATGGCGGTGTACTCCATTTTCTACTTTGCATATATATCAATAATCCAGTTTTTGAATAGAACACCAAAGGATTTCGGTTGGGGACGAGTAATTCCGATACAGAAAAGAACATCAGGAAGAAGGACAAAGTAAAAAACTAACAACCCAAAAAAAGAAGAATGTTATTACTTGATTATTGATATCATTAATGATGTACTATACTATATTGAATGGACAATAATTAATTAATATGGTTTTATCGTTTGGATATATTGAAACTGTATGTCAATAGTGATTAATATTTATTTAGGGTTAATATGTAGATATATTGCTCTTCAAGTTTAAATTATATGATAGGTGGGGCTACAAAATATAAAGTATTGGATGGGATTTCTTATTATCATTGTAGATAGTGTCACATTGATGCAGCAATATTTTGGGGTTTATTAATTTTTTCAGTTGATATAATACATGATATATATTTATTTAGGACACCAGGCACTTTATTATTCTATATATTATGTATTCAACAATGGGGGAGGCACTATAGCACTTTCATAATTAAATTGAATTTTAAATATTTATAACATTCACTAATGATTATTAATAAAGTCACTTTTATTTTATGACTATTGGTCTCAATATAGTATTTATTAGTCCCTATCTCACTTTCACTGTGGTTTGGGATATTAAGTGTAGTTGCACGTCACAAAGAGCACTCTTGCACCTTTGTACGGGGATATACTGGACTGTAGATCATGTTATTTTTATATTCTAGCTGGATATTTCATAATTATTGCATCAAATAGCCACTATTAATGCACTTTCTTTTGATCGGATAATCGATTGGGAGACATAAGCACACAAAGATTGTTCATCTATGTGTTCATTACAGGAAATACATGTGCAGCATATTCCAATCCCAGCAATTTTATTATTTTTACTATTTTTATAAATGCTCACAGTTGAATCAATATTTAGCTATATTGGGCACCGGGCACCTTATTGTACATAGAATAGATTTAACAGTGGAGGGATACCGTAGCACCATGTATAACCTAATTGATCTTTATCTATATTTTTCACTATTACTATATAATAATGTTATTATTTTTTATATATATATAGGGATGCTCTGGATGCAATAGCATTACCCCTTATATGTTATATAGATGATTGATAAGAGAACATCAACAAAGTACATCATCTAGAGCGGTGGGATTTATAGTCATTTAATTTAGATTGTATATTGAGAATATTTTTGGGGCAGGACCGTTCTTGTCCATTCCTTGGACACTCTGTCTGTTTCTGTTGAGTTTTGTTATAAATGTTTTTATCTTGTTATGTTAAATAAAGAATTGATTTTAATTTATTGATATGGGTCTCTTCATGCAGCTAAGGTAATATAAGTCCGCAAGTGGTAATAGTTAAAAAAGTGCTTACATGCATTTTGAAAAAGATATGGGGGAGGCTACCAATCATTCTATCCAGAGCCAGTGCCCAGATGTCAGAGCCGGAGCTGGGGGGCCCCCCGAGGAAGCTCAGTATGCGAAACGCACGTCGGGGCTACCTGATGGATGTACCCAGCGCAAAACCACACATGGGTAAGCAGATCACACGGCACTTTATATAGGTAGTGTCTTTATTTCAATGGGCATAGTGCAATATGGGGGTAATGTGATAGGGCTTATTTACTGGCTCCGACCTGGGGCTGACATCTGGGCACTGGCTCTGGATAGAATGATTGGTACCCTCCCCCATATCTTTTTCAAAATGCATGTAAGCACTTTAACTATGTCACATATTTATGTGCTGTTTTTTGTCTGCACCTTTATATTTTTGTAATGTGGGTTTTTGATGCTGGAGTCATCTATCTGTCATTCACCGATTCCTAGTATTTATATTTTGGTATTTGCTAATATTATTATTATTACACCTAATACCTATTGGAATAGGATTTTGAAGATGGGAATACCCCTTTAAAGAGAAAATAAAAAAAGCCTTCAGAACAATTTTAGTAATTAAAACATTTTTTAGACAAAAATTTTGCAGCTTTTCAAACAGTTTTACAGCACAATATTAGCAAATACTGATTGCATAATCATGACCTATATCTTTTTAGGTAGCCAATTAAAAGTATAGCTTTAACAACAGATATTTTAACTTTCATTCAAAGTTAATACGATACAACACTCCATTTGGGGTTTACTTATCTAGTCTATTAAAAAGAAAGAAATAAAGAAAAGAAGAAAAAAAAGCTTAGGCTACTTTCACATTAGCGTTGTGTGACGCACATCGTAATGCGTCGTTTTGGAGAAAAAACGCATCCTGCAAAGTTGCCCGCAGGATGTGTTTTTTCTCCATAGACTTGCATTAGCGACGCATTGCGACGGATTGCCACACGTCGCATCCGTCGTGCGATGGATGTGTCGTGTTTTGGCGGACCATCGGCACAAAAAAACGTTCCATGTAACTTTTTTTGTGCATCGTGTCCGCCCCCTCCTCCCTGGAACTCACAATGGGGCAGCGGATGCATTGTAAAACTGCATCCACTGCCCATGTTGTGCTACATTAACACACTGTACGTCGGGACGACGGTTTGCGACAGCCCGTACCGACGGACTAGTGTGAAAGTAGCCTTAACAATTATGTAATAGTATGTGACAAATAGATGGCGTTAGCAAGTGGCTAGAAATAAAAAAATACGGCTATCACTCATAACTTCACTACTTTGGTGGACATGTCATAGGTGCAACCTGTGCAGCCTCTCAGGGGCCCAAGATTTAAGTGGGCCACCTCTACCTCCAAAGCAGGTGGGATTGTGCATTATGATGGTCTATTGGACTGCAAAGGGCCCATATACTGTTCTTGCACAGGGGCCTCATCTGTCTTTGTCCGCTCCTGCTTCTCTACATCACATTATCAGTACTAAAATTATGAATTAGAAATACAGGAACATATAAAAAGATTAAGATTTTTATTAGATAATAAAAGTAATATTAGAAGGTTATACCATTTAATAACATTATCCCTCTTCATTTATTTAGGGTCATATTCAATAAAAAAAATATTAAAAGAAACAAAAAGGAAAGATTTACTATCTAATGTATATATTCCAGTATTTTAATGAATTATGTAGTAACTGATAAGGAAGATTGGAAACTTTGTGAACAATGTATAGGATAGAAATACATTAAAATATTAAAATAAATACCTTTTTCGTCATTGGTGCTTCTTCAACAATATAATGCCTTAAAAAAAACAACAACTCCAGAATCATACCTAGAAATTTTTTTGTAGACATAAAGGAAATGTGTAATAAGATCACGATTGATTGTTTAATTCATGTTTTTTTGTTAAATATACCTATAAAAATGTTGTTGCTTTTCTAAACTATTATTTTTCAAATGAAAAAAAATCTTGCAAATTTTCATAAGTCTAATATTTGTTTATTTTATTCAGCTATATAGTGCCTTTACAAACATCATCATCATCACTGATGTTCACATCATTGAGGTCCCCTATTTAAACTCTATCAGTATGTCTTAGGAGTGTGGGCGAACGTACACACTCCTTATAGATGTTGTCCTGGGTGGGATTTGAACCCAGGACCCCAGCACAGCAAGCTTCAGTGTTAATCACTGAGCCACCATGCTGCCTTAATACTAGAGTCCTTCCGTTATTATTTATTTGATTTTGTTTTTACATGATTCATTGCGTGGTAAAAATATACTGGAAATACTAGTCTCAAGGTTTAATTAATTTAACCCCTTCACCCCCAAGGGTGGTTTGCACGTTAATGACCGGGCCAATTTTTACAATTCTGACCACTGTCCCTTTATGAGGCTATAACTCTGGAACGCTTTGACGGATCTTGGCGATTCTGACATTGTTTTCTCGTGACATATTGTACTTCATGTTAAAGGTAAAATTTATTCGATATAACTTGCGTTTATTTGTGAAAAAAATGGAAATTTGGCGAAAATTTTGAAAATTTTGCAATTTTCCAACTTTGAATTTTTGTGCCCTTAAATCACAGACATATGTCACGCAAAATACTTAATAAGTAACATTTCCCACATGTCTACTTTACATCAGTACAATTTTGGAACCAAAATTTTTTCTTGTGACGGAGTTATAAGGGTTAAAAGTTGACCAGCAATTTCTCATTTTTACAACACCATTTTTTTTTAGGGACCACATCTCATTTGAAGTCATTTTGAGGGGTCTATATGATAGAAAATACTCAAGTGTGACACCATTCTAAAAACTGCACCCCTCAAGGTGCTCAAAACCACATTCAAGAAGTTTATTAACCCTTCAGGTGTTTCACAGGAATTTTTGGAATGTTTAAATAAAAATGAACATTTAACTTTTTTTCACACAAAATTTATTTCAGCTCCAATTTGTTTTATTTTACCAAGGGTAACAGGAGAAAATGGACCCCCAAAGTTGTTGTACAATTTGTCCTGAGTACGATGATACCCCATATGTGGGTGTAAACCATTGTTTAGGCGCATGGCAGAGCTTGGAAGGGAAGGAGCGCCATTTGACTTTTCAATGCAAAATTGACTGGAATTGAGATGGGACGCCATGTTGCGTTTGGAGAGCCCCTGATGTGCCTAAACATTGAAACTCCCTACAAGTGACACCATTTTGGAAAGTAGACCCCCTAAGGAACTTATCTAGATGTGTGGTGAGCACTTTGACCCACCAAGTGCTTCACAGAAGTTTATAATGCAGAGCCGTAAAAATAAAAAATCATATTTTTTCACAAAAATGATCTTTTCGCCCCCAATTTTTTATTTTCCCAAGGGTAAGAGAAGAAATTGGACCCCAAAAAATGTTGTGCAATTTGTCCTGAGTACGCTGATACCCCATATGTGGGTGTAAACCATTGTTTGGGCGCATGGCAGAGCTTGGAAGGGAAGGAGCGCCATTTGACTTTTCAATGCAAAATTGACTGGAATTGAGATGGGACGCCATGTTGCGTTTGGAGAGCCCCTGATGTGCCTAAACAGTGAAACTCCCTACAAGTGACACCATTTTGGAAAGTAGACCCCCTAAGGAACTTATCTAGATGTGTGGTGAGCACTTTGACCCACCAAGTGCTTCACAGAAGTTTATAATGCAGAGCCGTAAAAATAAAAAATCATATTTTTTCACAAAAATGATCTTTTCGCCCCCAATTTTTAATTTTCCCAAGGGTAAGAGAAGAAATTGGACCCCAAAAAATGTTGTGCAATTTGTCCTGAGTACGCTGATACCCCATATGTGGGTGTAAACCATTGTTTGGGCGCATGGCAGAGCTTGGAAGGGAAGGAGCGCCATTTGACTTTTCAATGCAAAATTGACTGGAATTGAGATGGGACGCCATGTTGCGTTTGGAGAGCCCCTGATGTGCCTAAACATTGAAACTCCCTACAAGTGACACCATTTTGGAAAGTAGACCCCCTAAGGAACTTATCTAGATGTGTGGTGAGCACTTTGACCCACCAAGTGCTTCACAGAAGTTTATAATGCAGAGCCGTAAAAATAAAAAATCATATTTTTTCACAAAAATGATCTTTTCGCCCCCAATTTTTAATTTTCCCAAGGGTAAGAGAAGAAATTGGACCCCAAAAAATGTTGTGCAATTTGTCCTGAGTACGCTGATACCCCATATGTGGGTGTAAACCATTGTTTGGGCGCATGGCAGAGCTTGGAAGGGAAGGAGCGCCATTTGACTTTTCAATGCAAAATTGACTGGAATTGAGATGGGACGCCATGTTGCGTTTGGAGAGCCCCTGATGTGCCTAAACATTGAAACTCCCTACAAGTGACACCATTTTGGAAAGTAGACCCCCTAAGGAACTTATCTAGATGTGTGGTGAGCACTTTGACCCACCAAGTGCTTCACAGAAGTTTATAATGCAGAGCCGTAAAAATAAAAAATCATATTTTTTCACAAAAATGATCTTTTCGCCCCCAATTTTTTATTTTCCCAAGGGTAAGAGAAGAAATTGGACCCCAAAAAATGTTGTGCAATTTGTCCTGAGTACGCTGATACCCCATATGTGGGTGTAAACCATTGTTTGGGCGCATGGCAGAGCTTGGAAGGGAAGGAGCGCCATTTGACTTTTCAATGCAAAATTGACTGGAATTGAGATGGGACGCCATGTTGCGTTTGGAGAGCCCCTGATGTGCCTAAACAGTGAAACTCCCTACAAGTGACACCATTTTGGAAAGTAGACCCCCTAAGGAACTTATCTAGATGTGTTTTGAGAGCTTTGAACCCCCAAGTGTTTCACTACAGATTATAACGCAGAGCCGTGAAAATATATATATTTTTTTTCTCAAAAATGATTTTTTAGCCCCCAGCTTTGTATTTTTACAAGGGTAACAGAATAAATTGGACCCCAAAATTTGTTTTCCAATTTGTCCTGAGTACGCTGATACCCCATATGTGGGGGGGAACCACTGTTTGGGCGCATGACAGAGCTCGGAAGGGAAGGAGCGCCATTTGGAATGCAGACTTAAATGGATTGGTCAGCAGCCGTCACGTTGCATTTGCAGAGCCCCTGATGTACCCAAACAGTACAAACCCCCCACAAGTGACCCCATATTGGAAACTAGACCTCCCAAGGAACTTATCTAGATGTGTTTTGAGAACTTTGAACCCCCAAGTGTTTCACTAAAGTTTATAGCGCAAAGCCGTGAAAATAAAAATTCTTTTTTTTTTTTCACAAAAATGATTTTTTAGCCCCCAGTTTTGTATTTTCACAAGGGTAACAGGATAAATTAGACCCCAAAAGTTGTTTTCCAATTTGTCCTGAGTACGCTGATACCCCATATGTGGGGGGGAACCACTGTTTGGGCGCATGACAGAGCTCGGAAGGGAAGGAGCGCCATTTGGAATGCAGCCTTAAATGGATTGGTCTGCAGGCGTCACGTTGCATTTGCAGAGCCCCTGATGTACCCAAACAGTACAAACCCCCCACAAGTGACCCCATATTGGAAACTAGACCTCCCAAGGAACTTATCTAGATGTGTTGTGAGAACTTTGAACCCCCAAGTGTTTCACTACAGTTTATAATGCAGAGCCGTGAAAATAAAACATCTTTTTTTTCCCACAAAAATGATTTTTAGCCCCCCAAATTTTCATTTTCCTAAGGATAACAAGAGAACTTGGACCCCAGAAGTTGTTGTTCAATTTGTCCCGAGTACGCTGATAACACATATGTTGGGGTAAACCCCTTTTTGGGCGCACGGGAGAGCTCGGAAGGGAAGGAGCACTGTTTTACTTTTTCAACGCAGAATTGGCTGGAATTGAGATTGGACGCCATGTCGCGCTTGGAGAGCCCCTGATGTGCCTGGACAGTGGAAACCCCCCAATTCTACCTGAAACCCTAACCCAAACACACCCCTAACCCTAATCCCAACGGTAACCCTAACCACACCCCTAGCCCTGACACACCCATAATTCTAATCCCAACCCTAATCCAAACGTAAATGTAATCCAAACCCTAACCCTAACTTTAGCCCCAACCCTAACTTTAGCCCCAACCCTAACTTTACCTCCAACCCTAGCCCTAACCCTAACCCTACCCCTAACCCTAACCCTAAACGTGACTGAAATACGTGGCACTGAAATACGTGGCACTGAAATACGTGGCACTGAAATACGTGGCACTGAAATACGTGGCACTGAAATACGTGATACGTGGCACTTAAATACGTGGCACTGAAACACGTGGCACTGAAATACGTGGCACTGAAATACGTGGCACTGAAATACGTGGCACTGAAATACGTGGCACTGAAATACGTGATACGTGGCACTTAAATACGTGGCACTGAAACACGTGGCACTGAAATACGTGGCACTGAAATACGTGGCACTGAAATACGTGGCACTGAAATACGTGGCACTGAAATAAGTGGCACTGAAATATGTGATATGTGGCACTTAAATACGTGGCACTGAAATACGTGGCACTGAAATACGAGGCACTGAAATACGTGGCACTGAAATACGTGGCACTGAAATACGTGGCACTGAAATATGTGATACGTGGCACTTAAATACGTGGCACTGAAACACGTGGCACTGAAATACGTGATACGTGGCACTGAAATACGTGGCACTGAAATACGTGGCACTGAAATACGTGCAACTGAAATACGTGGTACTAAAATATGTGGCACTGAAATACGTGATACGTGGCACTGAAATACGTGGCACTGAAACACGTGGCACTGAAATACGTGATACGTGGCACTGAAATACATGGCACTGAAATACGTGGCACTGAAATACGTGGCACTGAAATACGTGGCACTGAAATACGTGGCACTATGACTGTCAGAAAATGTTCATTAAACGGTTAGGGGTGAGGTTAGGGGTAGAGTTAGGGTTAGGGTTTGGATCCCTTTATCACCTTGATGGTGGTGGGTGGCTTTTCAGTGTGTTTTCTGTTTTTTTCGATAAAAATGCATGCGTTTTTAACGCAAACAAACGCATGTGCTTAAAAACGCAAGAAAATACTGCAGGTTGTATTTCTGAAAATGAACGCATGCAGAAAAAAACCGCATGCGTTTGAAAACGCGACCAAACGCGTACAAAAAAACCGCATGCGTTTTCAATGTTAAATATAGGGAAAAAACGCATGCGTTTTTTTGTGCAAAAAACGCTGCAGACAAAAACGGAAGTGTGAAACCAGCTACGCTTTTTATAGCAAAAAAGTTTTTGCGTCTCCACATTTTGAGACCTATAATTTTTCCACATTTGCTCCACAGAGTCATGTGAGGTCTTGTTTTTTGCGGGACGAGTTGACGTTTTTATTGGTAACATTTTCGGACACGTGACCGTTTTTGATCGCTTTTTATTCCGATTTTTGTGAGGCAGAATGACCAAAAACCTGCTATTCATGAATTTCTTTTGGGAGAGGCGTTTATACCGTTCCGGGTTTGGTAAAATTGATAAAGCAGTTTTATTCGTCGGGTCAGTATGATTACAGCGATATCTCATTTATATCATTTTTTTTATGTTTTGGCGCTTTTATACGATAAAAACTATTTTATAGAAAAAATAATTATTTTGGTATCGCTTTATTCTCAGGACTATAACTTTTTTACTTTTTTGCTGATGATGCTGTATGGCGGCTCGTTTTTTGCGGGACAAGATGACGTTTTCAGCGGTACCATGGATATTTATATCAGTCTTTTTGATCGCGTGTTATTCCACTTTTTGTTCGGCGGTATGGTAATAAAGCGTTGTTTTTTGCCTCGTTTTTTTTTTTTTTTCTTACGGTGTTTACTGAAGGGGTTAACTAGTGTGGCAGTTTTATAGGTTGGGTCGTTACGGACGTGGCGATACTAAATATGTGTACTTTTATTGTTTTTTTTTTTTAATTTAGATAAAGAAATGTATTTATGGGAATAATATTTTTTTTTTTTTTTCATTATTTTGGAATATTTTTTTTTATTTTTTTTTACACATTTGGAAATTTTTTTTTTTACTTTTTTACTTTGCCCCAGGGGGGGACAATACAGATCGGTGATCTGTCAGTTTGCATAGCACTCTGACAGATCACCGATCTGAGAGAAGTGCAGGCTGCTTCACAGTGCCTGCTCTGAGCAGGCGTCCGTGAAGCCACCTCCCTCCCTGCAGGACCCGGATCCGCGGCCATCTTGGATCCGGGTCTGGAGCAGGCAGGGAGGGAGGTAAGACCCTCGCAGCAACGCGATCACATCGCGTTGCTGCGGGGGGCTCAGGGAAGCCCGCAGGGAGCCCTCTCCCTGCGCGATGCTTCCCTGCATCGCCGGCACATCGCGATCATGTTTGATCGCGGTGTGCCGGGGGTTAATGTGCCGGGGGCGGTCCGTGACCGCTCCTGGCACATAGTGCCGGATGTCAGCTGCGATATGCAGCCGACACCCGGCCGCGATCGGCCGCGCTCCCCCCGTGAGCGCGGCCGATCGGCTATGACGTACTATCCCGTCGGCGGTCATACGGGCCCACCCCACCTCGACGGGATAGTACGTCAAATGTCGGGAAGGGGTTAAAAATATCAAACTTATTGAACAAAATAATTTTTGTTTGCATTTTTTGAGACTTTTTAATTTTTCAGTCCGTACAGCTTCATGAGGGCTTCTTTGTTGATCAATTGTTTGCTAAATGTCTCATTTTGAAATACAGTTAGAAATCAATATGTGCATGCGCACTTTATGTATTGCGTTCTGACCATAAGCAGCGCTGGCTTCTCCCCTCTTTTGCTTCTTTGTTGTGCACAAAGCTGTTGGCTTTACTTATATCATTTTAGGTTACATATAACAATTTGATTGCTTTTTCTGGCATTTGCTTTTTGTTTTTCGTTGCAGCGTTCCATGTACAGTATAAATAATTGTATATTTTAATAGAGTGGAATTTTTTAGATCTGACAATGTCAAATACGTACTTTTTTATTTTTTTGTTTTTCATTTTGAAGGTGTAAAACTTGAGGGGATCAGTGTTTAAGTTACAGGCATCTGCATTGAAATACTTGCAGCCGCACACTCCAGTCCCGAGTGCCGGCGGCAGCGCTGGGCATTTATGCAAGAGACTCACATAGATATATAGATGTCAGTGACACACACATATACACTCACTGGCCACTTTATTAGGTACACCTGTCCAACTTCTTGTTAACACTTAATTTCTAATCAGCCAATCACATGGCGGCAACTCAGTGCATTTAGGCATGTAGACATGGTCAAGACAATCTCCTGCAGTTCAAACCGAGCATCAGTATGGGGAAGAAAGGTGATTTGAGTGCCTTTGAACGTGGCATGGTTGTTGGTGCCAGAAGGGCTGGTCTGAGTATTTCAGAAACTGCTGATCTACTGGGATTTTCACGCACAACCATCTCTAGGGTTTACAGAGAATGGTCCGAAAAAGAAAAAAAATCCAGTGAGCGGCAGTTCTGTGGGCGGAAATGCCTTGTTGATGCCAGAGGTCAGAGGAGAATGGGCAGACTGGTTCGAGCTGATAGAAAGGCAACAGTGACTCAAATCGCCACCCGTTACAACCAAGGTAGGCCTAAGAGCATCTCTGAACGCACAGTGCGTCGAACTTTGAGGCAGATGGGCTACAGCAGCAGAAGACCACACCGGGTACCACTCCTTTCAGCTAAGAACAGGAAACTGAGGCTACAATTTGTACAAGCTCATCGAAATTGGACAGTAGAAGATTGGAAAAACGTTGCTTGGTCTGATGAGTCTCGATTTCTGCTGCGACATTCGGATGGTAGGGTCAGAATTTGGCGTAAACAACATGAAAGCATGGATCCATCCTGCCTTGTATGGAGCATCTTTGGGATGTGCAGCCGACAAATCTGCGGCAACTGTGTGATGCCATCATGTCAATATGGACCAAAATCTCTGAGGAATGCTTCCAGCACCTTGTTGAATCTATGCCACGAAGAATTGAGGCAGTTCTGAAGGCAAAAGGGGGTCCAACCCGTTACTAGCATGGTGTACCTAATAAAGTGGCCGGTGAGTGTATATATGTATATATAAGATAGATAGCTAGATGAAAAGCCGGCAATATATTTGCTGTGTATTGTAAAATGACTGCAGGAACCGACATGATAGAAGAGATGGATTACATACAGTGAATTCAAATAGAATAGGTAGATATACAGATGTCTGTGACAAATACAATTAGTACAGTGTATGTGCAGCTTACTGTACATGTATTTAATTAATAAAAGTAATAAAAGATTTTGTTTCAGAAAAAAATGGCGTAGGCTTCCGCACAATTTTTGTAACCAGCATAGGGAAAACCGATGCCTGGGGGCCGATGTTTATTGCCTAGGAAGGGATTAATATCCATGGAGCCTCCCAGGCTGTTAACATCAGCTCACAACTGTATACATAGCCTTTACTGGCTATTAAAATGGGGAACATTAAAAAATGACGTAGGGTGCCCTTATAATTAATAACCAGCAAAGGCTATGCAGACAGCGGCGGGCTGATATGAATATTCTAGGAAGATACTGGCTCCCCAGGCTAAAAACATCAGCTCTCAGTCACCCCAGAAAAGGCGCATCTCTAAGATGCGCCAATTCTGGCACTTAGTTAGGCGTTAGGATTCTCCCGCTGCGTGGGATAGATCCCAAGAATTATCTGCTTCTGCGGTCTCCCATTCTGGTCCGGCCGCTGTGAGTGCTGTTCAGCACAGATGTCGGTCCCAGCATCTCGCTCAGGCTCGTGGTATACACTTGGTTACTGCTGGCTATCCAGCCAAGTTTATGGGAACCAGTGATATTCTGGCACAGTCCTGCGCTCCGGAGTCTAATTCCAGAGATCCCCTTATTGAGCATGTCCGTGATGTGGTGTCTTCTCATTGGTGGTCAGACTTTAGCTGCTCAAGAGATGTGGCGGCTCTGGATTGGCCTGCGGGCAATGTCATGGCCGGCTGGGTGTGAGAGTTTGGCTGTGTGTGAGAGTTTGGGGTGGAGGCTAGGATCTAAAAGGCTTTCAGTGACGCATGCAGGCGCTCTAGTATCATTTATGTGTGGTATTTGTGAGTGGATACTCTACCATTGTGTTTGCACGTGACGCTCTATATACTGAGACTTCTTACGTTGGCAGGTAGGGTTAAGACTAGCTACCCCCTTGGCTTAGTATCTGTCTCCTACATGTGTGTGTGGTTAGTACAGGTGAGTTACAGAGCAATTCCAACCCTCAGGCTACACCTCTCAGGTAAAGCGTCAGGGCTTTGCACCTAGTGTCATATGAGCTCTTCCTTTGGCTCAGCATCTGCTTCATTCTTTTGCGTGAATGACACAGTTTAGTTGCAGAGTAAGCGGAATCCACGTGCTTCCATCCCTGTGACGTTTAACAAGGTATAGTACTCAGCAGTCTGAGTGCAGTTCCTCTCAGTGAAGTAACTGAGCTTGGTTCTTTGCATTCTGTTCATACTGTGTGGAATTAATACAGTCTGATTTAGGGTAACATTTGCAGCTTCGTTCCATCATTGTTCACTAGCAGCAGTTTTCCATCTCTGCACTGTGGACCCTGGGTTGCGATTGCCCTTTATTATGTATTTTTATTTAGCACAATGCATCAACACTAACACTTGCTCTTTCCGCTTGCCCTGTAGTAGCGGTGGCAAGTGGGGTGATAGTTGGGGGGTTGGTGTCACCTTTGTATTGTCAGGTCACATCAAGTCCCAAGGTTAGTAATTGAGAGGCATCAATAAGACGCTCCCATTACTAACCCCATAGTCACATTGTATGAAAACACAGAAACACAGAATAAAGTCCTTTATTTGAAAGGATGACCCAGACTCCTTTAATAATCATAATTAAACCATTATTACGACCTCGCCTATTCCACTGATGCCCTTGCCATCTGCAAAAGAGTTAAAAATAAAAAACAATATTCCTCACCTTTCAGCAGAGATGCTGTTAATCCATTTGTCCAACAACGGGTCTAGCTCTGCTACATCTAGATGCCAGGCTGCATGGTTGCATGATGTGACCATACAGCCTGTCATCCAGCAGACACCATGTGCTCAGTATCTCCCTGTGAACTCCTATTCCCTGTCTGAGGGCACCGCAAGCGTGAGACAGTTCTTCTGCTGGCGATGCCATCAGACAGGTCCTGCGAGTTCACAGCCAATAAACTCACTTCATCTTTCTGACGTTAGCGCAAGCACCGTGGGGAAAACTATGTGTAAATGACACACCTATTATTTTCCACAGATGAGTTTGAACGAGCATCACATGCTTGAAAAGTAGTTGTTTACCCACAATTTTGTGCTGCCAATTTTTCGGGTTTTCTAAAAATTTGGGCCGGACAGATTCAGGAGGCCTAAGACTAATAAGATAATTCTGTATCACAAGAATTTGTAATGGTGAAACTAAATAATAATAAAAGATTTATGAACACATTTAATTTACGTCTAATGGTATTTAGTACAATAACTAACAGGAGAAATATTGAATCTTGATCCATAAAAATCATTTAACAGGGCACAATGATATTTTACTTTCCTTTGAGGTAAAATGGCCACATAAAGCCCCTAAGGGTTTGTTTTATTTTCCGCTGGTTTAAATAGTGAATCTGAGTATGGCTGAAGTTGAACATGTGTCTTTTTTCAACCTATGTAACTATATATTCTAGCACTTTATTTATTGACTGCTACCATGTTCACTTACTATTTAACTTTGTAACATTGGCAAAGAAAAGGATATCAAAGAAGCACAAACAACATGCTGACTATGCATTTAAGATCATTGCTACCTTTTACCTATTATATGATTATAACTTAAACACTGATCCACTCTAGTTTTACACCTTCAACTTGAAAAATAATAATAAAAAAAAAAATACATATTTGATATTGTCAGATCTAAAAAAAAGTCCAATCTATTATAATTTAAAATTATTTATATGTACATTGTATGTCAAAATGAAAAACAAAACTTAAATGCAAGAAAAATCAATCAAAATGTTATATGTAACATAAAATGGTATAAGTAAAACCAACTGCTTAGTGCACAGCAAAGAAGCCCCCAGGCTCTATGGAGTGAAAAATTAACCCCTTAGCCCCCAGAGCTTTTTTTGGTTTTGCCTTTTTGTTTTTCTCTCCACTCCTTTCCAGAGCCATAACTTTTTTATTTTTCCATAAATATTGCCATTTTAGTGCTTGTTTTTTGCGGGACAAGTTGTACTTTTGAGCGACACCATTGGTTTTACCATTTCGTGTACTAGAAAATGGGAAAAAAATTCCAAGTGCGGTGAAATTGCAAAAAAAGTGCAATCCCACACTTGTTTTTTGTTTGGCTTTTTTGCAAGGTTCACTAAATGCTAAAATTGACCTGCCATTATGATTCTCCAGGTCATTACTAGTTCATAGACACCAAACAAGTTTAGGAAATTCCAGTAATCTTTAAATGTCCCTCAAAGATTGCCATGAGGTTTAAAGGGACTCTGTCGCCTGAATTTGGAGGGAACAATTTTCAGCCATAGGGGCGGGGTTTTCGGGTGCTTGATTCACCCTTTCCTTACCCGCTGGCTGCATGCTGGCTGCAATATTGGATTGAAGTTCATTCTCTGTCCTCCGTAGTACATGCCTGCACAAGGCAATCTTGCCTTACGCAGGTGTGTACTATGGAGGACAGAGAATGAACTTCAATCCAATATTGCAGCCAGCATGCAGCCAGCGGGTAAGGAAAGAGTGAATCAAACACCCGAAAACCCCGCCCCTATGGCTGAAAATTGTTCCCTCCAAATTCAGGTGACAGAGTCCCTTTAAGGGCCTCACAGCTTTTGGGAAACCCAATGGTTGTGAACTCTGGTAACCTTTAAAGTTACCTGAGTTCACAGGCATGGGGTTTCATCGTAGCTCGAGTGACGGACTGATGAATACCGAAGTACCGGATTCGCGGTCGTTAATCAGTTTGGCACTGGCACTTGCAAAGCAAGACAAACAGCTGCTATGAACTCAGGTGACCTTACTGTACTTGTCAATAAATTTAAAAAAATGAAAAAAATTGCTTGGGGTCCTTTGTAATTTTCATAACCAGCTGAGATAAAATCGACAGCTCGGGGCTGATGTTAATATTCTGGGAATGGGCCAATATCCATAAAGTTTCCCAGCTATTAATATCAGCTCACAGCTGTTTGCTTAATCTTTACTGGTTATTAGAGGGGAGACCCCCCAAAAATTATGTGTGGTCCCCCTTTATTCAATAACCAACAAAGGCTAAATGGACAGCTGAGGGCTGATATTAATAGCCTCTGAAAGGGCCATGTATATTGGTCCCCTAACAGACTAAGAACATCACCTCTTAGCCGCCACAAAGACATTGTTTTCATAGGATGTGCCAATTCAGGCTGTTAGCCTCCACTCTTCCCACTTGCCCTGGTGCAGTGAAAAATGGGGTAATAGGTTTAGGGTTGATGTCAGCTGTTTTATGGCAGTTGACATAAAGCCCAGGTGTTAGTAATGGAGAGATGTCTATAAGACCTCTCCACCACTAACCCTACAGTCATATTATAATAAAGAAACAGCCAGAATAAAGTCATTTATTTGAAATAAGACTCCTTGACCCTCTTTTAATCATTTATTTACAAAAATTAAAAATAAAAAAACATATTCCACTCCTGTTCAACGATAATCCATATGTCTCAAGATGCGCACCAACTCTGCCACATTTGGATTTCATGTCTGACCCGTAGTATGGTGTGATTATTCAGCTGTCAATCCATGAGACACTGAGCTGAGCCAGAGAACTTAACTGCAGCGCTGAGCGGTGACGTCAATAAGTTGAGTCAAGTTCATAGTCAACGAATTCTGGTGACTTCACTGATGTCACCGCTGGCTATGTGAGAACTGACACTGTGCCCGAAGTTAGGCATAAATCTCCTAAACCTGAGCACCACCTGCATGATCAGGCACCTGAAATCTAAGCACAAGTTGCAGTGGAGTATACACGTTAAAAAGCATGACAGATCAGAGGCTTCTCCTGCTCACTCTTTTGCTGCAGTCTTGGCCTCTATCTACCCCCCACTCACGATCAACAGGGCCACCTGCTCCCCCACATAGAGAGGATGTGACACTACCACCATCACCAGTGTCACCAAGCATCTCCACACCATCCAATGGAATTGTTCAGCTTTCAATCCACCAAACCCTGGAGAGGAAGACTAAATTTGCCCCCAACCAACCACGAACCATGCTTCTCAATTACAGCATTTCAAAATTACCTTGCAGATTGAAACATCTGAAGGTGATGGCTGTCCCACAGTATGATGTTCCCATCTGCTACTACTTGTCCAGGTGGGCCATCCATGCCCTGCACACCTATGTAGGGGGTGTAACAGTTATAATGCCTTTTTCTCTCCCAATCCTTGTTTATATATTTGATGTCATGAATATGTGTTATACACGGTGGTACTGCTACAGGTATAAGTGTATTACCAGCCGTGTATATGAGTATTGCTACACCTAAAGTGTATTACTCTGCAAATGTATATATGTCTGATTGTCTATATGTTTTGCACATTTATTGTATGATAGGGAAAGTGAGTACCCCAGGCCGGTCATTAGGTATAATGTAAGGAATTAGTACTCCAAGTTGGCCACTAGATGGAGGCACTATAAGTAGGATGGTAAATAGTTAACTGTAGGAGGGGCACGATGGGATAAGATAGTGAGGTCTTCCCAGTTTTAGTCAGTTGGGACCGGGGCGCCCGTGTAGCTCACAGGGCTGGCTAGCCCAGGGAAACACTGTGCCATGCAACATTGCAAGAAGAGTGAGCCCAGCGGTTAGCATCCAGGGAGCCAGAGCACAGAAAGAAGTACAGCAGCAGTGCATTGCAGTATTAGTGGGACTGCAGTTGCTAGAGGAAGAAGGCTAAGCAGAACAGGAGCAAGTTATCCAACATGTGGCAGATTTTTGCTATTCTAAGGACCAGGGAAACAGCAGAGAATACCCCCATGAGAAGCAGAAATTCTGGACATTGAGGACACTACAGGACCAGAGGATACGATCTGTCCTGGGGACAGGCATAGTGGCAGACAGAAGAGGCAAGGGAAAGCATTGCCAATTGCTGTGATTGATTATGCCCAAGTTGATGCTGTGTTGAGTAAAGAAGTTGAAGTTAAAGTGAAGCACGAATGTGACTCTTTAATTGCGGAACCGTCTGTAGAGACTATACTCTCGTACCGGGAGATCCCAGATGACACAGAGAAGCATCACCGAGGTACTCAGGGAAGGAAACATGATTGTGTGCTGGGAGGGGGCCAGGGAGTGATACAGGGGTTACTGATGGCCATGACTGCATTCCTGGCCCCACCCCCCTACACTTGGCATAGTCGGCAGGATCTCACTGCCCCATATGGCGGTGAAGACGAGACAGAGGAAAAGAGAGAAAAGACTGTATTGAATGTGACTAAAGCCGATACTTCAGGAGGAACGGATGCCCTGGAGGTGACCAGAAACCAGGATGTGACTACAAATTTCAGAGGACTGATATGACTAAGTTAGCGGATGAGGTGGTGAGAATGGCGCCAAATTGGGAGGTCACTGCTGTGCCTGCACCCTTCATGGGCATAACTGTGAGGAAATGGTGCAAAGATCCTTCAAGCGATGCCTCTGGAGAATGCACTGAAGACACCTAGCCCCACGTCTCCTGAGACTACTTGAGAATGGGAGGAGCGACTGGAAGCGACCCCACCCTGGAATGGGTGGGGCCCAGAAGAAAATATTGTGTGCAGCTGCGGCAGCCTAGGCCACATTGAAAGGAAATGGCGACAGATGGAGGAAGAAAAGACCAGACCTGGACAACAGAGAGGAGTCGCAGATGATGTCCAGGCTGACCGATTCCCTATACCTGTGGAGGAGCACTGCTGGCGGCTGCCAGGGCTGAAGCATTGTTGGGAACTGGAACATCAGTGAGGGCTGGAACCTCTTCTTGCAGAGCTTCAACGTCCTCTGGAGCAGGAACCTTTTCGCCAGGAACTGGAACCAGGTCATTGGGAGCTGGAGGCCGGCGGACTGGAAGCAGCGACCACCTTGGAGAAGCCGGCGCTGGAAGTGAAGGCTGAGCCGGAACTTCAGTCAACACCGAAGTGCACAGCCGTGACCGCGGAAGAACACAGTGGGTCTGGGATGAGCGTGGTCAGCGAAAGCAATCAGCGGTGAGTGTATAACAACCCACGAACCCGGATGGATGGTCCCTGCCTCAGTCCGCCGCTGCGGGAGCTGTTGCCCATCCCTCGCCCGTGATGATTGGTCAGCGTCTCAACCCCATACCCCGGAGGCTGGGCCTAGCATCATCAAGGCCATGCTCCTGAGGGCCTCATGCTTCCATCACCAAGCAGAGGACCTCTTCTTATCTCTCTGTTTCCCGGTTAATGAATGGCCTGGTTTTGCCCCTCTCCTGTCATTGGGGCGACAGGAGGGACAAGACACCTGCGGCTGCAGGGCTGTCTACTGAAGTACGGGCACAGAGCCCGATGTGGAGTGGCGCAGGATGGGATACATGCCGCTGAAGATAAAGTTTTGCTGTCTGTATGCCTTGTTCTCTTGCACCTAGGAGCATAAAGAAGGACTCTTCTGCGTCCTTTAGGGCAAAGGCAAAGCCCTGATGTTTTCTCCTCAAAGGATGGGGGAGTAGCATGGCCAAAGCTGGTCATAGGGATGCTTTCTTTGTTTTTTCATATTTTTGTTTTGATCCAGAGGACTGCGAGCTGGGTGTTTTTAGCTACAGCCTGTGGACTCTTTTGTTTTTTTGTTGTTGCACCTGTTGTACCCATTCTGCTGACAAGCAGGACTTTACTAGAAACTGTGTTCCAGGGTACAGGCGTACCATTTTCAAAGGAAGGGGGAGGAAGATCTCCCTTTGAATACAAAGAAAGTTTATGGACTTGACTCATGTTGAGTCCCCTTTGCTGATTTTACTGTTCTTTATATTATGCAAATATTATTAGATTTATACTATGGTTGGGGTCAACCATATTAAAAGAAAGGGGGAATTTAGGGGGTGTGACAGTTATAATGCCTTTTTCTCTCCCAATCCTTGTTTATATATTTCATGTCATAAATATGAGTTATACAGGGTGGTACTGCTACACGTATAAGTGTATTACCAGCCGTGTATATTGGTATTGCTACACCTAAAGTGTATTACTCTGTGAATGTATATATGCCTGATTGTCTACATGTTTTTCACAGTTATTGTATGATAGGGAAAGTGAGTACCCCAGGCCAGTCATTAGGTAGAGTGCTAGGGGAATAGTACCCCAAGTCGACCACTAGATACAGGCACTATAAGTAAGATGGTAAGTAGTTAACTGTAGGAGGGGCATGGTGGGATAAGATAGCGAGGTCTTCCCAGTTTTAGTCAGTTGGGGCCAGGGCGCCCGTGTAGCTCACAGGACTGACTAGCCCAAGGCAACACCGTGCCACGCAATGTTGCAAGAAGAGTTGGCCCAGCGGTTAGCATCCAGGGGGCCAGAGCACAGAAAGAAGTACAGCAGTAGCACTGCTAGCATAGCAGTATTAGCGTTGCTGCTTCCTCCACCACCTCATCATCTGCTCACAGTAAGACCTGCACCACCAACTTGAGCTCAGCCAAGGAAAACCAACAGCTGGCGGTTGTGAAACTGATCTGTTTGGGAAACAGATCCCACACTGCACATCAGCAGTGCACACACACACAGCAATGTGCATGTGATGCACACAAGCAAGGGCATGTGTCATTGGCTGTGTATGTCACATGTCCTTGCCCTATAAGCCATTTGCTTGTGTCTGCACGTCAGCAGAGTAGCCAGCCTGTGAAACAAACTATACCTCCTGTGTATCTCAATTTTTACTGCATCTAATCCAGTTAATAGTTTTGGGCCTAGGAGCAGTGTCTGCACTGTCTGACGAGCCCTGGTGCAATACGTTATGACGTATAGCCTGGGCCAACGAGCTCAAGAGGTGGGGCAAATCACGCTGCAGGAGTGGTATTAAATCAGGGACCTATGCACCCTTCTGCACAGTTTTGAAATAGCAACGAAGATATTTAGTGCTGACGATGCCATTATCAGCATGACCATTCCTGTGATTTACATGCTGGAGCACACCTTACATAGTGTTCGGAGTCAGGTGGTGGAACAAGAGGAGAAGGAGGAACAGGAGGAGTCGTATGCGGAAGGGATCATATCTCCAAGGTCAAGAAGGTTGGCAGCACCAAGGCGACTGGCATTGGAGGCTGGGGGAGAGGGATTACCGAGGGCGCATGGTAGCAGCCAAACTGTTCAGGAAGGAGCAGGAGGCGAGGAAGAAGTGGAGGATGAACTGGCGCTGGGCATGGAAGACTCATCACATGAGGGAGACCTTGATCAAATTTCTGTTGTGCGAGGTTGGGGGGAGAGGGCAGACGAAGGAAGCATGATTCTCACCTCGCAACCACCAAGACAACAAGGACTTGGTCCTCCTGGATGCGCAAGATACATGAGTGCCTTCTTGCTGCACTACCTGCAACATGACCCATGGATTGTCAGAATCCGAAGTAATGTCGACTACTGGGTTGCCACACTCTTAGATCCCTGGTACAAAAGCAAATTTGGCGAAATAATTCCTGCCATAGAAAGGGATTCACGCATGCAGGGTATCAGCAGAGACTGTTACAGAATCTAACGTCTGCTTTTCCACAAAACACCAGTGGTGCACGTAGTCAGTCTCTGAGTTCTAACTTGCCAACCGTGGGACTATCGAGTCATCACTCTAACCGTAACAGTAACATCACATCTGGTGGTAACAGCAATTTTTTCCAATCGTTTCAAGATTTTTTTAGACCATCCTTTGCAAGGCCACAGGAGACAAGAAGTCTGATGCACAGCCAACGCCTAGAGAGGATGGTACAAAAGTATCTCCAAGTTAACATCGATGCCATGACTGTGGAACTGGACCCTTGCTCATTTTGGGCTTCCAATCTTGAAAAATGGCCTGAGCTCGCCACTCACGCCTTGGAGATCTTGTCGTGCCCCACAGCCAGCGTTCTCTCTGAATGTGTGTTCAGCGCTGCTGGTGGTGTGCTGACAGATAAGCGCACGCGGCTGTCCAGTGACAATGTAGACAGACTAACGTTCATCAAGATGAACAAATCCTGGATCCGCAAGGACTTTTCTACCCCTGTGTCATCTTGGGGAGACTAAAAGCTTGATGATTTTTGAAAATCACCTCACCAACCGTTTTAAAAAACTGTGGCGAAATTGATGCCACTTAAGTGGTGTCTGTGGCCAAATTTTTTTAAAAAATGGAGACTCTTTTATTTAGTCCCCTTGCTGAGTTTTACATGACGTTGCCATCGTCAATTCTAGGTGGGTGGGGTCGTCTGCAGAGTTGTTTACTCATACTATGGCCTGGGATTCAGAGGTCTGCTCCAAAGCTTCAGTGTCTGTTAGTCAGCAGAGTAGCCCAGCCACCCACCGCCTGTTTACCTAAGTACTATTTTTAACGGCATCTGGCCCAGGAAATCCTTTTGGGCCTAGTAGAATTTAGTGCCACTCAGCAGCGTACCCCACCCATGAAGCAAGCTACACCGCCTGTTTACCTAACTACTATTTTGTAACGGCATCTAGCCCGGGAAATCCTTTTGGGCCTAGTAGAATTTAGTGCTACTCAGCAGCGTACCCCACCCATGAAGCAAGCTACACCGCCTGTTTACCTAAGTACTATTTTAACGGCATCTGGCCCAGGAAATCCTTTTGGGCCTAGTAGAATTTAGTGCTACTCAGCAGCGTGCCCCACCCATGAAGCAAGCTACACCGCCTGTTTACCTAAGTACTATTTTTAATGGCATCTGGCCCAGGAAATCCTTTTTGGGCCTAGTAGAATTTGGTGCTACTCAGCAGAATACTTCACCCATGAAGCAAGCTACACTGCCTGTTTACCTAACTACTATTTTGTAACGGCATCTAGAATGGGAAATCCTTTTGGGCCTAGTAGAATTTAGTGCTACTCAGCAGCGTACCTCACCCATGAAGCAAGCTACACTGCCTGTTTGCCTAAGTACTATTTTTAACGGCATCTGGCCCAGGAAATCCTTTTGGGCCTAGTAGAATTAGGTGCTACTCAGCAGCGTACCCCACCCATGAAGCAAGCTGCACCGCCTGTTTACCTAACTACTATTTTTTAACAGCATCTAGCCCAGGAAATCCTTTTGGGCCTAGTAGAATTTAGTGCTACTGAGCAGCGTACCCCACCCATGAAGCAAGCTACACCGCCTGTTTACCTAACTACTATTTTGTAATGGCATCTGGCCCAGGAAATCCTTTTGGGCCTAGTAGCAATTTCTGCTACTCAGCAGAGTACCCCATCCATGAAGCAAGCTACACCGCCTTCTTTCTTTCCCAATCTAACCCCTCGGCTCTGGGGTGTCCACTCTCCCTCCAGCTCTCTCCTTCTCACAGGTGGACTACCGCGTGTTTTCACACTGTGGTGTATCTTTTGGGCCCAGGCATAAGAAGTCGTGGAAGTAATGGATACTATGTGCCGCCTTACAAACGTCCATGACGACACATTCGAGGAAGCAACTAAACACCTCAAATAGTGAGCAGGATATGAAGCACTCCATGGGCAAACAGCGATCTATGTAGTATGCTCCTTCACAGAAACAGCCCAATGGGAGGACACTATTCGGAGGCACAGGTAGCAACCGGAACTCCCCCTCAATGTCTGTTTTGGCCATTAGGGTGCCCCTTCCCAACTTCTTGACCCGCCTGATTGCCTCGTCAAAGGAAGTACAGTACATAGTACTGTACTTGGTTCCGCGTCGATGTTGTCATTTACTGACCTGCCTCTTGGATATGACAAATGGTGGATTAGTCTGAATGTATTGGGTTCATTTTTTGGCACCACTCCCAATGGGGGTACCACTATGTCTTCTAAGGAAAGTGTTCTGAATGGACCCGCCGCCATTCTACCTAAAGATATATATTTTTTTTTTTTGTCAAGACGTCTGGGTGTTGGTAGAGTGAGTTTAGATTTTTACGCCAGCCTTTCTTGATTTTAGAAGGGCATGACATGCCTATATCTGTGTCTCCTCCTCCTTTTACTCCTCCACCTCTTTTCTTTTCGCATGACTATATGTAGTTGTGACTTTTCCATGTGTTTGTTGTGTCTTCTGAGCAGTTTGTCAGCTTTTGGACACCTTTTAAGATGTTTTCTATGTGTTTTCCATGTGTTTGTATGTGTTTTTGTTTGCCTGCCATTGGTTTCAATGGGGTTCGACGGTGTTCGTCAAACGTTCAATGAACAGTTCTTTGAACACGTCCCTGTTCGATGAACCGAACTGAACCCGAACACTAGGGAGGTGGCTCATCTCTATTCTTTATCTAAATTAAAAAAAAACAATAAAAGTATACAGCTGTCTGTGGATGGATACCATGTTTTGGCATAGGTGGTTTTCCTTTATTGGATGCTGCCCTTCCCGTGGTTGTTCCTTCCCGGTGAAAGACCTGGCTATTCATTGCTTGCTTTGAGAAACATGTGATGGTGTCTCCGCGGCTTTTCTACATGCATTTGCATATTTCCCATAAGGGATGGGGGCAGTGTTCTGGATCACTGCGTTGAGAAACACGTGATGGTGTCTCCGCGGTGTTGGATGTTTTGATCTCCCCGAGGTCATTCATCCTTATGTTCATAGCCTTTTCACTAGGCACTGCTCCTAATAGCCAGTTTCCTACTCCACACTTATGAGGGGCGAATCAGCTGTCTGTGGGTGGGATTGCTCCTCGGCCTTTTGGCTGCGATCTTGTGTCGCGGTCAGAGGGTGCGAGAATTTCTTGGCAGCGTGCTGCTAATTTTCGTCTGCGGTATTTGTATCGGCAGTGAAGACTGAAGATGTTCATCAAGAATACGATTCGTGTGGTGGTGGAAGGTGGTGCCAGAAACAACGTGGTGTATGTGGTTCGTGACCTGCTGGAGGGAAAGGCTGGAGCTCATCGGACTGATATCTTCAGTGCGAATGAGTTTCAAAACCAGGGTGCATATGATGTTACCTTTGTGAGTGAGCCTTGCTGTCTAACTGTTTTTGAGTGGTTCAGAAGCCATGATGGTGACCCATGCCTGGAGGGAGTGCGAGTGAAGCCTCTGTTTGGGCTCATGAAGAAAGTAGTGACTGTTACCGTGTATAATCCTTACACAGAAGTAAGTCTGCTGGAGCAGTTCCTGGCTCAGTACTGCGAATATGTGAAGGGTGGAGAGAAATTGTTTGGGCATTTTAATTGTAAATATGTGTTTCGTGTGAAACTGAGAAAAGACCCAAGTAGTTTGGGAGGTTTCACCCATCCCCCGGCGAACTTTTCAGTGGTGGGTCATAGGGGCTTTCTGTCGTATGCAGGGCAGCCTCTATACTGCAGGAAGTGTTTCCAATTTCGGCACTTACAGAACACATGTGAGTAGAGCATGGTTGCAGCGCTGGAGTCCTGGGTTCAAGCCCCACTAATGACAACATCTGCAAAGAGTTTGTATGTTCTCTCCGTGTTTGCGTGGGTTTCCTCCAGGCACTCCGGTTTCCTCCCACATTCCAAAGACATACTGATAGGGAATTTAGATTGTGAGCCCCAACGGGGACAGCGATGATAATGTGTGCAACCTGTAAAGCGCTGCGGAATATGTTAGCGCTATGTTGAGGAGAGCCATAAGATCAAATACTTAATTAACCTCAAGACATAAGGTAATTGTGGAGATCAGACTGAAAGAATCCATTGTGTCTTTCTCCTGAGACATCTGGCTTATTTCAAGAAACTTAAGCAAAGTTGACATTTCCTTTTATGGACGCATTCCTTCTTGACTATTGTAACCTTTTACCTACATACCAGAAGTTGAACCTTATCTCTAGTATAGACTGTTTTTGTAAAAGGATGTGAAATATGAGCGCTTGTGCGCATGTCTGTAAATGTATGACTCTTTTCTATAAAAAGGAGGGGGTAGAGCCCAGTGAGTCAGACGTGCTCCAGGGCTATCCCTGTCTATGAACACACAACCTTTTGTGCTGCGTGTCATTTCACTCGGATCCCTACCTCTAGTAAGCCAGGGACTGAGAAGGACTTAACATTACTTTGGCGCACCGAACAGGGAACTGAGGTGAGAGTATTTGCTCGAGATTTACCTGCGGATACGGACAACGGAGATCTGGGATAATGGACGGCAAATGAACTGAAAAACCTGGCCAGGTAAGAGACATTATTAGTTCTCTTTTATCTGCCCTGTATTATCCGAAAGATCTCTATGAGCCGTGTCACGCTGGGTTAGTCTAGTAGTGAGTAGATACCTATAAAACTCGGGTTACCATATTGTATAGATTTATGAGTCCTGTCCCTGGCAGTGTGTGAACAGTGTGAAGGTTGTGGTATGTTGTGAAAGAAGAGCAAAAGTGCGTAGAAAAATAAGCCGAAATAGTTGGGGTATAAGCCTTATACACGGAAGTCAGCCTAACTGGGTCATGTGGTTGCGTCCTTCTGGGAGACCTCCGCCCATGCTTGACTCTCAATTAAGTGCTTAACCTCCTTCATTTCTGGATAAGGTTTGATAGAATGAGCCCAGGACGCGGTTTCATGAGCCTGGGACAAGTATGATATCTGAGACTGAGAGTTTTGTGATCTGTTTGGTGTTGCTGATCCTGTTTGCGTGCATTGTAGGAATCAAGTTTATTCTGCACATTAGAAAGAACGGAGCAGATCAGCCCTTCAATATTTTAGCTCCTTAGGAGAGAAGGCAACGAGACGCCACCAACAGAGGAAGTGGTTGTCCAAACGTCACCTAGGGTAGTCATAGCTAATATTGAAAAGAAAAATGGGAAATAAACAGACAAAAACCGTCTTAGGACAAGTGGAAGCAGCAGATATCATACAGGAAAGATGTGGAAAGATAGTCAGAAGGCAGATTAGGAGGGTAAGAGAAAAATTGGGAATTTCAGAAGCACTTATGTTCAGTACAGAATGGGAAAAACTGAGTAAAGAACGAGGTGGAATTATCAAAGACAATGGGTGGGAAGAAATCATACACTGTATGATAGAGGTCTCACAAACAGCTAAAGAGGAGAATTGGAAGTACGATCCAGACACTTCCAAATGGATCATGGGGAAGGGAAAAAGTTGTGACATAATCCCGCCACCTTACCTAGATCCAAAAGCCCAATCATTTGTACCATCTGGAAGAGCAGAAGGAGGAAAACAATTCCTGGGGTAGGAGGATGGGAATGTTCACACTGTGGACAACAAAATCCAGATTGGAGAAATGATTGCCTAGCCTGTGGTACACCTAGATATGGCGCTGTACTTGCCCCTGTTAGGGTAGTACCAAGACCCTTTAGGGAACCTGGTGCTGACGGAGTAATGAACACCAGATATCATCAGACCAGACGATACTTTCCTTGGTCCCCTGCTGAGGGTATGTCCCTCCTGCATAATGCGCCTGATCCCACTCAATATCCTATCCGATTTGCGCAGTATATACAACAAATCATGCAGACTCATGCCGGGGTCTGGGCGGACGGGGAAGAATTATGTAGAATGAAAATGTCCCCCGGACTTTTTCAGGAATTATTGACACACCTACAGCCCAATAGACCAGTGGCAGAAGGGGGTGCCTTACAGACAGAAGCATCAGGTGCCCAGTTCATAGAGGCATTAATAATTTTCATGAGAGGAAAACAGAGGGAAAGGGGGTCTACAGGTGTGATTATGCAGAAATTTGGGCAAAGTATTGAAGAATATAGTCAAGAACTAGAAAATAGCTTTAGGGATGAAGGATTGGATTTGACTGATGCTTCAGTAAGGAGACTTTTTACAAAACAATTAATAGAGGGGCTAGATCCGAAAATCAGAGAAAAATTTAAATCCTCTACTCCAGATTGGAGAACAATTGAACAACCAAATATTGTGAAACAACGATGTTTAGGAATAGCCATGGATATGAGAGAGAATCGTAAGCCTGTTAGAATAGCACAAGCTAATACAGGAGGAAGAGTGAGACACAATTTTCCTTGCCACTACTGTAAAAAGCCAGGACATTTTCAGAGAGAATGCAGGAAAAAGTTGGCAGATATAAAGTCAGGCAAATTTGTTCCCAGAAATAACCCTCCCCAAACGGACAACCAGCAGAAATCTACCATCATAGATGGTCCCATACCAGATTCAGATTGACTCGATGTGTTACAAACTTCCCTACCAGCTAGAAGACCTATGATACAGGTGAATGTGGGGGGGAGAGAGATTCCATTTTTGATAGATACAGGTGCAACTTCCTCAATTTTGAATCAAGATTTTCTTCCGAATCCGGAAGATATTTCAGAACAAACAACTTTTGCTGAGGGTTATGATGGGGTAATTCGAACACTGCCATATACTGTGCCCCTAGAGGTCTCATTAGGACCTAAATGTTTTGCATCCAGATTTTTGTATGCCAGAGGTGCCCCAACATGTCTGTTAGGAACTGATGTACTAAAGAAATTAGAAGCTAACATCAATTTTAGGGAAGATGGCACAGTTATGCTGACTATCCCTGATGATGCAGAATCATTAGAACAATATGTTAGAATTCAGGCTTTTGAGGATTATACTGAAGAAAAAGAGTACACCACAGATCTAGATCTCTCAATGATCCCAGAAACACTGTGGGCACAGGGTGACACTGATGTGGGATTATTGCATATTTCTCCTGTAAAATTATCTGTGCAACCAGGAACTGTTCTCCCACAGCTCAGACAATACCCTGTGAGTGCCCAGCAGGAATTAGCAATTACAAAACAGATAGAGGGATATAGAGAGAAAGGAGTTTTGGTAGAGATACAATCACCTGCTAACACTCCTCTGTATCCAGTCAAGAAGAGAACTCTTGATAAGGGTTCTATGCCCAAATATCGTATGGTACATGATCTAAGAGAAATAAACAAAGTTCTAGATCCAATCACCCCAGTTGTACCCAATCCTCATACGTTACTATCACAGATACCAGCCAGTTCTCAAGTGTTTACTGTAATAGATCTTTCAAATGCATTTTTCTCGGTTCCTTTACACCAAGATAGTTGGCATTTGTTTGCATTTACATTTAAGGGCAAACAGTTGGCGTGGACACGCCTTCCACAGGGAATGATACACTCCCCTACTCTTTATTCAAATGCCCTACAAACAGTTCTTCAAAGGTTTGAACCTGAACCACAGGTAGTAATTTTACAGTATGTGGATGACATACTACTTTGCTGCCCAGATCTAGAAACTGCAGAAAGGTCCACTGTAAGTTTACTATGTTTTCTAGAAAAAGAAGGGTGTAAAGTGAATAGACAAAAGCTACAAGTTTGTCAGATCAAAGTGGTCTTTCTAGGTCATTGCATTTCTCAAGGTAAAAAGCATCTTACACCTCAAAGAACTGAAGCAATAAGACAGATGAATGAGCCTAGAAATCATAAACAGCTACGAGCATTTTTAGGAATAGTGTCTCATTGTAGACAATGGATTATACATGCCAGTCAACTAATGCAACCACTGTATGACTGTGTAAAAAGTGAACCTTATTTGTTGACAAAAGAAGGTCAGATTTCGTTCCAACAATTAAAAGATGCCCTTGTTTCAGCTCCAGCGTTAGGGCTACCAGACTACACCAAACCATTTCAGCTTATGGCTGCAGAAGTTGATTCTCATGCTACAGGAGTTCTTACCCAGAAGCATGCAGGGAAACAAAGACCAATTGCATATCTTTCAGCAAGGTTAGATCCCGTAGCTAGAGCAGCGCCAACCTGTGTACGTGTAGTTGTTGCTGTCTCACTATTGTTGGACAAAGCATCAGAAATTGTCCTAGAGCATCCACTCACAGTTCAAACTACGCATGATGTTTATGGGATATTAAACCAGGTCCAACCAAAACACATTTCCATGGCCAGACATTTGCGGCTACAGTGTTCTTTGCTGCTCCCCTCTACTATCACATTTGCAAGGCTTCAGACTCTTAATTTAGCAACACTGCTACCTCTCGAGTCTGAAGGGGGGAATAAGGACACTGATCCACACGCAAATTTTTTCCCTACAGACACACATGATTGTACAGAGCTCATTTTACAAGAAACAGCAGGCTTACCCAATGTATCCGAAACACCACTTCAAAATCCAGATTTAGAGCTGTTTATAGACGGTAGTAGGTTTGCAGATGACACAGGTAACTTCCATACAGGGTATGCAGTTGTGTCAGAATCTGAAACTCTCAAAGCAGAACCACTTCCACCAAAACAGTCTGCACAAGAAGCAGAACTAACAGCATTGATTGAAGCGCTAAAAATAGCTGAGAATCAGACAGCTAATATATACACTGATTCTAGGTATGCACATGGTATTGTGTTTGACTTTGGAGTAATCTGGAGAGCTAGAGGTTACATGACAGCATCAGGACAACCTGTAAAACATGCTTCTTTGATCAAACAGATCTTAGAGGCTGCACAAGAAACAAAAGAAGTAGCAGTAATTAAGGTAGCTGCACATGTGAGACTCGACACTAGGGAATCTAGGGGAAATGATAGGGCTGATAAAGCAGCCAAAGCAGCGGCAGTCAAACCCTTACGACAGGTTCATACTGTAAACCCCACAGAAAATACTGAAGATAGACTGAGACAAGCACAGGAAGATGCAGGAGAAGAGGAGAGGGATAGATGGAAAAAGGAAGGGGCAGAAGAACAAGCAGGAATTTGGAAGAAAGATGGACTAATATGTCTACCTAGAGCCTGGTACCCGATTGTAGTTGGTGGACTGCACCACCCTACTCATGTGTCTGCAAATGCAATGACACTACTGGCAAAGCAAGTCTGGTTGGCTCCAGGTTTTGGCAACTATGCAAGAGACTATTGTGCTGCATGCGCTATATGCCTGGCACATAATCCCGGACAGACAACAAAGACCCCTATGAAGCACCACGTCCGACCTCTCTATCCGTTTCAGCGATTACAAATAGACTTTATCCAGCTGCCAAAAAGTAATGGGTATGAGTATGTGTTGGTGTGTGTGGACATGTTCTCAGGGTGGCCAGAGGCCTATCCAGTTCGGAAGGCTTCAGCTAAAAACACTGCTGTAAAGCTAGTTGCCGAACTGATACCCCGTTACGGTCTCCCTGAAGTGATCGAGTCAGATAGGGGTACTCATTTCACTGGAGAAATATTTCAAAATGTACTGAAAATGTTGGGTGTTGAAAGTCAGTTACACACTCCGTACCATCCTCAAAGTTCTGGTAAGGTGGAACGCATGAATGGAACTTTAAAATTAAAAATACAGAAAGCCATGGCTGAAACAGGAAAGCCTTGGACAGAATGCCTTCCACTGGCCCTTTACTCAATACGCAATACCCCAAGGGGTAAGACTAAACTGTCTCCATATGAAATTTTGTTTGGTAGGACTGCCAATTTAGGATGTTATTTTCCACAGCAACTTGTGTTAAATATTGAGTCATTGACTTCTTATGTGCAAAATCTTCAGAAACAATTAACTAAGGTGCATGCACAAGTTTTTGCTTCCCTTCCAGATCCTGACAACATTGAAGGAAGTCACAAGTTGGAACCAGGTGATCAAGTCTATGTAAAAAGACACACCAGAAAGGCTCTAGAACCAAGGTTTGACGGACCCTTCCAAGTCCTGTTGACAACACCTACATCAGTCAAGCTTGAAGGAAAGGCATCATGGATACATGCAAGCCATTGCAAAAAAAGCAGTATAAACTCATGATATTGATGTTAATAGTATTAACCACGACGAAGGCATGGGAAAGACTAAATTCTCTAACCCCTTTGAACAATAGATTCGTACAACATCATAGAAAATTAGTGCATGACTTGTTAAACAATACACAAACCCTGACAGATTGTTGGATCTGTACCCATTCACCAGTATCAGCCACAAGTATACCTTTTCTAGCAGTTCCCGTATCAGCAGAAGAAATATTCGCTTGGCCTAATTGTTCAGACAAACTGGCCAATAACCAAACTGGTAATGCTAGGCTGTGGAATACTACAATCGCCATACCAATTGTGGGATGGGTAGAATTTCCTTGGTGGCAGGGTAATCTCTCAGGGAGTAATACACATCTACAATATTTAGCATTCAAGGGAGGAAAATGGGTACCTAGGAATAAGACTGGATTAACTGATCTAGGACAGGTCCCCACTGAAAATCTACAGCTCAGTTTCAGTACAACCGTCCCTTCCTCTGATGCCTTCAAACCTGTAGTATTGGAAAGATACATACATAATAGAAATTGGGAACATTCTGAGTTGTTCCCTCAAGGTAATGCAAGCGATTGTACAAGCAAACCGGGGAACCTGGTTTGTAATGAATCTGATGAGTATGTCAATGGAATGCCTGTATGTGGAAATCCCGCAGCCGGGTACTGTAGCCCCTTGGGACAAAAACCCTCTTGGTGTATGCTTCAGAATGTATCTAGATTTGTGGATTTGGCTCACAGATTGGTATTGCAGCACTCAGCTCTATGGGATCTGCCTGAAGGTACATTTTGGATATGCGGAGAAGGAGCATATAAATGGCTTCCCGTAGGTATAAAGGGTACTTGTACATTAGGACGCCTAACCCCAGCTACTTTCATAATTTCAAATAAACAAGTGAATATGCAAGCCGTGCCCAAGCACACACTGTATAAAAGAGCTGCAGATAACTCACCACGCCCCTCGGGGAGACCACACATAGTGCAAATGGGTATAGCCAATAAAATTGTCAGTTCTATTTTTATTTACCCTATGATTACACAAATGTGGGATAAACTGGTTAGGGCCACAGACTATCTAGATGATCAAATTTGGGATATATTGGATATACTAAACACTAGTATAGCTGTACAGAATCAGCTTATAATAGTCATCAACCAACATACCCTGGTATTGGATTACCTAACTGCCTCACAAGGGGGTATGTGTCAAATCATCGGACCCACCTGCTGTCATTATATAGACCCGAATAGTACTATGAGTATGACATTTAAATTAAAGGACGTACAACGACTCAGAGATCAGTATGACAAAGATAATGACCAGAATAAGGATAGCTGGTGGTCAGATACCTTTTCTTTTCTTAACCCAGCCAACTGGTTCAGAGGAATCGGTGGGTGGGTTGCTGGGATTATGCAGAGCATAATACATATAGTTATGATTATTGTAGTCATATACGTACTATTCCAGATTGTGCTCAAGGGTATCTCAGTATGCACAGATAAACTTTGTGTAATAGATGCAAGAGTATACATTTTTTTTTTCTTTTCTTATGTTATCTTCTAGTGATTCTAATTATTATTACCGTATTAACTTTTTGTTGTTTCATAAATGTTTTAGTATACTGCCGTATAAAGAAAAAAAGAATGAACAAACTTATTGCAAAACAAAGAAAAGGTTGCGAGAGTTAAACGGAAGAATTAATACTAGATTTGATTCTCTTATTGAATACAAGCATGTACATGTGTAATACCAAAAATAAAGGCTTTGTCTTTAGCCCTGTGGTAATAAAAATAAAAGAATATGTCAAAGGGGGGAATTGTGGAGATCAGACTGAAAGAATCCATTGTGTCTTTCTCCTGAGACATCTGGCTTATTTCAAGAAACTTAAGCAAAGTTGACATTTCCTTTTATGGACGCATTCCTTCTTGACTATTGTAACCTTTTACCTACATACCAGAAGTTGAACCTTATCTCTAGTATAGACTGTTTTTGTAAAAGGATGTGAAATATGAGCGCTTGTGCGCATGTCTGTAAATGTATGACTCTTTTCTATAAAAAGGAGGGGGTAGAGCCCAGTGAGTCAGACGTGCTCCAGGGCTATCCCTGTCTATGAACACACAACCTTTTGTGCTGCGTGTCATTTCACTCGGATCCCTACCTCTAGTAAGCCAGGGACTGAGAAGGACTTAACAGTAATTAAGAGAAGCAACCTATAACGTGTATTGTTTAACCTTACATAAGTTTTCCTCAGATCAAAGTGAGACACTAAAAATGGCCACCTTCTCCTGTATCAGATCCATGTGCTCAGGTATCCAAGATGAACAATGAAGACACTAAAGATGGCCGCCATTTCCTGTGTCAGCATGCCGTGTGCTCTGGTGTCCAAGATGACGCCCACCCTGATGACCTCATGGATCCACCCACAGTGACGCCCACCCTGATGACCTCACGGACCAACCCACCCTGATGACCTCATGGATCTGCCCATGGACTTGCTCATGCCCAACCCACTAACCAATGAAATACATCTGATCACTCCCATTTTAGAGCTAACCGAGCCCCCTTACAGGAGATATATAAGCTTGTGTTTGACTAATAAAACTCCCTTCTTGGAGCTGAGCCACACATTGATCAAGGAGAGTTACAGCTGACTGTGTCTGGTGTATTTCTTTAGTGCACTGTCATGATCTCAATGGCAAGAGATCATAGCATCAGCATATAAAGGAACTAGCTCTTGGAAGATGGGAACTGAGCTGACCATGAACTAAACCTAACGCACAACTAGCAGTGGCCGGGTAGCATGCCTACGTTGATTCTAGATGCCCAGCACCAGCCGGAGGACTAAATAATGCTAGCAGAGGAAAATATTAGTCCTAGCTCACCTCTAGAGAAATACCCCGAAAGGAGACAGAGGCCCCCCACATGTATTGGCGGTGAATTAAGATGAAATAACAAACGTAGTATGAAAATAGGTTTAGCAAATTTGAGGTCCACTTACTACATAGCAGAAGACAGAAAGGACACTTTCATGGTCAGCTGAAAACCCTATCAAAACACCATCCAGAAATTACTTTAAAACTCTGGCATTAACTCATAACACCAGAGTGGCAATTCCTGTTCACAAGAGCTTTCCAGACACAGTAACGAAACTACAGCTGTGAACTGGAACAAAAATGCAAAAACAAACATGGACAAGAGTCCAACTTATCTAGTAGTTGTCTAGGAGCAGGAACAAGCACAGAGAGGCTTCTGATAACATTGTTGACCGGCAAGCAACTAACAGAGCAGCAAGGTTATATAGCGACTCCCACATCTTGATGGGAACAGGTGAACAGAGAAGATGAAGACACCAGTTCAATTCCACCAGTAGCCACCGGGGGAGCCCAGAATCCAAATTCACAACAGTACCCCCCCCTCAAGGAGGGGGCACCGAACCCTCACCAGAACCACCAGGGCGATCAGGATGGGCCCTATGAAAGGCACGAACCAGATCAGAGGCATGAACATCAGATGCATTCACCCAAGAATTATCCTCCTGGCCGTATCCCTTCCACTTGACCAGATACTGGAGTCTCCGTCTGGAAACACGAGAGTCTAAGATTTTCTCCACAACGTACTCCAACTCACCCTCAACCAACACCGGAGCAGGAGGCTCAACGGAAGGCACCACCGGTACCTCATACCTGCGCAATAATGACCGATGAAAAACGTTATGAATAGAAAAGGATGCAGGGAGGTCCAAACAGAAGGAAACAGGGTTAAGAATCTCCAATATCTTATACGGGCCGATGAACCGAGGCTTAAACTTAGGAGAAGAGACCCTCATAGGGACAAAACGAGAAGATAACCACACCAAATCCCCAACACAAAGCCGAGGACCAACACGACGGTGGCGGTTGGCAAAAAGCTGAGTCTTCTCCTGGGACAACCTCAAATTGTCCACCACCTGCCCCCAGATCTGATGCAATCTCTCCACCACAGCATCCACTCCAGGACAATCCGAAGATTCCACCTGACCAGAGGAAAATCGAGGATGAAACCCCGAATTACAGAAAAACGGGGACACCAAAGTGGCAGAGCTGGCCCGATTATTGAGAGCGAACTCCGCCAATGGCAAAAAAGCAACCCAATCATCCTGGTCAGCAGACACAAAACACCTCAGATATGTCTCCAGGGTCTGATTAATCCGCTCGGTCTGGCCATTCGTCTGAGGATGGAAAGCGGACGAAAAAGATAAATCTATGCCCATCCTAGCACAGAATGCCCGCCAAAATCTAGACACGAATTGGGTCCCTCTGTCAGAAACGATATTCTCAGGAATACCATGCAAACGAACAACATTTTGAAAAAACAGAGGAACCAACTCGGAAGAAGAAGGCAACTTGGGCAGAGGAACCAAATGGACCATCTTAGAGAAACGGTCACACACCACCCAGATGACAGACATCTTCTGAGAAACAGGCAGATCTGAAATAAAATCCATCGAGATGTGCGTCCAAGGCCTCTTAGGAATAGGCAAGGGCAATAACAATCCACTAGCCCGAGAACAACAAGGCTTGGCCCGAGCACAAACGTCACAAGACTGCACAAAGCCTCGCACATCTCGTGACAGGGAAGGCCACCAGAAGGACCTTGCCACCAAATCCCTGGTACCAAAAATGCCAGGATGACCTGCCAACGCAGAAGAATGAACCTCAGAGATGACTCTACTGGTCCAATCATCAGGAACAAATAGTTTATCAGGTGGGCAACGATCAGGTCTATCCGCCTGAAACTCCTGCAAGGCCCGCCGCAGGTCTGGAGAAACGGCTGACAATACCACTCCATCCTTAAGGATACCTGTGGGCTCAGAGTTACCAGGCGAGTCAGGCTCAAAACTCCTAGAAAGGGCATCCGCCTTAACATTCTTAGAACCCGGTAGGTATGACACCACAAAATTAAACCGAGAGAAAAATAATGACCAGCGCGCCTGTCTAGGATTCAGGCGCCTGGCGGTCTCAAGATAAATCAAATTTTTGTGGTCAGTCAATACCACCACCTGATGTCTGGCCCCCTCAAGCCAATGGCGCCACTCCTCAAAAGCCCACTTCATGGCCAAAAGCTCCCGATTCCCAACATCATAATTCCGCTCAGCGGGCGAAAATTTACGGGAAAAGAAGGCACAAGGCCTCATCACGGAGCAGTCAGAACTTTTCTGCGACAACACTGCCCCAGCTCCGATCTCAGAAGCGTCGACCTCAACCTGAAAAGGTAGAGCAACATCAGGCTGACGCAACACAGGGGCAGAGGAAAAACGGTGCTTGAGCTCCCGAAAGGCCTCCACAGCATCAGGGGACCAATCGGCAACATCAGCACCCTTCTTAGTCAAATTGGTCAATGGCTTAGCAATATCCGAAAAACCAGCAATAAATCGACGATAAAAGTTAGCAAAGCCCAAAAATTTCTGAAGACTCTTAAGAGAAGAGGGCTGCGTCCAATCACAAATAGCTTGTACCTTGACAGGATCCATTTCAATGGAAGAGGGGGAAAAAATATATCCCAAAAAGGAAATCCTCTGTACCCCAAAAACACACTTAGAACCCTTCACACACAAAGAATTAGACCGCAAAACCTGAAAAACCCTCTTGACTTGCTGGACATGAGAGTCCCAGTCATCCGAAAAAATCAGAATATCATCCAGATACACAATCATAAATTTATCCAAATAATCGCGAAAAATATCATGCATAAAGGACTGGAAAACTGACGGAGCATTTGAAAGACCAAAAGGCATCACTAAATACTCAAAATGGCCCTCGGGCGTATTAAATGCGGTTTTCCACTCATCCCCCTGCCTGATTCGCACCAAATTATACGCCCCACGAAGGTCAATCTTAGAGAACCACTTGGCCCCCTTTATGCGAGCAAACAAATCAGTCAGCAACGGCAATGGGTATTGATATTTAACAGTGATTTTATTCAAAAGCCGATAATCAATACATGGTCTCAAAGAGCCGTCTTTTTTTGACACAAAGAAAAAACCGGCTCCTAAGGGAGATGACGATGGACGAATATGTCCCTTTTCCAAGGACTCCTTTATATATTCTCGCATAGCAGCATGTTCAGGCACAGACAGATTAAATAAACGACCCTTTGGGTATTTACTACCCGGGATTAAATCTATGGCACAATCGCACTCTCGGTGCGGAGGTAACGAACCAAGCTTGGATTCTTCAAAGACGTCACGATAGTCAGACAGGAACTCAGGAATTTCAGAGGGAATAGATGATGAAATGGAAACCACAGGTACATCCCCATGAGCCCCCTTACATCCCCAGCTCAACACAGACATAGCTCTCCAGTCGAGGACTGGGTTGTGAGATTGCAGCCAAGGCAATCCTAGCACCAAATCATCATGTAGATTACACAGCACCAGAAAGCGAATAATCTCCTGGTGATCCGGATTAATACACATAGTTACTTGTGTCCAGTATTGTGGTTTATTATTAGCCAATGGGGTGGAGTCAATCCCCTTCAGAGGAATAGGAGTCTCCAAAGGCTCTAAATCATACCCACAGCGTTTGGCAAAGGACCAATCCATAAGACTCAACGCGGCGCCAGAGTCGACATAGGCGTCCGTGGTAATAGATGACAAAGAGCAAATCAGGGTCACAGATAGAATAAACTTAGACGGTAAGGTGCAAATGGAAACAGATTTACCAAGCTTTTTAGTGCGCTTAGAGCATGCTGATATAACATGAGTAGAATCACCACAATAGAAACACAACCCATTTTTCCGTCTAAAATTCTGCCGCTCGCTTCGGGACAGAATTCTATCACACTGCATACTCTCTGGCGATTTCTCAGTGGACACCGCCAGATGGTGCACTGGTTTGCGCTCCCGCAAACGCCTATCGATCTGAATAGCCATTGTCATGGACTCATTCAGACCCGCAGGCACAGGGAACCCCACCATAACATCCTTAATGGCATCAGAGAGACCCTCTCTGAAAGTCGCCGCCAGGGCGCACTCATTCCACTGAGTAAGCACAGACCATTTACGGAATCTTTGGCAGTAAATTTCCGCTTCATCTTGCCCCTGAGATAGGGACATCAAAGTTTTTTCTGCCTGAAGCTCCAAATGAGGTTCGTCATAAAGCAACCCCAAGGCCAGAAAAAACGCATCCACATTGAGCAACGCAGGATCCCCTGGTGTCAATGAAAAAGCCCAGTCTTGAGGGTCGCCCCGGAGCAAGGAAATCACAATCCTGACCTGCTGTGCAGGGTCTCCGGCAGAGCGAGATTTCAGGGACAAAAATAATTTGCAATTATTTCGAAAATTCTGAAACCCAGATCTATTCCCCGAGAAAAATTCCGGCAAAGGAATTCTCGGCTCAGATACAGGTGCATGACAAACAAAATCTTGCAAATTTTGTACCTTCGTGGCGAGATTATTCAAACCTGCAGTTACACTCTGAAGATCCATTACAAACAGGTGGACACAGAACCATTCAAAGATTAGAAGGAGAGAAAAAAAAAATAAAAATTTCAGCAGACTACTTATTTCTCTCCTTTCTCAGCCAAGGATTTTAAACCTTTAGTGGGCCGGTCAAACTGTCATGATCTCAATGGCAAGAGATCATAGCATCAGCATATAAAGGAACTAGCTCTTGGAAGATGGGAACTGAGCTGACCATGAACTAAACCTAACGCACAACTAGCAGTGGCCGGGTAGCATGCCTACGTTGATTCTAGATGCCCAGCACCAGCCGGAGGACTAAATAATGCTAGCAGAGGAAAATATTAGTCCTAGCTCACCTCTAGAGAAATACCCCGAAAGGAGACAGAGGCCCCCCACATGTATTGGCGGTGAATTAAGATGAAATAACAAACGTAGTATGAAAATAGGTTTAGCAAATTTGAGGTCCACTTACTACATAGCAGAAGACAGAAAGGACACTTTCATGGTCAGCTGAAAACCCTATCAAAACACCATCCAGAAATTACTTTAAAACTCTGGCATTAACTCATAACACCAGAGTGGCAATTCCTGTTCACAAGAGCTTTCCAGACACAGTAACGAAACTACAGCTGTGAACTGGAACAAAAATGCAAAAACAAACATGGACAAGAGTCCAACTTATCTAGTAGTTGTCTAGGAGCAGGAACAAGCACAGAGAGGCTTCTGATAACATTGTTGACTGGCAAGCAACTAACAGAGCAGCAAGGTTATATAGCGACTCCCACATCTTGATGGGAACAGGTGAACAGAGAAGATGAAGACACCAGTTCAATTCCACCAGTAGCCACCGGGGGAGCCCAGAATCCAAATTCACAACAGTGCACATGATCAATATCCATTAGGCCAGGAGTAGGCAACTAGAGAATTGAACATTTTATTAATTGTTCAACCCTAATATTTGGCCGCCCAACCTGGGGCCAGCAGAGGAGAGCCCTGAACCCTGAGGATCGGCGAGTGGAACAGCTGGATGCACTGAGTACCCCGAACCTGGAGACTGATCACCTCCTTAACAGAACACGGTAAGTCTGCTGATTTTTATAATCTGTAGTCTTTACCTTGTGTCCTTCGGGGTTTCCTGTGCAGATTGCCTGACCGTGTCCGGTTTTCTTGGTATCTGTAAGACGGCAGAAAGGGTCTCTCCGCTGCTGGTCATTTAATTGCAAGAACCGTCACATGTTTTTAGTTGCCTGCTGCCTGTTACATGTTGTGAAGAGGGGAGATGACTAGTAGTTAAGAGAAGCAAGTTTTTTTTTCTACAGAGGCAAGTGAGAAAACAGGAAGAGCAAGTTTGTTTGTTTTTTTACAGAAGGAGATGACTGATAGTTAAGAGAAGCATTGTGTTTGGAACAGGAAGAGCAGGTTTTTAGGAAAGAAAAGAAGCAAGTGTTTACAGAAGGAAAAGCATGTGGTAGAACGGGATAAACGTTAATAAATAACGATAAAAGCAAGCAAGTGTAGAAAAAAAAAAATAATAATAATAATAATTTTTGTCTGTGGTATACGGTTGTCGCCTGTGATAAGATTTTCAGTTCTGTATAAGAGAGACTAGGACCTGGAGTGATTGACTCGGCCTAGGGGGGCCCGGTAAAGCTTAGAGTGATTGACTCAGTTCGGGCATAATAAATTGTGTAGCGGCTCATTAAAAACTTGGAGTGATTGACTCAGTTTGAGCCAAATAAATAAATTTTGAGTTTTTGCCCCGTGACATCGAGTGAGTGACTCTGCACGGGGACTGGTAAGTTAGGGAGCAATTTGACAAAGTAGGGAATAATTGGTTTGTAAAATACGGAGCACGGAAGTCAGACAGGGACCACGTGACAAGAAGCAATAGGAACTGAGTACTGCAGACTCAGTCCCCTTTAGAATCTCAGGTTTGAGTCATCTCCCCCGTCTTATTGTTTGTTTGGTGTTTGTTATCTTGATAGATAGATATATATACTGTGTATCTATAGAAAGATGGAGAAATTAATGCAGTTCTGCCGTATGGGCACTAAGCCAAATTCAGATGGCAAGTTAGACTCATGCACATTAGTGGAAATTGTGTGGAATGCCAGAAGGGGGGATGGTTACAGCCCCTAGAGTGGAAGATTGTCTTAGGAAAAAAAAAAAAAAAAAAAAAAGAAAGAAAAGGTATCCTAGAAGATAATGGATTGTTGTCTATTGCTAGGGCAGGAGAAAGAGTCTCTGAAAGTCTGTATAGAGAAAATTGGGTAGAAGAGGAAAGGAATAAAAAGAAAAGAGTTTTGAGTTGTGTATTACAAAAATATATCCTGTGAGCGGCCACCACCGTATAATGGTGGCCCAGAGCCATGTGCTAAATGTAATAGTGGCCATTTTGTTGATGGCAAATGTGTTAAATGTAATAGCAGCCATAATGGTGGCCCAGAGCCATGTGCTAAATGTAATAGCGGCCATTTTGTTGATGGCAAATGTGTTAAATGTAATAGCAGCCATAATGGCTGTAATAGATGCCATTATGTAATAGAGCCATGTGCTAAATCTAATAGCGGCCATTTTGTGGATGGCAAATGTAATTCTAATAGCGGCCATTTTGTGGATGGCAAATGTTTTAATTCTAATAGCGGCTATTTTGTGGATGGCAAATGTAATTCTGACGGCAGCCATTTTGTGGATGGCAAATGTAATTCTAATAGCGGCCATTTTGTGGATGGCAAATGTTTTAATTCTAATAGCAGCCACCATTTTGTGGATGGCAAATGTAATTCTAATAGCGGCCATTTTGTGGATGGCAAATGTTTTAATTCTAATAGCAGCCACCATTTTGTGGATGGCAAATGTAATTCTAATAGCGGCCATTTTGTGGATGGCAAATGTTTTAATTCTAATAGCGGCCATTTTGTGGATGGCAACTGTAATTCTGACGGTGGCCATTTTGTGGATGGCAAATGTTTTAATTCTAACAGCGGCCATTTTGTGGATGGCAAATGTTTTAATTCTAATAGCAGCCACCATTTTGTGGATGGCAAATGTTTTAATTCTAATAGCGGCCATTTTGTGGATGGCAAATGTAATTCTGACGGCGGCCATTTTGTGGATGGCAAATGTAATTCTGACGGTGGCCATTTTGTGGATGGCAAATGTAATTCTGACGGTGGCCATTTTGTGGATGGCAAATGTACTGTTCCTGGTGGTGAACATCTCAGACTAAGACTACACACCACATCACCAAATCATTGTTACCCAGTAATGACCACTAACGGCCAATACTATATTCCTTCGGGAAGTGAACAGGCTTTACCCATGTTTCCTATCTCAGTGGTTTCCAACCCTTTCTACTGTCACTTTCACTGCCAATTTAGCCGCACACCCACATGAGATGCTCCAAGCAGCGGCCTCTCCCAATGCTTCCACTACAACAGCACTCTCACACAGTCTACCTAACCCTATACCTGGTACCTCACAGACTGTCTCACAGCCAAGCGCACACCTGTATGGGACGGTGGCAACTGTATCAAGGGGGGGCTCAATCTGGGAGGGGGATACCAATAGTACAGGAAGCACAAAGGGGAGGGAATGTTGGCAACCTTTTTTTTTTTTTTTTGAAAAAGAACTTCCTGAGGGACCCTTGTTAGTGGTGGGAAAGGGTGACATAACAACAATGGAGACAGACGCTATTGTTAATGCTGCCAATTCTCGGTTAGGACACAATGGAGGTGTAGCTAGAGCTATAGTGGAAGCAGGAGGGGCGACTATACAAGCTGACAGTCAAATCATTGTTGAGTCACGTGGTCAGATAGCTGTTGGGGACATAGCAGTGACTAAAGCTGGCAATCTTCCGTGTAGAATCATAATACACGTTGTGACCCTTAATGTTGACCCTATTCATCCAGACGTTAGTGCTCAACAACTTTGTGCAGCAATAACTCGCATTAATGAGGACAGGACTGTTAAAGCTTTTAAGACTGCCTGTGTCACCTGGACCCCACACCATGATACTGGAGCTGCCCAAATAGAGCTCCTCATTCCAAGACTCCTCCTGCTCCTCATACACAAGTGATTACATCTGTACTCCCGGTGCCATCTCTACTCCCGCCTCAGGTGCCACCACCAACAGTGCCAATGCTCATGTCTGAGGAGCCCACCATCTATGTCAAGTTTACACCCCAGCAAGCTGCTACTCTGTTGAACCAAATTCCAGATCCAGAAAAACAGCTGATGCCTTTCAACAGAAGCATGCTTCAAATCCAAAGGAATCACCCAGCCATGTGGCAAGATCTCATTTCCCTGCCAAATCTTAGAGCAGGCGATGCATATTGGCCTGTTATGGATATCGTGTTCAATGATGACTCACTTGCCAGTGACGAGACTTGGGACTCTGGTGTTGAGTTCTGCCAAGAACCTAAGACATGGGCCTCGGATGAGTTGGCTGACCTATCGCTTATTGTCGCCAAAGGTTTCCAGATGCCTCAAAGCTGATGCAGCCATTGTACGATGACCTCAAGACGTCAGCGTTTCCACTATGTACCAAATCCGTGGAAGCTTTCTACGCTCTTAAACAGGCCATACAGTCTGCACCAGCTCTTGGAATCCTAAATCCTGATATCATCTGAGGACATCCAGTTCTCTTAATGGCTCCACACGACATAATGGCTATTCTTGGAACCTAAACTGTTGGTGCAGCGTTATATGAGACTCCAATGTTCACTCTTGGTTCCGGATAATGTCACTCTTGTCCGCTGCACCATCCTCAACCCGTCCACGCTGCTTCCTTTTTCCAGGGGGGATGTGGATGATGATACTGATGCTCTAGGAGAAGATGCCTCTACACACTCAAAGGAGGATCATGACTGTCTTGAACAAATGCAGGAAGAAGTAGCCTCCAAGAAAAACGTGTCTGAAGACCCATTCCCACATGCTGACCTGATGTTCTTCACTGATGGTTCCAGATTTGCAGATGAAACAGGAAGGTTCCATATGGGATATGCCATGGTTACACATGACCAGGTCATCTCAGCCGGATCCCTACCACCGCACGTCTGCACAAGAAGCGGAACTTAAGGCTTTGACGTTGGCTTGTCAGGAAGTGACAGAGAAGGTGGTCAACATCTACACGGATTCAAGATACACTTTCGGAGTGGCTCGTGACTTCGGCAGTATCTGGGCAACCAGAGGATACCCAACGTCCAGTGGGACTCCTCTAAAACATGCTGCTACCATGCTAGAACTTGTGGTCACTCTGGATCTACCTTCATAGGTTGCAGTGATCAAGATCAAAGCTCACGGGAGACTGGATTCTCCAGAAGCAAGGGGGAACTTCTTTGCTGACAAAACAGCAAAGACCTATGCTGTGGATCCATTTAGGAAAGAGAAAGCAGCGGTGTACGTGTCACAAGACACTGAAGAAGGGACTAAAGCCTCTCTTATGAGGATTATCCATCTACATCAAGGCAAGACATCAGATGATGAAAAGAAGTCATGGCAAGAAGGAGGAGCTAAAAAAGGATGAATATGGAGTCTGGAGGGTGAACAAAAAGCTCTGTCTACCCCGTAATCTGAACCCCTCGGTGACAGAATGGGCACATGGTATCACCCACAGAGGCAAGAATCAGATGAATGACCTAATTTGGAAGACTTATATGGCACCTGGAATATCTACTGTCACCCAAAAATATTGCAAATCCTGCCTTGTGTGTGAAACATGCAATCCAGCACCGCCTCAGAAAGTTACTCAGAAACATTTGGCTAAACCACTCTATCCCTTTCAGAAAATCCAGATTGATCACATTCAAATGCCAAAAGTAGGGAAGTACGAGTATGTACTGGTAGTGACTGACATGTTCTCAGGATGGCCCGAAGCCTATCCAGTAACCAACATGACTGCCAGAGTGACTGTTAAGAGACTGATGACTGAAGTAGTCTGCAGATATGGGGTCCCAGAGGTAATTGAGAGTGACCAAGTACATGCGTTCACTGCAGCACTGACAAAGGAACTATGGACATTGGTGGGAGCTGATTTGGGTTTACATACTCCATATCTCCCACAGAGCAGTGGGAAAATAGAAACACTGAATGGCACTTTCAAAAATAAAATACTGAAAGCCAGTTAGGAGGTCAGACTTGGACAGACATTTTGCACGTTGCCTTATACTCAGTCAGAAACACTCCAAAGGGTCCCACTAAACTCACACCATTCGAGATTCTTTTTGGGGGACCTCCAAGATTGGGTCAATATTTTCCACAACAGCTAGCCTTAGGAAGTGATACTCTGGTAAAATATGTAATTGTTGTTACTAAAGAACTGTCAGTAACACATGTACGAGTTTTATCATCCATTCCAGGTCCAGATTCCAGTGAAGGTACCCATGCTCTCCAACCTGGTGACTACGTGCTTGTAAAGAAGTGCATCAGAAAGACATCTCTGGAGTCGAGATTTGAGGGTCCTACTAAGTGCTCCTGACTACTCCTACTTTGGTCAGGGTTGCTGAGCGCCTCCTGGATCCATCTCTCACATTATAAAGTTGTTAGACAGTTAGGGACAGAGTAGGATCTGACCTGCTTGTCAAAGTCCAGCTACAAAAGGAGGTTTTCCACAAGGGAAAACTTGTCTCAAACTGGTGAAAACTCCAATTCCCCCTCCCGGGCAAGACGGTCAGATCTAGGATGTGTACATCAGGGTTAGTCGCACATGTGTATTTTATGTAACCATGGAGATGGAAGATTGGAGACTAATAGATCTCGCAGGTAGTAAAGTCCCGAGGACATGGGTAACACGCTCCGATATACCTCCGCAGTATACCCGTAATTGGTCACACATTATCTGGTGTCAGTAGCATCCATATTGTCATGAAGCCTCTGATGTCATAGTGACACTTAACACCGGTGGGTTAGGGAACCACGGTGGGATCAAGATAAAAAAAAAGGTTAATAAAGTATTTAGGGGGGACTGTTGAGGAGAGCCATAAGATCAAATACTTAATTAATCTCAAGACATAAGGTAACTGAGAGAAGCAACCTATAACGTGTATTGTTTAACCTTACATAAGTTTTCCTCAGATCAAAGTGAGACACTAAAGATGGCCGCCATCTCCTGTATCAGATCCATGTGCTCAGGTATCCAAGATGAACAATGAAGACACTAAAGATGGCCGCCATTTCCTGTGTCAGCATGCCGTGTGCTCTGGTGTCCAAGATGACGCCCACCATGATGACCTCATGGATCCACCCACAGTGACGCCCACCCTGATGACCTCACGGACCAACCCACCCTGATGACCTCATGGATCCGCCCATGGACTTGCTCATGCCCAACCCACTAACCAATGAAATACATCTGATCACTCCCATTTTAGAGCTAACCGAGCCCCCTTACAGGAGATATATAAGCTTGTGTTTGACTAATAAAACTCCCTTCTTGGAGCTGAGCCACACATTGATCAAGGAGAGTTACAGCTGACTGTGTCTGGTGTATTTCTTTAGTGCACATGATCAATATCCATTAGGCCAGGAGTAGGCAACTAGAGAATTGAACATTTTATTAATTGTTCAACCCTAATAGCTATATAAAAATAAAGATTATTATTATTATAACTGTAAGCAAGAAGGCCATGCGGCGGCTCAGTGTCCGATGCCACGTGAATGTGACCAGTGTGGTAATACAGGGGACCTGTATAATGACTGTCCATATGGTTGGCCAGGGCGGTCAACTAGAGAGAAGGAGAGGTGGGAGGAGGAAGAAAAGAAACGTGAGGAGGAGCGGAGGCAGGAGGATAAAAAAAAAGAGAGAGGAGGAGGTCAAGAAACGGGAGGAGAGGAAGCGGGAGGAAAGCGAGGCATCTGCGCAGCAAAGCGCTGAGGTAAATCTGCCCTCTATGATTGAGAGATGGCGGGATAAATGGCAGGACAAGGAGGCTGAAAGGAGGAAGGAGGAGCTGGAGGACAAGTTATTCTGGAGAGCCGCAAAGCGTGAAGAGCGTGCTATGGTTAAAAGTAAAAAAAAGGAGGCCCCAGCTACCAAAGCTGAGGAGTTGGGTGTTTTGATGGATTTTGACACTTCTGGGGCAGAGGAGATGGCTGCGTTGTTGATTCTTGATTCTGATCCAGGAAGCATTGGCGTTTTTTCCTCAGAAGAGGAGCCTGGAGGTCGAAAGTGTCCCAGGGAGGGTGGTGGGGAAATCTGTGACTCTGAGGTTCGCTAAGGTGGAGGGCCCCAGAGGAAGGCTGGGCAGAAGAAGATGCGTGTGGAGGAGTGTATGGAGGTCAGCGGCTCTGAAAGCTGCTCAGCGCAGATGGTGGAGGAGGACAGTGGCGGTGCTGTGTAGTTATGTGCTATTATTTCAGTAGCTAGGTGGTTTTGTATATAGCATTTGCCTTTAAAAATGTTTTTGTGTTTTTCATGTAAGTTGAGTAATGTCATGTTCATAGGTTGTTTTTTTTAGTATTTTTTTGTGTATGTGATGGGTTTTGTAATCATATCACAAAATGTGAGGGTCTTTAAAAGTAGGTTGCGGCGGGCGGCCATTTTGGATTTTTTTGCAACCCAAAATGCAGGAATTTTTTGTCTGCAGCAGTGTGGGATTGTAGATGGTGTGAAGGGGAGTGAATGGCCTCATGGTGCATCTGTGTGGTCAGGGAGTGCCTGTAATAAAAATGATGGGGTGGGTTTTTTGGTGAAGGGAAATGATGTGAGTTTGTGTGACTATATGATGACTGAGGTTGGAAGGTGTGTGTTGGCTAATTTTGAGCTTAGAAATGTTCGTTTTTGCGTTATTAATGTATATGCGTCTGTGGAAAAACAGGAGCGTAGAGTTTTATTTGAAAAAATTAAGTTTTTAATTCCAGTAAGAGTGCCTGTTGTGATAGTGGGTGATATGAACTGTGATGTGGGAAGTGTGAATGTCGGTGCGTCAGGGAAAGTGTTAATGGATATGGTGAGTGATTTTGGTTTAAAAGATATGCAGCGGGCATGCAAGATAACTCCTTTGTTAAATACGTTTTTTTCTGACAGTGGGAGGGTGGAGTCTAGATTGGACTATTGTTTTGTTTCAAAAAATCTGACTCCTGTTAGTTATGCACAGGAGAGGATGTTTTTTTCAAATCAAGTGTGAATTGGACTTGCATGTTAATGAGGTGGCTGGGAAAGGTATGTGGAAGTTGAATGTGAGTTTGCTGGAAGGAGGGGGGGTGAGAGAGGAGTATGAAAGACATTATGCAGAGTGGTGTGGGTGCAGGAGTGATTTCAGAAATGTGTGTGAATGGTGGGATTGGGTTAAATGGAAAACCAAGAGTTTTATAAAAAACTCGGGTACAAGTGTGCAGCTGCAAAGAGAGAAAGGTTTGTTTTTTTAAATGCAAGACTGAGTGTGTTGTATAAGTTGAGGGCGGGAGGGATGGATGTGAGTGAAGATTTAGTGAAAGTGAAAAAAGAAGTGAATGATTTTTTTGTTAGAAAGAGGGAGGAGTATTGTGTATAGGGCCAAATTAGAGAATTTGGAAAAGAATGAGAAGTGTTCGCGTTTTTTCTTTAAAAAAGTTTTTGGGAAGAGACAGAGTATGAGTGTTTTGAATGGGATGGATGGAAATGAAGTGAGTGGCGCGGACTTGTGTGAGGAAGTGGCAAAGTTTTATGATGATTTGTATGCTGTGAAATGGAGGGATGAAGGTTTGGAGGGTGAGGTGTTGAGTGTTTTGGAAAATAGTTTGAATAGGATAGAAAGGGAAAGTTTGATGGGTGATGTGACGGGTGAAGAAGTATGGAAGGTGGTGTGCAGCATGGCGTTGAATAAAACACCGGGGGAGGATGGTCTACTGGTGGAATTTTATCGTGTGATGTGGGATGTGATTGGGAAGGATTTTGTGGATGTATGTAAGTATATGTGAGCGAATGCAGAGGTGGCAAATGGTATGCATGCAGGGGTGGTTGTGTTATTGCCAAAAAAAAGGTGATTTGAAAAATCTAAAAAAATGGAGGCCGATCACATTGCTAAATTGTGATTATAAGATTTATGCAAAACTTTTGGCTAACAGGATGCGTGGCGTGGTTGGGAGTGTGGTGGGTGAGGAGCAATGTTGTGCGGTACCTGGAAGACGAACACATGGAAGTTTGTGTATGTTGAGAGATTGTTTGTGGGACTGCATGAATCGTAAGAAAGGGGTGTATGTGTTGAGTTTGGATTTTGAGAAGGCGTATGATAGATTGGCACATGGTTTTTTGTTTAGTGTGTTGGTGAAGATGGGTTTTCCTTCTGAGTTTGTTGAGAGAGTGAGAAGTTTGTATAAGAATATTTATAGTTGTGTGTTGTTGAATGGAAATGTGTGGGAGGAGAGTAAATGTATTTTCGGGTGTTCGGCAGGGGTGTCCTTTGTCCCCTATCGTTTTTATTTGCGCAATTGAGCCTTTTTTATGTCTGTTAAGAAAAGATAAGGTGATTCAGGGTGTGCAAGTACCCGGGGGTGGGGGGAGAGAGTGGAAGATGAGTGGTTATATGGATGATGTGTGTGTGCTATGTGATTCAGAGTGTTCGGCACGGCGTGTGAAGTTGTTGGTTTCTATTTTTTGTGGAGCATCTGCTTTTAAAGTGAATTGGGAGAAGAGTGAGTGTAAGAATTTTGGGGGAAGGAGTCTGAGCGATGATGTTGGAGTGAATGTGGTGAGTGGATCAATAAAGGTTTTGGGTGTGAAATTTTCAGAGAAATTGGATGGAGAGGAAAGTTGGGTGGATGTGAAAGAGAGAGTGGAGTGTAAGTTAAATTTTTGGAGTTTGAGGGATCTTACGTTTTTTGGTAAAATTTTAGTTATTAAGAGTGTTGTGTTACCTATTTTTTTGTATGTTGCGATGGTTTTTCCACCAAGCTACATGTGTATTAGAAGATTGAATAGGGTTTTGTTTGTCTTTTTTGGGGGTTCATGTATGGAGCGTGCGAGGAGAGAGATTGTTATGAAGAGTTTGGATAAGGGGGGACGGGGTTTCCCAAATTTGAATGTTTTTCGGCGTGAATATTATGGTGTTTGTACTAGGTGTGATTAGGATGGATGGGAAGTATGCATGTATGTGCAGGTTTTTGTTTGGAAATTTCTTGTTTCGTTTGAAATGGCGTGAAAGAGATCTTAGGAGCCCAGTGGCTTTTGAGGTTCCTGTGTGGTATGTGTGGGTTTACAAATTTTTAGTGAAGTACAGTATGAACTGTGTGATGTGGATGTGAGATTGTTAGAAAAGAAGAAAGCTGTATATAAGATGATTGAGTGTAGAGAGATGGAATGTGACATTATTGTAGGACGAGCCCATAGGCTGTCCTTGCCAGATCTTAAATTGGTAAGAGGGGATGATGTGCAGAAAGTATGGAAGAAGGTACGTGTGAATGGTATGACAAATAGGCAGAGTGAGATTGTATGGCAGTCATTGCATGAGCTGTTACCGGTGAGGGAGTTTCTGAAAAATCGGGGTTTAGTGAGGAGTCAGAGGTGTCCAAGGAGTGGATGTGGTGGGAGTGAGAGTGTGGTGCATTTTTTTTGGAATTGTCAGTATGCTAGAAGTGTGATTGCAGGTCTGGGTCGTTTGTGTAAGGAGCTGTGTGAGGTGAATCTGTTGTCTTTTGAGCTTTTTATGTTTGGATTGGGTATGTGTGGGGAAAAGGAGAGAGTATTGTGGTTGATGATGGCATGTATAAAAGAGGTTTTGTGGGATGTGAGGAATGTATATGTGTTTAAAAGGAAGGATATTGAGGTTAAAAATTGTATTAAAATTATTTTGGGAAAATTGTATTTTTGTTTTGTGTGTGATCAGAGGAGAGGGGAGGTGGATGCAGAAGGGATTTGGAAGACTAAAAAGTGGAAACATTTTGTTAATGTATCTTGAGGTGTTTTTTGGTTGTAAATAAAAATTTTGTTGTGTTTTCCAATGATGATGGGAATAGCGGGTGCACTGAGTATGTGGCACGCTGTTTTGGGAGATGATTTCCTTATAGTTTTGGTTACCTGACTGTGGAATGTCCCATCTGAGGGGAAAAAAAAAAAAAGCTGTCTGTGGATGGATACCATGTTTTGGCATAGGTGGTTTTCCTTTATTTGATGCTGCCCTTCCCGTGGTTGTTCCTTCCCGGTGAAAGACCTGGCTATTCATTGCTTGTGTTGAGAAACATGTGATGGTGTCTCCGCAGCTTTTCTACATGCATTTGCATATTTCCCATAAGGGATGGGGGAAGTGTTCTGGATCACTGCGTTGAGAAACACATGATGGTGTCTCCGCGGTGTTGGATGTTTTGATCTCCCCGAGGTCATTCATCCTTATGTTCATAGCCTACTAACTGATACACCTGCTCCCATTTCACTATTGGATGTCGAAATTGGACACATGGCCAGAGCTTGCCCTGTATACCTTGGAGGTGCTGTCCTGCCCTGTCCTGCAGCCAGTGTAATGTCAGAGTGTGTCTTTTGCACCGCAGGTGATGTCATCACAGATAACATGGGGAACCTAACATTCCTAAAAATGAACAAAGCGTGTTTAAAGAATATGGGGAGATTTAAGTCATGCACGTGAACTGTAGCATATCATCCTACAGTCCTCCTTCAACATGAGTAGCTGTAAGAGGACACTTGGCTTAGCAGGTGGCCCAGCCTTCTCAAATTCAAAGAATAAAGCTAGCACCTGACTCAGCTGATGGTCAAGCCCCAAAAGGCTGTGATTGACAGAGCTCACACCCTGAGTAAACTAAGCTCAGGACAAGGGCTTGCTTGCAATATAGAGTCATGCTGAATGGAAGCTGCTCAGGAAAGCTTCTGGAACATTCTAGAAACATGCTTCATAAAAAGAATATGAACTTATCGTATGCCCTAGCCACACATCGGTTACATTTTTTAGATCTCTGGAATAGGCCGAAAACCTTCCAGGGTCTCGATCCGTTATAGCACCGCAAGGTGGGGAAATACGTAGAATGGCTAGTAGGTGCCAGGCAGCAAAGCTGTGTTTGGCCTCAATGTGTAGTCACAGAACAGAGGGGACCATGTGGCAGCCCATCTCCCACAAGCCAGGCCTTTCATCTGACTGGTAACTGACTCTTATATTTTGCATATTTTTTCCTGCCCATATTATGTTGGCATATTTGACCAATGCATATGCATAACCATTGTGTATATAGTGTTTTGACTAGTGTGCCCTTACGGCGATTAAATATATAATTTAACCTTGGGCTGCTCTTTTATATCAATCCATGATTTCACACATTTGTGATCTCAGCTTAACTTTCTATTCTACCTGGGCTGGTTTCTGACCCGTTAATGGACTGGGCTTATATCTAGCGAGGAGCTGGGGGCAGTCCTACCGGGAAGACCAGGAGCTGTTTCACTGGGGAGAGTGAAAGAGGCCTCTCAGCATGTCAGGGTTGTGAGCGAGTGTAGTTCCACGTCAACGACTGCGTGGGCCACATCCTCTCGCTCCCCATGCCTACTTGGGCTTGGTAAAACTGTTCCAAGCTGACTTTATGTGTCCCCAGGTGGTGCCCCCTCCCCTGCTTCCACGCACACCATTACATCCACTTCAATCTCTCCTTCACTTGGACCTCTGCATCAATTTGTTTTATTTTCAAAAATTTTTGTGGGGCTAAGTTTTTTTAAGTAACTTGTTTAAAAAAATAAATATTTTCTTTAAAGTATATACCCCTTCTCTTCTTCCACGTACACCACTACATCCGCCTCCACCCCTTCCTCCACTTGGACCTCTGCATCATGGTTCTATTTTTTTTTGTTTTTGTTTATTTCATTTGTTACTTTATGTAATTTGCCTAAAAAAATGGATTGGATTATGGATGGCTCGACGAGGGAGGGCTGGATGCATTGATGAATGATGGAGCGATGGATAAATGAGGGAGAGATGAATGGACCCATTTTTGATAACCAACCAAGGGAAAGCAGACAGCTCTGGGCTGTAGGCCTCAGCTGTCTGCTTTCCATTAGCTGGTTATTAAAAATAGAGGAAACCCGCCATGTTTTATTATTCCCTTTATTCAATAAGGTGATCAGAGTTTATAATCGATGAATTCTGTTGACCTCAGTGATGTCAGCGCTCGTGAGAAAGTTCTCACACAGCCAGCACTGATGTCAGTGAGATCACCAGAGTTCGTTGACTATGAACTCCGCTCAACTTATTGACATCACCGCTCGGCGCTGTAGTGAAGTTCTCAGGCTCAGCTTAGTGTCTCATGGATTCACTGCTGAGCAGTAGCATCATGCCACTGCTCAGCCATGAAATCCAGATGTAGTAGAGTTGGAGTGCATAGTGAGACATATGGATTATCGTCGGACAGGTGAGGAATATGTTTTTTTTTATTTTACATTAATAAATAGGCGAAAGAGGAATGGGAATGTTTCTTTCAATTAAAGAATTCTGTGTTTTTATTTCAAATCAAGGACTTTTACCTATGTCTGTATTTTTATTACATTTGACTATGGGGTTAGTAATGGTGGGCTTGATGTAAGCTGACATTACAAAGCTGACATCAAGCGCACAAATATTACCCCACTTGCCATCACATCAGGGAAAATAGAAAGAGCCGGGTAAAGCCCAAGAATTAGCAAATCAAATAGATTCGCCTTTTCTGGGGCAGTTGCGAGCTGCTATTTTTAGGCTGGGGGGCCAATATCAAGGCCCCTTCCCAGCCTGGAAATACTAGCCCAGATCTGTCTGATGTAGCGCGGCTGGTTGTCAAAAATGGGGGGACCCATGCCATTTTTTAAAATTATTTATTTAAATTATTTTTAAAAAACGGTGTGGGGACTCCTCTATTTTTGCTAACCATCCAAGATAACGCTGACAGCTGAGGGCTGCAGACTGCAGTTTTCAGTTTTGCCTGCGCTGGTTAGCAAAAATAGAGGGAATTCTATGCCATTTTTTATTTTATTTATTTATTGCACAAGAACCAGCTTATGAATACTTTCATCATAATATGCCTGCTCTCGCTGCTATCAGCAAGACCAGGCATGTGATGATGAGAGTAGTACTCTCATGAGCCAATGCCTGTGACTGCCAGCAACCTTTTTACCACCGGTCTCAGCTGCTGTCTCACACGCTGTCATCTGTATGACTGCATGGGAACTGCAGCGCTCTGACTGACGGTAACAAACTTACTGCCGATCAGAGCTGGTGTTTCTTGTGCTGTCACATGGATGACAGCATGGGAAATATCAGATGTTTGGCCTGCTGAACCCGAACAGTAACACGAACTTCAGGGAGAAGTCCGTGTTCGGGGTGCATGCAATAGGTGTTCAGTATGAACCCCAAACTGTACCTTTCGGGTTTGCCCATCTCTAACTTTAAGTCAATTGTGAGAGAATAACCTGAAGAAACACATTGTGTTTTTAACCCATTCACGACATGTGACGTATAAACGGGATTTAACATGCACCGGCCAGAAGTGTGTCACAAATCTAATCCATGGGTGCTCCTGTCACGTGATCGGTGGTGGCACTGATATAATGACATGACAGCTGGGAGTCTGCAGAAGACCCCCGTGCTTGTCATTATGATAGATATGGCTAGCGTTCATAGGAGATCACTATTTCTTCTATACATAGCAGTGCTCATCCACTGCTATGTATAGCACAACTTCGCCAGGTGAGAACATTCCTTTTATTTGGTATTCATAGTTTTCATCACACTACAATAATATTGTGTGAACAGCACAATACGACTGTTAGTCATTGTTGCTATTGGAGTGGTGCGGTGAATGACCAACACAAGCAAAATTTGCTTTATCTTAAATTGCATGTTATTTTTCCTTTTTTGGGCAGGTTGGTGATATTAAAGTATGTGGTGGGATTTGTGTGTCTAGGCTGCTTTTTTCCCATTTTGGCCATGGTCTCCTGACCAGAGCTGACTGCTCATATTTGCCCTTGAGTCAGTTTTCTCGGGTCAGGTGGCCAGAACAGGAATTACCACGTGAGCACATCTGCCCTCCTTCTGAGCAATTGACCTCAGCTGCTCACACACTTTATTCATCCATATTTCTCCAACACTGTCTGAAATAGAACAGGCAATTTAAATAATGATATTTTTTTTCTTCTTTACTCAGCCTTAATCAGTCCTCATTCATTTTACTTTTCACTAGCTAAGCTATCAGCACTACAACACTTTAGATTTAATGATACCATAGTCCCAAAGGGAATTCACTTCTGTCAATACAATCTCTTAGAAAAGCCAGATGCATGTTATCATTATTAATTTTGTCAGTGTTTCCTCTAACTAGCATAAATGAAACTCCCAACAAATTGTCTTTTCATCTGCTCTTGATTGGTATAAATTAAGACTGAAAAATGCTTTAAATCTATGGACATTTAAGAGAAAACTGTGGACCAGAAATCAATCAGTTCTTAATTTTCTGGCATGCAAACCATCAGCTATTTAAACCTTGTATACAAGTCCCATAGAGGATCTTTCAATTAGACTGGAATGTAGCAGTAAATCAACAGAGCAGTATAAAATAAGCATTCACCACGGCTACTATAGTGAAATGGTATCTAGTGATACATACTCGATACAGAAAGGGTCAAAGGGGAAACAGTTAAACAATCTGTAAAGGGTAAACGTTATTTATCTTGGGATGAGTCCAGATGTGTACTAGCACTTGTTCAGACTGATCTACTATTACCATCCAAAGAATATAATCCTCTTTCAGAAATCTATTTTTCGTATACATGTTCCATTCTTTATTTTATATTGATAAAACCCCAGACCATTATAGTCAGATATTTATTAATCCAAGTCATACATCAAACTCACCAATACAAGTCTATAGGTCCATGAAAAATTTGGGCAGCACACTGATGGCATAGTAGTTGCATCCTAGCGTTGCCCATTTTTCACTACGTGTTTGCTAGAAGAAACCTGGAAACCATCAGTCTAAGGCCGGATTCAGGCAGTCATATGAAAACTTGGGTCACTGACATCCACAAATTGCAGATGTTACAGACTCCTTGTGCAGCTCCGTGTGCTCATCCACATATTGGATGAGTGGAAGAGCTGGCTGCCATTTACATGCCCTAGTTTGGTCCGTACATCAGATCAAAGTTGCACATGCTGTGCTTTTTTTCTACTCAGATCATTGATCATTGTGGAAAATTGGCAATGTACACTGGAAAATTGGCTATAATGGGTGTGTGTGCTCTCCATGTGTGGTATTTGGCATGTACAAACAGTACATGTCCATATAATACATTAGTCTGAATAAGCTCTTATTTGCATATGAGAAAAACTGACATACAGACCAAACACTGATGAAAATATGATCCTGCACACTGATGAAATTCAGGCCTTTTTTTACATCTACAAGTAAAAATGACGGAAATTTGAATGAGGTCTTTTACTATGGGATCCTCAGTAGCAGTTGGGCAGTTCAGGTTGAATTTAGTTTTTTTACCATCTGACGTGACAAGTTACATAGTTAACCCAAAGTCCATCACAAATAATTCAACTATTTATTAACTGAATTCTACTTCCATAGAGTGAGTAAATCACACCACCGCACAGTTACTGTATTGACTAATACTACCATAAAAATGACGCCAAACAGAAACTGAAAAGAATATTACCAGCACGTAATATCACTATACATTAAATGTGACTAAAGCATACCACCACACAGTAATCACATAAATCCACAGTTACTTAATAATGCATTCCCACATTCTGGACCCGTGGAAGCGTGTATAACGCGAAACAGCCGTCGTCCTGTTTCTCTGCCTGTACCATCTGCCCTGTACCTGCTTGCATTACCTTATCCATGCAATTCGCTTGAAATAAAGGACTAAGGATTTTTCGTCACTGGATTTTGAAGTGTTGCTGCATTTTTTCTTTCTTTAATGGACTTCCTTATGTGCACTTCATGTCATGCACCTTCAATACCGTGAACTACGTTCCTGCATTGAGGCCTGTGATTCAGAGACCACTTCACCACACCAGTGAGTAAAGCACGCTACTCAGTGCCGTTCTTTTTTCTTTTTTCTGTATTTTACACATTCAGTTGAACAACACAATACAGTAAATTAATATAACCACCATAAATTATTGAATACTCTTTTAAGCCACTGAATAGTATTATACCACCAAATAGTGACAGAATATTATCATCGCACAGTGACAAACAGTTAATGAATACTAGCACATAGCTAATCATCAATTTAATTAATACCGCTGTAGAGTGACTAAATAACACCACCTAAGATGACTAAGTAATACAGACTGTATGACACCAAATGACATTAATCAGTAGCATACAGCCAAAGGCGGAAGGCCATGTGGCTACTATGGGGAACGTGAGCCGGGGGGTCGTTCCCACTTCCATCATTTTGCCTATTGGGAGGCTCAGTTAGAAATTCTGCTATGGGCTCATTATTCCTATGTACACCCCTAACATTGGTCATACGCATAAGGTAGCTGTTTGGGTAACGGCTATTACTTCCGACTTCCCCAAACACATGAATGCTTGGCCAAATGCACAAGTGTTTTAATTGAGCAGAGAGGAGAAAGCGATTGGGATGGCTCTGTTAGCGGCTTACCCCACCTAAAAACAAGATAATTTGGTGGTCAAATGTCAAATGTCTGATCCTTATATTCCCTGACATCATTTATTAGAAGAGAACTGGGAGGCCCCATAGACGTTGGCCAGTCCTACAAAATTTCTGAATTTCATCTAATGTGTATGTGAGCTGTGACTAAGTACATTGCTATGTCTGAACCGAGTTTGCTTTGTCCTTGATGCAATATTTTATATTATTTGCCTACTTGTCATCTAGGCTACGTTCCTATGATAAGAATTTTGTGTGTTTTTGATATTGCCGATTTTCAACAGTATATCTGCATTAATTAGATACATTAGGTTGCTGCCATTTTTTCATATAATAACCAACTGAGACCCCAAATGTGGTTGGCACTGTAGCTACAGCTGCAACATAACTATTTCCCATATTCCCCATATTATGTTATACTTTTAAGAAAAAGCCTTTCCTCTTGGCTGGAGTGTTGGCTGTACCACTCACTATAGAATTTAATTTCAGCAGTTGCATCTGGGTGTTCCTGAAAATAGTATTAATATTATATGTGAGCCCTCGCCTCTTAGCTTGAACCAATTCTATGGGGAGTAGCCATACAAGCCATGACAGCTACAACTTGATATTCTTATTTTGTCACCTCAGAGATGTTCCATGCCAAAAATATAGCTAAGCAAAAGTAGTATAAGGTGCTAGGTACAGTATATATTGTCCTCTTGTTCGTCTTCTAAAGGTTCATTTACACAAACTGACCGCCCGCACTAATGAAGACAATTCAGAAACTTGTTTGCTGATCAGCAGTCATGTAATAGCCTGTGTACATGTGTGCACAAACAACTCTTATCTATGCCCATTGAACGAAAGGCTGCCAATGTTCTTGGCAGCACGAGTCCTGTTTACACAAAACGATGTGATGCCGAGAATGAATAATCTTTTGTGCGGCATAAAAGACCATCACACCTGACGAATGAGCATTTTGCCCGTTCATCACTTGATCAGTAGTCTGTTTAATCTTGAAATGTAAATGTACCTTAAGCCTACAGGCCTGTGTGATCACATCTTTTTGTTCCAAGGAGTCTAAATCGGAAGTTACAGCAGTATGAATTTCGGTTTGCAGTTGATTTACACTGATCGAGATAATGGATGGACATATCCATCAGCATTGCATCACTCATTGACAACAATGTATAAAAATAAAGTGATCATGAAAATATTGATAAAGACTGATTAAAACACTAGAATTGGTTTTAGTCCCATAGACCCAAATTCACTTGTCTGTGAAAGAAGGACTGTGCTCAAATTGCAATATCTGACTTCAACACCGAGTCTCCAAGTGCCTCACAATCATTTATGGGACCATTAGCTCAGGTCAGGAGACCCGCCGATCAGGCCAGGCTTTGCAATTCTGTTTGTGTATGAATGATTCATTTGTAAATCTGCCTGAAGAAGGAGCCTCTGTGCTTTCAAAGATGTAAATATATTGTTCTCTGGTTAGGCAATCCAGCCTTCTTCTATATGATTGACACCCTGCATACAATACTCTTTATTAGAGTTTATGGGAATTGAATAACAGGACCTGGGTCAGGGGCAACATAAGAAATATGTGGCCGCCAGACAGGTGCCCAAAGAACAGCTCCTGACCCAATGCCTCTCCTTTGGGTTAGTTGGCCTCATGTCAATGACATTGCACCAGGCCAGCTAGTCAAAAGAAAAGCCACGGATGCTATCACATAAGAGGAGGTTTGCAAAGCACCTGTCTGGTTGCAACAGAATATTGATGTGGCCCCTGTTCCGTGTTCTGGTAAGCCATTTGTTCTTTTTCCTTTTTTAAATTATGCAACAAAGTAAGCACATAAAACAGCTTATCAGCATGTCGGAATTTCATGCAGACAAATATGTGGTTTAAAAGTTTCAGGTTCCCCTTAAGTATAGTTCCAAAACAAAAAACATTTTAGTGCTAAATTGGGAAATGTGACCTTTATTCTAATTAAGGTTCTGGAAAGGATAAGTAAAAGAATGTAGAATTCCTGACCAATTTTCTCTTTTCCTGTCATAGAGATACTGTCTATATTTTTAGCTTTAATTCCCATGAAAAATCCCTAAATTCAAACTCCAACTAATCAGACACCTGCTGGTAGCTACTAGAATTCTTGTTCCAACTTAGGATATGTACACATGATGTCTTTCTCAGGCAGATACTCTTGGAAAAAGTGCCATAAAAATTGCAGCAAAAATCAGCATAAGCACAGAAATGTAAAAACAACATGTTCAATCTTTTGTTACGTCTTTTATTTGCTTCAGGGCTTGGAAATCATGAAGCAGCTTATAGAAGTTGCATGTACATTTTTTGGAATGCTTCTGCTCAGGAAGCCACTGGCTAGTTATAATCTAAGTAAAAAAAATACACGCAGGTTGAAGAGCCACGCAAAACCTACAGCAAAATTACCAGCAAAGCGTCTTCTGGAAAAAGACCCCAGAAGACCCTGAAGCATTTTCGCATATGAAAAACTCGGACGAGTGATCCAAAGTCTAAAATAGTGTTTCCCAAACTCTAGTCCTCACGGCCCCCAACACATCTTGTTTTCAGGATTTCCTTGGTATTGCACAAGTGATGGAATTATTATTAAGGCATCAGAAACTGCCATAATTTCTCTCACTTGTGCAATACTAAGGAGATCCTGAAAACATGATGTGTTGGCAGCCCTGAGGACTGGGTTTGGGAAACAGTGGTCTAAAGGACGTCATGTGGACATATCCTTTCTGGAAATCCCAACTACCACCCAACATTACCCAGAGGATATAAAAAGAACATCATATGTCCCAATAAAGAGGAGTAACTAGCTAGGAATTCCGAAGACACGCGCAATACACACACAATATAACTCTTTAGGTTAAGGAGGCGGTCCAAAACAAAAATGTACTTTTATTCTAAATCAGTGGCATGTAAAAGTTTGATGATCTCTAAAAGGCCTAAAGTTAAAGATGACAAGCAAATAGAAAGATAGATAGATAGATAGATAGATAGATAGATAGATAGATAGATACAGTATATATACAGTACAGACCAAAAGTTTGGACAAACCTTCTCATTTAAAAAATGTTCTGTATTTTCATGACTATGAAAATTGTACATTCACACTGAAGGCATCAAAACTATGAATTAACACATGTGGAATTATATACTTAACAAAAAAGTGTAAAACAACTGAAATTATGTCTTATATTCTAGGTTCTTCAAAGTAGCCACCTTTTGCTTTGATGACTGCTTTGCACACTCTTGGCATTCTCTTGATAAGCTTCAAGAGGTAGTCACCGGGAATGGTCTTCCAACAATCTTGAAGGAGTTCCCAGAGATGCTTAGCAATTGTTGGCCCTTTTGCCTTCACTCTGAGGTCCAGCTCACCCCAAACCATCTCGATTGGGTTCAGGTCTGATGACTGTGGAGGCCAGGTCATCGGGCGTAGCACCCCATCACTCTCCTTCTTGGTCAAATAGCCCTTACACAGCCTGGAGGTGTGCTTGGGGTCATTGTCCTGTTGAAAAATAAATGATGGTCCAACTAAACGCAAACCGGATGGAATAGCATGCCGCTGCAAGATGCTGTGGTAGCCATGCTGGTTCAGTATGCCATCAATTTTGAATAAATCCCCAACAGTGTCACCAGCAAAGCACCCCCACACCATCACACCTCCTCCATCCATTCACCTTTTCTGCGTCACACAAAGACACGGTGGTTGGAACCAAAGATCTCAAGTTTGGACTCATCAGACCAAAGCACAGATTTCCACTGGTCTAATGTTCATTCCTTGTGTTCTTTAGCCCAAACAAGTCTTTTCTGCTTGTTGCCTGTCCTTAGCAGTGGTTTCCTAGCAGCTATTTTACCATGAAGGCTTGCTGCACAAAGTCTCCTTTTAACAGTTGTTGAGGAGATGTGTCTGCTGCTAGAACTCTGTGTGGCATTGACCTGGTCTCTAATCTGAGCTGCTGATAACCTGCGATTTCTGAGGCTGGTGACTCAGATAAACTTATCCTCAGAAGCAGAGTTGACTCTTGGTGTTCCTTTCCTGGGGCGGTTCTCATGTGAGACAGTTTCTTTGTAGCGCTTGATGGTTTTTGCCACTGCACTATCAAAGTTATCCCAATTTTTCGGACTGACTGACCTTCATTTCTTAAAGTAATGATGGCCACTCATTTTTCTTTACTTAGCTGCATTTTCTTGCCATAATACAAATTCTAACAGTCTATTCAGTAGGACTATCAGCTCTGCATCCACCAGACTTCTGCACAACACAACTGATGGTCCCAACCCCATTTATAAGGCAAGAAATCCCACTTATTAAACCTGACAGGGCACACCTGTGAAGTGAAAACCATTGCCGGTGACTACCTCTTGAAGCTCATCAAGAGAATGCCAAGAGTGTGCAAAGCACTCATCAAAGCAAAAGTTGGCTACTTTGAAGAACCCAGAATACTATCTATATAATCGTCTAAGGGGTACTTCCGTCTGTCTGTAACGGAAATCCAGAAGCGAAGTTGCCCCTCCCCACTTCAGTCCAGTCAATGCCCGCTCCATACTCCCCTACAGTCAGTGCTCACACAGGGTTAATGGCAGCGTTAACGGACCGAGTTATGCCGCGGTGTAATGCACTCCGTTAACGCTGCTATTAACCCTGTGTGACCAACTTTTTACTATTGATGCTGCCTATGCAGCATCAATAGTAAAAGATATAAAGTTAAAAATAATTTAAAAAAATAAAAAATCGTGCTATTCTCACCTTCCGACGTCCACCGATGCGCACGATGCTGCCGCCAGCTTACGTTCCCAGAGATGCATCGCGAAATTACCCAGATGACTTAGCGGTCTCATGAAACTGCTAAGTCATCTGGGTAATTTTGCAATGCATCTCTGGGAAAGGAAGCTGGAGGCAGCATCACACTCATCGGCACAGCTTCGCTGGACACCGGAGGGTGAGTATATAACTATTTTTTATTTTAATTTTTTTTAACAGGGATATGGTGCCCACACTGCTATATACTATGTAGGCTGTGTTATATACTGCGTGGGATGTGCTATATATTACGTGGGCTGTGTTATATACTACGTGGCTACTATATACTACGTGGGCTGTGTTATATACTGTGTGGCTGCTACATACTACGTGGGCTGTTATATACGATTTGGTGCTGTGTTATATACTGCGTGGCTGCTAAATACTACGTGGCGGTGCTATATATTACGTGGGCTGTGTTATATACTGCGTGGCTGCTATATACTACGTGGCTGTGCTATATACTGCGTGGCTGCTATATACTACGTGGCTGTGCTATATATTATGTGGGCTGTGTTATATACTATGTGGCTGCTATATATATTACATGGCTGTGATATATACTACATGGCTGTCTGTGTTATATACTGGGTGGCTGTTATATATTACGTGGCTGCTATATACTACATGGCTGTGCTATATATTACGTGGCTGCTATATACTACGTGGCTGTGTTATATACTACGTGGCTACCTGTTATATACTACGTGGCTGTGCTATATATTTACGTGGCTGTCTGTGTTACGTGGGCTGTGTTATATACTGCGTGGGCTGTGCTATATACTGCGTGGGCTGTGCTATATACTATGTGGCTGCTATGTACTATGTGGCTGTGCTATATACTACGTGGCTGTGTTATATACTACGTGGATATTATATACAATGTGGCTCCTATATACTACGTGGCTGTGCTATATACTACGTGGCTGCTATATACATACATACGTACATATTCTAGAATACCGTTAGATGCGTTAGAATCGGGCCATCATCTAGTAAGACATAATTTCAGTTGTTTCACACTTTTTGTTAAGCATATAATTCCACATGTGTTAATTCATAGTTTTGATGCCTTCAGTGTGAATGTACAATTTTCATAGTCATGAAAATACAGAAAAATCTTTAAATGAGAATGTGTGTCCAAACTTTTGGTCTGTACTGTATATACAGTTATATGAAAAAGTTTGGGCACCCCTATTAATCTTAAGCTTATTATTTTATAAAAATTGTTTTTTGCAACAGCTATTTCAGTTTCATATATCTAATAACTGTTGGACACAGTAATGTTTCTGCCTTGAAATGAGGTTTATTGTACTAACAGAAAATGTGCAATCTGCATTCAAACAAAATTTGACAGGTGCATAAGTATGGGCACCCTTATCATTTTCTTGTTTTAAATACTCCTATCTACTTTTTACTGACTTACTAAAGCACTTTTTTTGGTTTTGTAACCTCATTGAGCTTTGAACTTCATAGCCAGGTGTACGGAATCATGAGAAAAGCTACTTAAAGTGGCCACTTGCAAGTTGTTCTCCTGTTTGAATCTCCTCTGAAGAATGTCAACATGGGCTCCTCAAAACAACTGTCAAATGATCTGAAAACAAAGATTATTCAACATAGTTGTTCAGGGGAAGGATACAAAAAGCTGTCTCAGAGATTTAACCTGTCAATTTCCACTGTGAGGAACATAGTAAGAAAATGGAAGAACACAGGTACAGTTCCTGTTAAGGCCAGAAGTGGCAGGCCAATAAAAACATCAGAAATGCAGAGAAGAAGAATGGTGAGATCAGTCAAGGACAATCCTCAGACCACCTCCAGAGAGCTGCAGCATCAACTTGCTGCAGATGGTGTCACTGTGCATCGGTCAACTATACAAAGCACTTTGCACAAGGAGAAGCTGTATGGGAGAGTGATGCGAAAGAAGCCGTTTCTGCAAGCACGCCACAAACAGAGTCGGCTGAGGTATGCAAAAGCACATTTGGAGAAGCCAATTTCTTTTTGGAAGAAGGTCCTGTGGACTGATGAAACCAAGATTGAGTTGTTTGGTCATACAAAAAGGCGTTATGCATGGTGGCCAAAAAACACAGCATTCCAAGAAAAACACTTGCTACACACAGTAAAATTTGGTGGAGGTTCCATCATGCTTTGGGGCTGTGTGGCCAATGCCGGTACCGGGAATCTTGTTAAAGTTGAGGGCCACATGGATTCCTCTCTGTATCAGCAGATTCTTGACAATAATGTTCATGAATCAGTGACAAAGTTGAAGTTACGCAGGGGATGGATCTTTCAGCAAGACAATGATCCAGAACACCGCTCCAAATCTACTCAGGCATTCATGCAGAGGAACAATTACACTGTTCTGGAATGGCCATCCCAGTCCCCAGACCTGAATATCATTGAACATCTGCGGGATCATTTGAAGAGTGCTGTCCATGCTAGGCGACCATCAAACTTAACTGAACTGGAATTGTTTTGTAAAGAGGAATGGTCAAAAATACCTTCATCCAGGATCCAGGAACTCATTAAAAGCTACAGGAAGCGACTAGAGGCTGTTATTTTTGCAAAAGGAGGATCTACTAAATATTAATGTCACTTTTCTGGTGAGGTGCCCATACTTATGCACCTGTCAAATTTTGTTTGAATGCAGATTGCACATTTTCTGTTACTACAATAAACCTCATTTCAAGGCAGAAACATTACTGTGTCCAACAGTTATTAGATATATGAAACTGAAATAGCTGTTGCAAAAAAAACAATTTTTATAAAACATTAAGCTTAAGATTAGTAGGGGTGCCCAAACTTTTTCATATAACTGTATATATGTATATATATATATATATATATATATATATATATATATATATATATATATAAATTAATCTCACCTCTTCCGACAAGCCTACAGCCTGCAGTGATCCTCAGCCTACTGAACTGCTGCACAACCAGAGCTACCCTCTCCTAGTGTACCCTCACCCATCCCCTGCAGACTGTGAGCCCTCATGGGCAGGGTCCTCCCTCCTTACGTACCTGTGTGCCTTATTTTTTGCTCATGGTTAATGTATTTGTCTACATTGCCCATTATTCACATGTAAAGCGTCATGGAATAAATGGCGCTATTAAAATGTATAATAATAATAATAATCTTTTACATTTTAAAATTACAAAAAAGGAAACTGGACCTATATAAGGCTATGTGCACACTTTGCGGTTTTTGCTGCGTATCTGCAGCGTTTTTGGATGCTGCGGATCCGCAGCAGTTTTCCATGTGGTGTACAGTACTATGTTAACCTATGGAAAACAAAAAACGCTGTGCACATGCTGCAGAAAATACCGCGCGGAAACGCAGCGGTTTTCATTCCGCAGCATGTCAATTCTTTGTGCGGAATCCGCAGCGGTTTGGCACCTGCTCCATGTTAAAAACCCGCAGGTGTCTAAAACCGCAGTGGAAACCACACAAAAAAACGCGATAAATCCGCAGTACTTTTTGCACTGCGGATTTCATCAAATCCGCTGCGGAAAAATCCACAGCAGAATCCGCAAAGTGTGCACATAGCCTAAAAGTTTGAGCCAGCCAAGAGTCTTTCCGTTCTCATTTGAGGAATTTTCATACATTCCTCCTTGTAAAATTCTTCCAGTTTTGTGAGATTCCTGAGTTGTCTTGCATACACTGCTATTTTGATGTCTAGCCACAGATTTTCAATGATGTTCAGATCAGGGAACTAAGAGGGCCATTGTAAAACCTTCAGCTTGCTCCTTTTTAGGTAGTCTATTGTGGATTTTGATGTATGTTTAGGATCATTATCCATTTGTAGATGCCATCCTCTTTTCAACTTCAGCTTTTCTGCAGATAATGTTATGTTTGCTTCAAGAATTTGTTGAAATTTGATTGAATCCATTCTTCCCTCTACCCATGAATTGTTTTCTGTGCCATTAGCTGCAGCACAATCCCAAAGCATGATTGATCCACCCCCATGCTTAATAGTTGGTGAGATGTTCTTTTCCTGAAACTCTATGCCCCTTTTTCTCCACACATACCTTTGATCATTGTGGCCAAAGAGTTCTATTTTAACCTCGTCGATCCACAACACTTGTTTCCAAAATGTTTCAGGCTTGTTTATATGTTCTTTTGCATAATTCTGATATAATTCTGATGCAGAATTTTCAGGTGAGGACACAGGAGAGGTTTTCTTTTGATGACTGATCCATGAAGGCCACATTTGTCCAGGTGTTTCTGAACAGTAGAACAATGTACCAAAACTCCAGAGTCTGCTAGATCTTTCTAAAGGTCTTTTGCAGCCAAGCGGGGGTTCTGATTTGTCTCTCTAGCAATCCAATGAGCTGCTCTGACTGAAATATTGCTTGGTCTTCCAGACCATATCTTGACCTTCACTGTTCCTGTTAACTGCTATTTCTTAATGATATTTTGAACTGAGGAAAAGGTAACTTGAAAATGCTTTGCTATCTTCTTACAGTCTTCTCATGCTTTGTAGGTTTCCACCATTTTCATTTTCAGAGTTCTAAAAAGCTTCTTAGAACAACCCATGGCTGCTGGTTTTTGGCACAAGGTTAGAGGAGGCTGGGTTTAAATGCTAACAGGTGGCTAATTAAGGTCTGAAACCCTCAGTTAAATCTATCTGAGCACTCAGATCTCCAAGGGTGCCCAAACCTTTGCATCAGCCTATTTTTCTTTCTGTAATTTTTAAAATGTAAAAAAAGACAATATATTTTTTTCAAGTAAAAGGCAAAGGAATGTGTCCTCTTTAACTATCAGCCTTTTAGAGATTATTTCATATTCAACTTGATTGACTGTTCACAAATTTTGTAACTTTGACCAGGGGTTCCCAAACCTTTACATGCCACTGTATTTAATGTCTAAGGCTGAATGCCCATGTTCACTGCGTCCTAAGCGCTGCCTTTCATGGAGCTAGCGGGGATTTCACCGAGGTCACGGCAGTTCAGCCTGGCTGGAAATGGAGCCACAGTGACCGGAGGTATCCTTGATGACATCACCGCCAGTTGCTGAGGTTGCGCTCGCAGCAGTTCAGTCACCAGTGGTTCTCAGCTTGGACGGTTGCACCTTGGCACCTTCCAGGTTGAAAACTGTTTTTCCCCCGGACATGGATTACGGTGTAGACAGAACAACTGACAGGTGAGGGATATTGTTGTTTTTTATTTTTGGTTTATTACAGGAGAACGAGGACTTCGGAGGAATTAGGCAAGGTCGTATGTATGGTTTAATTGAGATTATTAAAGGGGTTTGTCATTTTTTCAATTAAAGGACTTTATTCTTAGTGTTTTTATACAGTGTGACTATGGGGTTAGTAATGGTGTCTTATGACGCCTTTCTATTACTAACCTCAGGGCTTGATGTCACCAGACAATACAAAGGTGACATCAACTCCCCCAACTATCATCCACTTGCCACCAATACAGGGCAAGTGAGAAGAGCTGGGCAAAGCACCAGAATTGGCTCATCTAATAGATGTGACATTTCTGGGCAGTTGCGGGCTGCTATTTTTAGGCTGGGGGCAATATCCATGGCCCCTTACCAGCCTGAAAATACCAGCCCCCTGCTGTCTGCTTTAGCAAGGCTGGTTGTCAAAACAGGGGGTGACCCCACACCATTTTAAAAAATTATTTATTTAATTAATTAAAAAACACAGCTGGTGACCCCTCTATTCTTGATAACCAACCTTGCTGAAGCTGACAGCTGAGGGTTGCAGCCCCCAGCTTTGAGTTTTGCCTGGCTGGTTAACAAAATTACAGGGGAACCCACGCCGGTTTTTTTTAAAATTATTTATTTATAGAACAGGAGTGGCTGATGAATACTGGCATCCGTCCCTCCTGCTCTCACTGTTATTAGTGGCAACAGGTGTCAGATGATGGGGAGCAGTTGTCCCATCAGCTGACACCAGTGACCGGAGGTAAACTTTATACCTCTGATTACAGCTGAGCGCTCACGCTGTCTTTTGACAATGTGGGAACTGCGGCTCTCTGACCAGCGGGGATGGTGTCACCACTGATCAGAAGCGGTGTTTGCTGCGCTGTGATGCACATGGCAGTGCGACAAACTCCCAGTGTTCAGGCAACTGAACCCGAACAGTAACACTGACTTCCTGGTGAAGTCCGTGTTAGGTGTCCATGCCCAAACAGTAGGTATTCGGTACGGACGCTGAACTTTACTGTTCGGGTTTGCCCATCTCTACTGCAAACTTCAAGGTGTAGGATACTCCAGAAATGGTTGTAGTGGGCTCAGACATACATAAAGTCAAATATTAACCCCTTAACCCCGAAGCTTTTTTAGTTTTTTCATTTTCGTTTTTCGCGCCCTTTCTTTCCAGAGCCATAACTTTTTTATTTTTCCGTCAATATGGCCATGTGAGGGCTTATTTTTTGTGAAACGAGTTGTACTTTTGAATGACACCATTGGTTTTACCATGTCTTGTAACAGAAAATGGGAAAAAAATTCCAAGTGAGATGAAATTGCAAAAGAAGTGCAATCCCACACTTGTTTTTGTTTGGCTTTTTTGCTAGGTTCGCTAAATGCTAAAACTGACCTGCCATTATGATTCTCCAGGTCATTACAAGTTCATAGACACCAAACATGTCTAGGTTCTCTTTTATCTAAGTGGTCAAATAAAATTCCAAAATTAGTTTAAAAAAATGCCCAATTTTCCGATACCGGTAGCGTCTCCATTTTTCGTGATGTGGGGTCGGTTGAGGGCTTATTTTTTGCGTGCTGAGCTGATGTTTTTAACTATACTACATTTGTGCAGATACGTTCTTTTGATCGCCTGTTATTGCATTTTAATGCAATTTCGCGGTGACCAAAAAAACGTAATTTTGGCGGTTTGATTTTTTTTCTCGCTACGCCGTTTAGCTATCAGGTTAATCTTTTTTTATTGATAGATTGGGCGAGTCAGATTTTGGCGATACCAAATATGTGCAGGTTTGATTCTTTTATTGTTTTATTTTGATTGGGGTGAAAGGGGAGTGAATTGAACTTTTATTTTTTTTATATTTTTAAACACATTTTTTTTAAATTTTGGCATGCTTCAATAGCCTCTATGGGAGGCTAGAAGCTGCCACAACTCGATCGCCTCTGCTACATAGATGTGATGCGCAGATCATCTCTATGCAGCAGAATTACAGGCTTGCTATGAGCGCAGACCACAGGGTGGCGCTCATAGCAATCTGCCATCAACAAATATAGAAGTCTCGAGGAGCACCGATGACCCCCGATCATGTGACGGGGTCAGTGGTGTGAGTATTTCTGGCCGCGCGGCTGGCAGAACTTGTTAAATGCCGCTGTCAGAGTTTGACAGCGGCATTTAACTAGTTAATGGGAGCGGGCAGATCGCGATTCCGCTCGCCCCCATTGCGGGCACATGTCAGCTGTTGAAAACAGCTAATGTGTCGTGGCTTTGAGGCGGGCTCCCCGCTGGAGCCCACCTCAAAGCGGGGGATACTGCCAGCTGACGTACTATTCCGTCAGCTGGCAGAAAGAGGTTAAAACAGTTTTGTTTACTGATGAGTGCCATGCAACCCTGGATGGCCCAGAAGATAAATAGAAAAGTAGATGATTGTTGGATGGCTACCATGCCCCAAGTCTGCAACATCAGAAGGGAGGTGGCGGAGTCATGTTTTGGGACAAAATCATAGGGAGACAGCAGGTAGGCCCCTTTATGTTCTCCAAAGGTGAGAAAATGATCGTAGCAAAGTGCAAAGAGTTTCTCACTAACCACTTTCTTCCATGGTACAAAAAGAAGAACCTTGCCATCCGTAGCAAAATCATCTTCATGTATGCATTATTCCATGCTGCAAAGAATACCTCTGAGTCATTGGCTGCTATGGGCATAAAAGGAGATAAACGCATGGCTTGGTCATCTTCCTCCACTGACCTCAACCCTATAGGGAACCTTTGGAGTATCATCAAGCAAAAGATCTATGAGGGTGGGAGGCAGTTCACATCAAAACAGCAGCTCTGGAAGCTGATTCTGATTTCCTGTAAAGAAAGTCAAGCAGAAACTCTCCAAAAACTCACAGATTCAGTAAATGTAAGAATTTGGAAAGTGATATCAAAGAAGAGATCCTATGTTAATATGTACTTGACCTGTTAATGTGTTTTGATTGAAAAAAGCTTTTGATTTCAGTAAGTTTAAGTTTTGAAAAAATACTGTTATCATCGGGAGGTTTATCCAATAATATTTTATACTATAACGAGTGATGACTTGGACATTATTTTGACTCATTTGCATCAATCACTTAGGAAAATTGTATTTTCATAATAATTTGAAATGCGGTGTATGTGACTGCAGACTTGTGAATTATCACAGCGCTCGCATCGTGCACTGTGAGTATCCTCTGGTATCGGTGGCAGGATAAAGCAGTCATGTAACCGCAAGTATGCAATATACATATTTTTGACCGCTTTCAAACTCAATATGCACGGCCTCGCTATATTCACTTGTATTGAGAAAGGCTGTGCACGTCTAGTTGGACGGAGGCAGGGAGTATGCATGCCACATATTTGAGGTCAGTTGACATAGAGTGACTATAGAAAGACTTTTGTCATAAACCTGGAATCCCTTTAAGGACTGGGTAATTTTTCATTTGTGCAATTTCATTTTTACCTCTCATTCGAAGAGCTACAACTTTTTTTCTGTCAAAATTGTCATATTAGGTTATTTTTTTGCAAAATAGGGTGTAATTTTGAATAATACCATTTGGTTTAACGTGCAGTCATGGCCGAAAGTGATGGCACCCTTGAAATGATTCCAGAAAGTTGTTTACCCACAGTTTTTGAAAGGGGCCAGCAATTTTGTCCAGCCCATTTTTAGGGTTCTGTGTGAAATTATGTCCAATTTGTCTTTTTTCTGGGTTTTTTTTTTGTGTTGTTCAAATCTACATAAAGGGAATACACATGTGTATAACAAAACATGTAATTTCAATAATAATTTTCTGGGATAAATACTTCATTTTCTGTAACAATTTCAAGGGTGCCAATACTTTCAGCCATAACTGTATAATACAGAGTAGGGCCATGTATATGGATACACCTAAATAAAGTGAGAATAGTTGGTGATAACAACTTCCTGTTTGTGGCACATTAGTATATGGGAGTGGGAAACTTTTCAAGATGGGTGGGGACCATGGTAGCCATTTTGAAGTTGGCCATTTTTGAATGCAACTTTATAAATGGCCCACCCAGGTGTATCCATATAAATGGCCCACCCTGTATAATGAAAAGCAGGCAAAAAATTCCACGTAGGATTAAATGGAAAAAAATACAATTGTACACTACTGATTTTGGGGGTTTGTTTTTATAGCATTCATTGTATGGTAAAAAAAAATGACCTGGCAATATGATACTTCAGGTCAGTATTACTGTGGTATATAGCTTTTAGCTTAATGGATATGTGGGCCTTAACAAGTGTAAAACAGAGAAATAAGACTAAGTGTATGTGTCCACGTTCAGGATTGTATCAGGATTTGACGCAGGTAAAATCTGCACCAAATCTGCACCTGAGGTCACTGGCAGGTCACCTGTGTTTTTCATGCATTTTTTATGCAGCTGTGATGCGTTTTTCATGCGTTTTTTGATGCGTTTTTTTCATGCGGATTTGTGTGTGTTTTTGTAAGCTCAATAAAGATATACCAAAAAAAAGGGTGATGTCATTTCTTGTCCAACCTCTTCATTTACATACACCATTGAAGAATAATGTTTACACACACAGGCAGATAGATGATAGATAATAGATCGATAGATAGATAGATAGATAGATAGATAGATAGATAGATAGATAGATAGATAGATAGATGATAGATATGGGATAGATAGATAATACATAGATAATAGATAGATCTATCGTATCTATTGTATCTATCTATCGTATCTATCATATCTATTATCTATCTATAAATATATCTATCAATAGATAAATCTATAGATCGCTAGATATATATATCGGTAGATAATAGATAGATGATAGATACGTAGATAGATAATACCAAGCCCGATGTTTAGTATATCTATGTATCTATAGATATATCTATAGATAGATTATCCATCTATCTATATAATCATCTAAGGGGTACATCCGTCTGTTTGTCTGTCTGTCTTTCTGTCTGTAATGGAAATCCTGAGTCGCTGATTGGTCACGGCCGGCAGTCTGGCTGCGAATTGGCCCCTCCCTACTCCCCATCCCGGACCAACTTTTTTACTATTGATGCTGGCTATGCAGCATCAATAGTAAAAAGATATAATGGTAAAAGTAATAAAAAAAATAAAAAATCATGCTATTCTGACCTTCAGTCACCTCCGCAGCTTTCCCGCTCCTCCCGATGCTCTCGGGAGCTTCCGTTGCAAGAGATGCATTGCGAAATTACACAGATGACTTAGCGGTCTCTGGCAAAGACCGCTAAGTCATCTGGGTAATTTTGCAATGCATCTCTGGGAACGGAAGCTGCCGGCCGCATCGCGAGGAGCGGGACAGCTTTGGTGGACGACGGAAGGTGAGTATATAACTATTTTTTATTTTAATTCTTTTTGTGGGCTGTGTTATTTACTATGTGGCTGTTATATACTGCGTGGCTGCTATATACTACGTGGCTGCGCTATCTACTGCATTGGCTGTGGTATATACTACGTGGCTGTGTTATATGCTATGTGGGCTGTGCTATATACTACGTGGGCTGTGTTATATACTACATCGCTGTGCTATATACTACGTGGCTGTGCTATATACTACGTGGCTGTGCTATATACTACATGGCTGCTATATACTACGTGGCTGTGCTATCTACTGCGTGGGCTGTGTTATATACTACATGGGCTGTTATATACTACATCGCTGTGCTATATACTACGTGGCATTGCTATATACTATGTGGCGGTGCTATATACTACGTGGCTGCGCTATCTACTGTGTTGGCTGTGCTACACACTACGTGGCTGTGTTATATGCTACGTGGGCTGTGCTATATACTACATCGCTGTGCTATATACTACGTGGCTGTGCTATATACTACGTGGAGGTGCTATATACTACGTGGCTGTGCTGTGATATATACTACGCAGCCGGCCGCGACCAATCAGGGATATTGGCGCGGAATTTAACCCCCACTCACAGCGCGACGTACATACATACATACATATTCTAGAATACCCAATGCATTAGAATCGAGCCACCATCTAGTATATATAAAATCATCTCAGGGTCTGTTTGTCTGTAACGGAAGTCCCGCGTCGCTGATTGATCGTGGGCGGCTGTCGCGACCAATCGCATGTTGTTGCATGTTGCATGTTGTTGCATGTCGCAGCATGTTGTCGCATGTTGCATGTTGTCCCATGTTGCATGTTGTCGCATGTTGCATGTCACATGTTGTTGCATGTCGCAGCATGTTGTCGCATGTTGTCGCATGTTTTTGCATGTCGCCGCATGTTGTATGTTTTCACATGTTGCATGTTGTCGCATGTTGTTGCATGTAGTCGCATGTTGCATGTTGTCGCATGTTGTTGCATGTCACATGGTTTATGTTGTATGGTGTATGTTGTGTGTTGTATGTGTACACATGTGTATGTATGTGTTGTATGTCGCATGTTGCATGTCGCATGTTGTCACATGTCGCATGTTGTCGCATGTTGCATGTCGCATGTTGTTGCATGTTGTCGCATGTTGATTGTCGCATGTTGTCGCATGTTGCATGTTGTCGCATGTTGTTGCATGTCGCCGCATGTTGCATGTTGTCACATGTTGCAAGTTGCATGTTGCATGTTGTCGCATGCTGCATGTTGTCGCATGTTGCATGTTGTTGCATTTTGCATATCGTCGCATGTTGTTGCATGTCGTTGCATGTTGTCGCATGTTGTTGCATGTCGCATGGTGTATGGTGTATGTTGTGCGTTGTATGTGCACACAGTGTAGACAAGGCCAGCTCTGCTACATCTGGATGCCTGACATCCAGATGTAGCAGAGCCGGTAGATGATCGCCGGAGATAACTCTCCAGCGATCACCTACACTGCAGCGTTCTCACAATCAGCTGATCAGCTGTTTGGGAGAGCCAGACTAGTGACCGGAGATAACCCCCGATCACGTGCACGGCAGTTCTCGCGATAAGTTATCGCGAGAACTGCAGTGGACAAGGGACTTCCAGCGGCGGGACAGGTGAGCTGGCAGACATGCATAGTAAGCTGCATTTACGCAGTTTCTACGCATGTGACTAATCATTAGATGTGATTTTACGGCATCTAATGATTATCTATGGGAAATCTATGGTGCGGCGACGGAGCTTCACCGCACTGTAAACAGACATGCTGCATTCTGAAAAGACGTGCCGCATGTTCGTTTACGCGGGTCTGCCGCCTGATTGTTTTACCGCATAGTGGAGACGGGATTCCACTATACTGTACCATCTGGACGCTGCGTGTTTGACGCTGCGGCTCTATGCAGCGTCAAAAGTTTTGTAACTCATTTGTCTTAAGCCATACTGGAAAAAAATTGGATGGCACACTGGTGACACAGAGAGGACACACTGATAACTCACTTATGGCAAATTTAACCAAAACACTGATGACACCAGTACCGTTTTTTCTGGTACTGGTATTAAATGGACGTGTGAAGGGGCCTAAGAGATAGATCGACAGAAAGATCGATTTTGCTGTTTTCTATTTTCCATTCTGCTATTTCTTTGCTTACTTTCTTAGTCATCATGTACAAATCTTTTAGTTTCCATGTGGTTAACCACTGTCATTTATAATTATAGTGTTTGTTCACTGCTGCATCTATATAACATGATTAATATCATTTTAATAGTGCCATCTGCTGGCTGAGAATCTTCCCATCTGTTTAATTTAATTGCTGTTGTAAGAATGTATCTACATACTGAAATTTTATTTTACGTTGGTGTTTTTCTGTAGTTTTTACATCCATTTAATTTTTTATACTTTCTAAATTTGAGTACTCATTGAACAATGAACTTTAGGAGCATTTTGTAACAGTCATTCCATTGCTATTATGATTTCCCAATGGTTTTTCTGTAATGCATGAAAGTTATAAATGCTTTTTTAAATGGAAGTTCATATTTAACAAAGAGAATGCATGAATTCATGTACAAAGATTCTTTTTTTCAATTTCATAGAAATTGTTTGCAAATGAATGAAAATATGCGATTTGGACACTGCATGCTTTGGTTACATATCAATTCATCCTACAAAAAAAACTAAATATAAAAAATAAAAAGGCAAAGTAAGAAATTTGAAAATATACATGCAATATCTCACAAAACTGAGTACACCCCTCACCTTTTTATAACTATGTTATATCTTTTCATGGGACAACATTGAAGATATGACACTTTGATACAATGTAAAGTAGTCAGTGTACAGCTGGTACAACAGTGTAAATTTGGTGTGCCCTCTAAATAACTCAACACATGTTAGGGCTAGCGGAACACACCAAATAATTAGAGAGATGGTATAAGGTGCGTTCGCAGCCCGGGGTCCACCGTGCAGAGATGGAACCTGCTGCTGAGTAATGACGGACTATATGGCAGTACAATGAGGATACACACACGGGTTAGCTTCACCCTGTGCGAAAGAAGCGAACCCTGTTGTGTCACAGTGCCGTGGTACCGCACAAAGAGCGCAAGCAAGGAGTCACAGAGCTCAATCCCAAGACTCGGGATTATAGTTCGTCTAGACCACTTGCGCTCGACACCACTAATGGGTGTCAGAGTATAACTAAAATACTAACTACCCAGACTTGGGTCAGGGAAGCGCTCTAATAACGCACGGCGCTGCACTGCCCGTCACAGCAATAGACGCTGTATCGTTTGTTTAGTAATGATTGCTCTGCCGGGCGCTAGATAGCAAACATCCACCTTCCGTGAGCAGTCATACACAAGGGAGGGGATGATTAATGAGCAACTTTCACACATCAACACACACACGTTTTCAAGTATATACAAGCACCATGCGAACCTTTTATAGCGGCAGTGCAACAAGACCTTCCAGATGGACCAATAGGAGCCGCAACAGGACCTGAGCATGTGACCCCTGACCTCCAATGGGAGGTCGTCCCGTGGGCATGCTCAGTATGTGAAAAGCAGGACTTAGTCCCAGAAAGACCTACTCGCTGCTGAACATTGCTGGCTACAAGGACAGAGCCTGGAAGGGCAGTAGTAACCAGTTGTCCATTATCAGCCTGAGCTAGACACTGGGACCGATGTCTCCGCTGAGCAGTCTCCACTGCAGCTGGAGAAGAATGGGAGACTGCAGTGAAAATGGCTTGAGATTCCCCCTGTGCAAAGGTGGGAACTTGACACGTAACAACACACAGCTATTTATGTCTAAACCACTGGTAACAAATGTGAGTGCACCAAATTTTACCGAAAGTGTCAATATTTTGTGTGGCCACCATTATTTTCAAGCGCTGCCTTAACACTCTTGGACATGGATGAAAACCTACAAAATTGTCCTCATGGCCAAGAAAGGACATACCCCTAAGCCAAAGACATAAAACCAACTTGCAATTAGGATAATTGAGTCAAAGATGTAAATATGATCAATCACTCAGAAAGTTACTGTTGACACAAGATCCATACAAAAATAGGGGTTTGGTACAAATCAATACAAAATTTATTAAACATTTATAATCGACGAAAACAAGGTATTAAAGTGAGAAGATGACGACAGCTAAAAAAGCCAGTGCATAAAAATGGTGAAGGTGCACTGGTAAGAAAAACACAAGTCCTTAAGCAGCATCTGCTATGCAAAATAGGCAATAAGCATAAGAATCAAAGAGCCATGGGAATAATGCCTAATAATGATCAGTGAGGTCAGGCATAGTAGCCTGATACTATGATTAGGATGCTATGTGTGCATATAGCCATTGGTTAGATGCACATAAAATTAGATGAGACCCAAGATAGACTATCTTGGGTCTCATCAGGAGGCATGGTTACATAAAAGGGCAAGGGTTATTTATATGGAGAGGAAGAGAACCCTCTGCAAATCGACACTCAGCCCAGCATGGTATGCCCATCATGGTGGCGGGGCGGGCCAGCATGTGCCACGGATGATGGGAAGGAGGACGTGCGTCATCACTGCCCATCTCCATGGCAATGCGTCCAGCTAGCAACACCATCGGGGAGACACAGCACTTGCGTGGAGCGCGTCTGCGCTGTGAAGACTGGATGGAGGAAGTCACTCCAACCCAATGTGATGCTTACCACTCAGATCAGGGGCGGCTCAACACGTGCCGCAGGTGACAGGGAGGAAGGCGGAAGTCGGGAACAATCCGTCACCACAGCAATGTGTCCACCCGGGTCGGATCCAGGCAGAAATAGAATACAGGATGTGTAAATGTACTTCATAAACAAGTTATACAGTAGTCATACCCAGCTCAAGGGGGATTAGTACACATCACAGCATCACAAATATAAAACATGTATCAGTATCTGTGAAAAAGAGTGAACAAGCAGATGTTAGGAGTCGAGTTCCCGCCGCTGCACAGGGGGAATCTCAAACCATGTCTGCTGCGGTCTCCCATTCTATATCAGCCGCAGTGGAGCCTGCTCAGTGGAGACATCAGCCCCAGCGTCTCACTCAGTCTGATACTGTGCAAAGGGTTACTGTTTCCTTTCCAGGCTCTGCTGTTGTAGCCTGCACTGGTCAGCGGCGAGCAGGCTTTTTTGGGATTAAGTCCTGCTTTGCACACACTGAGCATGCCCACGGGAGGATCTCTCATTGGAGGTCGGGGGTCACACGCTCAGGCCCTGTAGCAGCTCCCATTGGACCACTAGGAAGTTCTTGTCTGCTGCAGCTATAAAAGGTTTGCATGGCCGCACGGCCATGCGCTAGTATCAGCCTGTGTTGTGAGCTTTGCTACTTGGTGGTCATGTCTGCATGTGGTTAGGGTTGGCTGAAATAAGCCCCTTGAATACCGGCACCTCCGGTGAGGAATTTTGTATGCTTGGATTCAGGGCCTGGCTGAAATAAGCCTCTAGAATACCAGCACCTCCGGTGAGGAGTTGTTTGTGTGCTATGCTGACTGCATGACCACTCTTTGCTTTGCTCAGTTAGGTAGCTGTGATCCTCTGTGAGGTTAACAGGGCACAGCGTTTTCATATCTTTGCGATTCTGTGAAGTTAACAGAGTTCGCTTATACCGCCATATAGTGCCGCCAATTACTTTGCAGCAGATATCTCTGCACGGTGGACCCCGGGCTGCGAACACACCTTGTTGTTTCCTTCCTTTACTCGGTGCGTTCCGCTAGCCCTAACAGCAGGTACCAAGGAGCATGATATTATTATTACCAAAAAAAATATCAGATAATCAACATGACTGTCATGTGAATGTTTTTTTACTGTAATATAATACTTTGTATAACCTTACTCTTACACATTGATCAAAATTAATATACATTGTAATTCAGAGAATACAGGAAAAAACTATCTATGGTTACTGCAGTTGCAGGCAACACAGCCTGTAATAAGTGATATAAAGTAAGCAGAAAGGTCAACAATGTCCTTGCATAGATATATAACGGTGCCATTAAATAATTGGCTCCATAATTAATAGATACATGAATGAATAATAGGTAATGCAAAAAACAAAAAAGACAATACAACAGAGATCCTTTGAAGTCTTCATGATTGGTGAGACGTCCGTCAAGGAGTCCATGAGAGAAGTGAACACTTAACATTGAACTCGGAGTCCCACAAAAAATAGAGATCTAGAACGATTAGAAAAAAATTTATGTGAGAAACAATAAAAACAATAATAGTAAAACCCAGCCCATCATTGAGCCACTCTGGGGAGATCTCAAGCGCGCAGTTCATGCTAGACAGCCCAGGAATTTACAGGAACTAAAGGCTTTTTGCCCAGAAGAGTGGGCTGCTTTACCATCTGAGAAAATAAAGAACCTCATCCACAACTACCACAAAAGACTTCAAGCTGTCATTGATCCTAGAGGGGGCAATACATGGTATTAAGAAATGGGGTATGTGATCTTTTGATGAGGGTCACTTGGATATTTTGGGTTGTCATTATGATTTAAAAAGAGAAAACTCAGTAGCTTGACAATAAATGGCTTCACCCAATCACTAACCATGAGTGGAGAAAAAGTTTTGGTGTTATCATTCATATTCTCTGAAAAAAGGCCAAGAAAGCAAAAATTCTGCCAGGGTGCATAAACTTTTGAGCACAAATATATATATATATATATATATATATATATATATATATACATACATATATATATACCATATATATATATATATATATATATATATATATATATATATATATATATATATATATATATATATACTGTATATATATATATATACAGTACAGCCCAAAAGTTTGGACACACCTCCTCATTTAAAGATTTTTCTGTATTTTCATGACTATGAAAATTGTAAATTCACACTGAAGGCATCAAAACTATGAATCAACACATGTGGAATTATATACTTAACAAAAAAGCGTGAAACAACTGAAATTATGTCTTATATTCTAGGTTCTTCAAAGTAGCCACCTTTTGCTTTGATGACTTCTTTGCACACTCTTGGCATTCTCTTGATGAGCTTCAAGAGGTAGTCTCTGGGAATGGTCTTCCAACAATCTTGAAGGTGTTCCCAGAGATGCTTAGCACTTGTTGGCCCTTTTGCCTTTACTCTGCGGTCCAGCTCACCCCAAACCATCTCAATTGGGTTCAGGTCTGGTGACTGTGGAGGCCAGGTCATCTGGTGTAGCACCCCATCACTCTCCTTCTTGGTCAATTAGCCCTTACACAGCCTGGAGGTGTGTTTGGGGTCATTGTCCTGTTGAGAAATAAATGATGGTCCAACTAAAAGCAAACCGGATGGAAAAGTGTTATGGACCTGGTGGTTAGGTGCACCAGGAATGACCTCATAGTTAAACACGGAATCGGGACGAGCTCTGAGGAAATGGGAACTCTGCTGACCGCAAACCCTACTCCTATCAACACAACTAGAAATAGCCGTGGAGCGTGCCTGACTCTGCCTAGACGCCTCTTCACAGCCTAAGAGCTAACTACCCCTAAAGAAAGGAAACAAAGCCTCACTTGCCTCAGAGAAATTCCCCCAAAGGTAAAAGCAGCCCCCCACAAGTATTGACTGTGAGTTAAGAGGAAATCACAAACACAGGATGAAATAGGCTTTAGCAAAGAGAGGCCAGTCTAACTAAACAGATTGAGGATAGAAAAGGGATCTTTGCGGTCAACACAACAAACTACAAAAACCACGCAGAGTGTGCAAAAAATACCCCCGCACCGACTCACGGAGCGGTGGTGCCACTCTGCGCCCCCAGAGCTTCCAGCTAGCCAGGCAGTTTCATGATAGCAAGCTGGACTAGAACTTAGCAAGAAAAACCATAAGTAACAAATGAACAAGCCGGAACTTAGCTTTTGCTGGAGTAGACAGGTCCTCAGAAAGATCCAGGAGAGATCTGAACCAGTACTAGAACATTGACAGCTGGCATGGAGTAACGATCTGAGTGGAGTTAAATAGAGAATCCTAGCCTAGCCCTAAACGAGGGCAGCTGGGGAAGGAATCTCAGAACCAGCAGCTCCCCTCACAGCTACCAGAGGGAGTCCAAGGACATAACTCACCGAAGTACCATTCATGACCACAGGAGGGAGTTCGAGAACGGAATTCACAACAGTACCCCCCCTTTGAGGAGGGGTCACCGAACCCTCACCAGAGCCCCCAGGCCGATCAGGACGAGCCAAATGAAAGGCACAAACTAAATCGGCAGCATGGACATCAGAGGCAACAACCCAGGAATTATCCTCCTGACCATAGCCCTTCCATTTGACCAAGTACTGAAGTTTTCGTCTCGAAATACGAGAATCCAAAATCTTCTCCACCACATACTCCAACTCCCCCTCGACCAACACCGGAGAAGGAGGATCAACGGAGGGAACCATAGGCGCCACATATCTCTGCAGCAACGACCCCTATGGAACACATTATGGATGGCAAAAGAAGCAGGAAGGGCCAAACGAAATGATACAGGATTAAGAATTTCAGAAATCTTATAAGGACCAATGAAACGAGGCTTAAACTTAGGAGAAGAAACCTTCATAGGAACATAACGAGATGATAACCAAACCAAATCCCCAACACGAAGTTGGGGACCAACACGGCGACGGTGGTTAGCGAAACGTTGAGCCTTCTCTTTGGACAAGGTCAAATTGTCCACCACATGAGTCCAAATTTGTTGCAACCTGTCCACCACAGAATCCACACCAGGACAGTCCGAAGGCTCAACCTGCCCTGAAGAAAAACGAGGATGAAAACCAGAATTACAAAAAAAAGGCGAAACCAAAGTAGCCGAACTGGCCCGATTATTAAGGGCGAACTCAGCCAATGGCAAGAAGGTCACCCAATCATCCTGATCCGCAGAAACAAAACATCTCAGATAAGTTTCCAAAGTCTGATTGCTTCGTTCGGTTTGGCCATTTGTCTGAGGATGGAAAGCCGAAGAAAAAGACAAATCAATGCCCATCTTAGCACAAAAGGACCGCCAAAACCTTGAAACAAACTGGGAACCTCTGTCAGACACGATGTTCTCCGGAATGCCATGCAAACGAACCACATGTTGGAAAAATAATGGAACCAAATCAGAGGAAGAAGGCAATTTAGGCAAGGGAACTGTTATGGACCTGGTGGTTAGGTGCACCAGGAATGACCTGATAGTTAAACACGGAATCGGGACGAGCTCTGGGGAAATGGGAACTCTGCTGACCGCAAACCCTACTCCTATCAACACAACTAGAAATAGCCGTGGAGCGTGCCTGACTCTGCCTAGACGCCTCTTCACAGCCTAAGAGCTAACTACCCCTAAAGAAAGGAAACAAAGCCTCACTTGCCTCAGAGAAATTCCCCCAAAGGTAAAAGCAGCCCCCCACAAGTATTGACTGTGAGTTAAGAGGAAATCACAAACACAGGATGAAATAGGCTTTAGCAAAGAGAGGCCAGTCTAACTAAACAGATTGAGGATAGAAAAGGGATCTTTGCGGTCAACACAACAAACTACAAAAACCACTCAGAGTGTGCAAAAAATACCTCCGCACCGACTCACGGTGCGGTGGTGCCACTCTGCACCCCCAGAGCTTCCAGCTAGCCAGGCAGTTTCATGATAGCAAGCTGGACTAGAACTTAGCAAGAAAAACCATAAGTAACAAATGAACAAGCTGGAACTTAGCTTTTGCTGGAGTAGACAGGTCCTCAGAAAGATCCAGGAGAGATCTGAACCAGTACTAGAACACTGACAGCTGGCATGGAGTAACGATCTGAGTGGAGTTAAATAGAGAATCCTAGCCTAGCCCTAAACGAGGGCAGCTGGGGAAGGAATCTCAGAACAAGCAGTTCCCCTCACAACCACCAGAGGGAGTCCAAGGACAGAACTCACCGAAGTACCATTCATGACCACAGGAGGGAGTTCGAGAACGGAATTCACAACAGAAAAACATGCCGCTGCAAGATGCTGTGGTAGCCATGCAGGTTCAGTATGCCTTCAATTTTGAAAAATCCCCAACAGTGTCACCAGCAAAGCACCCCCACACCATCACACCTCCTCCTACAAGCTTCACGGTGAGAACCAGGCATGTAGAGTCCATCCGTTCACCTTTTCTGCGTCGCACAAAGACACTGTAGTTGGAACCAAAGATCTCAAATTTGGACTCATCAGACCAAAGCACAGATTTCCACTGGTCTAATGTCCATTCTTTGTGTTCTTTAGCCCAAACAAGTCTTTTCTGCTTGTTGCCTGTCCTTAGCAGTGGATTCCTAGCAGCTATTTTACCTTGAAGGCCTGCTGCACAAAGTCTCCTCTTAACAGTTGTTGTAGAGATGTGTCTGCTGCTAGAACTCTGTGTGGCATTGACCTGGTCTCTAATCTGAGCTGCTGTTAACCTGCGATTTCTGAGACTGGTTACTCGGATAAACTTATACACAGAAGCAGAGGTGACTTTTGGTCTTCCTTTCCTGGGGCGGTCCTCATGTGACCCAGTTTCTTTGTAGCGCTTGATGGATTTTGCAACTGCACTTGGGGACACTTTCAAAATTTTCCCAATTTTTAGGACTGACTGACCTTCATTTCTTAAATAATGATGGCCGCTCGTTTTTCTTTACTTAGCTGCTTTTTTCTTGCCATAATACAAATTCTAACAGTCTATTCAGTAGGACTATCAGCTGTGTATCCACCAGACTTCTGCACAACACAACTGATGGTCCCAACCCCACTTATAAGGCAAGAAATCCCACTTATTAAACCTGAAAGGGCACACCTGTGAAGTGAAAACCATTCCCGGTGACTACCTCTTGTTAGCTCATCAAGGGAATGTCAAGAGTGTGCAAAGCAGTCATCAAAGCAAAAGGTGGCTACTTTGATGAACCTAGAATATAAGACATAATTTCAGTTGTTTCACACTTTTTTGTTAAGTATATAATTCCACATGTGTTACTTCATAGTTTTGATGCCTTCAGTGTGAATGTACAATTTTTATAGTCATGAAAATACAGAAAAATCTTTAAATGAGGTGTGTCCAAACTTTTGGTCTGTACTGTTTATATATATATATATATATACAGTATATATACAGTATATATACAGTATATATAGTCAGGGCCGTATTTGCCATTAGGCACTTGAGGGCACGTGCCTAAGGTGCCAGGATGCGGGGGGCGGCACCTGAGCAAGTTTTTTTTTCCACCTTTGTCCCCAAGGACTGTCATGTAGTGTCTGTGGATGCAGAGCGGCTGGAGGCGGGAGACTGGCAGGAAAGAGGCAAGACAGTGGATGGGATGCCAATGGTTATAGTGGACTGGTACCGTATGCCAGGCAGTATCCAATGGTTATAGTGGACTCCTGCAGTATGCCAGGCAGTTTACAATGGCTATAGTGGACTGCTTCAGTATGCCAGGCAGTATCCAATGGTTATAGTGGACTGCTACAGTATACCAGGCAGTATGCAATGGTTATAGTGGACTGGTACAGTATGCTAGGCAGTATCCAGTTGTTAGAGTGGACTGGTACACTATGCCAGGCAATATCCAATAGTATTTTTTTCTCTGGACTGGTATCATTACACTGGTTCTCTCCTAGACACCCGTTTTTGTATGTGTCACTTGTCAAGGGAGCAGAACATGCAGATCTCTCATGAAAAAGTGTGGTTTGTAATAAGATTTCTTAAAAGGTCCAAAATGCAAATTCTCAAATGTCTTGTCAGTATAGTGCATTAATTTGAAATATTGCTAATATTTTAGGAAAAAAAGGGCTACAAGGCTTGTGGCAAAACCGCAAGTGCTGCACATGTCCACAAATCTCATAGGGAATGAATGAGGCCGAACGAAGTGTTGCCTTACGTGATCCTTTACACGGCAGATGCGGAAAAACTGCTGGATCTGCCGCAAATGGCAAAAATCGCTGATGTGAAAGTAGCCTAAGTCACTGCCGACAGTGTCTGCATTAGTCATACTCACCAATGGGGGAGGCAGCACGAAAAGTGCCTAGGGAAGCAGAAACTCTAAATACGGCCCTGTAAGTGCAGCGCCCCAGAGTCCTGGTTGTTGCAGTACTGATGCTCCGCCATTAAGGGGAGTGATGGTACGTCTGATGGCACTGAAGGAGTTCACCTGACCAGGTATCACAGACACCAATGCACTTCACAGTCTGGCCTCCAGGGGGAGCTAAGGGCGCTATGTATTAGGCCACTCCTCACAGTCTGGTAAAACTGGGGGTTAGATAGGAAGTTAGAAGGAAGCTGACTGGGAATCGAACAGGCAACATCCTGTGGCAGAGGGTGTTGCGGGGAGAGACTCAGGGGGGTCCTTGTCAGGAGTGGGATCCTGGCAGAGGCCTAGCAAACAGAGAGAATGTTACAGGACCACGCCTGCACCTGATCGTGGCGGTACCCTAAGAAAGGATAAGAAGCGAGGTGTATTGAGGAGGGTGAGAAACGAGATCAACGCAACAAGGAGAAACGCCAGTAGGAGTCGTGCTGTAAGACCGAGGCAACATCCTACTGAGGCACGCAGCCGGTGGCCGGAAACGCCAAGGAAGTATAGAGCTCCAGGCCTAACTTCAAACCTACTGCAGGACAGTCAGTTATAGGCGGGCTGTCTCACCCTAATCACCTAAGAAGACATAGGGGGCAACATTTGGAGAGGGGCGACTCTAGGGTCCCGGAAGAACTCCGAGCCTACCCGTCATACGGGTGCGTCATAGCCATATAATCTGGGGGACGAAGCAGAACATCTTGATCGAGTTGTGAGGGAACTACAGAAACAGACACAACAGTTGTGGGGACTATCCCGTAAGCACCGCAGGGGTGGACCGCAACACACAAGCGCTAGAAGGTAGGCACAGATTTCCACCTGAACAGGGAGCTCTGGAGGTGCCATCGGACCAGCCGGACTCTCACCGCCCGGTTAACCGTATTCCAGACTGAGGATCCTGAGCCTTCAGTAAAGAGGTAAAGAGACTGCAACCTGGTGTCCTCGTTAATTACTGCGACCGGCACTGCACCACATCATCACCACCACCCACACATCGAACTGTTTTTCCTTTATTGGATCCCCCTTATCAGGGTCACAGGCCGGGGTCTAGCCACCGTGACATCGCCAGAGCCAGAAGGGAGACCCGGTACTTAGGACACGGTGGCCCTGTGGTAGGGGGCGCTCCAACTTGGCGTCACAAACAGGATGTACTTAAGCCTGAAGAATCAGGTCATGTGTGCCTTGGGACTGTGATTTATTGTACTTGAACTGTGACTTATTGCAAAGACTGTGCACTGCCATTTGCCGCCAAAACCTGCCGCCATTGCAGCGCTACAGGGGGTGCAGAGGAAGAAGAAGGATGTGCCATGGGAGGAGATTACCAAAGCGGCGCCAAAAGCAGTGACCGCCCCCTCCGACTTCTGCTGCGAGATGATGACCTGCCCAGAAGCAGAGGAGAACCACCCCCTGATTTGGAACGGCGGGAACGAGGCGAAGAGGGAGCTCGACCTTGGAGAAATGGCGGAGCCAGGTGTATGCGGTGCCGCCGAATGCCGGACAGCGACGATGAGCACCAAGTGCCCGAGCGACAGCAAAGTATTCCCGGCTTGTCCTCACCCACCGGAGACAGACCCGTATCCACCGCAGCTGAAGGACTCGAACTCCTTGGTGCCGTCGGCGGAGGAGCCGAGCCTACCTATCCCAACCATGGAGCCATGGAGAGCGGAACCATATCAAGAGGCCACCGTGGAGGAACCGTAGTCCGGGCTGCGGCCGATTCCAGTGTCCTTGTCAGCGGAACGGATCGACATCGGTGGAATCACATCAGGCGCAGGTATGGAAGACGCACCTGCTCCCCTGACCGATCCTGCCCCCCTGGCTGATCCCGCTCCCACGACCACTCCTCACCCCAACAATAACCATTTCCTCTCGGTGGGGCTGGTGGTACCTCCACTACCGACCACGATGGGGGAACCCATAGATGTGAGCCCAGAAGGGGTGATCCTCCAGTGGGACACCCCTTGGACCGGGCCAGAAGGAGCTCGGGAGGAAGGCCTCACCCTTGCTGTGCTCACTTGGGAACAATATAAACAATGCCTGATCCTACATTGGAAAAACCGAAAAGACACAGAACAAACTAATGCGCCAAAAGTACAACGCCCGAAGCCTGCGTGCGGCAGGAAAGACGTGGTAAAGCGGGGAACTGTGCTGGCCTTTCACCCAAAGCGGGGTTGGGGCTCCATACAGGAACCGGGACTACCGACTGACGTCTTCGTTACCAGTTACAACGTGAAGAATCCCTGCCGCAACCAATATGGTGACTCACTATTGCAAAGGGGGGATCAGGTGACCTACACCCGCCACCGGAGTGCGCAAGGATGGTGCGCTCGGAACGTCCAACGATGTGGGCCTGAGGGAGTGTCACCTGTTGCCCCGACCATGACTGATCCGGACTTGACAGATCTTGTTACTATCGCCACTGTACGCCTTGTTGCGGCTACCGAGCTTGCAGCCAGGGTTAGCCTTCGAATCCAGACACCGGGTGACCTGACTGCACCCGAGAGACCAACCATTGACACTGACACTACATCAGCCGCAGACCAGGGGCCGAAGCTTGAACGGTCGAGGTGTTCACTATCGGCTGATGTCTTACAACTTACTATGAAGCTGTAGATGCCTTATAGAATGTAAATAGTTAACTGTCCGTTTTTTTTATGTGTCTTTGCTGATAATACCTGTCTAGGGTTAACTCTTAAAGGGATCCCTTTGTTTACCCGGGATCCCTATTATTGCCTTTTTGGTTTTGTTTCTCGTTCATCATTGTTGAAAAGAACTGCTGGATCATGAACACTGCGTGATTACAAACTCACTGTAAATAGTTTGCACCTTCTTAAAGGTGCCCTCTACTGGTTTTACAAAAGAAAGGACTCTTTGCGAAGAAACTGTTCCTGGAAACAGCACCGGAGTCCTTACTGCATACGGACTTGCAGCGTGAGAAGTTGCACTACCTCATAGAGACTTGGTCCCTTCTTAAAGGGGACGTTCACCCATAGCACTTAAAGTATAATGATGCCTTAGGAGAAGTAGCGATAATGCTTACATGTAAAGTTATATGTAGTCAGACAGTTGATAGTAAGAAATGTTTAATGATGTGTCAGAGAATGAGGACAGGAAGTGGACTCGTACGGGGTTAGTCGGTGAGTCCTCTTAGGAGCCATACAGAGATGGCTCGGTGATCTTGAACTAAGAGATGGATGATACGTTCTATACTGTGTATAGTAGCAGAAAGGCAGTAGGCCCGGGCGGAAAGGGGCGGTCCTGCAACAGAGCGAGAGGCAGCAGGCCTGGGGCAGATAGACGGGCGGTCCTGCAGATGTAAAGATGGAAAATGAAGAAAAGTTGATTAGCCTTATAGTGTTTTATAAGAAGGTCTTTAGTGGATTCAGCGTATACGTCCTTAAAGGCGACGTTAAATTATTGTTCAAAAATTTGCACTTAGTAGAATACCCGGTTGGGTCAGAAAAGTTATTTATAGTATGTTATTTAAAGTATTTAACCATGTTTTCAACGTTCAAGTGTCCTCACCTCCCCTAAAGGGAAGCTCTGTTAAAAGTTTACTTGTTTATTGCATTTCAAAAATTGTATGTCTTTTTGCTGACATGTATTGTTGTTTCTTCCCAGTCCAGGAGTACTGGATTTAACCGGGGGGGAGTGCAGCGCCCCAGAGTCCTGGTCGTTGCAGTACTGATGCTCCGCCATTAAGGGGAGTGATGGTACGTCTGATGGCACTGAAGGAGTTCACCTGACCAGGTATCACAGACACCAATGCACTTCACAGTCTGGCCTCCAGGGGGAGCTAAGGGCGCTATGTATTAGGCCACTCCTCACAGTCTGGTAAAACTGGGGGTTAGATAGGAAGTTAGAAGGAAGCTGACTGGGAATCGAACAGGCAACATCCTGTGGCAGAGGGTGTTGCGGGGAGAGACTCAGGGGGGTCCTTGTCAGGAGTGGGATCCTGGCAGAGGCCTAGCGAACAGAGAGAATGTTACGGGACCACGCCTGCACCTGATCGTGGCGGTACCCTAAGAAAGGATAAGAAGCGAGGTGTATTGAGGAGGGTGAGAAACGAGATCAACGCAACAAGGAGAAACGCCAGTAGGAGTCGTGCTGTAAGACCGAGGCAACATCCTACTGAGGCACGCAGCCGGTGGCCGGAAACGCCGAGGAAGTATAAAGCTCCAGGCCTAACTTCAAACATACGGCAGGACAGTCAGTTATAGGCGGGCTGTCTCACCCTAATCACCTAAGAAGACATAAGGGGCAACATTTGGAGAGGGGCGACTCTAGGGTCCCGGAAGAACTCCGAGCCTACCCGTCATACGGGTGTGTCCTAGCCATATAATCTGGGGGACGAAGCAGAACTTCTTGATCGAGTTGTGAGGGAACTACAGAAACAGACACAACAGTTGTGGGGACTATCCCGTAAGCACCGCAGGGGTGGACCGCAACACACAAGCGCTAGAAGGTAGGCACAGATTTCCACCTGAAAAGGGAGCTCTGGAGGTGCCATCGGACCAGCCGGACTCTCACCGCCCGGTTAACCGTATTCCAGACTGAGGATCCTGAGCCTTCAGTAAAGAGGTAAAGAGACTGCAACCTGGTGTCCTCGTTAATTACTGCGACCGGCACTGCACCACATCATCACCACCACCCACACATCGAACTGTTTTTCCTTTATTGGATCCCCCTTAACAGGGTCACAGGCCGGGGTCTAGCCACCGTGACATCGCCAGAGCCAGAAGGGAGACCCGGTACTTAGGACACGGTGGCCCTGTGGTAGGGGGTGCTCCATATACAGTATATATATATATATAAATATATATATTGTAGAAAGAAGTATCAAGATGCTTTCAGGATATTTTTCCAAAGTCTAGGCATAACGTGTATAAAATAATCTAAATATAAATTTGTATTTGGGCTGAGCAAAATGTTATACAATGTTTTTCTTCCTGTGCAGACTGTCAATCAAAGGGTTTCCCATCATAAAAGCAATCCATATCTGTGACAGTTTTATAGGTTACCTACAATTTGAAAAGCTGAGCCTTGAGATATATGTATAAATATCCTTTTCTCAGCTTTCTAAATGATTGCTCACATTTCTACCTAACTTATTTATTAAATGGTAATACTTTTCATTGAAATTATCTAAAAAAATGATATCACTTCCTTATACTACCTTCCCGTTGTTTTGATAAGGCGAGAGCTGGCTGGATTTGTTTTACTTTGAGCATAATCAAACAAAGGCCCACAAAAAGCTTCTTTGAGAAAGTGAAAAGGAAATATCCAAACACCTCAAACTGAGGAAGTGATGTCACACAATAGATGTATTCTGAATGGGAAGGTCATTATTATCCCCTGCTTAGTTCCGTATTAATAAGGCTGCCAAGCTCCGCTTAGAAGCAGTGTCTAGTTTCCGTCTGTACCAGGCATACAAAAAGGCCTCTGTTATATATTCTGGGAAACCAAACCCAGTCAGAGACCTACATATTTTTTATTAAACACTGTGAAAAGTATGTTCAGATCTACTGAAAAATTAACATTCAAAGTGTACAAATACAGAATTAGCCTCAGGCAGAAATCCTTGCTTGCTAATCATAAATTAGCATTCTTAAATTGGATAGAAGAAATGTTTGGGACAATTTAATCATCTTCATTTAGTGGAGGTCATTAATGACAGATAATCAGAAAAACATCTATCTTATATACAACTGCATACAATTCCAAAATATTAAGGCACTGTTTCTTCAGTGGATTTCAATTTTATGGAAGCATCGATTATATAATCCAAAGTTAGGCAACTTTTATCTATTTTAATTCCCCATCAGGGGACGAACCTAAAACTCTTATACTTTAAACTGGTGACAAAAGTATAAGTTATACACTGACTGAATAATACTGTAATCTAGTGCCTGAATAATGCTGTCATACAATAAATAATACTGTCATAGAATGACTGAATAATACCATCAAGCAGTACCTGAATATTATTGTCATACAGTACATGAATAATAATGCAATGCCTGAATAATGCACAATACTGTCATCCAATTGGAGAATAATACTTTCATCAAGTGAATGAATAATACTCTCATGCAGGGAATAAGTGATACTTTCATGCAGTGACTGAATAATACTCTCATACAATGATTGAATAAATATTTGCATATGCTGACTGAATAATATTCTCATGAATTGACTGAATGATTCTCTTATTCACTGGCTGAATTATACCGTCATACAGTGACTGCATAAATTCTGTCAAACAGTGATTAAATGATGATATCATACAGTGAAAAATAAATGTTTCCAAACAGTGACATAATAACAGTAATAATAATAATAAAATATAAAAGCAATACTGCTATTGAAAACTAATGCCTACAGTTATCAATCATTTATAAAAATTATTATTATAATTATCTATTATTCTTTTCTACTATAGCACCATCATATTCCTCAGCACTTTACATACATTATCATCACTGTCCTGAATGGGGCTCACACAATCTAAATTCCCTATCAGTATGTCTTTGAAACAAGGTAGGAATCTGGAGACCCCAGAGGAAACCCACGCAAACACAGGGAGAACATACAAACGCTTTGCAAATATCACAGCAGAATAAACAATTAATATTGCATAGCCTACCATAGTGCAAACAAATGGGATATAGCACTGCTCTTATGTAGTCAAAGGCAAAATAAGCAGTGAGTACCTGCCATATTGTCTTGACCATTTTTACACCTACAATATATTTTGCACAGACACTTTTGTCTCTTCTATTTTTTTCTGAAAACCCTCAATATCTGGGCAGCTCTTTCTCTCTCCATCTGATTTCCATTAGTGCATAAATACAAAACTTTTCATTGACATAGTGTTAGGGTTGACGGAACGCACCAAATAAATATAAAGATGACAATAAGGTGTGTTCGCAACCCGGGGTCCACGGTGCAGGGATGGTGACTGCTGCTCGGTAATGGCAGTCACTAAGTGGTGGTAACGCACTGGAGACACGTGGGTTAACCGTCACCCGGTGTGTATGAGTCGCTCACCTGGGCCGTGGGGTACTCGCTACCGCGTCCGGTCTTAAGAGGGATGTAATGGTGGCTGCGACCAGGTCCGTGGCCCTGGGCGCCCAATTAAAGGGGAAAGGTCTTTAAGGGATATTGTGAATAAAGTCTATTGTTCGTGATGCCACCTGTGGTGTTCAGTCACTGAGAACTGACACTGCTTAAAGGGGTCCTCTGGGGTGATGGTATGCAGCAAGATAGTGACGGTTCCCACAGGTGAAGCGGGGTCCCCAGGGCTTCCCAAGTATAGGGCAACGATGGTGTGGTGGATGGTATAGCAAAGAACGAGGACACAGGTTTGCAGTCTTTACCTGGTTTACTGATGGTAGTAGTAGTCCTCAGTCCAGAGTAACAAGAGCAGGGTAGCTGTGGTCCGGCCGGCTTGGAGGCAATAGGAGATCCCTCTTCCAGGTGAGGTCCGTAAGCCGTTCCTATTTGCGCTATTTAGTTGATTAGGTCCCTGCTGCTTGAAGCTTATTGCAAGTCCCCTCTCTCCTGTCCTAAGACAGATGTCTGTACTATAGACATTTTGAGCCTGTTTATGGGATTTCTTTCATGACCTGGGCTCTAAGGTCACTGCTTCACTTCATGTAGAAAAGCCGCGGAGACACCATCACATGTTTCTCAACGCAAGCAATGAATAGCCAGGTCTTTCACCGGGAAGGAACAACCACGGGAAGGGCAGCATCCAATAAAGGAAAACCACCTATGCCAAAACATGGTATCCATCCACAGACAGCTGTTTCGGGGTATTTGCCCCTCATCAGTGTGGAGTAGGAAACTGGCTATTAGAAGCAGTGCCTAGTGAAAGGACTATAAACATAAGGGTGAACGACCTCGGGGAGATCAAAACATCCAACACCGTGGAGACACCATCACGTGTTTCTCAACGCAGTGATCCAGAACACTGCCCCCATCCCTTATGGGAAATATGCAAATGCATGTAGAAATGCCACAGAGACACCATCACACGAAACACGGGTTTTTACTTACGGTCTTAGATCCATACTGGGATCCAAAAAGGAAAGCCGATCATAGTACATATACTTTCGCTTTTTGATTGGAGCGGCTGACCCACTCCTTGCCCGCTGCTGCCTTTCCTGCGATATTGGTCCCTGATGCTGCGCCATCGTGTCATAACATCTTCCACTGCAATGACATGGTAACAAATATTCTATAAGCTCATTCTGCACATTGCTCAAAACAGTTGGCATTGATTGATCATATTTTAACGATGCCTTCTTAAATGAAGTTCCTAAAGTTAAAATAGCTTACAACCCCAAAACATTATACACAATAAAATGAAACAACACAAGGACAGGGTCCACTCCCCTCTGTACTAGTCTGGCGTTCCAAAAAATAGTACCCTATGCAACATCTATATTATCTCTGTACGGAAACCCTTTCTCATGTTCAGCATCTTTTTTTTTGCTCAAAAATACAAGAACAAAAAATAACAGACAAAGCCAAAAAATAATGTGCATGAAATCATGTAGGTCTAGCATTTTTCAAGGTTAATTAATGCCGCAACATGAGGGTACTTACAAAGTTGTGTCTGCACCGCACGTGTGCGTTGGTCATAATCTGGGAATAGGATCCCACAGATGGTCCTCCAAGCTGCCTCTTTCCTGGCCCGGTTTGAATAGTTGGGATCCTGCTGGTCCCATATTTCAGGCCTTTCTTGGACAAGGATGAGGAGCATATCCACATTAATTATGGATGCCATGCTGCTTGCAACTCCGTGGAGGCGAGCGCCAGACTTCCGGGATGTCTGTCTGGCTTTTTCAGCTAATTAGCATGTCTGAGCTTCCTGATTGAGGGCTTGGCACATTTCCTGGCACCTGGAGATGTCTGGCGTATTTCTTGCAAGTCACATTGCTGGTCCGTGTGTAATCCGCATTTTTCTCGCCCCCATAGACTTGCATTGGCGTATTTTTTGCGCAATACGCTGACAAACGCAGCATGCTGTGATTTTCTACAGCCGTACAAGAAAGTATAATACGGATACGTAAAATACGGCAGATAGGAGCTAGGTCATAGAGAATCATTGGTCCATGTGCAATGCGGATTTTATGCGCCTTTCATACGTCCGTAAAACATGCTAGTGTGACGCCGGCCTTAGTCTGAGCAAGATGCTGGGTCTGATGTCTCTGCTGAGCAGGATCCTCTGCAGCCGAAGAAGAATGGGAGACCGCAGAAGAGATGGCTTAGAATTCCCCCTGTGCAACAGCGGGAACTCGATGCCTAACACATTTTAAGCAGTGAAAATGGCAGCGGTAATGCCTCTGTTGTTGCTGTTTTCTTTCTAACCCAAAGTCAGATATGCCAAAACACCAGGGAGACCGAAATAAGAGATAAGACTCAAATAGCGAGCACTCAGAGAAAAGGAAGCACACATGTGAGCAAGTCACTTTTCTGTTTATTCACACAAGACTGCTGTATTTTATACCATTTACAGCAATGTAACTATATGTAGCCCCCAGCCCCAGTTACCCAGGTCATGATGACTTTATTTACCATGTTCCCAAAACATGTTTTTGCAGAATCTTAAAAACATTGCATATGAGATAAGAACACATAGATCATATGACAGTAAGTCGTGTATACATTAAGAAGTGCTAAGCATAAACAAATATTATTAAAATCAATGCTTTGTTAAGAAAAATATGAAATCGTACACAAAATGTAAAAGAGTGCCTCAAACCAGAACACAGGGAAGACAAAACGTCCATTAAATGTACAACAGCCTAACCTGATAAATAAATGTGAATTCTGTTTTACATATAGTGACCGTATATTGATCAAGGAATGTGCAAATATAAGATGGTATATTGAACATGAAAAGTACTAAATGTAAATATTAACATGAATTTTAAAAAACTCAATAAAGTTACCGCAGAAGCAGCCAAATATCAATAATCAAATTAAAATAAATATATTTATTACTAGAAATACAGACAATTATCTAACTATGAGATTATAGTGTTCTCCATATTGAGAGTGAATAGATGGCTGCCTGAGCCTGCTTGTATCCAGATATTCAACCAAGTATTATTAGACATATACTATTAGACATATGCAGATGTAAACATAAAATCATCAGGTGCTATGTATAATTAGAGGATGTTGTGGGTCTTGGCTGTTGCTATTGGGGAAATTGTCCCTGTATGTGCACCTTGCACCAGAGCAAGATCAGCCACAATTTCCACTGAAGTTGAAGCATACCTGCACACTCTAAGGTTTGCTGTAAGCTACTATAAATATGCATCAGCCATCCACCAGTTGAAAATAACACATATTACCTTTGGATAAAAAATCTCGGATGGTAAGCGAATGGTGGCTCACCCCGACGCGCGTTTTGCTGTTGCTTCTTCTTGGGACAGGTCTAGGTGGCAGGCATCACCACTGAAATATCACCCCAGACCAATCTAAAAGGTTGGGGAGGTTGCACAGAGCTCCGCCCATAATTGAACCAATTGTCACATATCTATATTGAAGTTGCTGCACAGTATGTCCCAGTGTGCCATGATGTCCATGCCCACAGAGGTCCGCCCGCCTCATATAGACATATCCATTGGGATCATAAGATAGTACAAAGGTGTGCCGTATTAATAGTATTGACAGGTGTATCTCGGGATCCGCCCACCTCATCAGAAAAAGATCTCCCGAAACCTGTCAGCTGGAAGGCATGCTAGTCCAAATTCCCCTGTGGCTCGTATACACCAAACAGAAAGTGTTGCAGGTGATTGTGCCACGCAGAATGAGCACAAAGATACATACAGCACCCAATCCTCAAGGGTCTGCCCACCACAACTAGGTCAGTTTACTGGACTGCATACTGGCACAAAGGTGTGCACCATTTCTTACATGAGCACACCCACAAGCCTTTTGTTTAGATTACTGTTAGAGGTACACCTTCTATAGCAATTGGAAGTCCACCCACTATAGCTCTATAGTCTATAGGTCTATCCCTTATAGTCATATAATCACCTGCGAAGTGCATATCTCCCCCCACTGATATGCCTACCAGTACCTTGGCATATCTATCTACAAGATCACTGCACATTATGTCAAACAGGCTAAATACATGTAACATCCTGCTTCTGTTACCCATGGCAATGGTGTTTGCGGCAGCCATTCTATCCCTTAGGGATGGCAGTCCCCCCTGCACTGCCACAACCGTGAGTTGGAGACCAGCGTACATGACCTGATTAGTGGCGTATACGTCACATATGCCACAGACCGGGATTAGATACTGTTTGACATAATATGCATAATTAGCAGATACCATGTCGCATTTGGAGAGCCCCTGATGTGCCTAAACAGTGGAAACCTCCCACAAATGATCCCATTTTAGAAACTAGACCCTTCAAGGAGTGTATCTAGATGTGTGGTGAGCACCTTAAACCCCCAGTTACTTCACAGAAGTTTATAACGTAGAGCTGTGAAAATGGAAAATCAAATTTTTCCATAAAAATATTATTTTAGCCCCAATTTTTTTTTTATTTCACAAGGGTAACAGGAGACATTGCACCATACAAATTGTTGTACAATTTCTCCTGAGTATGCTGATACCCGATATGTTGGGGAAAACTACTTTTTGTGTGCAAGACAGGTCTGAGAAATGAAGGAGTGACGTTTTGGAACACCGACATTGTTGGAATTATGTGCGGGTGTCATGTCATGTTTCGAGAGCTCCTGATGTGCCTAAACAGTGGAAAACCACCACAAGTGACCCAATTTTGGAAACTAGACCCCATAATGAATTTATCTAGAAGTGCATCACAGAATTTTAGAATGTTAATAAGGATAGCAGGAGAAAATGGACCCCAAAATTTGCAACTTGTCACACCGATACCCCATATGTGGTTGAAAGCTACTTTTGAGGCACAGTGAGAACAAACCCGACCAACCAGACAATAGTTCCACAGAAAACCACCAAACAGGGAATCGTTTATAAAATGCCTTTATTATATAAAATTGGCAACAACATAAATCATGCTTACGTGCGCATAATAGGACTAGGAGCCAATTAATGTATATGCTCTGATATACCACATAAAGACAACCCTGTTTACATATGATATATACCTCAAAAAAGTGCAGGTAAAAAAGTGCCACAGTGCAAAAATCTAAAAATCCTATATACACAAAAATGTTTTATATGTGGGCCAAAGTGCCTAGTGCCACACCAAAATTTAGTGTAACTAGATAAATCATATATTAGGATTAAGAATAAAGTGCAGCGTGCTATCAAATAAAAAGAAGTGTAAACAAAGGAATATATCCGGGGTATTACCTTCCAGGGTTGCCACGTCCTATATAACGCACCCCGACGTGCGTTTCGGACCTTTGTCCTTCGTCACTTGGGTGTCCCAATATGGTGGTTGGTGAACTTCCGCCGCTTGGAATTCTGGGATCCGGACACATCTGGACGGAACAGGATGTTAAGACATGGACAAATCTCCCCTTCACATACTGTGATTGTTTTCATGACTGCACAGTAGGCAGTGATTGTAGCACACCTGTAGAATCATGATGTCTTTAATCCTTTACTACATCAGAATAAACTATGGTAAGAGGTTGTGAACTCACCAGGTTACGCAAAATAAATTATGATGTATTTTTTAATTACTTATAAATATTAATAAAAAAGTAATATAGTAATGTGCTTTTGTATTTTCTACAAAATAGCCGCTGCCATACTCCAAAGGTGGGGCTTACCTCACCAAGAACAAAAGGATCGGTTGTCAGATATTAGATATGCTGCATTCTTATCTCTCCTAATATCACCTGTCGGGAGAGAAATGGGAGGCCCCCATATATATTAGACTGTTGGATACATCTGCCGAGTTGGACAACACTAGTTTACTGTGTACGAAGGCCTTTAGAGTGCCTTTTCAGTAGTGTACAACACCATAAATTATACACTTTAGATATGCTGCATAAAAAAGAAAATGCATTTATTTTAAAATATTTACTACCTTCTTGTTTTGGGGTAAAATTTTCCTTTACAAAGTTCATTGCTTTGATCTACAATGGGGCAACTATCATGTTGGACCTTTTAAGTATGAGAAACAACACAATTTTATCTATTTAGTAGTTGAAAGCTATGTTTTTCTCTCTTGAAGTCATCAAGATTCACAGAACATAATTTACCAATTTCCATTTGCTGTACAGTAAAATCCTCCAAGTATTCAACTGTGATTTTTTAATCAAACTTGTATTGTGGAAATTTCTTAAGCATGCAGATTGATCAGATGCTCAGGGATTTACATAATATTCAGATACTTTTTCCCTTAATGTTTTATTTTGTAATCAGCCCCAATGTGCAAAATTAGTTTTCCAGATGCTTACTGCAACTTATAAACATTAATTAGGTATGATAGGTGTAATACACCAGACGCTACAACATGACCCTTTAAGACCTGCTTTATATTTTGTTTATTTGAAATGCTAACATCTGGGGACAGGTCTTTGAGCAATTAACAGACATATTCTACCATTACTTGGTATAGCGTAAATGATTGTGGTGTTCTGCATACACTACATTTTTGGAAAGCATTGTGGCATAAAAGAGGGCTCGTTAGCTCTCATATGTGTTTCTTAGTAAATATTTGCATTCTCCATAAAATAACAAGGCTCAATAACCTTTTTCTACAACTTAGCGCTATGCCATTCTTTAGTTTTTCCTTCTGGAAATGTAAGAATAATTTGACAACTGGATGTCACCATTCCCTCTGTCAGTAGCGCATGTCCCTGCATATGCTGACCCTGTCCAATCAATGTCAACAGTGTCAAACTATGTAGAATAAACGCTCTATTAACAGGGAAATATTAACATCCAATTTTAATTTAATCAGACATTTCCCAAAGGAGTAGCAGAAAAACTGCAAAATGTTGTAATTGCAATGCTGTAGTATGTTGCTGTTCCCTCATGGAGAACACAATAGCCTCATTAAAAATAGCATATTTTGTTATACCTTAAATAGGAATTCCATTTTCTACAAAGTTTGGATAAATTAATAGTTTGCAGTGGGAGAAATAAGTATTTGATCCCTTGCTGATTTTGAAAGTTTGTCCACTGACAAACACATAAACAGTCTATAATTTTAAGGGTAGGTTAATTTTAACATTGAGAGATAGAATATCAAAAATAAAATCCAGAAAATCACATTGTATAAATTATATAAATTTATTTACATTTTGCAGTGAGAAATAAATATTTGATTCCTCTGGCAAACAAGACTTAATACTTGTTGGCAAAACTGTTGTTGGCAAGCACAGCAGTCAGACTTTTTTTTGAGTTGATGATAAGGTTTGTGCACATGTCAGGAGGAATTTTGGTCCACTCCTCTTTGCAGATCATCTGAAAACCATTAAGATTTTGAGGCTGTCGCTTGGCAACTTGGAGCTTCAACTCCCTCCATAAGTTTTCTAAGGGATTAAGGTCTGGAGACTGGCTAGGCCACTCCATGACGTTAATGTGCTTCTTTTTAAGTCACTCCTTTGTTGCCTTGACTGTATGTTTTAGGTCATTGTCTTGCTGGAAGACCCAGCCACGACCCATTTTTAATGTCCTGACGGAGGGAAGGAGGTTGTCACTCAGGATTTTACAGTACATTGCTTCATCCATTCTCCTATTGATGCAGTGAAGTAGTCCTGTGCCCTTAGCAGAGAAACACCCCCAAAACATAATGTTTCCACCTCCTTGCTTGACAGTGGGGATGGTGTTTTTTGGGTCATATGTAGCATTTCTCTTCCTCCAAACATGGCGAGTTGATTTAATGCCAAAGAGCTAAATTTTTGTATCATCTGACCACAGCACCTTCTCCCAATAACACACAGAATCATCCAGGTGTTCATTGGAAAACTTCAGACAGGTCTGCACATGTGCCTTTTTGAGCAGGGGGACCTTGCGGGCACTGCAGGATTTTCAACCTTTAAGGCGTAATGTGTTACCAATGGTTTTCTTGATTACTGTGGTCCCAGCTGCCCTGAGATCATTAACAAGTTCCCCCTGTGTAGTTTTAGACTGATCTCTCACCTTCCTCATGATCAAGGATACCCCACGAGGTGAGATTTTGCATGATGCCCCAGATCGATGTCAATTGACAGTCATTTTGTATTTCTTCCATTTTCTTACCATTGCACCAACAGTTGTCTCCTTGTCACCCAGCGTCTTACTTATGGTTTTGTAGCCCATTCCTGCTTTGTGCAGGTCTATGATCTTGTCCCTGACATTCTTATAAAGCTCTTTGGTGTCCCCCATCTTGTAGAGTTTAGAGTCTGACTGAATAATTGAGTCTGTGGACAGAAGTCTTTTATAAAGGTGACTATGTAAGACAGCTGTCTTTAATGCAGGTAATGAGTTGATTAGGAGCATCTAACTGGTCTGTAGGAGCCAGAACTCTTAATGGTTGGTAGGGGATCAAATACTCATTTCTCACTGCAAGATGCTAATAAATTTATATAATTTATACAATGTGATTTTCTGGATTTTATTTTTGATATTCTATCTCTCAATGTTAAAACTAACCTACCCTTAAAATTACAGACTGTTCATGTCTTCATCAGAGGGCAAACATACAAAATTAACAAGTGATCAAATACTTATTTCCCCCACTGTAAGTGAATACAAGAACCTTTGTAATAGCAGGTGCTCTTTACTGAGGGGTTAAAATGTGAAATATTTGGTTGTAACAGAAGTCCATTTTTCTCCAAAGGGCTGGAGAGTGGTACAATAATAAGAGTCCGAAGGGAACAGTGAAGGATGGTGGAAGGTCCCTGTAAGTTTAGGGATGTATTTCAGCAAATTGAGTGAGCGAAAAGTGCCAGTACAAATGTCTATTGGTCCGCGATGACATCCATGTGCCATCCATGTGCTGTCCATGTTTAACATTGCAAAGGTTATTAGAAGCTTTTTAGTTTATCACTGCATACAAATTACTGATGAGACACTGATGACATACTGATCAAAAACACTAATGACATACTGATCTAAAACTCTGAGGTCATGCTGATGAAAAACACTGATGACATACTGATCAAAAACACTGATGACATACTGATCCAAAATACTGATGACATACTGATCCAAAACACTGATGACATACTGATCCAAAACACTGATGTCAAACTGATCCAACTGACGTCTGATCCAACTGACCTCATTGAGATTGACATCTGGATGAGGCCTAAGAGCTTACTCACTACAGAAGAAAGAGAGGACCACTCTGATCATCAGAGTTTACATTCTACAGGAGAGAGAGAGGACTCTGAGAACTTAAACTCTAGAGAAGAAAAAGAAAGAGAAAGAACCCCACTGACCATAAGAGCTTACACATTACAGACAAGAGAGAGAGAAAGGACCCCTGCTGACCATCAAAGCTGACACACAACAAAAGAGAAATAATAATAATAATCTTTATTTTTATATAGCGCTAACATATTCCGCAGTGCTTTACAGTGTGCACACATTATCGTTGCTGTCCCCGTTGGGGCTCACAATCTAAACTCCCTATCAGTATGTCTTTGGAATGTGGGGGGAAACCGGAGTACCCGGAGGAAACCCACGCAAACACGGGGAGAACATACAAACTCTTTGCAGATGTTGTCCAAGGTGGGGCTTGAACCCAGGACTCCAGCGCTGCAAGGCTGCTGTGCTAACCACTGCGCCACCGTGCTGCCCCTTGAAAGACATAACCTGTGACTCAAGATGGAAAACAACTCTACTGTACAAACTATGCTCCACTGTGGACCACTTAGTTGTAATGGCCTAGTAACTGACCACCATTGTACACGGTATGATAATCCGCAAGCTGTCATAGCTGCAGGGCATTATGGGGAGGCCCGCACAAGAGACACTAGCCCACTCTCTGATGCTTCTGCAGTGTGGTAATTTGATATATTTTGATTTTATTTATGAAAATATCTGAAATTTGCTGAAAATTTAGCAAAAATAGCCATTTACAAACTTTGAATTTTTATGTTCTTAAAACAGATAGTCAACTCATTTCACACAAACTAGTTAAAAAAACATTTTCCATTGGTCTAATTTCAAATGCTCTTTTATTTTGTTAACATGTGTGAGGCAGTGACCGGTGTCATATGTGAGGGTCAATATATATCCCCCAGGATGAGGACAGCATCCTATTAGACCCGCTGGAGTTCCTTGTATTCACAGCAGAACGCCTGTGAGTCACAAGGCAAAGTAAAAGTAAGTGTGGACCTCGTCAAGCTATTTGGCCAAGGCTTTGTTCAGGAAAAACACGTTATGGGCTTTTATTTTTTAAATGGACTACAGGAAGGTAGTGGGGTTCGTCCGTTTCCTCCAGCCGGGTTTTACATGTGGCCACAGGTTAAATGTTACAAACCCTGCAGCATAGGGTTTGGGTGTGTCAGTGTGGAGTTTGCATGGTGTAGAGCAGACAGCTCTTCAAAAGCTCTGCCTGTGTGAGGGAACACAGAGCCCAGCGGAGCGAACTCCTGACACCCCACAGCATAATACGGTGGTGCGGTCGCCCTCGGTAACCATACACATTTATGGACTTATGTTTCCCGGCTGAGATCTGGAGGATACCGTTTCTTTTGTTTGTGAGTTTTTGGACATTAAGGCTATGTGCACACGTAGGAAGGGTCCTCTGCGGGTTCTCCCGCAATGAATTTGATAAATCTGCAGGGCAAAACCGCTGTGGTTATCCCTGCAGATTTATCGCGGTTTGTCTTGCGGTTTCCGCTGCGGGTTTACTCCTGCACTTGTTTTCCTATTGATGCTGCATATGCAGCATCAATAGTAATGTTAAAAATAATAAAAAAATGGTTATACTCACCCTTCGACGTCCCGATCTCCTCGGTGCTGCACGCGGCGGTCCGGTTCCAAAGATGCTATGTGAGAAGGACCTTCGTGACGTCACGGTCATGTGACCGCGACGTCATCGCAGGTTCTGCACGCATAGCAACCCTGCGACCGGACGGCCACGTGCAGCGCTGAGAGGTGAGTATAGCATTATTTTTTATTTTAATTCTTTTTTTTTTACACAAATATGGTTCCCAGGACCTGGAGGAGAGTCTCCTCTCCTCCACCCTGGGTACCATCCGCACATGATCCGCTTACTTCCCGCATGGTGGGCATAGCCCCATGCGGGAAGTAAGCGGATCAATGCATTCCTATGTGTGCAGAATCACCGCGATTCCGCACAAAGAAGTGACATGCTGCGGATTGTAAACCGCTGCGTTCCCGCGCGGTTTTTTCCGCAGCATGTGCACAGCGTTTTCGGTTTCCCATAGGTTTACATTGAACTGTAAACTCATGGGAAACTGCTGCGGACCCACAGCTGCAGAAACGCTGAGGATCCGCAGCAAAATCCGCAATATGTGCACATACCCTTAACCTACTTTTACTTTGAACTTTCCTGGGTCACTGCGTCATCACTGCACAGTGTGGACACCGCTACACTACACATGTTATAAGAGTTAAAAGTTTAGCAGTAATTAATTTTTTTCAAGAAAATGTACAATTCCTATTTTTTTAGGGGCCATTTCACTTTTGAAGTGACTTTGAGGGGCCTATATATCATGAAACCCCAAAACAAGATACAATTTAAGAAAATCAGAAACCTGCACTTCCAAAATATTCAAATCCACATTCGAGCAGTTTGTTCACAGGAATTAACACAAAATGGAAACAAGAAAAAATACGCATTTCCACTAAAATGTTGTTTTTGCCCTCAATTTTTCTTTTTATAAGTGGTAATTTGAGAAGATGGACCCACAATTTGCTATGTAACTTTTCCCAAACACTGAAATACCTCATTTGTGGTCACAAGATACTGTTTTGGCCCATTCCAGAGCTTAGAAAGGAAGCAGTGCTATTTGATTTTTGGAGAGTAAATTTGGCTGGAATAAAGTACAGATACCATATTGCATTTGAAGAGCTACAAAGTTCTCAGAACAGCAGAAATTTCTCACAAATTACCAATTTTGTAAACTATACAACTCGAAGAATTCATCTAGTGTTGTAGTGAGCATTTTATATATAAATATATATATATATTTTTTTATTATGTTAATTCAATTTTTAAAAGTAAACAAAACATAAACATAACTACTATCTACTGCAGTGATACATTAAAAAAAGGAAAATGGAAAAGGAAGGGAAGAAATCTAACTTGTGCATTTAAAACAAAGTAGTCCAGTACAGTAGCTTAACCCCTTTACCCCCAAGGGTGGTTTGCATGTTAATGACCGGGCAAATTTTTACAATTCTGACCATTGTCCCTTTATGAGGTTATAACTCTGGAACGCTTTAATGGATCCTGGTGATTCTGACATTGTTTTCTCGTGACATATGGTACTTCATGATAGTGGTAAAATTTATTTGATATGACTTGCGTTCATTTGTGAAAAAACGGAAATTTGGTGAAAATTTTGAAAATCTTGCAATTTTACAACTTTGAATTTTCAAGCCCTTAAATCACACAGATATGTCACACAAAATACTTAATAAGTAACATGTCTACTTTACATCAGCACAATTTTGGAACCAACATTTTTTTTGTTAGGGAGTTAGGCTACATTCACATTTGCGTTGTGCGCCGCAGCGTCGGCGCCGCAACGCACAACGCAAACAAAACGCAGCAAAACGCATGCACAACGCTGCGTTTTGCGACACATGCGTCCTTTTTTTGGTTGACTTTGGACGCAGCAAAAATGCAACTTGCTGCGTCCTCTGCGCCGCAGTGACGCATGCGTCGCAAAACGCAAGTGCAACGCATGTCCATGCGCCCCCATGTTAAATATAGGGGCGCATGACGCATGCGGCGACGCTGCGGCGCCTGACGCTGCGGCACAGACCGCAAATGTGAACGTAGACTTATAAGGGTTAAAAGTTGACCAGCGATTTCTCATTTTTACAACACCATTTTTTTAAGGGGCACATCACATTTGAAGTCACTTTGAGGGGTCTATATGATAGAAAATACTCCAAAGTGACACCATTCTAAAAACTGCACCCCTCAAGGTGCTCAAAACCACATTCAAGAAGTTTATTAACCCTTCAGGTGCTTCACAGGAATTTTTGAAATGTGTAAAAAAAATGAACATTTAACTTTATTTCACAAAAAATTTACTTCAGATCCAATTTGTTTTATTTTACCAAGGGTAACAGGAGAAACTGGCCACCAAAAGTTGTTGTGCAATTTGTCCTGAGTACGCTTATACCCCATATGTGGGGGTAAACCACTGTTTGGGCGCATGGCGGAGCTCGGAAGGGAAGGAGTGCCGTTTTGGAATGCAGACTCGGATGGAATGGTCTGCGGGCGTCATGTTGCGTTTGCAGAGCCCCTGATGTACCTAAACAGTAGAAACCCCCACAAGTGACCCCATATTGGAAACTAGACCCCCCCAAGAAACTTATCTAGATGTATTGTGAGAACTTTTAACCACCAAGTGTTTCACTAAAGTTTGTAAAGCAGAGCCTTGAAAATGAAAAATCATTTTTTTTCACAAAAATTATTTTTTTAGCTCCAATTTTGTATTTTCACAAGGGTAACAGGAGAAATTGGACCCCTAAAGTTGTTGTGCAATTTGTCCTGAATACGCTTATACCCCATATGTGGGAGAAAACTACTTTTTGGGCACACGTCAGGGCTCAGAAGGCAAATAGTGACGTTTTGGAATGCAGACTTTGATGGAATGGTCTGCGGGCGTCATGTTGCGTTTGCAGAGCCACTGATGTGCCTAAACAGTAGAAACCCCCCACAAGTGACATTATTTTGAAAACTAAACCCCCATGGAACTTATTTAGATGTGTTGTGAGAACTTTAAACCCCCATTGTTTCACTAAAGTTTATAACGCAGAGCCGTGAAAATAAAAAATCATTTTTTCCCACAAAAATGATTTTTTAGCCCCAAATTTTTATTTTCCCAAGGGTAATAGGAGAAATTGGACCATAAAAGTTATTTTTCAATTTGTTCTGAGTATGCTGATACCCCATATGTGGAGGTAAACCACTGTTTGGGTGCACAGCAGAGCTCGGAAGGAGCAGAATTGGCTAGAATTGAGATTGGACGCAATGTCGCGTTTTGAAAGCCCCTGATGTGCCTAAACAGTGGAAACACCCCAAATTCTAACTTCAACCCTAACCCCAACACCCCCTAACCATAATCCCAACCATAACCATAAACCTAACCACACCCCTAACCAAACCACACCCCTAACCCTAATCACAACCCTAACCATAACCCTAACCATACCCCTCACCCTGACACACCCCTAATCGCAACCCTAACCCTAATCCCAACCGTAAACGTAATCCCAACCCTAACCCTAATCCAAACCCTAAACCTAACTTTAACCCCAACCCTAACTTTAACCCCAACTCTAACCATAACTTTAGCACCAACCCTAACCCTAACTTCAGCCCTAACCCTAACTTCAGCCCTAACCCTAACTTTAGCCCCAACCCTAACTTTAGTAACAACCATAACCCTAACTTTAGCCCTAACCCTAATGGGAAAATGGAAATAAATACATTTTTTATTTTATTAATTTTTACCTAAATAAGGGGGTGATAAAGGGGGGTTGGATTTACTATTTATAGCGGGTTTTTATGTTTGTCAGCTGTCACATGCTAAAAGATGCTTTTTATTGAAAAAAATAGTTTTTGCATGACCACATTTTGAGAGTTATAACTTTTCCATATTTTGGCCCACAGAGTCATGTGAGATCTTGTTTTTTGCATGACAAGTTGACGTTTTTATTGGTGTCATTTTCGGGCACATAACATTTTTTGATCGCTTTTTATTATGATTTTTGGGAGGCAGAATGAACAAAAACCAGCAATTCATGAATTTCTTTTGGGTGGGGCGTTTATACCGTTCTGTATGTGGTAAAATTGATAAAGCAGTTTTATTCTTCAGATCAGTACGATGACAGTGATACCTCATTTATATCATTTTTTACGTTTTGGCGCTTATATACAATAAAAACTATTTTATATAAAAAATAATTGTTTTTGCATTGTTTTTTTCTGAGAGCTATAACTTTTATTTTTTTGCTGATGACACTGTATGTTAGCTCGTTTTTTGCGGGACAAGATGTTTTCAGCTGTACCATGTTTATTTATATCTGTCTTTTTGATCGCTTGTTATTTAACTTTTTGTTCGACGGTAAGACGACAAAGCATTGTTTTTTGCCTCGTTTTTTATTTTTTATTTTTTGTTCACTGAAGGGGTTAACTAGTGAGACAGTTTTATAGGTTGAGTCATTACGGACACAGCGATACTAAATATGTGTACTTATTAGGGTTTTTTATTTACATGAAGAAATGTAGTTATTGGAACAATATTTATTTATTTTTTTCTTTATTTAGAAATTTAAAAAAATATATTTTTACACAGTATAATTTTTTTTTTACTTTTTTACATTGTCCCAGGGTGGATCATCACTAAAAGTCAGATCGCTGATCTGACACTTTGCAGAGCACATCAGACGAGAAAGAAATGGGGGCACCCAATCTTCCCTGGTACCTTCGGTGTCCCTTCATTCTCCCGTGAAGTCCGCCGACCAGCAGTATCTTCTTCAGGGAAGAAAATGGCGGGCACATGCACAGTGCGCCAGCCGAGATCTGCCAGCCGGCACCCGGCAACAATAGGAAATTTTTCCTATTGGTTCATTTTGATCACTGTGACCCTATCACAGAGATCAAAAGAAAAAATAATAATAAATGAAATACCCATTTATCACCCCCTTAATTAGGTAAAAATAATTTTAAAAAAAATATTTACTTCCATTTTTCCATTAGGGTTAGGGTTGAGCTAAAGCTAGAGTTGAGGCTAGGGTTAGGGTTGGGGCTAGGACTAGGGTTGGGCTAAAGTTAAGGTTGGGCTAAAGTTAGGGTTGTGGTTATGGATGGGATTACGGTTAGGGTTGGGATTAGGGTTAGGGGTGTGTTAGAGTTAGGTTTACAGTTAGGGTTATGGTTAGAGTTGGTTTAGGGTTAGGGGTGTGTAGGAGTTTGGGTTGTGGTTAGGGTTATGGCAAGAGTTGGGATTAGGGTTAAGAGTGTGTTGGGGTTAGGGTTGGAGTTAGAATTGGGGGGCTTCCACTGTTTAGGTACATCAGGGGTCTCCAAATGCAACATGGAGCCACCATTGATTCCAGCCAATTTTGCATTCAAAAAGTCAAACGGTGCTCACTCCCTTCTGAGTCCCGAGTCCTGCCAAACAGAGGCTTTCCCCCACATATGGGCTATCGGTGTATTCAGGAGAAATTGCACAACAAATGTTGTGGTTCATTTTCTCCTGATACCCTTGTGAAAATAAAAAAAATGGTTCTAAAGTAAATTTTTTGTGAAAAAAGTGATTCACAATAACAAATTATTTCATGCTAACGTGTTAGCCAGAAAAATTGATGTGAATACTTTTCTGTCCAATGATGACAAAAGCATTCTCGGAGTGATACCTTTATTGGCTAACCAGAAAGTAATATACACTCACCGGCCACTTTATTAGGTACACCATGCTAGTAACGGGTTGGACCCCCTTTTGCCTTCAGAACTGCCTCAATTCTTCGTGGCATAGATTCAACAAGGTGCTGGAAGCATTCCTCAGAGATTTTGGTCCATATTGACATGATGGCATCTGTTGTGATTCGGTTCGTGGGCTCCCCCGGTGGTCTCTTGTGGTACTGGTGTCCTGCAAGCTTTGCCTTCTCAGTTCACCTGTTCCTATCAAGATGTGGGAGTATCCTATTTAACCTTGCTCCTCAGTCATTCTAATGCTGGCCATCAATGTATCCAGAGTGATTCTGTTGCATGTTCCTGCTCCCAGTTTTCTGCTCAGCTAAGTTGGACACTTTAGTCCTTATGTCTATTTTTGTATGTTTTGTCCAGTTTGCACTTATGTGAATCTCTGCAGCTGGAAGCTCTTGTTGGGCTGAAATTACCACTCCAGTGGCATGAGTTGTCACATGAGTTAAGGTAATTTCAGGATGGTGTTTTGAAGGGTTTTGCAGCTGACCGCGAAGTCCTCTGTTGTATCTTTCTGCTATTTAGTTAGCGGGCCTCTCTGTGCTAAATCTGCTTTCATACTACGTGTGTCTTTTCATCTGCTCTCACCGTTATTATATGTGGGGGGCTGCTATCTCCTGTGGGGACATTCTCTGGAGGCAAGCCAGGACTGTGTTTTCTTCTACCAGGGGTAGTTAGTTCTCCGGCTGGCGCGCGGCATCTAGAGACAACGCAGGAATGCCCCCTGGCTACTTCTAGTGTGGTGTGTAGGTTTAGCATCGCGGTCAGCTCTAGTTTCCATCACCCGAGAGCTTGTCCGTTTAGTCTATGCTTCTGATGTTTCCTTGCCATTGGAAACCTTAACAGTATGGCCAGCCCAAAAATGTTTAATCTATAGGCTGAAGCAGGAGAGAAAAGGAACTGTGTGAAACCTTTTTTTTTTTTTTTTCCTTCCTCTGAAGTTGCACTCCAGCTCTAATTGCAGTCTCCTGTTTTCCTCTCCTCTTAACCCCTGAATGGCTTAGACTTTATCTGTTGAAATATGGATCCCCAGAGTCTGGCTACCAATTTGAATAATCTTGCCTTTAAAGTTCAGAATATACAGGATTTTTTGTTACATGCTCCTCGGTCTGAACCTAAAATTCCTATACCGGAGTTTTTTTCTGGAGATCGATCTTGTTTTCTAAATTTTAAATACAATTGTAAATTGTTTCTTTCGCTGAGATCTCATTCTGCTGGAGATCCTGCCCAGCAAGTAAAAATTGTTATTTCTTTACTGCGGGGTGACCCCCAAAATTGGGCATTTTCATTGGCACCAGGGGATCCTGCGTTGCTCAATGTGGATGCGTTTTTTCTGGCTTTGGGGTTGCTTTATGAGGAACCAAATTTGGAGATTCAGGCTGAGAAAGCCCTAATAGCCCTTTCTCAGGGGCAAGATGAAGCCGAAATATATTGCCAAAAATTTCGAAAATGGTCTGTGCTTACTCAGTGGAATGAGTGCGCTCTGGCGGCAATTTTCAGAGAAGGTCTCTCTGATGCTGTAAAAGACGTCATGGTGGGGTTTCCTGCGCCTACTGGTCTGAATGAGTCCATGACAATGGCAATTCAGATTGATCGGCGTTTACGGGAACGCAAACCTGTGCACCAGTTGGCGGTGTCTTCTGAAGAGGCACCACAGAGTATGCAATGTGATAGCTTTCTGTCCAGAAGCGAACGACAGATTTATAGGCACAAAAATCATTTGTGCTTCTATTGTGGAAATTCTACTCATGTTATATCAGCATGCTCTAAACGAACAAAGAAAGTTGATAAATCCTCTGCTATTGGCACTTTGCAGTCCAAGTTTATTTTGTCTGTAACTCTAATTTGTTCGTTATCTTCTATTGTTGCGGATGCGTATGTGGATTCTGGCGCCGCTTTGAGTCTTATGGATTGGTCCTTTGCCAGGCGCTGTGGGTTTGATCTAGAGCCTCTGGAAGTTCCTATACCTTTAAAGGGTATTGATTCTACACCATTGGCTAGTAATAAACCACAATACTGGACACAAGTGACTATGCGTATGACTCCAGACCATCAAGAGGTGATTCGCTTCCTTGTACTGTATAATCTACATGATGTGTTGGTGCTGGGATTGCCATGGTTGCAAACTCATAACCCAGTCCTTGACTGGAAAACAATGTCTGTACTAAGCTGGGGATGTCAGGGAAATCATGGGGACACATCTTTGGTCTCCATTGCTTCATCTATTCCCTCTGAAATTCCTGAGTTTTTGTCTGATTATCGTGAGGTTTTTGAGGAATCTACTCTTAATTCTCTTCCTCCTCACAGAGATTGCGATTGCGCCATAGATTTGATCCCTGGCAGTAAATTTCCTAAGGGTCGTCTATTCAATCTGTCTGTACCTGAACATGCTGCCATGCGAGAGTATATTAGGGAGTCCTTGGAAAAGGGACATATTCGTCCTTCTTCGTCTCCTCTTGGAGCGGGGTTCTTTTTCGTAGCTAAAAGCGATGGTTCTTTGAGACCTTGTATTGATTATAGACTCTTGAATAAGATCACAGTCAAGTATCAGTATCCTTTGCCATTGCTGACAGATTTATTTGCTCGCATTGAGGGGGCGAAGTGGTTCTCTAAGATTGATCTTCGCGGTGCGTATAATTTGGTGCGAATTAAGCAGGGGGATGAGTGGAAAACCGCATTTAATACGCCCGAGGGCCATTTTGAGTATTTGGTGATGCCTTTTGGTCTGTCAAATGCCCCTTCGGTCTTTCAGTCTTTTATGCACAATATTTTCCGTGAATATCTGGATAAATTTATGATTGTGTATTTGGACGATATCTTGATTTTTTCGGATGACTGGGAATCTCATGTTCAACAAGTTAGGAGGGTTTTTCAGGTTTTGCGGACCAATTCTCTGTTTGTTAAAGGTTCAAAGTGTGTTTTTGGGGTTCAGAAGATTTCTTTTTTGAGGTACATTTTTTCCCCCTCTTCTATTGAGATGGATCCTGTGAAGGTTCGGGCTATTTGTGACTGGACGCAACCGACTTCTCTTAAGGGCCTTCAGAAATTTTTGGGCTTTGCTAACTTTTATCGTCGATTCATAACTGGTTTTTCTAGCGTTGTCAGGCCTTTGACTGATTTGACTAAAAAGGGTGCTGATGTTGCAGATTGGTCTCCTGCTGCTGTGGAGGCCTTTCGGGAGCTTAAGCGCCGTTTTTCTTCTGCTCCGGTGTTGTGCCAGCCTGATGTTTCTCTTCCTTTTCAGGTGGAAGTTGATGCTTCCGAGATCGTAGCGGGGGCGGTTTTGTCGCAGAAAAGTTCAGATTGTTCAGTGATGAGACCTTGTGCGTTCTTTTCTCGAAAATTTTCGCCCGCCGAGCGAAATTATGACGTCGGTAATCGGGAGCTTTTGGCGATGAAGTGGGCATTCGAAGAGTGGCGTCATTGGCTTGAGGGTGCTAAACATCAGGTGGTGGTCTTGACTGATCACAAAAATTTGATTTATCTTGAGTCGGCCAGACGTCTGAATTCTAGACAGGCGCGCTGGTCGTTGTTTTTCTCCCGGTTTAATTTTGTGGTTTCGTATCTGCCAGGTACTAAGAATGTGAAGGCGGATGCCCTTTCTAGGAGTTTTGAACCTGATTCCCCTGGTGATTCTAAACCTACGGGTATACTTAAGGATGGGGTGATATTGTCTGCTGTCTTCCCAGACCTGCGACGTGCTTTACAAGAGTTTCAGGCGGATCGGCCTGATCGTTGTCCGCCTGGTAGATTGTTTGTGCCGGATGAGTGGACCAATAGAGTCATCTCGGAGGTTCATTCTTCTGCGTTGGCAGGTCATCCGGGAATTTTTGGTACCAGAGATTTGGTGGCTAGGTCCTTCTGGTGGCCTTCCCTGTCTCGGGACGTGCGTACTTTTGTGCAGTCTTGCGATGTTTGTGCTCGGGCCAAGCCTTGTTGTTCTCGGGCTAGTGGGTTGTTGTTGCCCTTGCCTGTTCCTAAGAGGCCTTGGACACACATCTCTATGGATTTTATTTCTGATCTCCCTGTTTCTCAGAAGATGTCCGTCATTTGGGTGGTGTGTGACCGCTTTTCTAAGATGGTTCATTTGGTGCCCTTGCCCAAGCTGCCTTCCTCATCTGAGTTGGTGCCCCTGTTTTTTCAGAATGTGGTTCGGCTGCATGGTATTCCGGAGAATATCGTTTCCGACAGGGGATCCCAGTTTGTGTCCAGATTTTGGCGGGCGTTTTGTGCCAGGATGGGCATTGATTTGTCTTTTTCGTCTGCATTTCATCCCCAGACAAATGGCCAGACGGAACGTACTAATCAGACCTTGGAGACTTATTTGAGGTGTTTCGTGTCTGCTGATCAGGATGACTGGGTCTCCTTTTTGCCGTTGGCTGAGTTTGCCCTTAATAATCGGGCCAGTTCTGCCACTTTGGTCTCCCCTTTCTTTTGCAATTCAGGGTTCCATCCTCGTTTTTCATCTGGTCAGGTGGAGTCTTCGGATTGTCCTGGAGTGGATACCATGGTGGATAGGTTGCATCGTATTTGGGGGCAGGTGGTGGACAATTTGGAGTTGTCCCAGGAGAAGACTCAACGTTTTGCTAATCGCCATCGTCGTGTTGGTCCTCGTCTTCGTGTTGGGGACTTGGTGTGGTTGTCCTCCCGTTTTGTCCCTATGAGGGTCTCTTCTCCTAAGTTTAAGCCTCGGTTCATCGGTCCTTATAAGATTTTGGAAATTCTTAACCCTGTGTCTTTTCGTTTGGACCTCCCAGCATCCTTTGCTGTCCATAATGTCTTCCATCGGTCATTATTGCGGAGGTATGAGGTACCACTTGTGCCTTCTGTTGAGCCTCCTGCTCCTGTGCTGGTTGAGGGTGAATTGGAGTACGTGGTGGAGAAAATCTTGGACTCCCGTGTTTCCAGACGGAGACTTCAATATCTGGTGAAATGGAAGGGCTACGGTCAAGAGGATAATTCTTGGGTTACAGCTTCTGATGTTCATGCTTCTGATTTGGTCCGTGCCTTTCATAGGGCTCATCCAGATCGCCCTGGTGGTTCTTGTGAGGGTTCGGTGCCCCCTCCTTAAGGGGGGGGTACTGTTGTGATTCGGTTCGTGGGCTCCCCCGGTGGTCTCTTGTGGTACTGGTGTCCTGCAAGCTTTGCCTTCTCAGTTCACCTGTTCCTATCAGGATGTGGGAGTATCCTATTTAACCTTGCTCCTCAGTCATTCTAATGCTGGCCATCAATGTATCCAGAGTGATTCTGTTGCATGTTCCTGCTCCCAGTTTTCTGCTCAGCTAAGTTGGACACTTTAGTCCTTATGTCTATTTTTGTATGTTTTGTCCAGTTTGCACTTATGTGAATCTCTGCAGCTGGAAGCTCTTGTTGGGCTGAAATTACCACTCCAGTGGCATGAGTTGTCACATGAGTTAAGGTAATTTCAGGATGGTGTTTTGAAGGGTTTTGCAGCTGACCGCGAAGTCCTCTGTTGTATCTTTCTGCTATTTAGTTAGCGGGCCTCTCTGTGCTAAATCTGCTTTCATACTACGTGTGTCTTTTCATCTGCTCTCACCGTTATTATATGTGGGGGGCTGCTATCTCCTGTGGGGACATTCTCTGGAGGCAAGCCAGGACTGTGTTTTCTTCTACCAGGGGTAGTTAGTTCTCCGGCTGGCGCGCGGCATCTAGAGACAACGCAGGAATGCCCCCTGGCTACTTCTAGTGTGGTGTGTAGGTTTAGCATCGCGGTCAGCTCTAGTTTCCATCACCCGAGAGCTTGTCCGTTTAGTCTATGCTTCTGATGTTTCCTTGCCATTGGAAACCTTAACAGGCATCACACAGTTGCCGCAGATTTGTCGGCTGCACATCCCAAAGATGCTCCATACAAGGCAGGATGGATCCATGCTTTCATGTTGTTTACGCCAAATTCTGACCCTACCATCCGAATGCCGCAGCAGAAATCGAGACTCATCAGACCAAGCAACGTTTTTCCAATCTTCTACTGTCCAATTTCGATGAGCTTGTACAAATTGTAGCCTCAGTTTCCTGTTCTTAGCTGAAAGGAGTGGTACCCGGTGTGGTCTTCTGCTGCTGTAGCCCATCTGCCTCAAAGTTCGACGCACTGTGCGTTCAGAGATGCTCTTAGGCCTACCTTGGTTGTAACGGGTGGCGATTTGAGTCACTGTTGCCTTTCTATCAGCTCGAACCAGTCTGCCCATTCTCCTCTGACCTCTGGCATCAACAAGGCATTTCCGCCCACAGAACTGCCGCTCACTGGATTTTTTTTCTTTTTCGGACCATTCTCTGTAAACCCTAGAGATGGTTGTGCGTGAAAATCCCAGTAGATCAGCAGTTTCTGAAATACTCAGACCAGCCCTTCTGGCACCAACAACCATGCCACGTTCAAAGGCACTCAAATCACCTTTCTTCCCCATACTGATGCTCGGTTTGAACTGCAGGAGATTGTCTTGACCATGTCTACATGCCTAAATGCACTGAGTTGCCGCCATGTGATTGGCTGATTAGAAATTAAGTGTTAACAAGAAGTTGGACAGGTGTACCTAATAAAGTGGCCAGTGAGTGTATGTTTGCAAGCTTTCAGAGCACAGAGGCTCCTTCTTCAGGTAGGATTACAAACAAATTAATACAAAAAAGGTATAACATTTAAGGGATACTACAGTAGGACATTTGTTCATGAGGTGGGAGGGGTGATGCCTCCTAAAGATAAGCTAAGGAAATCAAATTAGGCATTTTCTTACAAATGGAGAGGCAGTGGGAATGATTTTCTTAGTTATCTGGAGTCTGTCTGGTGGAGGTGTGAATTGTATCCATGTAGTGATTAAATTGTTCATTTTTTCCTTCTACAATCCTTTAGTTCTCATGAAGCACCTGAACAGTTAATAAACTTCTTGAATATGGTTTTGTGCACCTCGAAGTGTGCAGTTTTTAGAATGCTGTCACTTTTGGGTATTTTCTGTTATATTGACCCTCCTAAACTCACTTCAAATGTGAGGTGGTCCCTAAAAATTGGTTTTGAAAATTTTGGTGGAAAAATGAGAAATGGCTTATCAACTTTTAACCCTTTAACATCCTAACAAAAAAATTATGTTTTCAAAATTGTGCTGATGTAAAGTTGACATGTGGGAAATGTTATTTATTAACAATTTTGTGTGACACCACTCTCTGATTTAAGGGTACAAAAATTAAAAGTTTGAAATTGAAAAATGTTTACATTTTTGCCAAATTTGAATTGTAAAAATTGACTTGGTCATTAAGTACCAAATTGGCTCTGTCACTAAGGGGTTAAACAAAGCTGAATAATAAGCAATAAAAATAACATACTAACATTTGTGTAGTCAAAATATGGGGGAAAAAGGATTTAAATGAACAGTTTCTAGAAGTATAACTACCAAATTATACGTACGTTTACATACAGTATATATATATATATATATATATATATATATACCGTATATACGGTATATACATACATATACCAACAATATACATATGTAACAGTTGTGTCAGAATTCTTATTGGGGGGAAATTGTTCATTCTAAAAGTTCCATTCATTTTAATATTTGTTTAAAGAGTTGTTTATTTTGAGATTAATAAATGCATATTAATGCATATAAATTGTGTGGATACTTTATCTACTGTATAATTTTGGAGATCGATGGGATAGTGAAAGTTATCCAATTAAATGCAATTATATTTTTGACAACTAAGAAAGTGTGAATGATTATATGCATACATTTTTTGGAATGAATTATGTGTATAAAGTGCGAGATTGGAGGTACCGTATATACTCGAGTATAAGCCGAGAATTTCAGCCAATTTTTTTAGGCTGAAATTGCCCCTCTCGGCTTATGCTCGAGTCATTCCCAGGGGTCGGCAGGGGAGGGGGAGCGGCAGCTGTCTAATCATACTCACCTGCTCCCGGCTCGGTCCCTGCACATCCCTGGTTCTCCGGGCGCTGACAGCTTCTTCCTGTATTGAGCGGTCACATGGTACCGCTCATTACAGAAATGAATATGGACTCGACTCCACTCCCATAGGGGTGGAGTCGCATATTGGAGGTCAGGGGTCACATGCTCAGGTCCTGTAGCAGCTCCTATTGGACCACTAGGAAGGTCCCGGAGAGCTTCCGCTATAAAAGGTTTGCATGGCCGCACGGCCATGCGCTAGTATAAACCTGTTATCGTGTGTGTGTGGATGTATACCTGTTCTGGTGATTGCTCCTTAATTATTCCCATTCCTAGTGTGGTTGAATGCTCGTGAATGTTGGAGCTACCTAGCGCCTGACAGTGCTATCCTAGACACAAGAGCACGATCCTACTGCGTCAAACAAGCAGCGACTGCCAGTGCGGCGCCGTGCGCAATCAGTGTGCTTTTCTAGCCCTAGTAAGGGTGGTTAGTCGTGTCCGCCAGAGCGGCGCTGTACGCACTCTGTGCGGTAATATTTAATCAGTCCTGACAATCCGTCAGTGTAGAGTGGGAACTCCCGCTTGATCTCAGCATCTGACTCAGGGCGTCCTCAGGCGCGGGCTCAAAAGCCACCGAGGGTCAGAACGAGATCAATCACCAGCATAGTGGGGGTGAGTTTCAGGGATCCCACTAGTGTCCGTCTGCTGCACCCTGTGACTGCTAACAGGGCACAGCGTTATCTTTATTCCCTGCGACTCTGTGAAGCAACAGAGTTCGCATCAGTTCATACCGGGTGATGGAACACAAGTTTATTCTGGCATAGTACCGCCATATAGTGCCGCCATTACCTAGCAGCAGGTTCCATCTCTGCACGGTGGACCCTGGGCTGCGAACGCACCTTTTACTATCTTTATATTTATTCGGTGCGTTCCGCCAGCCCTAACAGGTCAGTATAAGAAAACGGAGCACACAATTTGTTTTGTAAATTCACATTAGACATAAACATAACAATTTGTCATATGTGGTCAGAAGATGCTGTTTGGTAACCCGAGTGTGAAAGGTTAGGAGTACTATTTAATTTCTAGAGCACATACTTCATTGGAATATATTGTCGAAGCCATGTTGCATTTGCAGAATCCCTAAGGTGGCAGAACAGCAGAAATCCCCCAAATCTGACTCCATTTTGGACACTACACAGTTAAGCAATTGAGGGGAGTATGAGCATTTTGAACCCACAGGTGCTTCATAGAATTGTAAAAGTAAGTCCCCTGTTAATTACGGTAAGTTTTTTTATTTTTTGCGTAAGCCCAAAATATTTCACTACAAAAGCAGCAAAAGGGGAACTTCCATGCTATAATTTGTAAATCAATGTCTCCTAGGCATGTCATTACCCTGTATTTGGTCAGAAACTCTTTTTCAGGCACACAATATGGTTGGGATGATTCACTATTTGGCTTTTGGAATTTTGACTGGAATAAATTGTAGACAGCAAGTCACATTTACAGAGTCGCTGGGGTCCTAAAACAACATAATAGCCACAGAAATGATCCTATTTTGGAAATTAAATCCCTCTACGAATTCTTTTAGGGATGTGATACGGATTTTGAACCAACAGCCGATTTTTACAATTGGAAGTGAAATTTTACAAATTACACTTTTTCTACTGAAATGTTGCTTTACCCCCCAAATTTTTTTCGTTTTCCAAGGGTACTTTGAAAGACCATTTTGTAAACCAATTTTTTCTGCTTTGCAAATGGTAAAAAAAAATTACTATTTGGATACAAAGCAGGGCTTGGGAGGGAAGAAACACAATTTGGCAGCAATACTTTGTGAGTGCCACTTGTAGAGCTCCCGAGGTTACAGAACAGCAGCTAACCCACAATGTAACCCCAAATTCAGAAACTACACCCTTCAAGGAATTCATGCAAAGGTTCAATGAGCAACAGATGTTTCACCGATTTATTTCCCATTGGTCTGTGTGAAAATGAAAAATTACAATAGCTATAATAACAAGAAGATTTAAATGAAAACGTTCAATTTTTCAAAGATAACTAGATAAAAATAGCCCACAATTTACTACGCTTTTTCTTCTGATTGAAGCAATACCCTATTTACAGTCATGCACTACTATTACTAGGCACACAGCAGGACTCTGAAGAGAAGGAGCGTCAATTGGCTTTTTGGAGAGGAGATCATTCTGGCTTAGTTTTTGGGTGCCATGAGTAGAGCCCCTAAGGTGCCAAAACAGCAGGAATTCACTAAAAGTGTGGCCATTTTGCAAATAACACTCAGGGAATTCATTTTCATGTGCACTAAATTGGCAATTTTAAAAGATTAGTGTACAGTGGATGTTGCATAGTGAAAATTGAAAATATGCCATTTTAGTGCCCAACATATAGTTTCCAGCATGAGCTTCAGGAGACACACACCCCTTAAATTGTTAAAAGGGTTATCCAGGACATAACGATTGATGACCTATCTCAGCATCAACTCTTTGGGGCTCCAATCCCTCTAATGGTCCACTGAAAACTTGCAGCAGCCAGAGCTTATAGATGTACAACAGAACACAGAAGCTCCATGCATTGATTTGTGTCCACTGCTGAGTTCTGCAGTACATTCTATTGGTTCTATTCTTTGGGGAAAAAAAGTGCTGAACTTGGCAGTAACTACTAAGCAATGATGCTGTGTTGTGCACATATATCAGTTAGTTCTGGCTGCAGTAGAAGCAGTTTTCAGCTGATCAGTGGGTGTGCCAGTTTCAGACACCCACCGATCTAATATTGTTGACGTATACCAATAAGTCCTACCATTCTTGTTGATGTTATCTGCAATTTGGGCACACTGAGGGGCTCAGAATGAAGGTATGTGGGAAAGGCCTTGTGCTTTGACAGTGTGGATTTTACTAGACTAGTTGTCAGGAGCCATGTCACTTTTCCAGCACTTTGTCAAGTCAATGGGTGCGTGTGAAACATCAGACTGCACTCGGATGTCATCCCATTGCAGGCCAACATCAGTAGACTCAGACAATGGAGATGGAGAAGAAGTTAGGTTCTCAATTTTCTCCACACCTGTGCTCCAATTTTCGCATGAAAAAATCAGATCACACTAAGATAACACTCAGCTCAAACGATAACTAATCTTGAGCTGATTGTCATGAGATGATGGCATTAAACAGCATATTCACTTAACACTTAGAATATATCCCTAGATAAATAAAAACACACTCCAGAAAATGTATCAATTAAATCAACGTGTCAACAGCCTTTATTTAAAATCCATGAAATTACGGAGATAATCAAGCTTCATCCAAAACTCATGTATCAGTTTATTTGCTTACACCAAAGCCGCAGCTTAGCCAAAGCTGAAGCTAGTTAACTCACAAATACCTGCTGTTCATTCAGTTACCTGTATGACTGACCCCGGGGTCATGATGCAAAAATTTAGGAAAGTAGAGTTGGGCTGCTCCAGGTAATGCGGTGTCAAGGACTGAAACGTTTCCTCCGCGTCGCCATCTTTTATCCCCATGCTTCCACTATTTACCAATGTGTAAAGTATCAACAGACGTTGCCAGGGAAGAAACTTTGGCTACATGAGTGTTCGTGTTTTTTTACGCACGGAAATGCTCCAAAAATGCAATGGAATACTAAAGCAATGTAATGCAATGACAATCCTGAAGTGTTGTGCACATGATCCATAAATTTCACTCCGTATTTTCAGCGTTTTATTTTCTGCAGCATGTCAATTCTTTTTGCGTTTCTACAGCGTTTTTGACTTATTGACTCAATTGAGTCATTCAAATATGCAGCAAAAACACAGGTGTAAAAGGGTTGCGTATTTGCTGCATATTTGCTGCCCAAAACGCTGCAATTTGTCAAAAGGAAATGATGTCAGAAGGAGGAAGAGTGTGTGGGCGGAAAATATGTGTCTGTGTCTCCGTCTGTAAGCGGAGAATATGTGCCTGTGTGTGTGGGCGGAGAATATGTGCCTGTGTGTGTCTGTCTGTGTGTGTGTCTGTCTCTGTGTGTGTCTGTCTGTGTGTGTGTCTGTCTCTGTGTGTGTGGAATGCTCGCCAGGGCCAATTTGGTATTCGGTACCGGGTCCGGTCATTGTTAAAGGGGAGGTTACGGTGGTGGTGACCCAGTCCATGGTCCTGGGTGCCCAAGTAAAATGGACAGTCTTTAAAGGGGTTGTGAAAATAATAAACATTCGTGACACCACCAGAGGTGACCGACGCTGCTTAAAGGGGTCCTCTGGGGCGATGGTGCTGCAGCAAAGTTGGTGTTGCTTCCCACAGGTGAATCTGGGTCCCCAGGGCTCCCGGTGTGTTTGGCCAGAGTGGTATGGTGCCAGAATAAACACAGGACACAGGATTACAGTCTCTTTACCTTGTTTACTGGTTGTAGTAAGCCACAGTCCAGGGTGCCAGGAACAGGTTACAGTGGTGTCCAGGCAGCCTGAAAACGAGTAGAATCCCCTTTTCCGGGTCAGGTTGGGAGCCTTCCTGACAAGGTCCTCTTTTACTCTCTGTCCTGGGACAGTTCCTGCATGGTAGGCAATTTGAGACATTCCTAGGGGTCTCTATCCACTGTGACTCCAGGCTCTGGATGTTGCTGTACCTCAGGGTGTAATGTGGGCAAGTCACTTCCAATTTCCTGCCCTCCTGTTCTCCTGTGGGACTTGTAGTTCCACACAGCCTTGGGCTCCTGGTGCCTGGTTTCTGGGCTCTAGCTTAGAGGGAGCTTACTCGCAGCTCTCCTCTAGCTCCTGACTTCTCCTGTGCTCCTTCTCTGTTCTTTGTCTGCACCAGACTACCTAACTTCTCCTTCAGATCAGAATTTATATTATCTAGGGAAGCTCCCCTGAAAACCGTATTCAGAGCTCCCCCTTCTGGCCTGGAGACAGAAAGTGTTGCATGTAAGATTACCTGTCAAAGGGATCCTCCTCGTTTCCAGGCATGGCATCACCCTCCCTGAAAGGAAGGCAATACCATTGTGGTACCTGAACTCCTGGGGTGCCACATGTGTACCCATGCGGACATGTGGACCCCTGGACGAAGCTTTCCTTTGCGAAATGCGTGTCGGGTGTGGTGGGTCCCTGTTGTGGATTCTGTTGGTGGGCTCCCTCTGGTGGTTACTGCTGGTACTGGGTGACTTTGGTGGGTTGCGGCCTTTGGTTTCCACCTGTCCATCAGAGGCTGGGTGTTTCCTATTTTACCTGGCCTTTCTGTCATTTCCCTTGCCGGCTATCAATGTGTTCAGATGTGCTCTGTTTGGTTCCTGCCTACCTGCTCCCAGATCTTTCAGGATAAGCTAAGTGCTGATTTTCAGTTGTTTGGTTTTTGGTCCAGCTTGCTTAGAATGTCTCTATGCTAGCTGGTTGCTCTAGTGGACTGAGGTTCTCCCCATGTGCCATGAGTTGGCACATGGGTTCTTGTAATCTCAGGATGGTTTTTTTGATTAGGGTTTTTTGCTGACCACTCAGTCCCCTTTTGTATCATTCTGCTTTCTAGTTTTTAGCGGGCCTCTATTCTATTTGCTAAAGCTATATACATCATCTCTATGTGTGTGCCTTCCTCTCATTTCACCGTCAATACATGTGGGGGGCAACTATACCTTTGGGGTTAATTCCTCTGGAGGCAAGTGAGGTCTTGTTTTCTCTGCAGTACTAGTTAGCTCTTAGGCTGGTGCGTGGCGTCTAGAACCAACGTAGGCACGCTCCCTGGCTATCTCTAGTTGCGTTTGTCAGGCGTAGGGCAGCGGTCAGCCCAGGTTCCATCACTCTAGAGCTCGTCCGATATTTTGTTATACTTTGCTTGTCCTGTGCTATCCCTAGCCATTGGGGATTCATGACAGTATAGCCGGCCACAAAGTGTTAATTGTTTGGGCTGAAGCAGGAGGAAAAGAAGTGTTCAAGGAAAATTTTTTTTTTTTTTTCCTTCAGAGTTTTGCTGCCTAGCCCTTAATTGCTGTCTAGCTGCTTCTTACCTCCTCTTAACCCTTGAATGGCTCTGATCTTAGCTGTTTATCATGGATGTCCAGAGTTTGGCTTCCAGCCTGAGTAATCTCGCGGCAAAGGTTCAAAACATACAGGATTTCGTTGTTCACACTCCCATGTCTGAACCTAGAATTCCTATTCCAGAGTTTTTTTCTGGAGATAGATCTACCTTCCTGAATTTCAGGAACAATTGTAAATTGTTTCTCTCTTTGAAATCTCGCTCCTCTGGAGACCCTGCTCAACAGGTCAAGATTGTTATATCGTTCCTACGGGGCGACCCTCAGAATTGGGCATTTGCATTGGCACCAGGGGATCCTGCGTTGCTCAGTGTGGATGCGTTTTTTCTGGCATTGGGATTGCTCTATGAGGAACCTAACCTAGAGATTCAGGCTGAAAAGGCTTTATTAGCCCTCTCTCAGGGGCATGATGAAGCGGAAATATATTGTCAGAAATTTCGGAAATGGTCGGTGCTTACTCAGTGGAATGAGTGCGCCCTGGCTGCAAACTTCAGAAATGGTCTTTCTGAGGCCATTAAGGATATTATGGTGGGGTTCCCTGCGCCTACAGGTCTGAATGAGTCTATGGCTATGGCCATTCAGATTGATCGGCGTTTACGGGAGCGCAAACCCGTGCACCAGTTGGCGGTGTCTTCTGAACAGGCACCTGAGACTATGCAATGTGATAGAATTCAGTCCAGAAGTGAACGGCAAAATTATAGGCGGAAAAATGGTTTGTGTTTTTATTGTGGTGATTCAGCTCATGTTATATCAGCATGCTCTAAACGCACAAAAAGGGTTGATAAATCTTTTGCCATTGATACTCTGCAGTCTAAGTTCATTTTGTCTGTGACTCTGATTTTTTCACTGTCTTCCATTTCCGTCGATGCCTATGTGGATTCAGGCGCTGCCCTGAGTCTTATGGATTGGTCATTTGCTAAACGCTGCGGTTTTAGTCTAGAGCCTCTGGAAGTTCCTATTCCTCTGAAGGGAATTGATTCTACACCATTGGCTATGAATAAACCGCAGTATTGGACACAAGTGACCATGCGCATGACTCCCGTTCATCAGGAGGTGATTCGCTTCCTTGTACTGTATAATTTACATGATGTACTAGTGCTTGGTCTGCCATGGTTACAAACTCATAATCCTGTCCTGGACTGGAAAACAATGTCTGTGCTAAGCTGGGGATGTCAGGGGGTTCATGATGATGCACCTCCGATTTCAATCGCTTCATCGACTCCTTCGGAGATCCCTGCGTTTTTGTCAGATTATAAGGATGTTTTTGAGGAGCCTAAGCTCAATTCGCTCCCTCCTCATAGAGAGTGTGACTGTGCTATAGAATTGATTCCTGGCAGTAAGTTCCCTAAGGGTCGTTTATTTAATCTGTCACTGCCAGAGCATACTGCTATGCGGAATTATATTAAGGAGTCCTTGGAAAAGGGACATATTCGTCCATCTTCGTCCCCTCTGGGAGCAGGTTTTTTTTTTCGTGGCAAAAAAAGATGGTTCCCTGAGGCCTTGTATAGATTATCGCCTTCTGAATAAGATTACAGTCAAATACCAGTATCCATTGCCATTATTTACTGATTTGTTTGCTCGCATTAAGGGGGCTAGGTGGTTCACTAAAATAGATCTTCGTGGTGCGTATAATCTGGTGCGGATAAAACAGGGTGATGAGTGGAAAACCGCATTTAATACGCCTGAGGGCCATTTTGAGTATTTGGTAATGCCTTTTGGACTCTCCAATGCTCTGTCAGTCTTTCAGTCCTTTATGCACAATATTTTCCGTGAATATCTGGATAAGTTTATGATTGTGTATTTGGATGATATTTTGGTGTTTTCTGATGACTGGGAGTCTCATGTTCTACAGGTCAGGAAGGTGTTTCAGGTTTTGCGGGCCAATTCTCTGTTTGTGAAGGGCTCAAAGTGTCTCTTCGGAGTCCAGAAGATTTCTTTTTTGGGGTACATTTTTTCTCCTTCTACTATTGAGATGGATCCCGTTAAGGTTCAGGCTATTTGTGACTGGACACAACCTACATCTGTTAAGAGCCTTCAGAAGTTCTTGGGGTTTGCTAATTTTTATCGTCGGTTCATTGCTAATTTTTCCAGTATTGTTAAACCTTTGACTGATTTGACTAAAAAGGGTGCTGGTGTTGCTGATTGGTCTCCTGCGGCCGTGGAGGCCTTTCGGGAACTTAAGCGCCGGTTTTCTTCTGCTCCTGTGTTGTGTCAACCAGATGTGTCACTTCCTTTTCAGGTGGAGGTTGATGCTTCCGAGATTGGAGCGGGGGCGGTTTTGTCACAGAGAAGTTCTAATGGCTCGGTGACGAAGCCATGTGCTTTCTTCTCTAGAAAATTCTCGCCCGCCGAGCGCAATTATGATGTGGGTAATCGGGAGCTTTTGGCCATGAAGTGGGCATTTGAGGAGTGGCGTCATTGGCTTGAGGGTGCTAAACATCGCGTGGTGGTCTTGACTGATCACAAGAATCTCATTTACCTTGAGTCTGCCAGGCGTTTGAATCCTAGACAGGCTCGTTGGTCATTATTTTTTTCTCGTTTCAATTTCGTGGTTTCATACCTGCCAGGTTCAAAGAATGTGAAGGCAGATGCTCTTTCCAGGAGTTTTGTGCCTGACTCTCCTGGAGACACTGGGCCTGCTGGTATCCTTAGGGATGGGGTAATATTGTCCGCCGTATCCCCAGACTTGCGACGCGCATTGCAGGAGTTTCAGGTGGATAAACCGGATCGATGTCCACCAGAAAGACTGTTTGTTCCGGATGATTGGACCAGTAGAGTCATCTCCGAGGTCCATTCTTCTGTGTTGGCTGGTCATCCTGGAATATTTGGTACAAGAGATTTGGTGGCCAGGTCTTTTTGGTGGCCTTCCTTGTCTAGGGATGTGCGTACCTTTGTGCAGTCTTGTGAAGTGTGTGCTCGAGCTAAGCCTTGCTGTTCACGGGCTAGTGGGTTGTTGTTGTCTTTGCCCATCCCGAAGAGGCCTTGGACGCACATTTCCATGGATTTTATTTCTGATCTCCCGGTTTCACAGAAAATGTCCGTTATCTGGGTTGTGTGTGACCGCTTTTCTAAGATGGTTCATTTGGTGCCCTTGCCTAAGTTACCCTCCTCCTCTGAGTTGGTTCCTTTGTTTTTTCAGAACGTGGTTCGTTTGCATGGGATTCCGGAGAATATCGTTTCTGACAGGGGATCCCAGTTTGTGTCTAGATTTTGGCGGACGTTTTGTGCCAAGATGGGCATTGATTTGTCTTTCTCGTCTGCATTCCATCCTCAGACGAATGGCCAGACGGAGCGAACTAATCAGACCTTGGAAACTTATTTAAGGTGTTTTGTTTCTGCTGATCAGGATGACTGGGTTGCTTTTTTGCCACTGGCCGAATTTGCTCTTAATAATCGGGCTAGTTCTGCCACGTTGGTCTCTCCTTTTTTTTGTAATTCGGGGTTTCATCCTCGTTTTTCCTCTGGTCAGGGGGAATCTTCGGATTGTCCTGGAGTAGACATGGTGGTGGACAGGCTACATCAGATTTGGAATCAGGTGGTGGACAATTTGAAGTTATCTCAGGAGAAGACTCAGCAGTTTGCTAATCGCCGTCGCCGCGTGGGTCCCCGACTTCTTGTTGGGGACTTGGTGTGGTTGTCTTCTCGTTTTGTCCCTATGAAGGTCTCTTCTCCTAAGTTCAAGCCTCGGTTCATCGGTCCTTATAGGATCTCGGAGATTCTTAACCCTGTATCTTTTCGTTTGGATCTCCCAGCATCGTTTGCTATTCATAATGTGTTCCATCGGTCATTGTTGCGGAGGTATGAGGTGCCCGTTGTTCCTTCGGTCGAGCCTCCTGCTCCGGTGCTGGTGGAGGGAGAATTGGAGTATGTTGTTGAAAAGATCTTGGATTCTCATGTTTCCAGACGCAAACTCCAGTATTTGGTTAAGTGGAAGGGTTATGGTCAGGAGGATAATTCCTGGGTGGTCGCCTCCGATGTTCACGCGACTGATTTGGTCCGCGCCTTCCATAGAGCTCACCCTGATCGCCCTGGGGGTTCTCGTGAGGGTTCGGTGACCCCTCCTCAAGGGGGGGGTACTGTTGTGGATTCTGTTGGTGGGCTCCCTCTGGTGGTTACTGCTGGTACTGGGTGACTTTGGTGGGTTGCGGCCTTTGGTTTCCACCTGTCCATCAGAGGCTGGGTGTTTCCTATTTTACCTGGCCTTTCTGTCATTTCCCTTGCCGGCTATCAATGTGTTCAGATGTGCTCTGTTTGGTTCCTGCCTACCTGCTCCCAGATCTTTCAGGATAAGCTAAGTGCTGATTTTCAGTTGTTTGGTTTTTGGTCCAGCTTGCTTAGAATGTCTCTATGCTAGCTGGTTGCTCTAGTGGACTGAGGTTCTCCCCATGTGCCATGAGTTGGCACATGGGTTCTTGTAATCTCAGGATGGTTTTTTTGATTAGGGTTTTTTGCTGACCGCTCAGTCCCCTTTTGTATCATTCTGCTTTCTAGTTTTTAGCGGGCCTCTATTTGCTAAAGCTATATACATCATCTCTATGTGTGTGCCTTCCTCTCATTTCACCGTCAATACATGTGGGGGGCAACTATACCTTTGGGGTTAATTCCTCTGGAGGCAAGTGAGGTCTTGTTTTCTCTGCAGTACTAGTTAGCTCTTAGGCTGGTGCGTGGCGTCTAGAACCAACGTAGGCACGCTCCCTGGCTATCTCTAGTTGCGTTTGTCAGGCGTAGGGCAGCGGTCAGCCCAGGTTCCATCACCCTAGAGCTCGTCCGATATTTTGTTATACTTTGCTTGTCCTGTGCCATCCCTAGCCATTGGGGATTCATGACAGGTCCCTGGCTGGTGGCATACATTAGGTAATTATGTTCCTCCCTTTATTTACAAGTGGACATATGATATGTTCCCCGCATAGTGACTGATGGCTATCGTGCTCCTCGTTATCTATTCTATGTTCTGTGATTATTTCACACTTGTGATTATACATTAATCTATGCTATTATATGGTGGTATTTATATTTTGCGTGATCGCTATCAGTTACTATATCGGAGTTATTGGTATTTACATTTAGGAGTAATTTATGTGTTGTTACTGTTGATTAATGCTATTTTTGGGAGGTTTCTTCTTGTTCAATTTAAGCCATTTGTTTCCCAGCTATACCTGCCAGCTGTTTCTGCACCTTGTTGTGTCTCATGGTTACATTTTTATATTTACTAGTTTTTATCTTTTTTCTAAATAAAGTTTATATGAATAATACTGGTGTGGCCTAGCGCTATTTTTTGGTGTTTATATGTAAGATTACCTGTCAAAGGGATCCTCCTCGTTTCCAGGCATGGCATCACCCTCCCTGAAAGGAAGGCAATACCATTGTGGTACCTGAACTCCTGGGGTGCCACATGTGTACCCATGCAATGTGTGTACCCAGGTGTCATCTGATGGGACTACTATTCCCATCCGGCTACGTGTTTTGTCACATATAACAGAGAAAGCATGAGCCAATGAAGCAAAAATAGTCTCATCATCCGGCGCTTGTGTTCAATTGTAAAAAAAAATCAAAACATTTACATATTTGCAGCTCCCCAGAGTCCTGGTCGTTGCAGTACTGTGGCTCCGCCACTAAGGGGAGCTATGGTACGCCCGATGGCACTGAAGGAGTTCATCTGACCAGGTATCACAGACACCAATATATTTCACAGCCGGGCCTCCAGGGGGAGCTAAGGGTTCTATTCATTAGGCCACTCCTCACATACTGGTAAAACTGGGGGTCAGGCAGGAAGTTAGGAAGAAAGCTGACTGGGTTGGAACCAGGCAACACCTTGTGGCAGAGGGTGTTGTGGGGGAAGATTCGGTAGGGCCCCTGTCGGGGGGTGGGATCCTGACAGAGGCCTGGCAATTGAAGAGAACGTAACGGGACCGTGCCTGCTCAGCATAGCGGCGGTGCCCAAGGAAGGATTAGAAGCGAGATAGATTGTGCTGAGTGAGAAACGAGATCAAAGCAACAAGGAGAATACCAGTAGGAGTCGTGCTGTGAGACCGAGGCAACATTCTACTGAGGCGCACAACCGGCGTCCGGAACGCCGAGGAAGTATTTATTAATCTAGCTTCAAGCAATACTTCAAACCAACGGCAGGACAGTCAGTCATAGACGGGCTGTCTCACCTAAATCACCTACGAAGACATAGGGGGCAACTTGTGGAGAGGGGCGACTCTAGGGTCCCGTAAGAGCTCCGAGCCTACCCGTCATATGGGTGCCGTCCTAACCGTAACATCAGGGAGGGACGGAAGATTAGCAGAACATCATCTAATCGAGTTGTGAGGGAACTTAAGAAACAGACACAACAGTTGTGGGGACTTTCCGTAAGCACAGCAGGGAAGGACCGCAACACATAGCACTAGCAGGAAGGCACAGATTTCCACCTGCAAAGAGAACTCTGGAGGTGCCATCGGACCGGCCGGACTTGCGCAGCCTGGTTAACCGTATTCCAGATTGAGGACCCAGAGATCTTCAGTAAAGAGGTAAAGAGACTGCAACCTGGTGTCCTCGTTATTTACTGCACCGCACCACCACCACCATCTTTATCTATCACTCATAGTACGTCGCCTCCCCACCAGCAGGGTCACGGACCGGGCCTAGCCACCATGACAACTCCAGAGCAGAGACTCAGAGGCCCGGTACCGGGTACGCCTCGGCCCTGCGGCGGTGGGGGCGCTGCAACTTGGCGTCACGAACAGGATCTACTTAAGCCTGAAGAATCAGGTCATGTGTGCCTTGGAACTGTGAGTTATCGTGCTTGGACTGACTTTATTACAAAGACTGTGTGTTGCCACTTGCCGCCAGAAGTTCCCGCCAAAACCGCCGCCATTACAGCGCTAAGGAGAGCGCAGGAGAAGAAGAAGGGCGTGGAGTGGGCGTAGACAAGCTGGAGAGTGCGAAAGACAATGGCCGCCCAGTCTAAGTATTACTGTGCTGTGAGGACGTGTCCGTCAGCAGCCGAGATCTGCCTCCTGATCCTCAATGGGGGCCAGAGACAACGAAAGCGAAACCGCCCACGAAGGAGAGAGCGGGAAAAGGACCAGGAAGAAGAAGTCAGTGACATGGAGGACGCCATGGCCAGCCGCCCGGAGCCGGAGCTTGGGGTCGGAGCCGAGGACTCCCCCAGCTACCCGGAGAGGCACCGCAGCCAGTCCTCCACAGTTGATGCTGACCTCCTGCAGACCGGAGCGGATGAGCTGATCCACCAACTCCTGCAGACGCAGCTGAGCACTGAGGCCGGGTGGAAGAAGACCATCATCGGGAGCCTCACCAGACATCTGTCGGCAGCCTCGCCTGGTCCGGAGCAAGAAAGAAGTTCCAGCGCTCCGAAGCCAGAAAGCAAGGCCCTGCCGGAAAGCGAGGTGCTGCAAACAGAGATGACAACGTCGCAGCACAAGGCCCCGCAACCAGCGTTCCAGACCCCAGCGGAGACGGAGCAGGTCGGCACCGGAGGGACCGCATCTGAAGCAGGTATGAAGGACGACCCTGCCCTGACGACCGACACCACTCCAGTGACTGCTAGTGCCACAGCTGCTGACTCCGTTCCAGTGACTGATCTTGCAGCAGCCGCTACCTCTGCTGCAGCAAATGCCCATACTCAAGCTGCGCAGACCTCCATCGCTGCGCATGATTTAACTGTACATGAAAGATGGATTAACAGCGTTTGTCCAGCACTGGGTATAACCCTGGACCTCACTTTTCCCAGACCAAGAGGGGTTAAGTGCCAGGTGCAGCCGTGGAAGCCGTCCAACTAAACCTCGGAAACCTGAAACTGTACATAGTTAACTGTTTGTTTCCCTGCTTTTTGCTACTTTAAACCCGACCTGGGTTATTCATAAAGGGATCCCTTTTGTTTACCCGGGATCCCTTCTCCTGCTTTTTGTTTTGTTTCCTGTTTATTCATCACTGAAAGAACTGCTGGATCATGAACAATGCATGATACAAACTCCTTGTAAATAGTTTGCACCTTCTTAAAGGTGCTTCCTACTGGTTTTACTTAAAGAAGGACTCTTTGCGAAGATACCGCACCGGAGCCTTTGCTGAGTATGGACTGGTAGCTTGAGAAGATGCGCTACCTCATAAAGACTTGGTCCCCTCTTAAAGGGGATGTTCACCTGTGTACTTACGAGTAATACTGCCTTAAAACAGTAAAGTGATAATGATGCCTTGAAAGAAAGTAATAATGTTGACATGTAAAAGTTATATGTACCTAACTAGTTGACTGTAAGAAATGTTTGATAATGTTGATAGAAAAATGAGGACAGAAAGTGAACCCGTACGGGTTGGTCAGAGAGTTCTCTTAGGAGCCATGTAGGGATGGCTCAGTGATTTCAAACTGAAAGTAAATGTTATGTTCTATACTGTGTATAGTAGTTGAAAAGGCAGTAGGCCCGGGCTGAAAGGGGCGGTCCTGTAAAGAAAGGAGAGGCAGTAGGTCTGGAGCCGTTAGGACAGGTGGTCCTGCAGATTTAAAGAAGGAGAATGCAAAAAGTTAATTAACCTTATACTGTGTTATAAGAAGGTCTTTTGTGGAGGCAGAGTGTACGTCCTTAAAGGCAATGTTAAATTATTGTTCAAAGAATTTGCACTGAGTAGAATACCCAGTTGGGTAACAGGAGTTGTTTATAGCCTGTAATTTATAATGGTTAACCAAGTTTGTAACTTTCAAGTGTCCTCACCTCCCATAAAGGGAAGCTCTGTTCAAGTATACTTATTGTTATTGCACTCAACAAAATTGTATGTCTTTTTGCTAACCTGTATTGTTGTTTTCTTCCCAGTCCAGGAGTACTGGATTTAACCGGGGGGGAGTGCAGCGCCCCAGAGTCCTGGTCGTTGCAGTACTGTGGCTCTGCCACTAAGGGGAGCTATGGTATGCCCGATGGCACTGAAGGAGTTCATCTGACCAGGTATCACAGACACCAATATATTTCACAGCCAGGCCTCCAGGGGGAGCTAAGGGTTCTATTCATTAGGCCACTCCTCACATACTGGTAAAACTGGGGGTCAGGCAGGAAGTTAGGAAGAAAGCTGACTGGGTTGGAACCAGGCAACACCTTGTGGCAGAGGGTGTTGTGGGGGAAGATTCGGTAGGGCCCCTGTCGGGGGGTGGGATCCTGACAGAGGCCTGGCAATTGAAGAGAACGTAACGGGACCGTGCCTGCTCAGCATAGCGGCGGTGCCCAAGGTAGGATTAGAAGCGAGACAGATTGTGCTGAGTGAGAAACGAGATCAAAGCAACAAGGAGAATACCAGTAGGAGTCGTGCTGTGAGACCGAGGCAACATTCTACTGAGGCGCACAACCGGCGGCCGGAACGCCGAGGAAGTATTTATTAATCTAGCTTCAAGCAATACTTCAAACCAACGGCAGGACAGTCAGTCATAGGCGGGCTGTCTCACCTAAATCACCTACGAAGACATAGGGGGCAACTTGTGGAGAGGGGCGACTCTAGGGTCCCGTAAGAGCTCCGAGCCTACCCGTCATACAGGTGCCGTCCTAACCGTAACATCAGGGAGGGACGGAAGATTAGCAGAACATCATCTAATCGAGTTGTGAGGGAACTTAAGAAACAGACACAACAGTTGTGGGGACTTTCCGTAAGCACAGCAGGGAAGGACCGCAACACATAGCGCTAGCAGGAAGGCACAGATTTCCACCTGCAAAGAGAACTCTGGAGGTGCCATCGGACCGGCCGGACTTGCACAGCCTGGTTAACCGTATTCCGGATTGAGGACCCAGAGATCTTCAGTAAAGAGGTAAAGAGACTGCAACCTGGTGTCCTCGTTATTTACTGCACCGCACCACCACCACCATCTTTATCTATCACTCATAGTACGTCGCCTCCCCACCAGCAGGGTCACGGACCGGGCCTAGCCACCGTGACAACTCCAGAGCAGAGACTCAGAGGCCCGGTACCGGGTACGCCTCGGCCCTGCGGCGGTGGGGGCGCTGCATATTCACATACAAAATACATACTCACCAAACACCTAATTCCTGATGTGTCTCCTGCAAACAATCAAAAATAATAAATCACCTTTCCGCCGTAGTCCATTTAATACTGAATGTCCCACGTCGATCTTACCCAGCCGCTGGCAATACTCTGACAGGAGGTGATCGCTCCCGCAGTGTATCACTGAGCCACCGTGAGAGTTCACCGGAGTTCATCAGCTGATCAGCTCCGGTGCTCTCACTTACGGCACCGCTGTGTGGGAAAGTTCTCAAACAGTGGTAGTGCCGTAAGTGACAGCATCAGAGCTGATGAACTCCGGTGAACTCTCATGGTGGCTCAGTGATACACTGCGGAAGCGATTACATCTTTTCAGTGTATCGCCGGTGGCTGGGTAGAGCGGTCACATCTCCCGATGTGACTGTTCTACACGTGAGATCGCCGTGGGACACTCGGTATTAAATGGACTATGTTGGACAGGATAGTATTATATGTTGGTTTATTATTTTTTGGTTGTTTGCAGGAGACGAGGGCATTGGGGATTAGGCATTCAGTAATTATGGTAAATTTAGATTCAATAAAGGAGTCTGTGTGATTATTTCAAATACAGGACTTTATTCTGACCGTGCCTTTATTTACCATGTAACTATAGGATTAGTAATGGACAGGTGTCTTACAGACACCTCTCCATTAGTAAGCCATGGGCTTGATATCACCTGACAATACAAAGGTTACATCAACCCTACAAATATGAACCCCACTTGCCACCGCTACAGGCCAAGTGGGATGAGCGAGGCTAAGTGCCAGAACTGGCGCATCTATAAGATGCGCCATTCCTAAGAGCTGATGTTTTTAGCCTGGGGGTGCCAATATCCATGGCCCCTTCCCAGGCTATTAATATCAGCCAGCTGCTGTCTGCCTAGCCTTTGCTGGTTCGATTTTATAGGGGGACCCTGTTGTGAATTCCGCTTTTAGAAAATGGTCTGTGCTCACTAAATGGAATGAGGACGCTCTGGCAGCAATTTTCAGAAAGGGTCTTTCTGAAGCCCTTAAAGATGTTATGGTGGGGTTCCCCACGCCTGTTGGTTTGAGCGAAACTATGTCTCTAGCCATTCAGATTGATCGGCGCCTGCGCGAGCGCAAAGTGGTGCACCATATGGCAGCGTCCTCTGAGCAGAGTCCTGAGCCTATGCAATGTGATAGGATTTTGACTAGAGCAGAACAGAGGGGATACAGACGTCAGAATGGGCTGTGTTTTTACTGTGGTGATTCTGCTCATGCTATTTCTGATTGCCCTAAGCGTATTAAGAGGGTAGCTAGATCTGTTACCATCAGTACTGTACAGCCTAAATTTCTCCTGTCTGTGACCCTGATTTGCTCATTGTCATCCTTTTCTGTCATGGCATTTGTGGATTCAGGCGCTGCCCTGAACTTAATGGACTTAGAATTTGCCAGACGTTGTGGTTTTTCTTTGCAGCCTTTGCAGAGCCCTATTCCTTTGAGGGGTATTGATGCTACACCGTTGGCCAAGAATAAACCTCAGTATTGGACTCAGCTGACTATGTGCATGGCTCCAGCACATCAGGAAGATTGCCGTTTTCTGGTGTTGCATAATTTACATGATGTTCTTGTACTGGGTTTTCCATGGTAACAAGTACACAATCCAGTGCTGGATTGGAAATCTATGTCTGTGACTAGTTGGGGTTGTCAAGGGGTACATAGTGACATTCCTTTGATGTCAATTTCCTCTTCCCCCTCTTCTGATGTTCCTGAATTTTTGTCAGATTTCCAGGATGTATTCGATGAGCCCAGGTCCAGTTCCCTTCCTCCACATAGGGACTGTGATTGTGCTATTGACTTGATTCCTGGCTGTAAGTTCCCTAAGGGCCGACTTTTCAATCTATCACCTTTAGTGAGGTGTGGAGATTTTTGCATTTCTCTGCGGTGGACTTTTTCTAGTTTTTATTACGGACCGCACAGTGTTCTGTCCTGTACTATCTATCTAGCTAGTAGTGGCCTCCTTTGCTAAATCTTGTTTCATTCTATGTATGTCATTTCCTTCTCCACTCACAGTCATTATTTGTGGGGGGCTGTCTATCCTTTGGGGATTTTCTCTGAGGCAAGATAGCTTTCCTGTTTCTACCTTTAGGGGTAGCTAGTTCTCCAGCTGTGATGAGGTGTCCAGGGAGTGACAGGAACATCCCACGGCTACTGCTAGTGTTGTGTTAAGATCAGGAACTGCGGTCTGTATAGTTACCACCTGCTCAGAGCTAGTCGCATGTCGCTCCTGAATCACCAGTCCATAACAGGACCCCATGTCAATTTTTTTCTGGGGTTCCCCTGTAAACTAGCCAGTAAAGGCTAAGAAACAGCTGTGAGCTGATATTAATAGCCTGGGAACATTTGGCTATTGGCTCCTTCCCATAATATTAACATCAGCCCTCAGCCATCGTTTTTCCCTCTGCTGGTTATATAAATTATGTGGGAGACCGCGCAATTTTTTCCCAAAATTTTTTAAAAAAATAAACAGATATTGCATTTCACGCAAATTTCTGACAGTTGCTGTTTTGTTACAGCATATGTAGGTTAATGCTCCTACATAGACTGATGACTGTGTGTGTCTTTATTTAATATTAATGAGGGTATCTGGCTGAAGAGGTTGAACAAGGAAATTACATCACAATTCTTATTTTTTAATAATATATTTTTATTCAGTTCTATGGATTTACAAAAACGCATGAAAAACTGCATGGAAAATCGCAACAAAAATGCATAAAAAACTGCATAAAAACACGCAGATTTTCCTCTGTGTTTTTCTGCCAGATATTTCAGTAAGCAAATACACAAGTGCACACATAGCATAAATATTCCCCTGCGACACTCAGCTGACTGGTTAGATATCCCGGCCAACCAGCATTGGCTCTTTTCCCGCCAATTAACCCTTCAGGAAAGGAATAAATATATGGTAATGCAATGTATCCCCTCCTGAAGGTCCTGGTCTGCTATTCTCTCTCATGACAGGAGATCTGTTAGACAATGAATAAATGGCAAGTCCTACCCTATGTAGTAGACCTGGATGTCATTGTGTGCTAAGACACCATCAGCATCAGGCCATCAGGTCCAGGGGTAGCTCATGGATTGAAAGAGACCTACCTTCTCACAACCATCTACATGTTGTAATCGCTATTGATTGTGGCATGTAAAGGTTTAGATGGCCGAGATCAGTGCTAGCACCAATCACATCTTTTGCACGAGGGTATCAGGTATAAAATACAGTTGTACAGTTGACACTTACTGCTGATTCTGCTCTGCATTTTTTCCGGCTTCATTAATTTTTTTCTCTTAATAAATTACGCCCCCCTACATCAGAAGTTAAATGTTACCCTAGGCAAGGGCTTGCTTTTACCTACCCGTCGTCACGGCCCTGCTCTAGGAGAGAATAGCTCAGTAATACAGCATCTAATGCAACATTACTTAAGTCTATATGTGCTACAAGTCTTACATGTGATGAACCATTCATAGATAGTTTTAGAGTTTTTAGTATTACCGTATTTTTCGGACTATAAGATGCACCGGACCATAAGACGCACCCCAAATTTGGGGTGAAAATTGCAGAAATTTTTTTTTTAATAAGATGGGGGTCCGTCTTATTGTCTGAATTTACAGAATCTTCCCTGAGGGCTGGCGGTGGCAGAGCAGGGTCACAGGAGGCATGGTGTCGGCAGAGGTGGGGTGATGCGGTACGGCGTGCACCTGAGCAGGGTCCCTTCCTGCTTAGGTGGGCGACGCCACGGCCTGGTGTCCATGGGAGGGTTGCAGCAGTGGTTACCGGCAGAGGTGCGGGGATGAGGAGGCGCAGTGAGAGGTATGGCGTGATAGGGGTCCCTTTCACCGGCTTACCGCGGCGGCAGAGGTGCGGCGGCAGAGGAGGTGCAGTGAGCGGGGTCCCTTTCACCGGTGAGGTGATGCAGCAGCCCGGTAAGCAGCAGAGCCGGGTGAATCCTGTTGTTATCGGTGGTGGCAGCCATCTTCCTGAGGCCACGCGTGTGCAGATGAAGTGCTCTGCTTCCCGGGGCTTCAGGAAAATGGCCACGGGAGACCGCGCGTGCGCAGATGGAGATCGCGGCGGCCATTTTCCTGAAGCCAATATCTAAATCTGCAAACTCGGCTTCAGGAAAATGGCCACCGCGATCTTCATCTGCGCACGCGCGGCCTCCCGCGGCCATTTTCCTGAAGCCCCGGGAAGCAGAGCACTCCATCTGTGCACGCACGGCCTCTGGAAGATGGCCGCCACCACCGATAACAACAGGATTCACCCGGCTCTGCTGCTTACCGGGCTGCTGCATCACCTCACCGGTGAAAGGGACCCCGCTCACTGCGCCTCCTCTGCCGCCGCACCTCTGCCGCCACGGTAAGCCTGCATTATGACTATTAGACGCACCCCCTATTTTCCCCCCTTTTTTGGGGGGAAAAAAGTGCGTCTTGTAGTCCGAAAAATACGGTATTTTACTTTCTTGCCTCTTGGCTGAGCTGTTTGTTCTTTTAAACATGGAAAGAGTATGAGATACATAAAACTTTATAACATAGGAATAGACCTGGAAGGACGTAGGTTTCCTGGTAATATCTATTGTTTTCCTCAAGGTTTGAACGTCAGTGCACCTGACTACAATTATAATATTTTCATAGCAGTGCTCCTTTCCAACACATTAGACTATATTGTGCTTTGACCCAAGAACAAATACTTAAAGTTTCCTTAGTTCCTGGGAATTATGCACAAAATATGGCATCTATCCAATTAACATGATATATTTTTAAGCCTTTAGGGGGTTATTGTTACATTATTATGTGGCAAAAACTCTAACCAGATGTAAGGATGTAGTCAGCCATGAAGCAAATGCTTGGAAATATATTACTGATTCAGTTATCACAACTCTTTGTAGCAAAAATGACAAATCTCTAGGGGTTATTTTTTGCTAGTCAAGTCATCTATTTTTCTGCATGGCTTCAGCCTTGTACATGGCACTTTACTGAATTAGAATATAACACATTTTAATACCAGGCAGAGAATAAGGTTCTTCATATTAAATACTGACTGCCAAGTTCAGCTCTTACAAACCAGTACCCAATTAATGCCTCCCTGGCATTCAGCCATACATACACTCACAATCATTCTCAGACACCCAATAGCTGTGACACTTTCCAAAACTTTCCTTTTTTCCTTTTAACTCACACACTCACAGACATCCCGGCGTATAGCCATCATCTGTAAATCGGAACTAACCCATTTAACAAATACACTCAGGGCCTGCCATGGCTCCAGGTTTAGAATAAAGAACGACCCCGTCACCTGATCAATCATATTCTAGCTGAACAAGTCTCCATTTCATAACTCGAAAACAGCTTAATCTTACCCTTGGCTTTCAGTTACGCTGCCTTGATACTTTTCAGTTACTGTCTGACATTTACTCAGTTCTTTCTAGGAAAACTAATTTTTCAACATTTTTTTATTTTCCAAAATTCTAAAAGTATGACAATATAACATGCATATGTTACATGTATTTATTTAAAAGTATCTTCATATAAATAAGAGTGAAGTATTCCTGAGACTATTTGGGTTCTTGGAATAAATCAACAAAATAGGAAACTCACCCAACTCTTCTAGTGTTCTCATGGGTATCGTGCCAGACTTTAGGAATTCCGGGAATCACACATACTACTTTTTATGGCAGTTTTAGCTAAACCAAGAAGTGGATCAAAAATCAGAAAAAGTACAAATAAAACATTGACACTTCTCCTCTCATTTTTATTCACTATTTGCTCAAAAATGCGGCATTAAAAAGTGCCAGAAAAACTTCATGTCAATCACCTGTATAATATTAGTCATGGAATTATAAAAAATACTGCACATGCTGTGGTAACATGACACCTGGCCAGCTTCAGACAAAGGACTCACACCCCCACCTAGCTAGGTGGTATGCAATCTTCTACAGGAAGACCCTCTGTGGATCCAAGCCATGCAGCATGAGTTCTTTGTTCAGCCAGATAGGATTTCATAAAGGAGTTGTGAAAATACTATACGTCCCAGCTGTACATCGTATATATTTCCGAAATCCTCAGACCAGGGCAAGTGCCTGTCTGGTTTTCCAGTCATTTTAACACGCATGGGAAGGGAGAGACATAGAACAGCCACTAGCAGCTAGGTAGCAGGATTTCGTCTCTCTATGAGTAACAAGGGCCCGTTTGGATATGATGGCACCCACCAAAACCGTTGCCATAGGACCGCCCAAAAAGGAGTTATGACCTTTCCTAGGTTTGGGGAGATTTATCTCCAAACATCCAGGGGAGGGGATTTAGGCTCAGCCCAGAGAGCAGGAGGGGAGTGACCCAGAGGTTTAAATGCTTGTGTGAAGCATTTCCTATTGTTTTTCCTCTGGAAGGCCTCAAGGACACATCCTGTATGGAGAAGTCACACACAAAGGGGTCCACAAGCCTCCTCCCCCGCAAGCCAGGCCTTTCATCTAACTGGTAACTGACTATATGTTTAACTTACCATATACCTTTTGTCCTACCACTATTGCATTTGCATATCTGACCATTATATACAGATGCTTCTCACTAAACTAGAATATCATCAAAAAGTTAATTTATTTCAGTTCTTCAATACAATACAAAAAGTGAAACTCATATTATTTAGAGTCATTATAAACAGAGTGATCTATTTCTAGTGTTTTTTCTATTAATGTTCATAATTATGGCTTACAGACAATGTAAACCCAAAAGTCATTGCAGCGCCCCAGAGTCCTGGTCGTTGCAGTACTGTGGCTCCGCCGCTAAGGGGGGCTATGGTACGTCTGATGGCACTGAAGGAGTTCATCTGACCAGGTATCACAGACACCAATACATTTCACAGTCGGGCCTCCAGGGGGAGCTAAGGGTGCTATTTATTAGGCCACTCCTCACCATTGTGGGTAAACTGGGGGTCAGGCAGGAAGTTAGAACAGAAAGCTGACTGGGTTGGAACCAGGCAACACCTTGTGGCAGAGGGTGTTGTGGGAGAAGATTCGGTAGGGTCCCTGTCAGGGGTGGGATCCTGACAGAGGCCTGGCAACTTGAGACAACGTAACGGGACCGTGCCTGCTCAGCATAGCGGCGGTGCCCAAGGAGGGATTGGAAGCGAGATAGATTGTGCTGAGTGAGAAACGAGATCAAAGCAAGAAGGAGAATACCAGTAGCAGTCGTGCTGTGAGACCGAGGCAACATCCTACTGAGGCGCACAACCGGCGGCCGGAACGCCGAGGGAGTATTACAATATTCAGCTTCAGGCAATACTCTAAACCAACGGCAGGACAGTCAGTCTAAGGCGGGCTGTCTCACCTAAATCACCTATGCAGTCTTGGGGGGCAACTTGTGGAGAGGGGCGACTCTAGGGTCCCGGAAGAGCTCCGAGCCTACCCGTCATACGGGTGCCGTCCTAACCGTAAAATCAGGGAGGGACGGAGGATTAGCAGAACATCATCTAATCGAGTTGTGAGGGAACTTAAGAAACAGACACAACAGTTGTGGGGACTTTCCGTAAGCACAGCAGGGAAGGACCGCAACACCTAGCGCTAGAAGGAAGGCACAGATTTCCACCTGCTAAGAGAACACTGGAGGTGCCATTGGACCGGCCGGACTTGCGCAGCCTGGTTATCCGGATTCCGGACTGAGGACCCAGAGATCTTCAGTAAAGAGGTAAAGAGACTGCAACCTGGTGTCCTCGTTATTTACTACAACCTACACTGCACCGCAACACTACCATTCACATCTATCATTCACTGTATGCCCCTCGGCAGGGTCATGGACCGGGCCTAGCCACCGTGACAACCCTAGAGCAGAGCCTCAGAGGCCCGGTACCGGGTACCCCTCGGCCCTGCGGCAGTGGGGGCGCTACATTTTGGCGTCACGAACAGGATCCACTCAAGCCTGAAGAATCAGGTCATGTGTGCCTTGGAACTGTGATTTATCGTGCTTGGACTGTGCTTTATTACAAGGACTGTGTGTTGCCACTTGCCGCCAGAAGTTTTCGCCAAAACCGCCGCCATTACAGCGCTAAGGAGAGCGCAGGAGAAGAAGAAGGGCGTGGAAGTGGGCGTGAACAGGCTGAAGAGCGCGAAAGACAATGGCCGCCCAGTCTAAATATCTCAGCCCCTTGAGGACGTGTCCGTCAGCAGCCGAGATCCGCCTCCTGATCCTCAATGGTGGGCAGAGACAACGAAAACAAAACCGCCCACAAAGAAGAGAGCGGGAAAAGGACCAGGAAGAAGAAGTCAGCGACATGGAAGGCGCCATGGCCAACCGCCCGGAGCCGGAGCGTGGGGTCGGAGCCGAGGACTCCCCCAGCTACCCGGAGAGGCACCGCAGCCAGACCTCCACAGTTGACACTGACCTCCTGCAGACCGGAGTGGACGGGCTGATCCACCAACCCCTACAGACGCGGCTGAGCACTGAGGCCGGGTGGAAGAAGACCATCATCGGGAACCTCGCCAGATGTCTGTCGGCAGCCTCATCTGGTCCGGAGCAAGAAAGAAGTTCCAGCGCTTTGAAGCTGGAAAGCGGGACACTGCAAGCAGAGATGACAACGCCGCAGCGCGAGGCCCTGCAGCCAGCGTTCCAGACCCCAGCGGAGGCAGAGCAGACCGGCACCGGAGGAACCGCATCTGAAGCAGGTAGGAAGAATGACCCTGCCCTGATGATTGACACCACTCCAGTGACTGCTAGTGCCACCGCTCCTGACTCCGTTCCAGTGACTGATCTTGCAGCAGCGCTACCTGCTGCCCTGACTAAGACTACCTCTGAACCGACGAGTTCCGGCACTACTACTACAGAGTGCATTATCTCTACCACTGAACTTACTACCAAAATTGACATTCGAATCCAAACCCCGGGTGACCTGACTGCACCCGAGAGACCAACCACCAATACTGACGCCACATCAGCCGCGGACCAGGGGCCGAAGCCTGTACAGTCAGGAGATGTCCACTATCGGCTGATGTCTTGCAACCTGCTATGAGGATAAACCTCGGAAACCTGAAACCTGTAAATAGTTAACTGTTTGTTTTCCTGCTTTTTGCTACTTTAAAACCCGTCCAGGGTTAACTCTTAAAGGGATCCCTTTGTTTACCCGGGATCCCTTCCTCTGCTTTTTGCTTTTGTTTCCTGTTGAAAAGAACTGCTGGAATCATGAACAATGCATGATACAAACTGCTTGTAAATAGTTTGCCCCTTCTTAAAGGTGCTCCCTACTGGTTTTACTTAAGGAAGGACTCTTTGTGAAGATACCGCACCGGAGCCTTTGCTGAGTATGGACTGGTAGCTTGAGAAGATGTGCTACCTCATAAAGACTTGGTCCCCTCTTAAAGGGGATGTTCACTTGTTGCACTTAAAGAAAGGTATTGCTTTAAGACTGATAGATAGCAATAATGTCTTGACAAAAAAGAAAGTGATGATGATGCTTACATGTAAAGTTATATGTATCCAACTAGTTGAATGTAAGAAATGTTTGATAATGTTGATCGAAAAATGAGGACAGAAAGTGAACCCGTACGGGGTTAGTCAGTGAGTCCTCTTGGGAGCTATGTAAGGATGGCTCAGTGATTTCAAACTGAAAGTAAATGTTATGTTCTATACTGTGTATAGTAGTTGAAAAGGCAGTAGGCCCGGGCTGAACGGGGCGGTCCTGTAATAGAAAGGAGAGGCAGTAGGTCTGGAGCCGTTAGGACAGGCGGTCCTGCAGACATCAAGTAGGAGAATGTAGCACAGTTGCTTAAGCCTTATAATGTGTTATAAGAAGGTCTTTAGTGGATTCAGAATGTACATCCTTAAAGGCAGTGTTAACTTATTGTTCAAAGATTTGCACTAAGTAGAATACCCGGTTGGGTGAGAAAAGTTATTTATACTAAGTTATTCAAAGTATTTAACCATGTTTGTAACGTTCAAGTGTCCTCACCTCCCATAAAGGGAAGCTCTGTTCAAATATGCTTATTGTTATTGCACTCACAAAATTGTATGTCTTTTTGCTAACCTGTATTGTTGTTTTCTTCCCAGTCCCAGAGTACTGGATTTAACCGGGGGGGAGTGCAGCACCCCAGAGTCCTGGTCGTTGCAGTACTGTGGCTCCGCCGCTAAGGGGGGCTATGGTACGTCTGATGGCACTGAAGGAGTTCATCTGACCAGGTATCACAGACACCAATACATTTCACAGTCGGGCCTCCAGGGGGAGCTAAGGGTGCTATTTATTAGGCCACTCCTCACCATTGTGGGTAAACTGGGGGTCAGGCAGGAAGTTAGAACAGAAAGCTGACTGGGTTGGAACCAGGCAACACCTTGTGGCAGAGGGTGATGTGGGAGAAGATTCGGTAGGGTCCCTGTCAGGGGTGGGATCCTGACAGAGGCCTGGCAACTTGAGAGAACGTAACGGGACCGTGCCTGCTCAGCATAGCGGCGGTGCCCAAGGAGGGATTGGAAGCGAGATAGATTGTGCTGAGTGAGAAACGAGATCAAAGCAAGAAGGAGAATACCAGTAGGAGTCGTGCTGTGAGACCGAGGCAACATCCTACTGAGGCGCACAACCGGCGGCCGGAACGCCGAGGGAGTATTACAATATTCAGCTTCAGGCAATACTCTAAACCAACGGCAGGACAGTCAGTCTAAGGCGGGCTGTCTCACCTAAATCACCTATGCAGTCTTGGGGGGCAACTTGTGGAGAGGGGCAACTCTAGGGTCCCGGAAGAGCTCCGAGCCTACCCATCATACGGGTGCCGTCCTAACCGTAACATCAGGGAGGGACGGAGGATTAGCAGAACATCATCTAATCGAGTTGTGAGGGAACTTAAGAAACAGACACAACAGTTGTGGGGACTTTCCGTAAGCACAGCAGGGAAGGACCGCAACACCTAGCGCTAGAAGGAAGGCACAGATTTCCACCTGCTAAGAGAACTCTGGAGGTGCCATTGGACCGGCCGGACTTGCGCAGCCTGGTTATCCGGATTCCGGACTGAGGACCCAGAGATCTTCAGTAAAGAGGTAAAGAGACTGCAACCTGGTGTCCTCGTTATTTACTACAACCTACACTGCACCGCAACACTACCATTCACATCTATTATTCACTGTACGCCCCTCGGCAGGGTCACGGATCGGGCCTAGCCACCGTGACAACCCTAGAGCAGAGCCTCAGAGGCCCGGTACCGGGTACCCCTCGGCCCTGCGGCAGTGGGGGCCCTACATCATTATCTCAGTAAATTAGAATAATTAGCAAAAAACATCTGCATAGGCTTCCCAAGCATTTAAAAAGTTCCCTAAGTCTGTTTCAGTAGGCGCCACAATCATGAGCAAGACTTCTGACTTGACAGATGTCCAGATGACAGTCATTGACACACTCCACAAGGAGGGAAAGCCACAAAAGGTAATTGCTAAAGAATCTGGCTGTTCACAGAGTGCTGTATCCATGCATATTAATGGAAACTTGAGTGCATGGAAAAAGTGTGGTAGAAAGAGGTGCACAAGCAACCGGGATAACCGCAGCCTTGAAAGGATTATTAAGAAAAGGCCATTCAAAAATTTGGGGGATATTCACAAGGAGTGGACTGCTGCTGGAGTCATTGCTTCAAGAGCCACCACACACAGACGTATCCAGGACATGGGCTACAAGTGTCTCATTCCTTGTGTCAAGCCACTAATGACAAATATTCAACACCAGAAGCGTCTTACCTGGGCCAATGAGAAAAAGAACTGGACTGTTGCTCAGTGGTCCAAGGTGTTGTTTTCAGATGAAAGTAAATTTTCATTTGGAAATCAAGGTCCCAGAGTATGGAGGAAGAGTGGAGAGGCACACAGTCCAAGCTGCTTATGGTCTAGTGTGAAGTTTCCAAAATCAGTGATAGTTTGGGGAGCCATGTTATCTGCAGGTGTAGGTTCACTGTGTTTTATCAAGACCAAAGTCAGTGCAGCCGTCTACCAGGTAATTTGTACTTCATGGTTCCCTCTGCCGACAAGCTTTTTGGATATGGAAATGTAATTCTCCAGCAGGACTTGACACCTATCCACATTGCCAAAAGTACCAATACCTGGTTTAAAAACAACAGTATCACTGTGCTTGATTGGCTAACAAAGTCACCTGACCTTAGTCCCATTGAGAATCTATGGGACATTGTCAAGAGGAAGATGAGTGACTCCAGACCCAACAACACAAACTCTATATAATATATGAGTTTCACTTTTTGTAAGAACTGAAATAAATTAACTTTTTGATGATATTCTAATTTTGTGAGAAGCACCTGTATGAAAACAAACGCAAGTAAACTAATTTACTTAACAGGTGCAAAAATGGTGCAGAAAATCTGCAACATCAAAAACTCACCAAAAGCTCATTGTGGGAATGTAGTTTAGTATTCAGCAGAACAAAATTGATTTTCTTAAAGGAGTCATCTAACAACTAGGGTTGAGCGAAATGGATTGGACAAATTCAAAAATCGCCGACTTTCAGCAAAGTCCTAGTGTGGGATCGGCCATGCGGTCGGCAATCAGTGCGCCAAAGTCGCATTTCGTATGACGCGTTTAGCGCCATTTTTCAGCCAATGAAGGAGGACGCAGAGTGTGGGCAGCGTGATGACATAGGTCTCGGTCCCCATCATCTTAGAGAAGGGCATGACAGTGATTGGCTTGCTTTCTGCGGCATCACAGGGGCTATAAAGGGGCGTGCACGCCGACCGCCATCTTATTTCTGCCGATCTTAGCATAGAGAGAGATTGCTGCAGCTTCATCAGAAGAAGGGATATAGTTAGGGAGGGAAGATTAACCCCCAAACTGCTTGTGCTGTAGTGATTTCCACTGTCCAACACCACCTTTGCAGGGACAGTGGAGGCTATATTTTTGTGCATCAGCTCTGTAGCTTATTAGGCTGCCTTATAAGGCTCCCTGATAGCTGCATTGCTGTTTGCACGCTGCTGGGCAAACCAACTGCTTTTTTAAAAGCAAAAATCCTGTTGCTCCTTTCTGCACAGTTAACTTGTTTATTTGTCCACACTTTTGTGTGCAGCAGTCCTTTTTATTGCTGCCATACTTGTCCTGAGATCATTGTAGGGAGATTGAAATTGTACTACAGTCCTTGTATTTTTTCATATATCAGCCAGCCACTTTCTGCCACTTACATTGCGTTGTTTTATACACTGGGCCTCAGTTTTGGTTCAGTCTCCCCAAAAAAAAGGGAGATTCAAATTCTCACAAGGTGGATATATTTCAGTCCTGTTAGTTTGTCGCATATGAGCTAGCCACTTTCTGCCACTTACATTGCGTTGTTTTATACACTGGGCCTCAGTTTTGATTCAGTCTCCAAAAAAAAAAAGGGAGATTCAAATTCTCACAAAGTGGATATATTTAAAGTCCTGTTAGTTTGTCGTATATCAGCCAGCCACTTTCTGCCACTTACATTGTGTTGTTTTATAAACTGGGCCTCAGTTTTTTCTTCAGTCTCAAAAAAAAAAGGGAGATTCAATTTCTCGCAAAGTGGATATATTTCAGTCCTGTTAGTTTGTCGTATATCAGCCAGCCACTTTCTGCCACTTACATTGCGCTGTTTTATACACTGGGCCTGAGTTTTGGTTCATTCTCCAAAAAAAAAGGGAGATTTAAATTCTCAACAAGTTTATATACACCTTCTACCATGTTTTACAGTACCATATAACGGTTGTTATTTTGGTTAGATTTTCCAAAAAATGAGGAAGTTTGGTGGAAGAGCCCGTGGGCGTAGGTTGCCAGCTGGTACTGATGGTGGTGGTGGTGCATCTGGTGTTAGTGGCAAAAGGACAATAGCACCTAAGGCTGGAGGTGTTAAGCCAGCGTCATCGTCTGGCTACACAAGGCCTCGAAGGCTCCCTTATCTGGGAGTAGGAAAACAGCTTTTAAAGCCGGAGCAGCAGGAAAAAGTTTTGGCTTTCCTTGCTGACTCAGCCTCTAGCTCTTTCGCCTCCTCTTCAGAAAGTTCCAAATATAAAAGCAGCAAGTCGTCAGTGGCTGCTCCCCGTCAGGAACAAGACGTTTCCTTGTGTCCTTCACCCAAACCAAAAGTGAAGGATGCATCAGGCAACACTACAGGTTACTCCATGGAGCTCTTTACACATACCATGCCTGGGTTAGAAAGGGAAATTGTTAACTGCCCATTACAAGATGAATTGGACATGGAGTGCACTGATGCACAGCCACAGCTAGATTGTGATGCTGTTCCATTGACTCAGATCACTACATTACCCTCGCAGTGTACTGAGCCAGAATCTGACCCTGATGAGACTATGGTGCCCCGTCCCGAATGCTATAGCACCTTACACAGTGACACAGAGGAAGGTGCACATGACATTGAAGAGGAGGTGATAGATGACCCAGTTGTTGACCCAGATTGGCAGCCATTGGGGGAAGAGGGTGCCGCTGCCAGTAGCTCAGAAGTGGAGGAAGATGAGCCGCAGCAGCCATCTACATCGCAACAGCTGTCATCTGGCAGGCCCGTATCAGGCCAAAAACGTTTGTCAAAAACAAAAACAGTTTTAGGACAGCGTGGCCATCCGGTGAAAGTAGCACAGCGTGCAATGCATGAAAAGGTATTCCATAGTAGGAAGAGTGTAGTTTGGCAATTTTTTAACCAAGATCCGAATGATCAGTGCAAAGTTATCTGTAAGAAATGCTCAAAGACCTTTAGCAGAGGGAAGAATCTTCAAAATTTAAATACAATGTGCATGCTTGGACATTTGACCAGCATGCACTTGCAAGCTTGGACTAACTACCAAACGTCCCGTACCGTTGGTGCACCTGCTCAGAATGAAGGTAGTCAGCAACGCTACATTGCTTCCCTCACTGTAAGCCCACCAGTTAGGACACCACTAGCAGCAAATGTGGAGGTATCGTCGCAAGGCCAAAGCAGTCAGGGAATCACAAGGTTCTTGGTATGAAACACTGTATGTAGGCTAACATCAAGAATACCATCACCAACCCTCTCTCAATCCGCCATGTCCACCATCCCCACCGCTAGTTCCACCATTTGCAGCTCTCCAGTCCAGCTCACCCTACAAGAGACTCTCGTTAGGAAAAGAAAGTACTCATCCTTTCATCCACGTAAACAGGGTTTGAACGCCCACATTGCTATACTAATCTCGTTAGAGATGATGCCCTACAAGTTGGTTGAAAGCGAAGCTTTCAAAGACCTGATGGCCTATGCAGTACCACGCTATGACCTACCCAGTTGGCACTTCTTTGCGAGAAAAGCCATCCCAGCCCTCCACGAGCATGTCAAAGACCGCATTGTCCATGCACTGAGGCAATCAGTCAGTGGAAAGGTGCACCTCACAACAGATGCATGGACCAATAGGCATGGCCAGGGACGTTATGTGTCCATCACGGTGCACTGGGTTAATGTGGTGGATGCAGGGTCCACAGGGGACAGCCATAGTGGGACAGTTCTGCCTAGCCCACGGTCTAGGAAACAGTTGGCTGTAGGCATTCGCCACCCCTCCTCCTCCTCTTTAAGCGAAAGCTCTTCCACACAGCGCAGTCGCACGACAACTCCATCCGCAGCTGCCAGTGTTGCACACGAGGTGTCCCATTATCGAACAGCTAGTGGTAAGCGTCAGCAGGCTGTGTTACAAATGAAGTGTTTGGGCGACAACAGACACACCGCAGAAGTACTGGCCGAGTACTTGCAGCAAGAAACTCAGTCATGGATGGGCAGTGTGCATCTTGAGGCAGGCAAGTGTTGTGAATTCCGTTCTTGAACTCCCTCCTGTGGTCATGAATGGTACTTCGGTGAGTTCTGTCCGTGGGCTCCCTCTGGTGGCTGTGAGTGGAGCTGCTGGTTCTGAGATTCCTTCTCCAGCTGCCCTCGTTTGGGGCTAGTCTGATTCTCTATTTAACTCCACTCAGATCGTTACTCCATGCCAGCTGTCAATGTTCTAGTACTGGTTCAGATCTCTCCTGGATCTTTCTGAGGACCTGTCTACTCCAGCACAAGCTAAGTTCCTGCTTGTTCATTTGTTACATATGGTTTTTCTTGCTAAGTTCTAGTCCAGCTTGCTATCATGAAACTACCTGGCTAGCTGGAAGCTCTGGGGGTGCAGAGTGGCACCACCGCATCGTGAGTCGGTGCGGGGGTATTTTTTGCACACTCTGCGTGGTTTTTGTAGCTTTTTGTGTTGACCGCAAAGATCCCTTTTCTATCCTCAATCTGTTTAGTTAGACTGGCCTCTCTTTGCTAAAACCTATTTCATCCTGTGTTTGTGATTTCCTCTTATCTCACAGTCAATACTTGTGGGGGGGCTGCTTTTACCTTTGGGGAAATTTCTCTGAGGCAAGTAAGGCTTTGTTTCCTTTCTTTAGGGGTAGTTAGCTCTTAGGCTGTGAAGAGGCGTCTAGGCAGAGTCAGGCATGCTCCACGGCTGTTTCTAGTTGTGTTGATAGGAGTAGGGTTTGCGGTCAGCAGAGTTCCCATTTCCCCAGAGCTCGTCCTGATTCCGTGTTTAACTATCAGGTCATTCCTGGTGCACCTAACCACCAGGTCCATAACAGGCAAGGTAGTCAGTGATAATGGAAGGAATTTTATGGCTGCCATAGCCCTTTCAGAACTGAAACACATACCTTGCCTGGCTCACACCTTGAACCTGGTGGTGCAGTGCTTCCTCAAAAATTATCCGGAGTTACCAGCCCTGCTCCTGAAGGTGCGAAGACTTTGCTCGCACATCCGCTGGTCGCCCGTACACTCCAGCCGTATGCAGAACCATCAGTGATCGCTGACTCTTCCCCAGCACTGCCTAATAATCGACGTTGCAACAAGGTGGAACTCCACACTGCACATGGTTCAGAGTCTGTGCGAACAGAGGCGTGCTGTAATTAATTTGTGGGAGGATACACATACACGGGCAGGCACTTGGATGGCAGACATGGAGTTGTCTGGTGTGCAGTAGTCGAAGCTACAAGACCTCTGTCAAGTCCTTCAGTGTTTTGAGGAATGCACACAGCTGGTAAGTGCAGACGATGCCATCATAAGCATGAGCATCCCACTAATGCGTCTGCTGATGCAAAGTTTGAAGCACATTAAGGAGCAGGCGTCTGCAGCCAAGGAGGAGGGAAGCCTTGATGATAGTCGTCAGCCATTGTCTGCTCAGGGAACTCTCCTGGACGAGGTGGCAGACGAAGAGGAGGAGGAGGAGGAGGAGGATGATGGGGATGAATATTTATGGGAGGAGGATGGTTCTCAGGGGGCAATAGAAACTGGTTGCGTTGCAAGGTCAGGTACAGGGTTTTTGCGGGACACAAGTGATGTTCATTTGCAAGAAAGTGCTCCTCAACCCAGCACAAGCAGTGAATTGACACCTGGAACATTGGCCCACATGGCTGAGTATGCCTTGCGTATCCTAAAAAGGGACCCCCGCATTATCAAAATGATGATCGATGACGATTACTGGTTGGCCTGCCTCCTGGATCCACGATATAAAGGAAAATTACAAAATATCATGCCACATGAGAACCTTGAGCAAATATTGGCTACCAAACAAGCAACTCTTGTAGACCGTTTGGTTCAGGCATTCCCAGCACACAGCGGTGGTGATGGTTCTCACACGAGCTGTAGGGGGCAACATGGCAGAGGTGTTAGAGGTGCACAAATCTGAAGTGGCGTTGGACAGAGGGGTTTTATGACCAGGTTGTGGAGTGATTTCGCAATGACCGCTGACACGACAGGTACTGCTGCATCGATTCAAAGTGACAGGAGACAGCATTTGTCCAGTATGGTTACGAACTACTTTTCCTCCCTTATTGATGTTCTCCCTCACAGGTCATTCCCCTCTGATTACTGGGCATCTAAAATAGACACCTGGCCTGAATTGGCAGAATATGCATTACAGGAGCTCGCTTGCCCTGCTGCTAGTGTGCTATCAGAAAGAGTATTGAGTGCTGCTGGTTCAATACTAACCGAAAAAAGGACATGTCTGGCTACCCGAAATTTTGATGATCTAACCTTCATTAAAATGAACCAATCATGGATTTCAAATTATTTTGCCCCACCTTCCCCTGCTGACACGTAGCTTGCCTGAAAAATGTCTTGCTTTTGGCCTCCTCTTACTGAATTCTCCAATTACTCCATTTGCAGCTGAATGTCCACCATAGGCCATTTTTATACCTCCCTAAATGGGCTGACTCCCCACACAGGGCCATGGTTACCACCTGGCGCAAGCACCCGTGCGAGTGCCGTTTGCCTGGACAGGTGGGTGTGCCCACTCTTGGGCGCCGGCACTGGCACAGGGTCCCTCATAGTACAATGAAGTGTCTCTGACGGTGGTGGTGCACAACCAACGTCAGACACACCGTCGTAATATGAGGGGCCCTGTGCCAGTACCGCCGCCCACGAGAGAGTGTTCCCCCCAGCTCGAACAGTGCTCTACCACTTACAATACTTACCTCTCCCTGCTCTACCACTGTGTAGTATGTGCTGTTAAATCCTTCAATGGCACTGCCAATACAAATTTGTTGAAATGATAGATGATAGTTAAAATATACAGGGGCCCTCAATCTGTTTAGTTAGACTGGCCTCTCTTTGCTAAAACCTATTTCATCCTGTGTTTGTGATTTCCTCTTATCTCACAGTCAATACTTGTGGGGGGGCTGCTTTTACCTTTGGGGAAATTTCTCTGAGGCAAGTAAGGCTTTGTTTCCTTTCTTTAGGGGTAGTTAGCTCTTAGGCTGTGAAGAGGCGTCTAGGCAGAGTCAGGCATGCTCCACGGCTGTTTCTAGTTGTGTTGATAGGAGTAGGGTTTGCGGTCAGCAGAGTTCCCATTTCCCCAGAGCTCGTCCTGATTCCGTGTTTAACTATCAGGTCATTCCTGGTGCACCTAACCACCAGGTCCATAACAGGCAAGGTAGTCAGTGATAATGGAAGGAATTTTATGGCTGCCATAGCCCTTTCAGAACTGAAACACATACCTTGCCTGGCTCACACCTTGAACCTGGTGGTGCAGTGCTTCCTCAAAAATTATCCGGAGTTACCAGCCCTGCTCCTGAAGGTGCGAAGACTTTGCTCGCACATCCGCTGGTCGCCCGTACACTCCAGCCGTATGCAGAACCATCAGTGATCGCTGACTCTTCCCCAGCACTGCCTAATAATCGACGTTGCAACAAGGTGGAACTCCACACTGCACATGGTTCAGAGTCTGTGCGAACAGAGGCGTGCTGTAATTAATTTGTGGGAGGATACACATACACGGGCAGGCACTTGGATGGCAGACATGGAGTTGTCTGGTGTGCAGTAGTCGAAGCTACAAGACCTCTGTCAAGTCCTTCAGTGTTTTGAGGAATGCACACAGCTGGTAAGTGCAGACGACGCCATCATAAGCATGAGCATCCCACTAATGCGTCTGCTGATGCAAAGTTTGAAGCACATTAAGGAGCAGGCGTCTGCAGCCAAGGAGGAGGGAAGCCTTGATGATAGTCGTCAGCCATTGTCTGCTCAGGGAACTCTCCTGGACGAGGTGGCAGACGAAGAGGAGGAGGAGGAGGAGGAGGATGATGGGGATGAATATTTATGGGAGGAGGATGGTTCTCAGGGGGCAATAGAAACTGGTTGCGTTGCAAGGTCAGGTACAGGGTTTTTGCGGGACACAAGTGATGTTCATTTGCAAGAAAGTGCTCCTCAACCCAGCACAAGCAGTGAATTGACACCTGGAACATTGGCCCACATGGCTGAGTATGCCTTGCGTATCCTAAAAAGGGACCCCCGCATTATCAAAATGATGATCGATGACGATTACTGGTTGGCCTGCCTCCTGGATCCACGATATAAAGGAAAATTACAAAATATCATGCCACATGAGAACCTTGAGCAAATATTGGCTACCAAACAAGCAACTCTTGTAGACCGTTTGGTTCAGGCATTCCCAGCACACAGCGGTGGTGATGGTTCTCACACGAGCTGTAGGGGGCAACATGGCAGAGGTGTTAGAGGTGCACAAATCTGAAGTGGCGTTGGACAGAGGGGTTTTATGACCAGGTTGTGGAGTGATTTCGCAATGACCGCTGACACGACAGGTACTGCTGCATCGATTCAAAGTGACAGGAGACAGCATTTGTCCAGTATGGTTACGAACTACTTTTCCTCCCTTATCGATGTTCTCCCTCACAGGTCATTCCCCTCTGATTACTGGGCATCTAAAATAGACACCTGGCCTGAATTGGCAGAATATGCATTACAGGAGCTCGCTTGCCCTGCTGCTAGTGTGCTATCAGAAAGAGTCTTGAGTGCTGCTGGTTCAATACTAACCGAAAAAAGGACATGTCTGGCTACCCGAAATTTTGATGATCTAACCTTCATTAAAATGAACCAATCATGGATTTCAAATTATTTTGCCCCACCTTCCCCTGCTGACACGTAGCTTGCCTGAAAAATGTCTTGCTTTTGGCCTCCTCTTACTGAATTCTCCAATTACTCCATTTGCAGCTGAATGTCCACCATAGGCCATTTTTATACCTCCCTAAATGGGCTGACTCCCCACACAGGGCCATGGTTACCACCTGGCGCAAGCACCCGTGCGAGTGCCGTTTGCCTGGACAGGTGGGTGTGCCCACTCTTGGGCGCCGGCACTGGCACAGGGTCCCTCATAGTACAATGAAGTGTCTCTGACGGTGGTGGTGCACAACCAACGTCAGACACACCGTCGTAATATGAGGGGCCCTGTGCCAGTACCGCCGCCCACGAGAGAGTGTTCCCCCCAGCTCGAACAGTGCTCTACCACTTACAATACTTACCTCTCCCTGCTCTACCACTGTGTAGTATGTGCTGTTAAATCCTTCAATGGCACTGCCAATACAAATTTGTTGAAATGATAGATGATAGTTAAAATATACAGGGGCCCTGGCCTACATTTAGACCACTTTCCGCCTACTACCACTGTCTGCTACTCAGCAGAGGAGCCCACCCCTGTACCCAGCTATGCCACCTGTTTATTTATGAACAATTTTTTGGCAGACGTTTTGCCCACTTTATTATTTGGGCCTACTAACTGTCTCTGCCACTCATTACAGTTGTCCTCCACTGAACAAAGCAATGCCGCCTGTTTAGTCCTGTTACCAATTTTGAACTGCATTTAGCCCACTTTATTATTTGGGCCTTCTAACTGTGTCTGCCACTCATTACAGTTGTCCTCCACTGAATAAAGCAATGCCGCCTGTTTAGTCCTGTTACCAATTTTGAACTGCATTTAGGCTACTTTATTATTTGGGCCTACTAACTGTGTCTGCCACTCATTACAGTTGTCCTCAACTGAACAAAGCAATGCCACCTGTTTAGTCATGTTACCAATTTTGAACTGCATTTAGGCTACTTTATTATTTGGGCCTACTAACTGTGTCTGCCACTCATTACAGTTGTCCTCCACTGAACAAAGCAATGCCGCCTGTTTAGTCCTGTTACCAATTTTGAACTGCATTTAGGCTACGTTATTATTTGAGCCTACTAACTGTGTCTGCCACTCATTACAGTTGTCCTCCACTGAACAAAGCAATGCCGCCTGTTTAGTCCTGTTACCAATTTTGAACTGCATTTAGCCCACTTTATTATTTGGGCCTATATCTGAGTTTCCTCCTCATCCTGCCCATTGCCCAGCCACTGCTAGATAAGTCTGCTGGTACATTGACCCAGACCACTACATTCCCCTTGCACAGCCAGAATCTGACCCTGCTGAAAGTCAGGATCCCCTTCCCGCATACTATACCACCTTACACGGGGACAAAGAGGAAGGTGCAGATGAAAGTGCAGGTTCCTTCATTGGGTCGGGGGGCATACTCGTTGGCGACGTCACTGGCACAGGGCCTCTCATAGTATGCAAAAGTGTCTCTGCTGGTGAGAGGCGCCACCCGCCGTCAAATACACGCCCGTCCTATGAGGGGCCCTGTGCCAGTGCCAATGCCAACGAGTGAGCCCCCCCTGCTTGCTCAGGATCACAGCACTTACAAAGTTGAAATACTTACCTCTCCCTGCTCCACCGCCGTGACGTATTCCGCATCTCCTGGGCCCACGAAAATCTTGAGCCTGCCCTACCCCCCCACAACTTTAGCCAAATGAACCCCAGTTTTCAATGCCTAACTATTATTATAAAGTAAATTAAGATTGACAAGCTTCAGTAATAAGAATTTATGTTTTTGGCATTAAAATGGGCACTGTAGGTTTTCCTGTCCTCCACTCACTGCCGACTTTGATTCCCCATTGACTTGCATTGGGTTTCGTGTTTCAGTCGGTCCCCGACTTTTCACAATAATCGGCCGATTTCACCCGACCCGACTTTTCACAAAGTCGGGTTTCGCGAAACCCGACTCGATCCCAAAAAAGTAAAAGTCGCTCGACTCAACTAACAACAACCACCCCTGTCCATATGCCATATTAAATGTTTTTCCTATAAAAAAATATGCTTCAGCTTTAAACAGCTTTACTAATAAAATTCTATTAGGATGGTTTGCCTATCAGGGGTGGACATACCGCATGTGCAGCCGCAACGGGGTCTGGAGGTTATGGGGGGCCCTTGCAGAGTGGCTAACACTGAGGGCAATCTGGCCTGTTTCTCTGGGACCAAGGTTGCGGCGGGCCCCCTGGCCAGATTGCCTTAATGTGCGGCAGACAGGGAGTGATCCCTGCAGCTCCACTGCCTACAGGAGAAAATGACAGAAAAGCAGAGCTGCTGGGATCTGTCCTGTCCTGTGCTTCTTGCCCACGCTTCCTGTCTGACACAGCCATGCAGCTGGATGATGTCAGCAGTCAACACGCTCCTGTGTCAGATAGAAAGCTGCCAGCGATTAAGGTACTGCAGCTGCGGAGAGGTGAGTGTGTGTGTGTCTGCTTTAAAGTGTGTGTAATACTGATGGACTGTAGGGCTGCTTTATAGTGTGTGTGTTTTTGTGTAGTTGTGAGTGTGTTGGCAATTTTGGGGGTGGTGATGGAGGTGGGGGAGAAGGCAATGATGGAGGTGGTGAGAAGGCAATGATGAAGATGAGGGAGAGGGCAATCATGGGGTGGTGGGAAAGAACAATGATTGGGGTGGTGGAGAGGGCAATAATGGAGGTGGTGGGAGAGAACAATGATTGGGGTGGTGGAGAGGGTAATGATGGAGGTGGGGAGAGGGCAAGGATTATGTTGGTGGAGAGGGCAATGATGGAGGTGGTGGGGGAGAACAATGATTGGGGTGGTGGCGGAGAACAATGATTGGGGTGGTGGGGGAGAACAGCAATTGGGGTGGTGGAGAAGGTAATGATGGAGGTTGAGGACAGGGAAATGATTAGGGTGATGGAGAGGGCAATGATGAGGTGGTGAAGGAGAACAATGATTGGTGTGATGTAGAGGGCAATGATGGAGGTGGGGGAGAAGGCAATGATGGAGATGGTGGGGAGAACAATGATTGGGGTGGTGGAGATGGTAATTATGAAGATGGGGAGAAGGCAATCATGGGGTGGTATGGGAGAACAATAATTGGGGTGTTAGAGAAGGCAATGATGAAGGTGATGTGAAGAGCAATGATTGGGGTGGTGGAGAGTTCAATGATTGGAGTGGTGGAGAGGGCAATGATTGGGGTGGTGGAGAGGATAATGATGGAGGTGGTGGAGAGGGCAATGATGGGGTGGTGGAGAGTGCAACAATGGGGTGGTGGAGAGAGCAATTATGATGGTGGTGGAGAGGGCAATGATGGGGGTGGTCGAGAGGGCATTGATGAGGGTGGTGGAGAGGGCAACGATGGGGGTGGTGAAAAAGGCAATGATGGAGGTGGTGAAGATGGCAATGATGAGGGGGTGGGTACGGCAATGATGGAGGTGGGAAGAGGACAATGATGGGATGCAGGGGGGACAATGAGGGATGTGGTGGATTGGGATGGGAGAAAGGGGGACTTAGATATAGATATAAAATTAATTGGGTGGTGGAGGAGGGTGCTAAGCTCCTGATAGTGTCCTCCTCCATCTCACAATTCATTGTGATGCTACCGGGACTCAAAACTTATTGAGGGGGGGTAGGAGAGGAGACGATAAGGTGCATAGGACCCTTTATAATAAATTGAAAGGTGGGAGAAGAAGCTGTCTGGGACTTGTAATGAATTGGGAGGTGGCAGAGAATGCTCAGTACCTGATAGCGTCTTCTCCCACCCCCAAATTCATTATGATGCTATCAAGGACTTATAATGAATTGAGGGGTCAAAGGACAGGTACTAAGGCTATGTGCACATGTTCGGGATTTTCAGGAGAAAATTCTGCTGCACATCCTAATGTGTTGCAGGAAGAAAGTTGCATAAAATACATTTCTTTTTTTGCACATTTTTCCCATGCTTACGTAATTTTCCCCAAAAGTATGCGTGAAATACACTGCAAGAATTGACATTATGCAGATTTTAATCTGCTGCAAATCTGCAAGGAAAAAATAAGCAACGTGTGCATGAGACTTCAGCGATCTCATTAAGTGTTCTTTTACTGTAAAACTTTGCATATTTTCCATGTGCACATACAGTTGTGGCCAAAAATATTGACACCCCTGCAATTCTGTCAGATAATATTCAGTTTCTTCCTGAAAATGATTGCAAACACAAATTCTTTGGTATTATTATCTTCATTTAATCTGTCTTAAATGAAAAAACACAAAAAGAATTGTCCTAAAGCCAAATTGGATATAATTCCACACCAAACATAAAAAAGGGGTTGAACAAAAGTATTGGCACTGTTCGAAAAATCATGTGATGCTTCTCTAATTTGTGTAATTAACAGCACCTGTAACTTACCTGTGGCATCTAACAGGTGTTGGCAATAACTAAATCACACTTGCAGCCAGTTGACATGGATTAAAGTTGACTCAACCTCTGTCCTGTGTCCTTGTGTGTACCACATTCAGCATGGAGAAAAGAAAGAAAACCAAAGAACTGTCTGAGGACTTGAGAAACCAAATTGTGAGGAAGCATTAGCAATCTCAAGGCTACAAGTCCATCTCCAAAGACCTGAATGTTCCTGTATCTACCGTGTGCATCAAGAAGTTTAAAGCCCATGGTACTGTGGCTAACCTCCCTAGATGTGGACGGAAAAGAAAAATTGACAAGAGATTTCAACGCAAGATTGTGCGGATGTTGGATAAAGAACCTCGACTAACATCCAAACAAGTTCAAGCTGCCCTGCAGTCCGAGGGTACAACAGTGTCAACCCGTACTATCCGTCGGCGTCTGAATGAAAAGGGACTGTATGGTAGGAGACCCAGGAAGACCCCACTTCTTACCCCGAGACATAAAAAAGCCAGGCTGGAGTTTGCCAAAACGTACCTGAAAAAGCCTAAAACGTTTTGGAAGAATGTTCTCTGGTCAGATGAGACAAAAGTAGAGCTTTTTGGGCAAAGGCATCAACATAGAGTTTACAGGAGAAAAAAAGAGGCATTCAAAGAAAAGAACACTGTCCCTACAGTCAAACATGGCAGAGGTTCCCTGATGTTTTGGGGTTGCTTTGCTGCCTCTGGCACTGGACTGCTTGACAGTGTGCATTGCATTATGAAGTCTGAAGACTACCAACAAATTTTGTAGCATAATGTAGGGCCCAGTGTGAGAAAGCTGGGTCTCCCTCAGAGGTCATGGGTCTTCCAGCAGGACAATGACCCAAAACACACTTCAAAAAGCACTAGAAAATGGTTTGAGAGAAAGCACTGGAGACTTCTAAGGTGGCCAGCAATGAGTCCAGACCTGAATCCCATAGAACACCTGTGGAGAGATCTAAAAATGGCAGTTTGGAGAAGGCACCCTTCAAATATCAGGGACCTGGAGCAGTTTGCCAAAGAAGAATGGTCTAAAATTCCAGCAGAGCATTGTAAGAATGACTGACTAATAAAATGACTGCTGGTGAATAGATGGCTAGTCCATCAGCTCATCCATTAGAAAAGAAGCTTTCTCATGCTCAATCAGCCATCATTGAATTATATTTCTAACAAGACAGGACGGTATGGAATAAAGACGGGGCACTATAAATAATCCAATATGTTAGGGACGGTGCTGTACATAACAAGAGAGGGCACTATATATATATATATATATATATATATATATATATATATATATATATATATATATATATAGCCACACATATATAGCTTTGTCGCCATAAAAGGAGGGGGCCCAGACACATATCTTGCACAAGGGCTCCAAGGTGTCAGTGTCCGCCCTGGCGCCTAACTTAGGAAGCTGATCTATCCCTAGTCCCAGTAGTTTTGCCTCCGGTTCTGTGCTTTTCTTATGTTGACACATTATTAAAGCAGTGGGTAAAGTGGGCCTGCAAACTGCTTATTTAAAAAAGCACCCCTTCCATCAAAGTTTTTATCGTCTTAATATATTTCATTCATCTGATTATTAAGCACTGACATCATCTGATTAAAAACTGACTAGCTGAATCCTTCTAAGCTCTATGTAGAAACAGGATGTCAATTTTCCCTGTATGAGTCATACATCACTGAAAAGACAATGGCAGGGGGAGGAGGGAGCAGGAGTCAGGAGATGAGGAGGGGAATCATAAATGTAGGGACAGGAAACTTCCTATTTCTACATAGATCAGAGAAAAGAGAAGAATTAACTGGAAAGAAAGGCGAAAAAATAGTTTGTAAGTACACATGACTATATAATATGATGTCTGCAATACTGTTAATTAAGAGGATACAACTTTTGATGGGAGTGCTTCTTTAAACATCTGCACTTGTTGAGGACCTGATGTGCACTGGTTGAGGACCTGATGTGCACTTGTTGAGTAACGGAATGCAGTGTTAATTGGATAATACAACAGTCTATTAGAAAATGCGAGCACTCACCATCCGCTAAAATCCACTTCTTTATTATGACATGTAGTCAAAAGGCAGGACGAATCAGGGAACAAACGTGATTCCACAAGACGACAGCCGTTTTCGTGCTCGCATTTTCTAATAGACTGTTGTACTTCAAGTTTGGATTTTTTCATGGAGAGCACCTGATATCTGCATGGGCATTTACGCATGATGAGGACATAGAATAAGTGTGTGCAGGTGACATAAACCAGCTGTTGGTGCGGCTCCTTGCTCTCTTTTTTTCCCATTTATTGGATAATGGGAACGCCTGGCCTCATAGAGCTATAGTATAGCGTTTTATAATTTGTTATTGGATAAAGCTGAAGTATATTTCTTCACACTTAATTTTGCATTTTACTTACAAAGAAAATGTGGTTAAACGCAAAGATAAAAGTTGATGACAGTGGTGAGGGAAGGGTTTGGTTGCCTCATCATAAAGCCACTAATCAATGAAGCTTTAAAGGAAACTTGTCAGTCGATTCATACTGCAAAAACCACCAGCTGGTCTCTCCCATTTGCGTACATCTAGAGAAACCTGCCAATTAACTAGAGCGGTGAAGGAAAGAAGCTGGCCTGGGACAGCACTGGACTAGTCACGTCTCCACCTTGTGTCCCCAACCAGATCACTAAACTGTGTTTCCAGGTTGTCCCTCATGACAGCACCACAAGGAGGTTGCCCTTCATATCCTTGATAGGGACAGGAACACAGAAGAGGTTAAATAGCCCCTCCCCACCTCCACCCTTCAGTGTTTTTCCTGTCCCTATCAGGGACAGATGCAGGAGAGAGTTCTCCAGAAGATCAGATTTACCTGATACCGGAGTCAGGTCTCGGTAGAGCAGACGCTCCTGAGTGCGGTCCTATCCTCCTGGAGGGGGCTCTGGCCGCGGGAGTCTCGTAGTTGCAGGATACCAAGTCCCCAAGTTGCAGGATACCGATGGAGGTCCCTCCGCGACTAGGTAGAGCTGTGTGCTCCCATGGGCTGCCTCATCCCTTCACAAAAGGGGCTGAGGCAGCAGCTGCTGCTGCGGTGTCAGGCGCTTCCTCGGGCTCCATGTACGGCCGGTGCTAGCGTCGTTCCCCGGACTTCCGGTCCGGCACTCCGGGTTGGAGGGCGCCGATGACGACTACTGGGGGGGCGTGGCCGGATTCCCGGGGTCGGCGGCCCTGGTGGATTTCCGGGTACACCAGGGAGCTATGGCGGAAAACAGAAGCCTGTACAGGATGGCGACAGGATTAGGCGCCAGGATCTAGGTCAAAGGCTGGTCGGCGTGCGTTCCAGATGACGCATGCGCATTACAGCTGGGGACCTGAAATCACCATAGATGCCAGTAGCTGAGCTCAGAAGGAGGACGAATCAGATGGATTATGACTAATGATGGACAACTGACAGCACACTTGACTTAGTAAGATGGAAGGTGCTAGTCGTCCAGACGTCCAATCCTTAGAGCTGTCCACGGACCATGTGAGTAGAATGTGGTGTGGGATACATTACAGGGCTTTAGATCCATAGCTACAGGGATTTCCTTTACATTTGTAGGACAAGGACATTCCCAAACGGTCAACTGTTAAGAAAAGGACTATCAGATGCCCGTTATGCACCACCAAGCTCCCAGATGGTTATAAAAAGAAGTTATGTGAAGAATGCATCGCTAAACTACTAAAGGACGAACAGGCTTCGTTATTAGCTAACATCAAAACCATGATTAGAGACGAAGTCCAGGCTACAGTGTCAACATTGGTGCCACCCCAGTCTCCGCGGCCTAAGAGGCCCAGATGGGATATGGACTTAAGTTCTGAGGAAGGAGATGTTTCAGGTTACTCCGATCCAGGCTCAGAGGAAGAGGGCAATTCCTCGGTTGTGTTTCCAGAGGAACAGAAAAGATACCTGTTTTCGTCCAAAAACACGGATGTGCTACTAAAAGCAGTTAGGAGCACTATGAAAATAGAGGACTCGTCTGAGCCACTATCGGTTCAAGATGAGATGTTCGGGGGCCTAAGAACCCGCAGAAATAGAGTATTTCCAGTCAACAACCACATAACAGCGATGATAATGCAAGAATGGGAAGACGTGGGAAAAAAGCTAGTAGTCCCGAGGGACTTCAAGTACCGTCTTCCCTTTGATCCAGAAGAAACTAAAGTCTGGGAATCGGTTCCAAAAATTGATATTCCTGTGGCCAAAGTCACAAGGAAAACAGCTATTCCCTTTGAGGACTTGTCAGGGTTAAAAGACCCAATGGATAAAAGGTCAGAAGATCTTCTCAAGAAAGCCTGGGAGTCGTCAGCCGCCATTATGAAGACGAACATAGCGGCCACCTCTGTAACAAGATCCATGAGTCTCTGGGTAGATGAGCTGGAGGGTCATATTAAAGACAGGACTCCCAGGGAAGAAATCCTAAAATCTATTTCAGTTCTGAAAATGGCGACTGATTTCATGGCGGATGCTTCAGCGGAATCAGTGCGATTTGCTGCCAGGAATAACGCGCTGTCAAATGCGGCAAGACGGGCCTTATGGCTGAGATCGTGGACGGGAGATACCCAATCAAAAAACAAACTGTGTTCGTTTCCATTCTCAGGATCTCACGTTTTTGGTCCAGTCCTAGATGAGCTGCTCGAGAAGGCGTCCGACAAGAAAAAAGGTTTTCCTGAAGAAAAGCCAAAGAAAACACAATTCTTTTGGAAAACTCGCTCCCACCCAAGACAGGACTACAGAGGGAAAGGGAAGTCCGGCAGATGGAGCTACCCTAAAGGGGGCAGAGGAAGAGGTTCCTTTCGAGACCAGTCATCAGGACCCAGCAAACAATGACACCAACAATATAGGAGGAAGACTACAATACTTCCTAGAGGGATGGCAGAACATCACTCAGAATCAGTGGATTCTACAGACAGTTGCACAGGGGTACAAAATAACTCATCTACCCTCCAAGAGGTTCTGTTTGACACACACGGAGTCGTCAGCAGTACATCAAAGGCTGCTAACAGACATACGGGAACTCTTAGAGCTGCAGGTCATAATCCCGGTACCCCATCATCAGCGGTTCCAAGGTCATTACTCCAGTCTGTTCTCCATAAAAAAAAACAAGTGGAGAATACCGTTCAATAATAAATTTAAGACCATTAAACAAATGGGTGGCGTACAAACGCTTTAAGATGGAATCTCTCAGATCGATTATACCGTTAATAAAAAAGAACTCAGTGATGTGTACACTAGATCTCAAACATGCATACTATCATGTGCCCATTCGTCCCTCACATCAGAAATTCCTCAGATTTGCAATAAGAAACCACAAGAAGATACTTCATTTCCAGTTTCAGTGTCTACCATTCGGTCTCGCCTCTGCCCCAAGGATATTCACAAAGCTCATGACAGAGGTCATGGCTCATCTAAGAGAAAAGGAAGTTCTCATTGCACCATACCTGGACGATCTGTTGCTGAGAGCAGATTCATCTCAACAGATGGAAGAATACTTAAAAATTACCATATCACTCCTGAAGAGTCTGGGGTGGATAATAAATTCAAAAAAGTTGAGTCTCAAACCAGAAACACAGAAAATATTTCTGGGAGTATTACTAGATTCTGAACTGGAATACTCCTTCCTACCAGACCAAAAACAACGGTCAATCAAAAAAGAACTTCAAACATTAAGAAAACGCAAATACATTTCCATCAGGAAAGCCATGAGGGTTCTAGGACTGATGACCTCGTGTATCCCCAGCGTACAGTGGAGCCAGTTTCACTCCAGAACGCTTCAACGGGAAGTTCTTTCGGTATGGAATGGAAAGAAAGGTTCATTAGACAACAATATATGGTTACCCAGCGAGGTAAAACAGTCCCTCTCATGGTGGATCGACATAAAAAACCTCAAAAGAGGAAAACCTTGGAGAATATCTCCATGCGTAAACATAACCACCGATGCAAGCTCAAGGGGCTGGGGAGCCCACATAGAAGGACGTTACCTTAAAGGAACATGGCCATCATAGGTACGCGACAGTTCCTCCAATTACAGGGAACTCAGAGCAGTTTAGGAAGCACTAAAAAGGTGCCAAAATGAGATGCGGGGACATCACATCCGAGTCTTCTCAGACAACTCGACCACGGTAGCCTTTCTTCTGCATCAGGGAGGACCGAGGCACCGTCCCCTCCAGGGACTAGCAGAAGCAATATTCTCTTGGGCGGAGGACACCGTGAAGTCCATCACAGCGGTACATCTAAAAGGTTTAGAGAACCAAATAGCGGACTTTCTCAGCAGAGAAAAAGTGCAGCCGTCAGAGTGGTCTCTAAACGGAGAAGTCTTTGTTCAGCTAACTCAACAATGGGGCACTCCACAAATAGATTTATTCGCCTCAAAGCAAAATACAAAGACAAAAGAATTCTTTTCATTAAATCCAAGAGACAATCCAACTGGCATAGATGCCTTGGCTCAACACTGGGACATGGAACTTGCCTATGCATTCCCTCCACTTGCTTTAATTCCCAGAGTTTTGAGGAAGATTCAAGAAAGTCTAGCAGTGGTAATCCTAATAGTGCCATATTGGCCCAAGAGGAGCTGGTTTTCTCTGCTGATATGGATGGCAGTGGAAGAACCAGTTCTACTACCACTAAGGTGGGATCTTCTAACGCAGGGACCGCTGGTCCATCAAAATCTAAGAATGCTACAACTCTCAGCATGGATCTTGAAAAAGAGATCTTAAGATCAAAGGGACTGTCAGAGTCAGTCATCTCAACCATGCAAAAAAGCAGGAAGCCGGTGACCTCGGCTATATACCTAAAAATTTGGAAGCAATTTTGTGCACAGAGCAATACTCCAATATCTGTTCTCCAAGAACCAGATATTCCTCAAATCTTAAATTTCCTCCAAGCAGGCTTTGATATGGGCTTGAGGCCTAGTACGCTAAAAGTACAAATCTCAGCTTTAAGTGCCTTTTATGATTATCCACTAGCGGATCATCCCTGGATAGTGAGGTACATCAAAGCTACGCAATGTATCAGACCAACAATACGAAGTTCAGTACCCCCATTGAACCTCAGCTTGGTACTAAATGAATTACGGAAAGCTCCATACGAGCCACTGGATCAGGCAGACCTAAAGTCTGTAACATTCAAGACTGTCTTCCTAGTCGCAATAACATCAGCAAGGCGAATAGGCGAAATCCAAGCCCTGTCCATAACAGATCCATACTTAAAAATACAGGAAGATTGCATCATTCTAAAGTTGGATCCTTCGTTTCTCCCAAAGGTAGTGACAGACTTTCACAGAAACCAGGAAATTATTTTGCCTACGTTCTGTCAGAACTACAACAATGACAAAGAACGTTCTCTCCATTCCCTGGATGTTAAAAGAACAGTATTGCAATATCTAAAACTTACAGACGGCTGGAGAATTGACTCAAACCTCTTTATCCAGATGTCTGGGAAGAATAGAGGCAAAAAAGTCTCAAAAGCTACTCTAGCCAGATGGATTAAATCTACCATTTGCGCTGCGTATACTTCAGCCGGTGAATCTCCTCCAGAACACCTAAAAGTCCACTCACTGAGAGCAATATCTGCTTCATGGGCAGAGCGCACGGGTGCATCCATGGACCAAATTTGCCGGGCGGCAACTTGGTCTAGCTCAAATACCTTTTGCAAACACTACAAGCTAGACATTCTGTCAAATCAACAGACTGGCTTTGGGAGGAAAGTCCTCCAAGCTGTTATCTCACCCTAAATAGGAGTTATTTGGTATTTCTCCTTGTGGTGCTGTCATGAGGGACGACCTGGAAACTAGGAATTAGTCCTACTGGTAATGGTATTTCCAGCAGTCCATCTGTCACGGGAAACCCAAGTGTCACGGGAAACCTAGGTAGGCAAGAGCTAACAACCCGGGCCCCTGCGATTTCCCTCAACTCTGGGAAACCCTGACTGACCCTTCTCCCAGAGTTTACACTGATGGTGTGCTTGTCTGGGCCTCCATCCTCACCCTGTCTCCTGTTACAACCTCTGGCTGAAACCACAACCCACCACCCAGTGAAGAGACCACTAACCAATACCCACAGTTAGCACAGACAAGGATGACGGAAAATATACACCACGCCGCAGTCACTCAGGAATACACAATAAGTGCACAGGGCAAAACAAATAAAAATATAGGAAGGAGGAAAATATGACAAAGGGAAATATACACCACAAGATACGATACTCCTTTTCCTAGACCACCGCTCCAGACCGAGATAACCAAGCACAAGACAGAAGCTATAATCGGCGATGCCCAATGTTCAGAAGAACAATTTAAAGGCAGTGGGCGTGACCCAGCTTCCAATCCGAGCACCAGCTAAATTAACCCCGGACCAGCTAGACAAAATCTAGCCGACGCCACTGAGCGCATAGTGGACAAAAGCGGAATTACCGCTGTCTGTCAAACGCCCTAGTATGAACAGCGTCCGACATGACACCATCATGACAGCACCCATTATTTACCCTCCCTTGAACTCCTGTCTGATGTGTGATATAAACATGTATAGAGAGGAAGTTCAATAAAATTGCGTTGTATATATCCTGGTGTGGTACTTTGTAAAATCACTGAAGGGTGGAGGTGGGGAGGGGCTATTTAACCTCTTCTGTGTTCCTGTCCCTATCAAGGATATGAAGGGCAACCTCCTTGTGGTGCTGTCATGATGGACTCCTGGAAATACCATTACCGGTAGGACTAATTCCTAGTTTCACTGAAACGTCTTAGGCCTTTCGAAGAAAAACATACTTCAATCAACATACAGGTCACCCAAAAAGTAGATATGGTATGTATAAGAAGGCAGTACTTAAAAGTTCCGAGTTTCATAATTACACCTGTTTTCTGCTGTAAGATTTATTTTGCTTAAAAAAGCTCAATTTCAACTGAGTACAAATGACACCAATAAAGGAGGCCTTTTCTTTATATACTAGTCATTGCACAAAAAATGTGACATCACACTTTTTAAACATAAATGCTCGATTGTGTCCTTTAATATCAACTACTACCGCACCATCCCGACTGAGATAATTTATAGAGAGCAAACACAAGAAACCTAATTGCTCTTCTCTTCTTTCATTGGTGGGGTCAATGAATGACCTTGTGGTTAGTCACTCCTCTCAGACTAACCTCGCAGCCTAATTATATGTAATCTGTACTGGAGGTTTGTAAAGATTGTTTTTTTGGTTTTTTTTGCTACAATCCTTCAGAGCTGTGAAATAGTGAGGCCTAATGAGACTCGGTCACTCAGATAGCTTGCTCTGGACTGCTACTTTCAGTCAGTAATTGATGATGTGGGTGACACAAGTTAAATTTAGAATAGGAACCTCTTTAGTGATATAAAATAACTTTCTAAAGCTAAACATAATACAAATAACCAAACTATAAAAAAAATACTCAGTAAACATTAAGTGAGCTGTCCCTTCCCTCAGACTGTGAAAATACTATGCAGTCATCTCTTATACATGCTCCAGGGAAATCTTGTTAATTAATAACATTGTTCTTTTATCCTCCGGGATTATCATCCAGGTTTCCCGACTTCTAAATGACGAATGTTCCAGTTTAAGCAGTAATGCATGCCCTATGTTGCTGTGTAATTTGTGGAACCTGTGATGGTTATGTGATGGACACACTATGCATAGTTTCTTACAAGACACATCTCTGATAACGGTACTATAAGATTCACAAGCATCAGAATTGCCTGCAGTGGAAAATTACCTCTATAAATCTTAAGGGGGTTGATGGATGCAAGCATATGGATTTCTGCAATCCTCATTAAGGCTAGGTTCACATTGCGTCAAGTACATGGCGTTAAACGGATCCATTAAACGCATGTACAGAAAAGGATCCAATTTGTCGAAAAATCGACATCACGTTAACGCTTGCGTTAACGCACGTGACCGCGTTTTTCTCATTTGGATGTCCATTCGCGAAGTATCCGTTTGTCTGCGTTTGTCACTGTCAATAAAGTTTTTTTGTTTTTTTTTTCTCCTTTTGTCATTGTCGGGTTGTGGGTGTAGACTCATTCTCCATTTTGAAAGCATTGAGTGAACTTCTGCTAGCAAGATGTTAGTGTCTGAGCTCGTTAGATTTCGCTTGATGCGGTTGCGACTTCAGCAGAGAAAGCGTAGTTCGCAAAGAAGATATTGGATCCACGAAGTGAATTTCTTGCGGAATACATATGGTGCCTTTCACACCCTGTATGTTCAGCTTCGGGATCATCCCTCCAAATTCCAACGCTATCTACGGATGTCCATTGAGACCTTTGATGTTCTGCTCTCACATGTGAAGGATGAGATACATCATCTTCGCAGCACTTTCCGTGAAAGCATCTGTGCGGAGGAACGTTTAGTAGTGACTGTGAGGTAATTGTAAATTTTTTTATCATTCTATTGACAAACACTAGATGTAGGTATCGTGGGGCATAATTATGTTCATTTAAGGCAATTGTATATTCTATTGTATGTAGCCTTTTAGTTGTCCTTTAAAATCCTAAACAATTTTTTTTTTTTTTCTTTTTGAATGCCGACAGATATCTGGCTACCGGAGAATCTTTTTCGTCACTGCATTATCAATTTAGACTTGGGAAGTCAACAATTTGCCAACTGGTTCCGGAAACTTGTGATGCCATTTGGAACAACTTGCAACCACTTGTGCTACCAACCTCGACATCAGAAATGTGGCTAGCGATTTCCCAACAGTTCGAGGATGTGGCTAATTTCCCCAATTGTATTGGTGCCATGGACGGCAAGCACATTCGGATTCAGAAACCAGCGCATAGTGGATCCCTCTACTATAACTATAAGAAATACTTTTCGCTTATATTGTTGGCTATTGCGGATGCAAGATACCGTTTCGTAGCTATGGATATTGGTGCGTATGGCCGGACTAACGATTCCAGAGTCTTCAGAGACTCCAACATGGGGAGATGTTTGTACAGCAACAATTTCAACATACCCTCATCACGACCTCTGCCAGGGACAGAAAACCCAAGTTTGCCCTTTGTTATAGTTGGTGATGAGGCGTTCCAACTTGGACAAAATCTCCTCAAGCCGTACTCAAGCCGTAGTCTGAACTCCACCAGGCGCATTTTTAATTATCGCTTGAGCCGGGCAAGACGTTATGTGGAGTGTGCCTTTGGTATTTTGACATTAAAATGGCGAATTTTACTAACTTGCATGCAACTGCAACCAGAAAATGTGGACCGTGTTGTGAAGGCATGCATCTGTCTGCATAATTTTGTTGCCAGACATGAACCCCAGGTGGTTGACCCCGATGAATGTGAGTCGAACCTCATTAGCATTGAATCTACTGCTGTTCAGTCTACAGCTCAAATAATGAGGATTTGTGATCAATTTGCACAGTACTTCACACATGAAGGCCATGTTCCATGGCAAGACAGACACGTGTGAAAATTATTTAAAGTCTGAAGTTGTGTCCTGATGTTTTGCTGAAATGTGAGGGGGTTTTTTTGTTTGATTTATTTCCCACAACCTTTATGTCTTGTAAAAAGTTACATTCATGTTATTATGTTGTGCTCAAAGTTAAAGTCATACAAGAATCTTAAATTTTAAACTGTTTACTAAAGTTTTGGAATTTGTATGAAAAAACTGTTGCTAGACATGTTTAACATATGATATCCCATAGGGATGTAAAAAAACACACACGAAATTGGGTGCAAAAAAAAAATTAACCAATAAAACGTGAAATGCAGTAATTGCACCTGGCTGGGGACAGTGAGCAGTACTATAGACTTTGGTATTGCACGGGCGTATTGTCTGCCCAACTGTATGATGGACTGCTACTTTGTCTCTGATGTTCCATGCTCGTTTCACCCCGGACTCTATATTGAGGGTTGTAGGCCGGCATGTCTATGCTTCTTGTTCTCGATGGAGCGGGTTCCTGGGGGCCCACAAATTCCTCAAGAAGGTCATTCAGTCTTTGCCTAAACAAAAGGTTTCTGTGTGCCGGGATATTTTGTGCTACAGGCACATAGGACAAAAAAAGTAGCTTCCACTCATTTGCAGAATATACAGACTCGCGGGATTGCAAGTCGGTAATTTCCCGCCTCAGGTCTTTGAGTTCACTACGACACATGTCCTCTACCCTTTGGAGTCCATCGACAATAATGGCATCAGCTTCATCTTTTTGTGATGCTCGCTTGCGTCCACGCTGTGATTGCAACCGGGCACTCACACCAGAAGCAACAGTGCTTCTCTCCCCAGATTGTGGCTCGCTGATGCCAGACACATCTTCAGCCCCCGTCTGCTGGCTTGGTTCCAGTGGAGATGGCTCCAGTTCCTCTGCCTGTCTAGGTGCGGCGGTACTGCATATCGTGCTGTAACCCCCCCAAAAAAATACATTATTTTTCTTTAATTAAACAATTTTGTCTTGCACACAGACCTATTTGTACTTACGAGCGCTGAGACACTGTTTTTTGCAGAAAGAGCAATTGCTCGTAATGCACATACGGGGTCACCCGTTTGGCACCTGATCCGCTTGGTGCATTTTGACTGTTCCGGTAGTCACGGACAAAGCGATCCCTTATTGATTTCCAACGGGTATGGACCGCATCGGCTTTAAATTAAAAAAAAAATTAAAAAATAGATATATAAATTGTAGATAGATAGTTCTTATATTGATAGTTTTAAAATTGTGTATTGTTAGTTAAGATAGTTGATATATAGATAGTTGATAGATAATAGTTATTAGATAGATGATAGAGAAATAGTTTAAGAAATAGTGTATATATAGTTGAGAGTTGAGAGATAGATAGTAGACAATGTAACATCACCAATATTTACCAATTTTTTTCTTTGAGGTTGACGACTTCTCCATGTATCGGGGATCGAAGTGACAGATAATTTTATCCCACAAATTGCGGTTCTTCACGATGTCATGGTGGGAGCTGTCGCTTTGGTCCCATATTGAGGGGTTGGCTTCCACAAGGTTGATCAGTGTCTCGTTGTGAATGGTCAACGGCTCTTCGTCAACCACAATCCTTTTTTTTTGGCTCGCTGACTTGGACTATGTAAACACAAAACGTTATGTTGAAAGGTTCAATCTCACTTTATTGGTAGACTGATAGATAGATAGATAGATAGATAGATAGATAGATAGATAGATAGATAGATAGATACATAGATAGATAGATACATAGATAGATACATAGATAGATACAAAGATAGATAGATAGATAGATAGATAGATAGATAGATAGATACATACATAGATAGATAGATACATAGATACATAGATAGATACATAGATAGATAGATACATAGATAGAGCGAAACATAGAGAGAGCGAGATAGATAGTGGATAGATAGTTTATAGATATAGTAGATAGAAAGTGAATAGATAGATTGTAGATAAGTATTGGATAGAAAATTTCTAGTTTTATATTTACCACTGGCAGTTGTGGCGACGACAGACGGCGAGGAACCTTCTTTCTCTTGTGTCCTCCGTGTGCCACAACCTATTGTGTATTTAAATGGAAAAAAATAAAATTACATTTCTTGGATCAATAAATTTATGCTTGCAAAACTAAAAATGTCTGCCATGTACCTTTGTGGGTTTTGCCTGTTTTTTTTGGGGGGGCCTAGCAGCCTCGGGCTCCGAAGACTCCTATTTGCAATAAAAACATGATTATACACGTGCTTAGCTCAATACACTGGAGTTTCACACAACTTTTAGTGGTTTTTTAAAGTGCAAGCCTACCGATTGAGAAGAAAAAACCGCAGACACGCTGCTGCTGCTGCTTCCCTCACTATCCGACATCTGCAACAAAGCAATACATTTTTAGTACACACACATCCGACGGACAATACAGATTCCCATGATGTATACAGATATATATGCATATATATATATATATATATATAAACACAAATGTAATTACTAGGGTTGAGCGAAACGGGTCGGTCATTTTCAAAAGTCGCCGACTTTTGGCTAAGTCGGCGTCTCATGAAACCCGATCCGACCCCTGTGCTTGTCGGCCATGCGGTACGCGACTTTCGCGCCAAAGTCGCGTTTCAATGACGCGAAAAGCGCCATTTCTCAGCCAATGAAGGTGAACGCAGAGTGTGGGCAGCGTGATGACATAGATCCTGGTCCCCACCATCTTAGAGAAGGGCATTGCAGTGATTGGCTTGCTGTCTGCGGCGTCACAGGGGCTATAAAGGGGCGTTCCCGCCGACCGCCATCTTACTGCTGCTGATCTGAGCTTAGGGACAGGTTGCTGCCGCTTCGTCAGAAGCAGGGAGAGCGTTAGGCAGGGTCCACTAACCACCAAACCGCTTGTGCTGCAGCGATTTGCACTGTCCAACACCACCTTCGGTGTGCAGGGACTGTGGAAGCTATTTTTTTTTTTTTTTCCCCTCAGCGCTGTAGCTCATTGGGCTGCCCTAGAAGGCTCCGTGATAGCTGTATTGCTGTGTGTACGCCACTGTGCAAACCAACTGCTTTTTTCAAAGCACATATCCTCTTGTTCCTTCCTTTCTGCACAGCTATCTTTTTTGTTTGTCCACACTTTTTATTTAATTTGTGCATCAGTCCACTCCTATTGCTGCCTGCCATACCTGGCTTAGATTACTGCAGGGAGATAGTAATTGTAGGACAGTCCCTGTTTTTTTTTTGTTTTTTTTGTGGGAGATTAAGATTGGCATTTCTGCTACAGTGCCATCCCTGTGTGTGCCATCTCTCACTGAGTGGGCCATAGAAAGCCTATTTATTTTTTCCGTGATTTGTGTTCTAAATTCTACCTCAACACAAAAACACTACATCAATCAGTGGGAGAAAAATATTGGCCTCAGTCAGGGCTTGTGTGTCACTGCTGTGTGTGCTATCTCTCATTCAGTGGGCTATAGCAAGCCTATTTATTTTTATATTTTTTTTAATATTATTTGGTTTCTAAAGTCTCCCTGAAAAAAAAAAAAATACCTAAAAAAACAGTGGGAGAGTAATATTGCCCTTTCAGCTTGTGTGCCAGTCTTGACTCCTGGGTGTGCCACCTCTCTCTCTCATTCAGTGGGCCATAGAAAGGCTATTTTTTTTTTTGGTTTTTTTAATATTATTTGGTTTCTAAAGTCTCCCTGAAAAAAAAAAAAAAACATAAAAAAACAGTGGGAGAGTAATATTGCCCTTTCAGCTTGTGTGCCAGTCTTGACTCCTGGGTGTGCCACCTCTCTCCCTCTCATTCAGTGGGCCATAGAAAGCCTATTTATTTATTTTTTTAAATATTATTGGGTTTCTAAAGTCTCCCTTAAAAAACAAAAAATACATAAAAAAACAGTGGGAGAGTAATATTGCCCTTTCAGCTTGTGTGCCAGTCTTGACTCCTGGGTGTGCCACCTCTCTCCCTCTCATTCAGTGGGCCATAGAAAGCCTATTTATTTTTTTTTTTAAATATTATTGGGTTTCTAAAGTCTCCCTTAAAAAACAAAAAATACATAAAAAAACAGTGGGAGAGTAATATTGCCCTTTCAGCTTGTGTGCCAGTCTTGACTCCTGGGTGTGCCACCTCTCTCTCTCATTCAGTGGGCCATAGAAAGCCTTTTTTTTTTTTTTTTTTTTTTTAATATTATTGGGTTTCTAAAGTCTCCCTTAAAAAACAAAAAATACATAAAAAAACAGTGGGAGAGTAATATTGCCCTTTCAGCTTGTGTGCCAGTCTTGACTCCTGGGTGTGCCACCTCTCTCTCTCATTCAGTGGGCCATAGAAAGGCTATTTTTTTTTTTGTTTTTTTAATATTATTTGGTTTCTAAAGTCTCCCTGAAAAAAAAAAAAAAAACATAAAAAAATAGTGGGAGAGTAATATTGCCCTTTCAGCTTGTGTGCCAGTCTTGACTCCTGGGTGTGCCACCTCTCTCTCTCATTCAGTGGGCCATAGAAAGGCTATTTTTTTTTTTGGTTTTTTTAATATTATTTGGTTTCTAAAGTCTCCCTGAAAAAAAAAAAAAAACATAAAAAAACAGTGGGAGAGTAATATTGCCCTTTCAGCTTGTGTGCCAGTCTTGACTCCTGGGTGTGCCACCTCTCTCCCTCTCATTCAGTGGGCCATAGAAAGCCTATTTATTTATTTTTTTAAATATTATTGGGTTTCTAAAGTCTCCCTTAAAAAACAAAAAATACATAAAAAAACAGTGGGAGAGTAATATTGCCCTTTCAGCTTGTGTGCCAGTCTTGACTCCTGGGTGTGCCACCTCTCTCCCTCTCATTCAGTGGGCCATAGAAAGCCTATTTATTTTTTTTTTTAAATATTATTGGGTTTCTAAAGTCTCCCTTAAAAAACAAAAAATACATAAAAAAACAGTGGGAGAGTAATATTGCCCTTTCAGCTTGTGTGCCAGTCTTGACTCCTGGGTGTGCCACCTCTCTCCCTCTCATTCAGTGGGCCATAGAAAGCCTATTTATTTTTTTTTTTAAATATTATTGGGTTTCTAAAGTCTCCCTTAAAAAACAAAAAATACATAAAAAAACAGTGGGAGAGTAATATTGCCCTTTCAGATTGTGTGCCAGTCTTGACTCCTGGGTGTGCCACCTCTCTCCCTCTCATTCAGTGGGCCATAGAAAGCCTATTTATTTATTTTTTTAAATATTATTGGGTTTCTAAAGTCTCCCTTAAAAAACAAAAAATACATAAAAAAACAGTGGGAGAGTAATATTGCCCTTTCAGCTTGTGTGCCAGTCTTGACTCCTGGGTGTGCCACCTCTCTCTCTCATTCAGTGGGCCATAGAAAGCCTTTTTTTTTTTTTTTTTTTTTTTAAATATTATTGGGTTTCTAAAGTCTCCCTTAAAAAACAAAAAATACATAAAAAAAACAGTGGGAGAGTAATATTGCCCTTTCAGCTTGTGTGCCAGTCTTGACTCCTGGGTGTGCCACCTCTCTCTCTCATTCAGTGGGCCATAGAAAGGCTATTTTTTTTTTTGGTTTTTTTAATATTATTTGGTTTCTAAAGTCTCCCTGAAAAAAAAAAAAAAAACATAAAAAAACAGTGGGAGAGTAATATTGCCCTTTCAGCTTGTGTGCCAGTCTTGACTCCTGGGTGTGCCACCTCTCTCCCTCTCATTCAGTGGGCCATAGAAAGCCTATTTATTAATTTTTTTAAATATTATTGGGTTTCTAAAGTCTCCCTTAAAAAACAAAAAATACATAAAAAAACAGTGGGAGAGTAATATTGCCCTTTCAGCTTGTGTGCCAGTCTTGACTCCTGGGTGTGCCACCTCTCTCCCTCTCATTCAGTGGGCCATAGAAAGCCTATTTATTTTTTTTTTTAAATATTATTGGGTTTCTAAAGTCTCCCTTAAAAAACAAAAAATACATAAAAAAACAGTGGGAGAGTAATATTGCCCTTTCAGCTTGTGTGCCAGTCTTGACTCCTGGGTGTGCCACCTCTCTCCCTCTCATTCAGTGGGCCATAGAAAGCCTATTTATTTTTTTTTAAAAATATTATTGGGTTTCTAAAGTCTCCCTTAAAAAACAAAAAATACATAAAAAAACAGTGGGAGAGTAATATTGCCCTTTCAGCTTGTGTGCCAGTCTTGACTCCTGGGTGTGCCACCTCTCTCTCTCATTCAGTGGGCCATAGAAAGCCTTTTTTTTTTTAAATATTATTGGGTTTCTAAAGTCTCCCTTAAAAAACAAAAAATACATAAAAAAACAGTGGGAGAGTAATATTGCCCTTTCAGCTTGTGTGCCAGTCTTGACTCCTGGGTGTGCCACCTCTCTCTCTCATTCAGTGGGCCATAGAAAGGCTATTTTTTTTTTTGGTTTTTTTAATATTATTTGGTTTCTAAAGTCTCCCTGAAAAAAAAAAAAAAAAACATAAAAAAACAGTGGGAGAGTAATATTGCCCTTTCAGCTTGTGTGCCAGTCTTGACTCCTGGGTGTGCCACCTCTCTCTCTCATTCAGTGGGCCATAGAAAGGCTATTTTTTTTTTTGGTTTTTTTAATATTATTTGGTTTCTAAAGTCTCCCTGAAAAAAAAAAAAAAAAACATAAAAAAACAGTGGGAGAGTAATATTGCCCTTTCAGCTTGTGTGCCAGTCTTGACTCCTGGGTGTGCCACCTCTCTCCCTCTCATTCAGTGGGCCATAGAAAGCCTATTTATTTTTTTTTTTAAATATTATTGGGTTTCTAAAGTCTCCCTTAAAAAACAAAAAATACATAAAAAAACAGTGGGAGAGTAATATTGCCCTTTCAGCTTGTGTGCCAGTCTTGACTCCTGGGTGTGCCACCTCTCTCTCATTCAGTGGGCCATAGAAAGCATTTTTTTTTTTTTCCTTGATTTGTGTTCTAAAATCTACCTCAACACAAAAACACTACATCAATCAGTGGGAGAAAAATATTGGCCTCAGTCAGGGCTTGTGTGCCACTGCTGTGTGTGCTATCTCTCATTCAGTGGGCTATAGAAAGCCTATTTATTTATTTTTTTTTTTTCTTATTATTTGGTTTCTAAAGTCTCCCTGAAAAAAAAAAAAAATACATAAAAAAACAGTGGGAGAGTAATATTGCCCTTTCAGCTTGTGTGCCAGTCTTGACTCCTGGGTGTGCCACCTCTCTCTCTCATTCAGTGGGCCATAGAAAGGCTATTTTTTTTTTTGGTTTTTTTAATATTATTTGGTTTCTAAAGTCTCCCTGAAAAAAAAAAAAAAACATACAAAAACAGTGGGAGAGTAATATTGCCCTTTCAGCTTGTGCGCCAGTCTTGACTCCTGGGTGTGCCACCTCTCTCTCTCTAATTGTGGGCCATAGAAAGCCTTTTTTTTTTTTTTTTTTTTTTTTTTAATATTATTTGGTTTCTAAAGTCTCCCTGAGAAAAAAAAATAAATAAATTAGGTGGGAGATTAATATTGACATTAGTGCTTGAGTGACAGTCCTGCGTGTGTGTCATCTCTGTGATTTTGTGCCACAGAAAACAGAGTGTGTAACATTGTGCCTGATTTTCCTTGTGGTCTCACCAACCTGTTAAGGGATATTGAAATCATACTGAAGTTATAGCTCACCGTGTAAGTTGTTTGACAGCAACAAATAAAGTTACTTTGGTTAAGATTTTAAAACAATGAGGAAGTCTGGTGCAAGAGGTCGTCGTGGGCGTTCATTGTCAGCTGGTAATGATGGTAGTGGTAGTGGAGCATCAGGTGGTCGTGGGGATAAAAATATTCCACCTAAGTCTGGAGCTGTGGAGCCAGTTTCGTCGTCAGGCTACACAAGGCCTCGAACGCTCTCTTTTCTGGGAGTAGGAAAACCGCTTTTAAAGGCGGAGCAGCAACAGCAAGTTTTGGCTTACATTGCAGACTCAGCCTCTAGCTCTTTTGCCTCCTCTTCCGAAACTGGTAAATGTAAAAGCAGCGCGTCGCTTGTGGATGTTCACGGTCAGGGACAAGTCGCTTCCTTGTCCTCCTCAGCAAAAACTACAACAAGAGAGAAGGATGCAGCAGGCGACACAACGGGTCACTCCATGGAGCTCTTTACACATACCGTCCCTGGCTTAGAAAGTGAAACATTTAACAGGCCATGCCCATTACAAGTATATTCTGACATGGAGTGCACTGATGCACAGCCACAGCCAGAGTACTATGCTGCTCCTTTGACTCAGACCACCACATTGCCCTCTCAGGGTACAGATCCACAATCAGACCCTGATGAGACTATGTTGCCCCGCCACGAACGCTATACCACCGACCGACACAGTGACACAGACGAAGTTGCACACGAGCTCGAAGAGGAGGTAATAGATGACCCAGTTATTGACCCCGATTGGCAGCCATTGGGGGAACAGGGTGCAGGCGGCAGTAGTTCAGAAGCGGAGGTGGAGGAGGGGCCGCAGCAGGCATCAACATCGCAACAGGTTCCATCTGCCGGGCCCGTATCTGGCCCAAAACGCGTGTCAAAGCCAAAACCTGTTGGAGCACAGCGTTGCCATCCGGTTAAAGCTCAGTCTGCAATCCCTGAAAAGGGATCCGAGTCTAGGAAGAGTGCAGTCTGGCATTTTTTTAAACAACATCCAACTGATCAGCGCAAAGTCATCTGTCAAAAATGTTCAACTAGCTTAAGCAGAGGTCAGAATCTGAAAAGTCTAAATACTAGTTGCATGCATAGACACTTAACCACCATGCATTTTCAAGCCTGGACTAACTACCAAACGTCCCTCAAGGTTGTAGCACCCTCGGCCAATGAAGCTAGTCAGCAACGCAACATCCCTTCCGTCACTGTAAGGCCACCATTTTCTGCACCACCGGCAGTATCTGTGCAGGTTTCTTTGCCAGCCAAAAGCAGTCAGGGTCAGGGAACCACCAGTTTTGTAGGAGGAAATATTGCATCTAGGGCACCGGCGGAAACAATACCGTCTCCAACCGTCTCTCAGTCTGCCATGTACACCGGCACACCCGAAAGTTCCACGATCTCCAGCTCTCCAGTCCAGCTCACCCTACATGAGACTCTGGTTAGAAAAAGGAAGTACTTATCCTCGCATCCGCGTACACAGGGTTTTAACGCCCACATAGCTAGACTAATCTCGTTAGAGATGATGCCCTACCGGTTAGTTGAAAGCGAAGCTTTCAAAGCCCTGATGGAGTACGCTGAACCACGATACGAGCTACCCAGTCGACACTTTTTTTCCAGAAAAGCCATCCCAGCCCTGCACCAGCATGTTAAACAGCGCATCGTCCATGCACTCAGGCAATCTGTGAGTACAAAGGTGCACCTGACTACAGATGCATGGACCAGTAGGCATGGCCAGGGACGTTATGTGTCCATCACGGCACACTGGGTGAATGTGGTGGATGCAGGGTCCACAGGCGACATCAATTTAGGGACAGTTGTGCCTAGCCCACGGTCTAGGAAACAGTTGGCTGTAGGCGTTCGCACCCCCTCCTCCTCCTCCTCCTCGTCCTCCTGCAGAAGCTACAGCTCTTCCACAGAACGCAGTCTGCCAACCACTCCATCGGCAGATGACACTGTTGCACACCAGTTGTCCCATTATGGGCCAGCTACTGCCAAGCGTCAGCAGGCTGTATTGGCTATGAAGTGCTTGGGCGACAACAGACACACCGCGGAAGTTCTGTCCGAGTTCTTGCAACAAGAAACGCAGTCGTGGCTGGGCACAGTAGATCTTGAGGCAGGCAAGGTAGTGAGTGATAACGGAAGGAATTTCATGGCTGCCATCTCCCTTTCCCAACTGAAACACATTCCTTGCCTGGCTCACACCTTAAACCTGGTGGTGCAGTGCTTATTGAAAACTTATCCTGGGTTCTCCGACCTGCTCCTCAAAGTGCGTGCACTTTGCTCACATATCCGACGTTCGCCTGTACACGCCAGCCGTATGCAGACCTATCAGCGGTCTTTGAACCTTCCCCAGCATCGCCTAATCATAGACGTTGCAACAAGGTGGAACTCAACACTGCACATGCTTCAGAGACTGTGCGAACAGAGGCGTGCTGTTATTTATTTGTGGGAGGATACACGGGCAGGCAGTAGGATGGCAGACATGGAGTTGTCAGGTGTGCAGTGGTCTAAGATACAAGACATGTGTCAAGTCCTTCAGTGTTTTGAGGAATGCACACGGCTGGTTAGTGCAGACAACGCCGTAATAAGCATGAGCATCCCCCTAATGCGTCTGCTGATGCAAAGTTTGACGCACATAAAGGAGCAGGCGTCTGCACCAGAGGAAGAGGAAAGCCTTGATGACAGTCAGCCATTGTCTGGTCAGGGCAGTGTACAGGACGAGGTAGCGGGCGAAGAGGAGGTGGAGGACGAGGAGGATGATGGGGATGAGTATATTTTTAATGCCGAACCTTTCCCGGGGGCACAGGAAATTGGTTGCGTGTCACGGCCGGGTTCTGGTTTTTTGAGGGACACAAGTGACGTAGATTTGCCTGCAACTGCCCCTCAACCAATCACAACCGGAGATTTGACAACTGGAACTTTGGCCCACATGGCGGATTATGCCTTACGTATCCTAAAAAGGGACACACGCATTACGAAAATGATGAACGATGACGATTACTGGTTGGCCTGCCTCCTTGATCCACGCTATAAAGGCAAATTGCAAAATATTATGCCACATGAGAACTTGGAACTAATATTAGCAACCAAACAATCAACTCTTGTTGACCGTTTGCTTCAGGCATTCCCAGCACACAGCGCACGTGATCGTTCTCACACGAGCTCCAGGGGGCAGCAGACTAGGATTGTTAGGGGTGCACACATCAGAAGTGGCGTTGGACAGAGGGGTTTTCTGACCAGGTTGTGGAGTGATTTTGCTATGACCGCAGACAGGACAGGTACTGCTGCATCAATTGAAAGTGACAGGAGACAACATTTGTCCAGTATGGTTACTAACTATTTTTCATCCCTTATCGATGTTCTCCCTCAACCGTCATTCCCATTTGATTACTGGGCCTCCAAATTAGACACCTGGCCAGAATTGGCAGAATATGCATTGCAGGAGCTTGCTTGCCCGGCAGCAAGTGTCCTATCAGAAAGAGTATTCAGTGCTGCAGGTTCAATATTAACCGAAAAAAGGACTCGTCTGGCTACCCAAAATGTTGACGATCTAACATTCATTAAAATGAACCACAACTGGATTTCGAAATCTTTTGCCCCACCTTGCCCGGCCGACACCTAGCTTTCCTATGAAAGGCTCTTGCCTGTGAATTACTTTTCTAATGTCTAATTTGCTGCAGCTGATTGTACAGCATACGACATGTTTACACCTCCCTAAATGGCCAAACTCCCCACACGGGGCCGTGGTATCGCGACTTGGCGCAAGCACCCGTGAGACTGCTGTTTGTCTGAAGAGGTGGGTGTGCTCGCTTTTGGTTGACGGCATTGCTACTGGGTCCCTCATAGTACAATGTAGTGTCTCTGGCGGTGGTGGTGCGCACCCAACGTCAGACACACCGTTGTAACATGAGGGGCCCTGGGGCGGTCCCGCCGGCCTCTAGAGAGTTCCCCCCTACCCCAGCTCAAAATGTGCTCTACCACATGCAAAATTATGTCGCACAGCTCCACCAATCTTTAGTCTATTCGCTGACATCATTCAATGTCTGGCACTGACAATACAAATTTGTAGACATCTATGATGCAACTTAAAGTAGTCTGTGTCTGTGTCCTATATTGGCACCATTAAATAGTTACTGCCAAATTACTATGTCAGAAACTCAGCAGATGAGCCCACCCCTGTACCTAAGTATGCCACCTTTTTTTTTGTTTTGGTTGTTTTGCGAGACATTAACATCTATTTATATTTTGGGAGTACTGGGACAGACACTCCTTGCACTACTCCTCCACTCACCACCAAGCTGCCCGTGTATCCATGTAACCGCTGTAAAACTGCCATGAGCCTATTGTTTGTTATTTTAGGCCTTTGAAGCCTGTCTGCGGTCCCTCCTTCCACTAGTCCTCCACTGACCAGACCACTGCTGCCCGTGTACCCCTGGAACCAATTATAAAGTGCCTACAGCCAGCCCATTTTTTTATGTTAGGCCTTTGAAGCCTGTCTGCGGTCCCTCCTTCCACTAGTCCTCCACTGACCAGACCACTGCTGCCCGTGTACCCCTGGAACCAATTATAAAGTGCCTACAGCCAGCCCATTTTTTTATGTTAGGCCTTTGAAGCCTGTCTGCGGTCCCTCCTTCCACTAGTCCTCCACTTACCAGACCACTGCTGCCCGTGTACCCCTGGAACCAATTATAAAGTGCCTACAGCCAGCCCATTTTTTTATGTTAGGCCTTTGAAGCCTGTCTGCGGTCCCTCCTTCCACTAGTCCTCCACTGACCAGACCACTGCTGCCCGTGTACCCCTGGAACCAATTATAAAGTGCCTACAGCCAGCCCATTTTTTTATGTTAGGCCTTTGAAGCCTGTCTGCGGTCCCTCCTTCCACTAGTCCTCCACTGACCAGACCACTGCTGCCCGTGTACCCCTGGAACCAATTATAAAGTGCCTACAGCCAGCCCATTTTTTTATGTTAGGCCTTTGAAGCCTGTCTGCGGTCCCTCCTTCCACTAGTCCTCCACTGGCCAGACCACTGCTGCCCGTGTACCCCTGGAACCAATTATAAAGTGCCTACAGCCAGCCCATTTTTTTATGTTAGGCCTTTGAAGCCTGTCTGCGGTCCCTCCTTCCACTAGTCCTCCACTGGCCAGACCACTGCTGCCCGTGTACCCCTGGAACCAATTATAAAGTGCCTACAGCCAGCCCATTTTTTTATGTTAGGCCTTTGAAGCCTGTCTGCGGTCCCTCCTTCCACTAGTCCTCCACTGGCCAGACCACTGCTGCCCGTGTACCCCTGGAACCAATTATAAAGTGCCTACAGCCAGCCCATTTTTTTATGTTAGGCCTTTGAAGCCTGTCTGCGGTCCCTCCTTCCACTAGTCCTCCACTGACCAGACCACTGCTGCCCGTGTACCCCTGGAACCAATTATAAAGTGCCTACAGCCAGCCCATTTTTTTATGTTAGGCCTTTGAAGCCTGTCTGCGGTCCCTCCTTCCACTAGTCCTCCACTGGCCAGACCACTGCTGCCCGTGTACCCCTGGAACCAATTATAAAGTGCCTACAGCCAGCCCATTTTTTTATGTTAGGCCTTTGAAGCCTGTCTGCGGTCCCTCCTTCCACTAGTCCTCCACTGACCAGACCACTGCTGCCCGTGTACCCCTGGAACCAATTATAAAGTGCCTACAGCCAGCCCATTTTTTTATGTTAGGCCTTTGAAGCCTGTCTGCGGTCCCTCCTTCCACTAGTCCTCCACTGGCCAGACCACTGCTGCCCGTGTACCCCTGGAACCAATTATAAAGTGCCTACAGCCAGCCCATTTTTTTATGTTAGGCCTTTGAAGCCTGTCTGCGGTCCCTCCTTCCACTAGTCCTCCACTGACCAGACCACTGCTGCCCGTGTACCCCTGGAACCAATTATAAAGTGCCTACAGCCAGCCCATTTTTTTATGTTAGGCCTTTGAAGCCTGTCTGCGGTCCCTCCTTCCACTAGTCCTCCACTGGCCAGACCACTGCTGCCCGTGTACCCCTGGAACCAATTATAAAGTGCCTACAGCCAGCCCATTTTTTTATGTTAGGCCTTTGAAGCCTGTCTGCGGTCCCTCCTTCCACTAGTCCTCCACTGGCCAGACCACTGCTGCCCGTGTACCCCTGGAACCAATTATAAAGTGCCTACAGCCAGCCCATTTTTTTATGTTAGGCCTTTGAAGCCTGTCTGCGGTCCCTCCTTCCACTAGTCCTCCACTGACCAGACCACTGCTGCCCGTGTACCCCTGGAACCAATTATAAAGTGCCTACAGCCAGCCCATTTTTTTATGTTAGGCCTTTGAAGCCTGTCTGCGGTCCCTCCTTCCACTAGTCCTCCACTGGCCAGACCACTGCTGCCCGTGTACCCCTGGAACCAATTATAAAGTGCCTACAGCCAGCCCATTTTTTTATGTTAGGCCTTTGAAGCCTGTCTGCGGTCCCTCCTTCCACTAGTCCTCCACTGGCCAGACCACTGCTGCCCGTGTACCCCTGGAACCAATTATAAAGTGCCTACAGCCAGCCCATTTTCTTATGTTAGGCCTTTGAAGCCTGTCTGCGGTCCCTACTTTAAATACTCCTCCACTCACCACCAAGCTGCCTGCCCGTCTATCCATGTAACCGCTGTAAAACTGCAATGAGCCTATTGTTTGTTATTTTAGGCCTTTGATAGCCTGTCTGCGGCCCCTACTTGCAATACTCCTCCACTGACCACAATGCTGCCTGGAGTGCCTGCCTGTGTATCCATGTAACCGATGTAAAACTGCCATGACTGCCTACTGTTTGTTATTTTAGGCCTTTGATAGCCTGTCTGCGGCCCCTACTTGCAATACTCCTCCACTGACCACAATGCTGCCTGGAGTGCCTGCCTGTGTATCCATGTAACCGATGTAAAACTGCCATGACTGCCTACTGTTTGTTATTTTAGGCCTTTGATAGCCTGTCTGCGGCCCCTACTTGCAATACTCCTCCACTGACCACAATGCTGCCTGGATTGCCTGCCTGTGTATCCATGTAACCGATGTAAAACTGCCATGACTGCCTACTGTTTGTTATTTTAGGCCTTTGATAGCCTGTCTGCGGCCCCTACTTGCAATACTCCTCCACTGACCACAATGCTGCCTGGAGTGCCTGCCTGTGTATCCATGTAACCGATGTAAAACTGCCATGAGTGCCTACTGTTTGGTATTTTAGGCCTTTGATAGCCTGTCTGCAGCCCCTACTTGCAATACTCCTCCACTGACCACACCAATGCTGCCCGTGTACCCCTGGAACCTATTTAAAAGATCATAGAGCCTAGTTATATATTTTATTTACTATTAATAAGGCCATGATGGACTACGCTGTACCACGCTACAAGCTAACCAGTCGACACTTCTTTTGCGAGAAAAGCCATCCCAACCCTCCACCAGCATGTAGAAGACCGCATTGTCCATGCACTCTGGCAATCTGTGAGTACAAAGGTGCACCTGACAACAGACGCATGGACCTGTAGGCATGGCCACGGAAGATTACGTGTCCATTACGGCGCAATGGGTTAATGTGTTGGATGCATGGTCCACAGGGGACAGCCTACTAAGTCTGTCTGCAGTCCCTAATTCAAATTGTCCTCCACTGTCTAAATCGGAGCTTCCACCTTCTGGCTTTCGGCCTATAGTATCAGAAATTAAACTGCATTTGGCCTTCAACTTTGGTTAGGGCCTACTAACGGCTTCTGCCCCTCCCTGGTGTTGCCCTCAACTAAATAAAGCTGAGCTTCAACCTTCTGCTCCAAATTACCATTTTAAAAAATGCAATAGGCTTTTCCGGCCTACTAAAGGTGTCTGTCTGTGTGCCCCTGCCTGGTGTTGTCCTCAACTAAATAAAGCTGAGCTTCAACCTTCTGCTCCAAATTACCATTTTAAAAAATGCAATAGGCTTTTCCGGCCTACTAAAGGTGTCTGTCTGTGTGCCCCTGCCTGGTGTTGTCCTCAACTAAATAAAGCTGAGCTTCAACCTTCTGCTCCAAATTACCATTTTAAAAAATGCAATAGGCTTTTCCGGCCTACTAAAGGTGTCTGTCTGTGTGCCCCTGCCTGGTGTTGTCCTCAACTAAATAAAGCTGAGCTTCAACCTTCTGCTCCAAATTACCATTTTAAAAAATGCAATAGGCTTTTCCGGCCTACTAAAGGTGTCTGTCTGTGTGCCCCTGCCTGGTGTTGTCCTCAACTAAATAAAGCTGAGCTTCAACCTTCTGCTCCAAATTACCATTTTAAAAAATGCAATAGGCTTTTCCGGCCTACTAAAGGTGTCTGTCTGTGTGCCCCTGCCTGGTGTTGTCCTCAACTGAATAAAGCTGAGCTTCAACCTTCCGGCTCTCATTAAGTGGTTTTTAAAAAACAAAATGGTGGTTAGGGCCTACTAACGGCTTCTGCCCCTCCCTGGTGTTGCCCTCAACTAAATAAAGCTGAGCTTCAACCTTCTGCTCCAAATTACCATTTTAAAAAATGCAATAGGCTTTTCCGGCCTACTAAAGGTGTCTGTCTGTGTGCCCCTGCCTGGTGTTGTCCTCAACTGAATAAAGCTGAGCTTCAACCTTCCGGCTCTCATTAAGTGGTTTTTAAAAAACAAAATGGTGGTTAGGGCCTACTAACGGCTTCTGCCCCTCCCTGGTGTTGCCCTCAACTAAATAAAGCTGAGCTGCAACCTTCTGCTCCAAATTACCATTTTAAAAAATGCAATAGGCTTTTCCGGCCTACTAAAGGTGTCTGTCTGTGTGCCCCTGCCTGGTGTTGTCCTCAACTGAATAAAGCTGAGCTTCAACCTTCCGGCTCTCATTAAGTGGTTTTTAAAAAACAAAATGGTGGTTAGGGCCTACTAACGGCTTCTGCCCCTCCCTGGTGTTGCCCTCAACTAAATAAAGCTGAGCTTCAACCTTCTGCTCCAAATTACCATTTTAAAAAATGCAATAGGCTTTTCCGGCCTACTAAAGGTGTCTGTCTGTGTGCCCCTGCCTGGTGTTGTCCTCAACTGAATAAAGCTGAGCTTCAACCTTCCGGCTCTCATTAAGTGGTTTTTAAAAAACAAAATGGTGGTTAGGGCCTACTAACGGCTTCTGCCCCTCCCTGGTGTTGCCCTCAACTAAATAAAGCTGAGCTTCAACCTTCTGCTCCAAATTACCATTTTAAAAAATGCAATAGGCTTTTCCGGCCTACTAAAGGTGTCTGTCTGTGTGCCCCTGCCTGGTGTTGTCCTCAACTGAATAAAGCTGAGCTTCAACCTTCCGGCTCTCATTAAGTGGTTTTTAAAAAACAAAATGGTGGTTAGGGCCTACTAACGGCTTCTGCCCCTCCCTGGTGTTGCCCTCAACTAAATAAAGCTGAGCTTCAACCTTCTGCTCCAAATTACCATTTTAAAAAATGCAATAGGCTTTTCCGGCCTACTAAAGGTGTCTGTCTGTGTGCCCCTGCCTGGTGTTGTCCTCAACTGAATAAAGCTGAGCTTCAACCTTCCGGCTCTCATTAAGTGGTTTTTAAAAAACAAAATGGTGGTTAGGGCCTACTAACGGCTTCTGCCCCTCCCTGGTGTTGCCCTCAACTAAATAAAGCTGAGCTTCAACCTTCTGCTCCAAATTACCATTTTAAAAAATGCAATAGGCTTTTCCGGCCTACTAAAGGTGTCTGTCTGTGTGCCCCTGCCTGGTGTTGTCCTCAACTGAATAAAGCTGAGCTTCAACCTTCCGGCTCTCATTAAGTGGTTTTTAAAAAACAAAATGGTGGTTAGGGCCTACTAACGGCTTCTGCCCCTCCCTGGTGTTGCCCTCAACTAAATAAAGCTGAGCTTCAACCTTCTGCTCCAAATTACCATTTTAAAAAATGCAATAGGCTTTTCCGGCCTACTAAAGGTGTCTGTCTGTGTGCCCCTGCCTGGTGTTGTCCTCAACTGAATAAAGCTGAGCTTCAACCTTCCGGCTCTCATTAAGTGGTTTTTAAAAAACAAAATGGTGGTTAGGGCCTACTAACGGCTTCTGCCCCTCACTGGTGTTGCCCTCAACTAAATAAAGCTGAGCTGCAACCTTCTGCTCCAAATTACCATTTTAAAAAATGCAATAGGCTTTTCCGGCCTACTAAAGGTGTCTGTCTGTGTGCCCCTGCCTGGTGTTGTCCTCAACTAAATAAAGCTGAGCTTCAACCTTCTGCTCCAAATTACCATTTTAAAAAATGCAATAGGCTTTTCCGGCCTACTAAAGGTGTCTGCCCCTCCCTGGTGTTGTCCTCAACTGAACAAAGCTGAGCTTCCACATTCTGGCTTTCGCCCTATACTATCAGATATTAAACTGCATTTGGCCTACTAGTGTGGTTAGGCCCTTGAAACAGTGTCTGCTGCTCTTGGGTTTGCTACTCCACTGAACAAAGCAATGCCGCCTGTTTAGTCCTGTTACCAATTTTGAACTGCATTTAGCCTACTTTATTCTTTGGCCCTATATCTGTTTCCTCCTCATCCTGCCCATTGCCCAGCCACTGCTAAATGAGTCTGCTGGTACATTGACCTAGACCACTACATTCCCCTTGTACTCTACACAGCCAGAATCTGACCCTGCTGAAAGTAAGGTTCCCCTTCCCGCATGTTATACCACCTTACACAGGGACAAAGAGGAAGGTGCAGATGAAAGTGCAGGTTCCTTCATCAGGTGGGGGGGGCATACTCGTTGGCGACGTCACTGGCACAGGGCCCCTCAGAGTACGCAAAAGTGTCGCTGCTGGTGGGAGGCGCCCCCGCCATGCAAACACACCGCCGTACTTTGAGGGGCCCTGTGCCAGTGCCAATGCGAACGAGTGGGCCCCCCCCTGCTTGCTCAGGATCACAGCACTTGCAACGTTTAAATACTTACCTTTCCCTGCAACACCGCCGTGACGTAGTCCGCATTTCCTGGGCCCACGAAAAACTTGAGCCAGCCCTACTCCCCCCACAACTTTCCCCCAATTCCCTATGCCCAACTATTATTATACAGTTAATTAAGATTGGCAAGCTTCAGAAACAAGAATGGATGTTTTTGGCATTAAAATGGGCACTGTAGGTGTTTTCCTGGCCTCCACTCACTGCCGACTATGCTTCCCCATTGACTTGCATTGGGTTTCGTGTTTCGGTCGATCCCCGACTTTTAGCGATAATCGGCCGACTGCACTCGACTCGACTCTGGACAAAATCGGGTTTCCCAAAACCCTACTCGATCTTAAAAAAATGAAAGTCGCTCAACCCTAGTAATTACATTTCCTGTGATCTCTTGCAAGACACTTTCTCTCTCATGTGCAGCAGGCCTCAGGAAAAATGTGTGCTAGGGACATTAATGGCCGAAATCATGTTTCCTGTCACATGACCACATGGACCACCCTCAAACGCTATTAAAACGTATGGTTCTATTTGGAAATTTTTCACGATTTGCGTCTGGCTGCATTTGCCATAGCCTTCAATGGCAGAATTAACGCTTCCGTTAGTATTGCGTTAGCTTGGCTGGACCCGAAAACGCTGCAAGCCGCGTTCCAAGGTCCATCAGAAAAAAATGTTATGTGACAAACGCATGCCAATTTTGGCATGCGTCACGAGGCGTCAGACAATGCAAGTCTATGGGCGCGTTAGTATGTGCGTTATATTGCGTTTTCACTACTTAAAAACGTGTCCGTTAGACGGACTCACCAAGCGCAATGTGAACCTAGCCTAAGATGAATGAGAGAGTTGCAGAAATGTCTGTAATATATCTGCTACATGTAAACTCAGCCGTAGGCTCAATTGACATGACCAAATAGGGGCAGCAAGTTGCATCCTCACTGCAGGTCTCGTGATCAAATCTAAAAGCATGTATAATAAATTATAAAGAAGAGGAAGGAAGTAATCCGGCACCACCATCCAATGTTAAAATTCAATTTATTCACAAGTCCGCTGTTAAATTTTTTTTATATTCACTGCTCCCCATGCCCATAGTCTCATCCACCTATATGCACTGAAGCTGGTGCTGAGAGGTGGGAGGGACAATGGGCATGGGGAGCAGTGAATATTAGTTTTCTTTAATAGCGGGCACACTGTTAGTTGCAGTCACTGGTTTCATGCAATTTTTTTCTATTTTCCTCCTATAAAACGTAGGTGCATCTTATCGTCCGGTGCGTCTTATAGTCCAAAAAATACTGTATATACTGGTAAATACCAATCATATGCAAAGAAATGATAATTGTATTTAGAAACGACAGCTGTGTGCTTCATTGATTAACCATAGATTATCTAGTAATTCCAGAGAGGAAAAAAACAAGCAGGAAAATATTGACTGTCAAATTGGCACAAATGGAGGTGAAATATAGTGATAGTTGAATTGATAAATATAATTTTTTTCAGTAGTTCATCACATTAGGGAATTTTATATTTAATTTCAAATTCAAAAAAGCCTTCCCTAGTGCTAAGCATTTTTGCCAGTTCCCTTCTCTGGTCTGACACAGCACCTTCTCTTTACCATCGAATATAAAATGTGATAAATCATTGTTGTGGATTTTAGCAAAGTGCTTAGCTGCACTTGAGTAGGTACTCTACTTGGTGCTAATATTGTTTATATGCTCTGCTATTTGCTTTTTCAGTTTCCTGATCGTGCAACCAATTTATCTGACATTGCACAAGCAGCATTCAATACAATGAACCAAATGGTGGGAATCACAATTGATGAAAGACTCTAGGATGTGATTCACACCATGTGGTAAAAAAAAAGGATTTTTTTACTGCAGCGACACCCTGAATATTTGTAGAATCCTTTGGCTGAAAACCAAGTGGATGGTGGCTGTGGAGACCATACCAATCTTGGAGAAAGCAAATTGCTCAACAAACAACCACATCTAGCGACACATCTGCAGCCCCTGTTCACAATTTTCTGAAGGATATCATTATTGCTAATCATGGATAGATATTTTAAAATAATCTGTTTGATCTGATTGAACTGGGGACTGTATCATGTGGAGAAAGTGACAGGATGGCATTCATATTGCAAACCAGTGTGGCGGTTGTTAGATTTATACAAAAGATCATGTCTGGATTTACTTTTGACATGATTGAATGCCCGTTTAACGCTGTGCCGGCCATAACCCCTGTCTGCAAGTTTGTTGCCAATGACGACACCCTCCCGTAAGAAGGCGTCATCACTGGAACAGATGTACTGGGCCTTTGTGAATTCTCCATGTGGAATGGCATTGATGGTGTGTCGTGGATGGCAACTGGTGGATAATAAGGTGGTATTGCCAGAAAACTCTTTTCTGTTCACAGATGTTTCAACAATGCTCAGTGGAACACTGTCAGTGACTATAAGATCAAGAAAGGAACTTTGGTTGCTGGGATTACTGGACGTAAATTTCAAGTTATAATAACTGAAATTGAGATAATGGATTAAATCTGGAACCAATGACTGCTATCCAACCAATACAAAAAGGAGATCGTCCACGAAATGACCAAACCATGCAATATTGGAAAAAATGGGTGATGATCAGAATAAAAAAAATCCTCCCACCAAACCATAAACAAAATTGCTAGAGATGCTGAGAATGTATATCCCATCAGGGCACCTGTGATCTGTAAATAAAAATTTGAATTGACCATAAAAAAATTGTGACTGAGTAAATAATTTAGAACTGAAATAATGAATAGTTTGAGATTAGATGAATAAGCACTGTAACAATGTAAGTGGTGTTGTATTGCAATTTTGGCCAATGCATGTGGAGCAGATGAATAAATATTAACCACATCACAAGTGACAAAAGAGAAATCTTCTTGCCAACGGAAACTATTGAATACCTGTAGGACTGTGGATATATCTTTAAGATAACCAGGAATCTTGGTTACCAGGGGCTGCAGGTGCTCATCCAACTATTTGCTGAAATTTTTGTTTAAAGAACTGATGCCCAAAATTATAAGATGCAATGGGGGAGGCAAGACGTTATTGTGGGTATTGGAAAAACCATGAAATATTGCAATAACTGGATGGTCAGGTAATAACCATTTTGGAAAAAAAAAACAAGGAAACGCCCATATATTGTGACAAAGCAGATTTGAAAGAATCAGTTGGGTTACTTGAAAGTGGTTTGCATGTGGAAACATACAGTAATTTAAAATAGCAAAACCAACTGTACATAGTTCATGGTATCAAGTACCACTACACAGCCTACTGTATCAGAGTGCCGGATTGTAATTTTGGAATTAGATTGCATGTCTTTCATAGCTCTAGACTGTTCCCTGTCCAGATTACTATGTAATGGCTGGCTGCAGGTGTGTTAATCGACTTTTCTGAGATCACATTCAACCAGAAATTGACCCAATATAGGAGCCCTGGACTGTAGTGTGTAATGTGAAGAGTTTGTAGGGACTACATGAATGTCATTATTTTTAGATAAACGAATGACAGCATAAATTATACTGCTGGTTATGATATACAGTCTTATATTGATGCAATTTCATCCTCCCAAGGGGTTCTATTAAAGAATGTATCCTGTGCTGTATTTCCTTTTTAGCGTGGAATTCTAAGGGCTCATGCCGATGTCCATACAAATCGGGCTGATCTTGGACCGTAATGCAACCGAGTGTTACAGCTTGATAAAAATATATGAAGCTGTCATGCTCCAGTGAGGAAATCTGTGGCCATTCTATGCATTTCAGTTAGAGATTGGACCAGTTTGCACCAACGTTTGCATGAGCCGTAAGGGTGACAAAAGACACTTTATGAGATAAACTAGAATAAGGAACAGAGAGACAGAGAGCACAACATTAGAGTGATGCCGTTTGGAGCAAGAGTAGGTAAGCATTGGTAACTCTTACCTGTGGAAATTGTGATAGTCACAATGGTAATGCCGGCACCCTTGTGTGGTCCCCCATCCTCCTCCATGCAGGGACTCCGACATATTCATTACTCTGACTGCACAGAGTGAATGTCTCCTTGATGACTCTCTGCTTCCAGGTCTGTGTACGTCGCAAAGGCTTCCTGGTTTCGCACCTAGTGCATGCGCGCTTCCCTATGCTTAAAAGGGCAGCGTGTGCACTTTGGAAATGCCCCCAGCCAATAGCTAGGAGGCATCTTGTATATAAGGCACCATCTCCAGTAGGGAAGTGCTTGAGCAACCCCTGTAAATTCTTACATTGAGTGTGTATGCAACTGTATGTTGCCAGGTCCTCTGTCCATATATATGTATCCAGTTTAGTTTGTTCATGCTCCCATAAACTTTTTTAATCTGAATGTTACCCTGTTTCCTGAGTTGTCTGAACCAGAACTTGAAGCTACTCCGGCGGTACCTGAACCTGAAGCTGCTCCGGTAGAACCTGAACATGAACCAGTTCTAGAAACCCGTGTTGTCTGGATGTCAATATATCCCAGTGTTCAATGTTGGCAGGACTGTTATACCAGTATCTAAATTCTGCCTGTCAGTGACTCCAAGTTCTTGTACTTGACTGCTATCCTGACATCTGGGGTCAGCAGCCGTGTACTGCCCAAGAGTGGTACCTGGTGGTTGCTTGCAGCACGAACCGAACTCTATCATCAGGAGCTCTAGCGAAGATGAGGTAGAAGCTTAGCCACGCCCCTCCTGGGTAAGCCTGACACAGTGGGTCAAGGATTCATGTCTGTGACAGCGTGACACATCTCCTATGAAAATAGACTGAAGAACCTGGCACTCAACTTAATGCTTGTGAAAGGTTTATTTGTAGTATCAACAAATGTTTCAGTCCCAAATTCGGGACCTTTATCAGTTAAGTACTAATGGACGTTATAAGAAGAACCAATGATAATAAACTGCGGTGGATGCCGCGTCTCGGCCAGCAACACACGCAGCACATGCTGCTTAAGCTCATTCATCTGATGGCCCTAAACTTGTAACTGATGCAGTTTATCATCATTGGTTGTTCTTATAATGTCCATTAGTACATAACTGATGAAGGTCCCGAATTTGGGACCGAAACGTTTGTTGGTACTACAAATAAACCTTTCACAAGCATTAAGTTGAGTGCCAAATTCTTCAGTCTATTATCACATGGTGTGGGAACCTACCTGAGCACCACCACTAGTAGTGCACACATATTCATCTTATACATCTCTTATGAAAGACAGCTGATGTGCCCCCATGGCTGATGGAATAATTCCTGCAGAATATATCTGTTAAAGGTAGGTAAATCACTCTTCACCAGAAAAGGATTAAGGTTTTTTTATTCTATGTATTTCAAGAAAAAAATATATATATACAGTATATTATCATTTAATGGCACTGAAAGCCACTTTATGGCATACATTAAAGCCATCATTTAATGAAATTGTCCACTACTTTAATATCAGATCAGTGGGTTGACATTCGGCACCCCCATTATTCAACTGTTTCCAGTACTCGCGACTAGGGTTGAGCGACTTTCATTTTTTTAAGATCGAGTAGGGTTTTGGGAAACCCGATTTTGTCCAGAGTCGAGTCGAGTGCAGTCGGCCGATTATCGCTAAAAGTCGGGGATCGACCGAAACACGAAACCCAATGCAAGTCAATGGGGAAGCATAGTCGGCAGTGAGTGGAGGCCAGGAAAACACCTACAGTGCCCATTTTAATGCCAAAAACATCCATTCTTGTTTCTGAAGCTTGCCAATCTTAATTAACTGTATAATAATAGTTGGGCATAGGGAATTGGGGGAAAGTTGTGGGGGGAGTAGGGCTGGCTCAAGTTTTTCGTGGGCCCAGGAAATGCGGACTACGTCACGGCGGTGTTGCAGGGAAAGGTAAGTATTTAAACGTTGCAAGTGCTGTGATCCTGAGCAAGCAGGGGGGGGCCCACTCGTTCGCATTGGCACTGGCACAGGGCCCCTCAAAGTACGGCGGTGTGTTTGCATGGCGGGGGCGCCTCCCACCAGCAGCGACACTTTTGCGTACTCTGAGGGGCCCTGTGCCAGTGACGTCGCCAACGAGTATGCCCCCCCACCTGATGAAGGAACCTGCACTTTCATCTGCACCTTCCTCTTTGTCCCTGTGTAAGGTGCTATAACATGCGGGAAGGGGAACCTTACTTTCAGCAGGGTCAGATTCTGGCTGTGTAGAGTACAAGGGGAATGTAGTGGTCTAGGTCAATGTACCAGCAGACTCATTTAGCAGTGGCTGGGCAATGGGCAGGATGAGGAGGAAACAGATATAGGGCCAAAGAATAAAGTAGGCTAAATGCAGTTCAAAATTGGTAACAGGACTAAACAGGCGGCATTGCTTTGTTCAGTGGAGTAGCAAACCCAAGAGCAGCAGACACTGTTTCAAGGGCCTAACCACACTAGTAGGCCAAATGCAGTTTAATATCTGATAGTATAGGGCGAAAGCCAGAATGTGGAAGCTCAGCTTTGTTCAGTTGAGGACAACACCAGGGAGGGGCAGACACCTTTAGTAGGCCGGAAAAGCCTATTGCATTTTTTAAAATGGTAATTTGGAGCAGAAGGTTGAAGCTCAGCTTTATTTAGTTGAGGACAACACCAGGCAGGGGCACACAGACAGACACCTTTAGTAGGCCGGAAAAGCCTATTGCATTTTTTAAAATGGTAATTTGGAGCAGAAGGTTGAAGCTCAGCTTTATTTAGTTGAGGGCAACACCAGGGAGGGGCAGAAGCCGTTAGTAGGCCCTAACCAAAGTTGAAGGCCAAATGCAGTTTAATTTCTGATACTATAGGCCGAAAGCCAGAAGGTGGAAGCTCCGATTTAGACAGTGGAGGACAATTTGAATTAGGGACTGCAGACAGACTTAGTAGGCTGTCCCCTGTGGACCATGCATCCAACACATTAACCCATTGCGCCGTAATGGACACGTAATCTTCCGTGGCCATGCCTACAGGTCCATGCGTCTGTTGTCAGGTGCACCTTTGTACTCACAGATTGCCAGAGTGCATGGACAATGCGGTCTTCTACATGCTGGTGGAGGGTTGGGATGGCTTTTCTCGCAAAAGAAGTGTCGACTGGTTAGCTTGTAGCGTGGTACAGCGTAGTCCATCATGGCCTTATTAATAGTAAATAAAATATATAACTAGGCTCTATGAACTTTTAAATAGGTTCCAGGGGTACACGGGCAGCATTGGTGTGGTCAGTGGAGGAGTATTGCAAGTAGGGGCTGCAGACAGGCTATCAAAGGCCTAAAATACCAAACAGTAGGCACTCATGGCAGTTTTACATCGGTTACATGGATACACAGGCAGGCACTCCAGGCAGCATTGTGGTCAGTGGAGGAGTATTGCAAGTAGGGGCCGCAGACAGGCTATCAAAGGCCTAAAATAACAAACAGTAGGCAGTCATGGCAGTTTTACATCGGTTACATGGATACACAGGCAGGCAATCCAGGCAGCATTGTGGTCAGTGGAGGAGTATTGCAAGTAGGGGCCGCAGACAGGCTATCAAAGGCCTAAAATAACAAACAGTAGGCAGTCATGGCAGTTTTACATCGGTTACATGGATACACAGGCAGGCACTCCAGGCAGCATTGTGGTCAGTGGAGGAGTATTGCAAGTAGGGGCCGCAGACAGGCTATCAAAGGCCTAAAATAACAAACAGTAGGCAGTCATGGCAGTTTTACATCGGTTACATGGATACACAGGCAGGCACTCCAGGCAGCATTGTGGTCAGTGGAGGAGTATTGCAAGTAGGGGCCGCAGACAGGCTATCAAAGGCCTAAAATAACAAACAATAGGCTCATTGCAGTTTTACAGCGGTTACATGGATAGACGGGCAGGCAGCTTGGTGGTGAGTGGAGGAGTATTTAAAGTAGGGACCGCAGACAGGCTTCAAAGGCCTAACATAAGAAAATGGGCTGGCTGTAGGCACTTTATAATTGGTTCCAGGGGTACACGGGCAGCAGTGGTCTGGCCAGTGGAGGACTAGTGGAAGGAGGGACCGCAGACAGGCTTCAAAGGCCTAACATAAAAAAATGGGCTGGCTGTAGGCACTTTATAATTGGTTCCAGGGGTACACGGGCAGCAGTGGTCTGGCCAGTGGAGGACTAGTGGAAGGAGGGACCGCAGACAGGCTTCAAAGGCCTAACATAAAAAAATGGGCTGGCTGTAGGCACTTTATAATTGGTTCCAGGGGTACACGGGCAGCAGTGGTCTGGTCAGTGGAGGACTAGTGGAAGGAGGGACCGCAGACAGGCTTCAAAGGCCTAACATAAAAAAATGGGCTGGCTGTAGGCACTTTATAATTGGTTCCAGGGGTACACGGGCAGCAGTGGTCTGGCCAGTGGAGGACTAGTGGAAGGAGGGACCGCAGACAGGCTTCAAAGGCCTAACATAAAAAAATGGGCTGGCTGTAGGCACTTTATAATTGGTTCCAGGGGTACACGGGCAGCAGTGGTCTGGCCAGTGGAGGACTAGTGGAAGGAGGGACCGCAGACAGGCTTCAAAGGCCTAACATAAAAAAATGGGCTGGCTGTAGGCACTTTATAATTGGTTCCAGGGGTACACGGGCATTAGTGGTCTGGTCAGTGGAGGACTAGTGGAAGGAGGGACCGCAGACAGGCTTCAAAGGCCTAACATAAAAAAATGGGCTGGCTGTAGGCACTTTATAATTGGTTCCAGGGGTACACGGGCAGCAGTGGTCTGGCCAGTGGAGGACTAGTGGAAGGAGGGACCGCAGACAGGCTTCAAAGGCCTAACATAAAAAAATGGGCTGGCTGTAGGCACTTTATAATTGGTTCCAGGGGTACACGGGCAGCAGTGGTCTGGTCAGTGGAGGACTAGTGGAAGGAGGGACCGCAGACAGGCTTCAAAGGCCTAACATAAAAAAATGGGCTGGCTGTAGGCACTTTATAATTGGTTCCAGGGGTACACGGGCAGCAGTGGTCTGGCCAGTGGAGGACTAGTGGAAGGAGGGACCGCAGACAGGCTTCAAAGGCCTAACATAAAAAAATGGGCTGGCTGTAGGCACTTTATAATTGGTTCCAGGGGTACACGGGCAGCAGTGGTCTGGTCAGTGGAGGACTAGTGGAAGGAGGGACCGCAGACAGGCTTCAAAGGCCTAACATAAAAAAATGGGCTGGCTGTAGGCACTTTATAATTGGTTCCAGGGGTACACGGGCAGCAGTGGTCTGGCCAGTGGAGGACTAGTGGAAGGAGGGACCGCAGACAGGCTTCAAAGGCCTAACATAAAAAAATGGGCTGGCTGTAGGCACTTTATAATTGGTTCCAGGGGTACACGGGCAGCAGTGGTCTGGCCAGTGGAGGACTAGTGGAAGGAGGGACCGCAGACAGGCTTCAAAGGCCTAACATAAAAAAATGGGCTGGCTGTAGGCACTTTATAATTGGTTCCAGGGGTACACGGGCAGCAGTGGTCTGGCCAGTGGAGGACTAGTGGAAGGAGGGACCGCAGACAGGCTTCAAAGGCCTAACATAAAAAAATGGGCTGGCTGTAGGCACTTTATAATTGGTTCCAGGGGTACACGGGCAGCAGTGGTCTGGTCAGTGGAGGACTAGTGGAAGGAGGGATCGCAGACAGGCTTCAAAGGCCTAACATAAAAAAATGGGCTGGCTGTAGGCACTTTATAATTGGTTCCAGGGGTACACGGGCAGCAGTGGTCTGGTCAGTGGAGGACTAGTGGAAGGAGGGACCGCAGACAGGCTTCAAAGGCCTAACATAAAAAAATGGGCTGGCTGTAGGCACTTTATAATTGGTTCCAGGGGTACACGGGCAGCAGTGGTCTGGTCAGTGGAGGACTAGTGGAAGGAGGGACCGCAGACAGGCTTCAAAGGCCTAACATAAAAAAATGGGCTGGCTGTAGGCACTTTATAATTGGTTCCAGGGGTACACGGGCAGCAGTGGTCTGGTCAGTGGAGGACTAGTGGAAGGAGGGACCGCAGACAGGCTTCAAAGGCCTAACATAAAAAAATGGGCTGGCTGTAGGCACTTTATAATTGGTTCCAGGGGTACACGGGCAGCAGTGGTCTGGTCAGTGGAGGACTAGTGGAAGGAGGGACCGCAGACAGGCTTCAAAGGCCTAAAATAACAAACAATAGGCTCATGGCAGTTTTACAGCGGTTACATGGATACACGGGCAGCTTGGTGGTGAGTGGAGGAGTAGTGCAAGGAGTGTCTGTCCCAGTACTCCCAAAATATAAATAGATGTTAATGTCTCGCAAAACAACCAAAACAAAAAAAAAGGTGGCATACTTAGGTACAGGGGTGGGCTCATCTGCTGAGTTTCTGACATAGTAATTTGGCAGTAACTATTTAATGGTGCCAATATAGGACACAGACACAGACTACTTTAAGTTGCATCATAGATGTCTACAAATTTGTATTGTCAGTGCCAGACATTGAATGATGTCAGCGAATAGACTAAAGATTGGTGGAGCTGTGCGACATAATTTTGCATGTGGTAGAGCACATTTTGAGCTGGGGTAGGGGGGAACTCTCTAGAGGCCGGCGGGACCGCCCCAGGGCCCCTCATGTTACAACGGTGTGTCTGACGTTGGGTGCGCACCACCACCGCCAGAGACACTACATTGTACTATGAGGGACCCAGTAGCAATGCCGTCAACCAAAAGCGAGCACACCCACCTCTTCAGACAAACAGCAGTCTCACGGGTGCTTGCGCCAAGTCGCGATACCACGGCCCCGTGTGGGGAGTTTGGCCATTTAGGGAGGTGTAAACATGTCGTATGCTGTACAATCAGCTGCAGCAAATTAGACATTAGAAAAGTAATTCACAGGCAAGAGCCTTTCATAGGAAAGCTAGGTGTCGGCCGGGCAAGGTGGGGCAAAAGATTTCGAAATCCAGTTGTGGTTCATTTTAATGAATGTTAGATCGTCAACATTTTGGGTAGCCAGACGAGTCCTTTTTTCGGTTAATATTGAACCTGCAGCACTGAATACTCTTTCTGATAGGACACTTGCTGCCGGGCAAGCAAGCTCCTGCAATGCATATTCTGCCAATTCTGGCCAGGTGTCTAATTTGGAGGCCCAGTAATCAAATGGGAATGACGGTTGAGGGAGAACATCGATAAGGGATGAAAAATAGTTAGTAACCATACTGGACAAATGTTGTCTCCTGTCACTTTCAATTGATGCAGCAGTGCCTGTCCTGTCTGCGGTCATAGCAAAATCACTCCACAATCTGGTCAGAAAACCCCTCTGTCCAACGCCACTTCTGATGTGTGCACCCCTAACAATCCTAGTCTGCTGCCCCCTGGAGCTCGTGTGAGAACGATCACGTGCGCTGTGTGCTGGGAATGCCTGAAGCAAACGGTCAACAAGAGTTGATTGTTTGGTTGCTAATATTAGTTCCAAGTTCTCATGTGGCATAATATTTTGCAATTTGCCTTTATAGCGTGGATCAAGGAGGCAGGCCAACCAGTAATCGTCATCGTTCATCATTTTCGTAATGCGTGTGTCCCTTTTTAGGATACGTAAGGCATAATCCGCCATGTGGGCCAAAGTTCCAGTTGTCAAATCTCCGGTTGTGATTGGTTGAGGGGCAGTTGCAGGCAAATCTACGTCACTTGTGTCCCTCAAAAAACCAGAACCCGGCCGTGACACGCAACCAATTTCCTGTGCCCCCGGGAAAGGTTCGGCATTAAAAATATACTCATCCCCATCATCCTCCTCGTCCTCCACCTCCTCTTCGCCCGCTACCTCGTCCTGTACACTGCCCTGACCAGACAATGGCTGACTGTCATCAAGGCTTTCCTCTTCCTCTGGTGCAGACGCCTGCTCCTTTATGTGCGTCAAACTTTGCATCAGCAGACGCATTAGGGGGATGCTCATGCTTATTACGGCGTTGTCTGCACTAACCAGCCGTGTGCATTCCTCAAAACACTGAAGGACTTGACACATGTCTTGTATCTTAGACCACTGCACACCTGACAACTCCATGTCTGCCATCCTACTGCCTGCCCGTGTATCCTCCCACAAATAAATAACAGCACGCCTCTGTTCGCACAGTCTCTGAAGCATGTGCAGTGTTGAGTTCCACCTTGTTGCAACGTCTATGATTAGGCGATGCTGGGGAAGGTTCAAAGACCGCTGATAGGTCTGCATACGGCTGGCGTGTACAGGCGAACGTCGGATATGTGAGCAAAGTGCACGCACTTTGAGGAGCAGGTCGGAGAACCCAGGATAAGTTTTCAATAAGCACTGCACCACCAGGTTTAAGGTGTGAGCCAGGCAAGGAATGTGTTTCAGTTGGGAAAGGGAGATGGCAGCCATGAAATTCCTTCCGTTATCACTCACTACCTTGCCTGCCTCAAGATCTACTGTGCCCAGCCACGACTGCGTTTCTTGTTGCAAGAACTCGGACAGAACTTCCGCGGTGTGTCTGTTGTCGCCCAAGCACTTCATAGCCAATACAGCCTGCTGACGCTTGGCAGTAGCTGGCCCATAATGGGACAACTGGTGTGCAACAGTGTCATCTGCCGATGGAGTGGTTGGCAGACTGCGTTCTGTGGAAGAGCTGTAGCTTCTGCAGGAGGACGAGGAGGAGGAGGAGGAGGGGGTGCGAACGCTGTCATGATCTCAATGGCAAGAGAACATAGCATAAGCATATATAGGAACTAGCTCTTGGAAGATGGGAACTGAGCTGACCATGAACTAAACCTAACGCACAACTAGCAGTGGCCGGGTAGCATGCCTACGTTGATTCTAGATGCCCAGCCCAGCCGGAGGACTAAATAAAGCTAGCAGAGGAAAATATTAGTCCTAGCTCACCTCTAGAGAAATACCCCGAAAGGAGACAGAGGCCCCCCACATGTATTGGCGGTGAGTTGAGATGAAATAACAAACGTAGTATGAAAATAGGTTTAGCAAATTTGAGGTCCACTTACTACATAGCAGAAGACAGAAAGGGCACTTTCATGGTCAGCTGAAAAGCCTATCAAAAACACCATCCAGAAATTACTTTAAAACTCTGGCATTAACTCATAACACCAGAGTGGCAATTCCCGTTCACAAGAGCTTTCCAGACACAGTAACGAAACTACAGCTGTGAACTGGAACAAAATGCAAAAACAAACATGGACAAGAGTCCAACTTATCTAGTAGTTGTCTAGGAGCAGGAACAAGCACAGAGAGGCTTCTGATAACATTGTTGACCGGCAAGCAACTAACAGAGCAGCAAGGTTATATAGCGACTCCCACATCTTGATGGGAACAGGTGAACAGAGAAGATGAAGACACCAGTTCAATTCCACCAGTAGCCACCGGGGGAGCCCAGAATCCAAATTCACAACAGTACCCCCCCCTCAAGGAGGGGGCACCGAACCCTCACCAGAACCACCAGGGCGATCAGGATGGGCCCTATGAAAGGCACGAACCAGATCGGAGGCATGAACATCAGATGCATTCACCCAAGAATTATCCTCCTGGCCGTATCCCTTCCACTTGACCAGATACTGGAGTCTCCGTCTGGAAACACGAGAGTCCAAGATTTTCTCCACAACGTACTCCAACTCACCCTCAACCAACACCGGAGCAGGAGGCTCAACGGAAGGCACAACCGGTACCTCATACCTGCGCAATAATGACCGATGAAAAACGTTATGAATAGAAAAGGATGCAGGGAGGTCCAAACGGAAGGAAACAGGGTTAAGAATCTCCAATATCTTATACGGGCCGATAAACCGAGGCTTAAACTTAGGAGAAGAGACCCTCATAGGGACAAAACGAGAAGACAACCACACCAAATCCCCAACAGAAAGCCGAGGACCAACACGACGGTGGCGGTTGGCAAAAAGCTGAGTCTTCTCCTGGGACAACCTCAAATTGTCCACCACCTGCCCCCAGATCTGATGCAATCTCTCCACCACAGCATCCACTCCAGGACAATCCGAAGATTCCACCTGACCAGAGGAAAATCGAGGATGAAACCCCGAATTACAGAAAAACGGGGACACCAAAGTGGCAGAGCTGGCCCGATTATTGAGAGCGAACTCCGCCAATGGCAAAAAAGCAACCCAATCATCCTGGTCAGCAGACACAAAACACCTCAGATATGTCTCCAGGGTCTGATTAATCCGCTCGGTCTGGCCATTCGTCTGAGGATGGAAAGCGGACGAAAAAGATAAATCTATGCCCATCCTAGCACAGAATGCCCGCCAAAATCTAGACACGAATTGGGTCCCTCTGTCAGAAACGATATTCTCAGGAATACCATGCAAACGAACAACATTTTGAAAAAACAGAGGAACCAACTCGGAAGAAGAAGGTAACTTGGGCAGAGGAACCAAATGGACCATCTTAGAAAAACGGTCACACACCACCCAGATGACAGACATCTTCTGAGAAACAGGCAGATCTGAAATAAAATCCATCGAGATGTGCGTCCAAGGCCTCTTAGGAATAGGCAAGGGCAACAATAATCCACTAGCCCGAGAACAACAAGGCTTGGCCCGAGCACAAACGTCACAAGACTGCACAAAGCCTCGCACATCTCGTGACAGGGAAGGCCACCAGAAGGACCTTGCCACCAAATCCCTGGTACCAAAAATGCCAGGATGACCTGCCAACGCAGAAGAATGAACCTCAGAGATGACTCTACTGGTCCAATCATCAGGAACAAACAGTTTATCAGGTGGGCAACGATCAGGTCTCTCCGCCTGAAACTCCTGCAAGGCCCGCCGCAGGTCTGGAGAAATGGCTGACAATACCACTCCATCCTTAAGGATACCTGTGGGCTCAGAGTTACCAGGCGAGTCAGGCTCAAAACTCCTAGAAAGGGCATCCGCCTTAACATTCTTAGAACCCGGTAGGTATGACACCACAAAATTAAACCGAGAGAAAAATAATGACCAGCGCGCCTGTCTAGGATTCAGGCGCCTGGCGGTCTCAAGATAAATCAAATTTTTGTGGTCAGTCAATACCACCACCTGATGTCTGGCCCCCTCAAGCCAATGGCGCCACTCCTCAAAAGCCCACTTCATGGCCAAAAGCTCCCGATTCCCAACATCATAATTCCGCTCAGCGGGCGAAAATTTACGGGAAAAGAAGGCACAAGGCCTCATCACGGAGCAGTCAGAACTTTTCTGCGACAACACTGCCCCAGCTCCGATCTCAGAAGCGTCGACCTCAACCTGAAAAGGTAGAGCAACATCAGGCTGACGCAACACAGGGGCAGAGGAAAAACGGCGCTTAAGCTCCCGAAAGGCCTCCACAGCATCAGGGGACCAATCAGCAACATCAGCACCCTTCTTAGTCAAATCGGTCAATGGCTTAGCAATATCCGAAAAACCAGCAATAAATCGACGATAAAAGTTAGCAAAGCCCAAAAACTTCTGAAGACTCTTAAGAGAAGAGGGCTGCGTCCAATCACAAATAGCTTGAACCTTGACAGGATCCATTTCAATGGAAGAGGGGGAAAAAATATATCCCAAAAAGGAAATCCTCTGTACCCCAAAAACACACTTAGAACCCTTCACACACAAAGAATTAGACCGCAAAACCTGAAAAACCCTCCTGACTTGCTGGACATGAGAGTCCCAGTCATCCGAAAAAATCAGAATATCATCCAGATACACAATCATAAATTTATCCAAATAATCGCGAAAAATATCATGCATAAAGGACTGGAAAACTGACGGAGCATTAGAAAGACCAAAAGGCATCACTAAATACTCAAAGTGGCCCTCGGGCGTATTAAATGCGGTTTTCCACTCATCCCCCTGCCTGATTCGCACCAAATTATACGCCCCACGAAGGTCAATCTTAGAGAACCACTTGGCCCCCTTTATGCGAGCAAACAAATCAGTCAGCAACGGCAATGGGTATTGATATTTAACAGTGATTTTATTCAAAAGCCGATAATCAATACATGGTCTCAAAGAGCCGTCTTTTTTTGACACAAAGAAAAAACCGGCTCCTAAGGGAGATGACGATGGACGAATATGTCCCTTTTCCAAGGACTCCTTTATATATTCTCGCATAGCAGCATGTTCAGGCACAGACAGATTAAATAAACGACCCTTTGGGTATTTACTACCCGGGATTAAATCTATGGCACAATCGCACTCTCGGTGCGGAGGTAACGAACCAAGCTTGGATTCTTCAAAGACGTCACGATAGTCAGACAGGAACTCAGGAATTTCAGAGGGAATGGATGATGAAATGGAAACCACAGGTACATCCCCATGAGCCCCCTTACATCCCCAGCTCAACACAGACATAGCTCTCCAGTCGAGGACTGGGTTGTGAGATTGCAGCCAAGGCAATCCTAGCACCAAATCATCATGTAGATTATACAGCACCAGAAAGCGAATAATCTCCTGGTGATCCGGATTAATACGCATAGTTACTTGTGTCCAGTATTGTGGTTTATTATTAGCCAATGGGGTGGAGTCAATCCCCTTCAGAGGAATAGGAGTCTCCAAAGGCTCTAAATCATACCCACAGCGTTTGGCAAAGGACCAATCCATAAGACTCAAAGCGGCGCCAGAGTCGACATAGGCGTCCGTGGTAATAGATGACAAAGAGCAAATCAGGGTCACAGATAGAATAAATTTAGACGGTAAGGTGCAAATGGAAACAGATTTACCAAGCTTTTTAGTGCGCTTAGAGCATGCTGATATAACATGAGTAGAATCACCACAATAGAAACACAACCCATTTTTCCGTCTAAAATTCTGCCGCTCGCTTCGGGACAGAATTCTATCACACTGCATACTCTCTGGCGACTTCTCAGTGGACACCGCCAGATGGTGCACTGGTTTGCGCTCCCGCAAACGCCTATCGATCTGAATAGCCATTGTCATGGACTCATTCAGACCCGCAGGCACAGGGAACCCCACCATAACATCCTTAATGGCATCAGAGAGACCCTCTCTGAAAGTCGCCGCCAGGGCGCACTCATTCCACTGAGTAAGCACAGACCATTTACGGAATCTTTGGCAGTAAATTTCCGCTTCATCTTGCCCCTGAGATAGGGACATCAAAGTTTTTTCTGCCTGAAGCTCCAAATGAGGTTCGTCATAAAGCAACCCCAAGGCCAGAAAAAACGCATCCACATTGAGCAACGCAGGATCCCCTGGTGTCAATGAAAAAGCCCAGTCTTGAGGGTCGCCCCGGAGCAAGGAAATCACAATCCTGACCTGCTGTGCAGGGTCTCCGGCAGAGCGAAATTTCAGGGACAAAAATAATTTGCAATTATTTCGAAAATTCTGAAACCCAGATCTATTCCCCGAGAAAAATTCCGGCAAAGGAATTCTCGGCTCAGATACAGGTGCATGACAAACAAAATCTTGCAAATTTTGTACCTTCGTGGCGAGATTATTCAAACCTGCAGTTACACTCTGAAGATCCATTACAAACAGGTGGACACAGAGCCATTCAAGGGTTAAGAGGAGGTAAGAAGCAGCTAGACAGCAATTAAGGGCTAGGCAGCAAAACTCTGAGGGGAAAAAAAAAAAATTTCCCTTCAACACTTCTTTTTCTCCTGCTTCAGCCCAAACAATTAACACTTTGCGGGCCGGTCAAACTGTCATGATCTCAATGGCAAGAGAACATAGCATAAGCATATATAGGAACTAGCTCTTGGAAGATGGGAACTGAGCTGACCATGAACTAAACCTAACGCACAACTAGCAGTGGCCGGGTAGCATGCCTACGTTGATTCTAGATGCCCAGCCCAGCCGGAGGACTAAATAAAGCTAGCAGAGGAAAATATTAGTCCTAGCTCACCTCTAGAGAAATACCCCGAAAGGAGACAGAGGCCCCCCACATGTATTGGCGGTGAGTTGAGATGAAATAACAAACGTAGTATGAAAATAGGTTTAGCAAATTTGAGGTCCACTTACTACATAGCAGAAGACAGAAAGGGCACTTTCATGGTCAGCTGAAAAGCCTATCAAAAACACCATCCAGAAATTACTTTAAAACTCTGGCATTAACTCATAACACCAGAGTGGCAATTCCCGTTCACAAGAGCTTTCCAGACACAGTAACGAAACTACAGCTGTGAACTGGAACAAAATGCAAAAACAAACATGGACAAGAGTCCAACTTATCTAGTAGTTGTCTAGGAGCAGGAACAAGCACAGAGAGGCTTCTGATAACATTGTTGACCGGCAAGCAACTAACAGAGCAGCAAGGTTATATAGCGACTCCCACATCTTGATGGGAACAGGTGAACAGAGAAGATGAAGACACCAGTTCAATTCCACCAGTAGCCACCGGGGGAGCCCAGAATCCAAATTCACAACAGAACGCCTACAGCCAACTGTTTCCTAGACCGTGGGCTAGGCACAACTGTCCCTAAATTGATGTCGCCTGTGGACCCTGCATCCACCACATTCACCCAGTGTGCCGTGATGGACACATAACGTCCCTGGCCATGCCTACTGGTCCATGCATCTGTAGTCAGGTGCACCTTTGTACTCACAGATTGCCTGAGTGCATGGACGATGCGCTGTTTAACATGCTGGTGCAGGGCTGGGATGGCTTTTCTGGAAAAAAAGTGTCGACTGGGTAGCTCGTATCGTGGTTCAGCGTACTCCATCAGGGCTTTGAAAGCTTCGCTTTCAACTAACCGGTAGGGCATCATCTCTAACGAGATTAGTCTAGCTATGTGGGCGTTAAAACCCTGTGTACGCGGATGCGAGGATAAGTACTTCCTTTTTCTAACCAGAGTCTCATGTAGGGTGAGCTGGACTGGAGAGCTGGAGATCGTGGAACTTTCGGGTGTGCCGGTGTACATGGCAGACTGAGAGACGGTTGGAGACGGTATTGTTTCCGCCGGTGCCCTAGATGCAATATTTCCTCCTACAAAACTGGTGGTTCCCTGACCCTGACTGCTTTTGGCTGGCAAAGAAACCTGCACAGATACTGCCGGTGGTGCAGAAAATGGTGGCCTTACAGTGACGGAAGGGATGTTGCGTTGCTGACTAGCTTCATTGGCCGAGGGTGCTACAACCTTGAGGGACGTTTGGTAGTTAGTCCAGGCTTGAAAATGCATGGTGGTTAAGTGTCTATGCATGCAACTAGTATTTAGACTTTTCAGATTCTGACCTCTGCTTAAGCTAGTTGAACATTTTTGACAGATGACTTTGCGCTGATCAGTTGGATGTTGTTTAAAAAAATGCCAGACTGCACTCTTCCTAGACTCGGATCCCTTTTCAGGGATTGCAGACTGAGCTTTAACCGGATGGCAACGCTGTGCTCCAACAGGTTTTGGCTTTGACACGCGTTTTGGGCCAGATACGGGCCCGGCAGATGGAACCTGTTGCGATGTTGATGCCTGCTGCGGCCCCTCCTCCACCTCCGCTTCTGAACTACTGCCGCCTGCACCCTGTTCCCCCAATGGCTGCCAATCGGGGTCAATAACTGGGTCATCTATTACCTCCTCTTCGAGCTCGTGTGCAACTTCGTCTGTGTCACTGTGTCGGTCGGTGGTATAGCGTTCGTGGCGGGGCAACATAGTCTCATCAGGGTCTGATTGTGGATCTGTACCCTGAGAGGGCAATGTGGTGGTCTGAGTCAAAGGAGCAGCATAGTACTCTGGCTGTGGCTGTGCATCAGTGCACTCCATGTCAGAATATACTTGTAATGGGCATGGCCTGTTAAATGTTTCACTTTCTAAGCCAGGGACGGTATGTGTAAAGAGCTCCATGGAGTGACCCGTTGTGTCGCCTGCTGCATCCTTCTCTCTTGTTGTAGTTTTTGCTGAGGAGGACAAGGAAGCGACTTGTCCCTGACCGTGAACATCCACAAGCGACGCGCTGCTTTTACATTTACCAGTTTCGGAAGAGGAGGCAAAAGAGCTAGAGGCTGAGTCTGCAATGTAAGCCAAAACTTGCTGTTGCTGCTCCGCCTTTAAAAGCGGTTTTCCTACTCCCAGAAAAGAGAGCGTTCGAGGCCTTGTGTAGCCTGACGACGAAACTGGCTCCACAGCTCCAGACTTAGGTGGAATATTTTTATCCCCACGACCACCTGATGCTCCACTACCACTACCATCATTACCAGCTGACAATGAACGCCCACGACGACCTCTTGCACCAGACTTCCTCATTGTTTTAAAATCTTAACCAAAGTAACTTTATTTGTTGCTGTCAAACAACTTACACGGTGAGCTATAACTTCAGTATGATTTCAATATCCCTTAACAGGTTGGTGAGACCACAAGGAAAATCAGGCACAATGTTACACACTCTGTTTTCTGTGGCACAAAATCACAGAGATGACACACACGCAGGACTGTCACTCAAGCACTAATGTCAATATTAATCTCCCACCTAATTTATTTATTTTTTTTTCTCAGGGAGACTTTAGAAACCAAATAATATTAAAAAAAAAAAAAAAAAAAAAAAAAAGGCTTTCTATGGCCCACAATTAGAGAGAGAGAGGTGGCACACCCAGGAGTCAAGACTGGCGCACAAGCTGAAAGGGCAATATTACTCTCCCACTGTTTTTGTATGTTTTTTTTTTTTTTTTCAGGGAGACTTTAGAAACCAAATAATATTAAAAAAACCAAAAAAAAAAATAGCCTTTCTATGGCCCACTGAATGAGAGAGAGAGGTGGCACACCCAGGAGTCAAGACTGGCACACAAGCTGAAAGGGCAATATTACTCTCCCACTGTTTTTTTATGTATTTTTTTTTTTTTTCAGGGAGACTTTAGAAACCAAATAATAAGAAAAAAAATAAATAAATAAATAGGCTTTCTATAGCCCACTGAATGAGAGATAGCACACACAGCAGTGGCACACAAGCCCTGACTGAGGCCAATATTTTTCTCCCACTGATTGATGTAGTGTTTTTGTGTTGAGGTAGATTTTAGAACACAAATCAAGGAAAAAAAAAAATGCTTTCTATGGCCCACTGAATGAGAGAGAGGTGGCACACCCAGGAGTCAAGACTGGCACACAAGCTGAAAGGGCAATATTACTCTCCCACTGTTTTTTTATGTATTTTTTGTTTTTTAAGGGAGACTTTAGAAACCCAATAATATTTAAAAAAAAAAATAAATAGGCTTTCTATGGCCCACTGAATGAGAGGGAGAGAGGTGGCACACCCAGGAGTCAAGACTGGCACACAAGCTGAAAGGGCAATATTACTCTCCCACTGTTTTTTTATGTTTTTTTTTTTTTTTTCAGGGAGACTTTAGAAACCAAATAATATTAAAAAAACCAAAAAAAAAAATAGCCTTTCTATGGCCCACTGAATGAGAGAGAGAGGTGGCACACCCAGGAGTCAAGACTGGCACACAAGCTGAAAGGGCAATATTACTCTCCCACTGTTTTTTTATGTTTTTTTTTTTTTTTTCAGGGAGACTTTAGAAACCAAATAATATTAAAAAAACCAAAAAAAAAAATAGCCTTTCTATGGCCCACTGAATGAGAGAGAGAGGTGGCACACCCAGGAGTCAAGACTGGCACACAAGCTGAAAGGGCAATATTACTCTCCCACTGTTTTTTTATGTATTTTTTGTTTTTTAAGGGAGACTTTAGAAACCCAATAATATTTTTAAAAAAAAATAAATAGGCTTTCTATGGCCCACTGAATGAGAGGGAGAGAGGTGGCACACCCAGGAGTCAAGACTGGCACACAAGCTGAAAGGGCAATATTACTCTCCCACTGTTTTTTTATGTATTTTTTGTTTTTTAAGGGAGACTTTAGAAACCCAATAATATTTAAAAAAAAAAATAAATAGGCTTTCTATGGCCCACTGAATGAGAGGGAGAGAGGTGGCACACCCAGGAGTCAAGACTGGCACACAAGCTGAAAGGGCAATATTACTCTCCCACTGTTTTTTTATGTATTTTTTGCTTTTTAAGGGAGACTTTAGAAACCCAATAATATTTAAAAAAATAAATAAATAGGCTTTCTATGGCCCACTGAATGAGAGGGAGAGAGGTGGCACACCCAGGAGTCAAGACTGGCACACAAGCTGAAAGGGCAATATTACTCTCCCACTGTTTTTTTATGTTTTTTTTTTTTTTTTCAGGGAGACTTTAGAAACCAAATAATATTAAAAAAACCAAAAAAAAAATAGCCTTTCTATGGCCCACTGAATGAGAGAGAGAGGTGGCACACCCAGGAGTCAAGACTGGCACACAAGCTGAAAGGGCAATATTACTCTCCCACTGTTTTTTTATGTATTTTTTGTTTTTTAAGGGAGACTTTAGAAACCCAATAATATTTAAAAAAAAAAAAAAAAAGGCTTTCTATGGCCCACTGAATGAGAGAGAGAGGTGGCACACCCAGGAGTCAAGACTGGCACACAAGCTGAAAGGGCAATATTACTCTCCCACTGTTTTTTTATGTATTTTTTGTTTTTTAAGGGAGACTTTAGAAACCCAATAATATTTAAAAAAAAAAATAAATAGGCTTTCTATGGCCCACTGAATGAGAGGGAGAGAGGTGGCACACCCAGGAGTCAAGACTGGCACACAAGCTGAAAGGGCAATATTACTCTCCCACTGTTTTTTTATGTATTTTTTGTTTTTTAAGGGAGACTTTAGAAACCCAATAATATTTTTTTAAAAAAATAAATAGGCTTTCTATGGCCCACTGAATGAGAGGGAGAGAGGTGGCACACCCAGGAGTCAAGACTGGCACACAAGCTGAAAGGGCAATATTACTCTCCCACTGTTTTTTTATGTATTTTTTGTTTTTTAAGGGAGACTTTAGAAACCCAATAATATTTTTTAAAAAAAATAAATAGGCTTTCTATGGCCCACTGAATGAGAGGGAGAGAGGTGGCACACCCAGGAGTCAAGACTGGCACACAAGCTGAAAGGGCAATATTACTCTCCCACTGTTTTTTTTATGTATTTTTTGTTTTTTAAGGGAGACTTTAGAAACCCAATAATATTTAAAAAAAAAAAATAAATAGGCTTTCTATGGCCCACTGAATGAGAGGGAGAGAGGTGGCACACCCAGGAGTCAAGACTGGCACACAAGCTGAAAGGGCAATATTACTCTCCCACTGTTTTTTTATGTTTTTTTTTTTTTTTTCAGGGAGACTTTAGAAACCAAATAATATTAAAAAAACCAAAAAAAAAAATAGCCTTTCTATGGCCCACTGAATGAGAGAGAGAGGTGACACACCCAGGAGTCAAGACTGGCACACAAGCTGAAAGGGCAATATTACTCTCCCACTGTTTTTTTATGTTTTTTTTTTTTTTTCAGGGAGACTTTAGAAACCAAATAATATTAAAAAAACCAAAAAAAAAAATAGCCTTTCTATGGCCCACTGAATGAGAGAGAGAGGTGGCACACCCAGGAGTCAAGACTGGCACACAAGCTGAAAGGGCAATATTACTCTCCCACTGTTTTTTTATGTATTTTTTGTTTTTTAAGGGAGACTTTAGAAACCCAATAATATTAAAAAAAAAAAATAAATAGGCTTTCTATGGCCCACTGAATGAGATGGAGAGAGGTGGCACACCCAGGAGTCAAGACTGGCACACAAGCTGAAAGGGCAATATTACTCTCCCACTGTTTTTTTATGTATTTTTTGTTTTTTAAGGGAGACTTTAGAAACCCAATAATATTTAAAAAAAAAAATAAATAGGCTTTCTATGGCCCACTGAATGAGAGGGAGAGAGGTGGCACACCCAGGAGTCAAGACTGGCACACAAGCTGAAAGGGCAATATTACTCTCCCACTGTTTTTTTATGTTTTTTTTTTTTTTTTCAGGGAGACTTTAGAAACCAAATAATATTAAAAAAACCAAAAAAAAAAATAGCCTTTCTATGGCCCACTGAATGAGAGAGAGAGGTGGCACACCCAGGAGTCAAGACTGGCACACAAGCTGAAAGGGCAATATTACTCTCCCACTGTTTTTTTAGGTTTTTTTTTTTTTTTCAGGGAGACTTTAGAAACCAAATAATATTAAAAAAAATAAATAAATAAATAGGCTTGCTATAGCCCACTGAATGAGAGATAGCACACACAGCAGTGACACACAAGCCCTGACTGAGGCCAATATTTTTCTCCCACTGATTGATGTAGTGTTTTTGTGTTGAGGTAGAATTTAGAACACAAATCACGGAAAAAATAAATAGGCTTTCTATGGCCCACTCAGTGAGAGATGGCACACACAGGGATGGCACTGTAGCAGAAATGCCAATCTTAATCTCCCACAAAAAAAACAAAAAAAAAACAGGGACTGTCCTACAATTACTATCTCCCTGCAGTAATCTAAGCCAGGTATGGCAGGCAGCAATAGGAGTGGACTGATGCACAAATTAAATAAAAAGTGTGGACAAACAAAAAAGATAGCTGTGCAGAAAGGAAGGAACAAGAGGATATGTGCTTTGAAAAAAGCAGTTGGTTTGCACAGTGGCGTACACACAGCAATACAGCTATCACGGAGCCTTCTAGGGCAGCCCAATGAGCTACAGCGCTGAGGGGAAAAAAAAAAAATAATAGCTTCCACAGTCCCTGCACACCGAAGGTGGTGTTGGACAGTGCAAATCGCTGCAGCACAAGCGGTTTGGTGGTTAGTGGACCCTGCCTAACGCTCTCCCTGCTTCTGACGAAGCGGCAGCAACCTGTCCCTAAGCTCAGATCAGCAGCAGTAAGATGGCGGTCGGCGGGAACGCCCCTTTATAGCCCCTGTGACGCCGCAGACAGCAAGCCAATCACTGCAATGCCCTTCTCTAAGATGGTGGGGACCAGGATCTATGTCATCACGCTGCCCACACTCTGCGTTCACCTTCATTGGCTGAGAAATGGCGCTTTTCGCGTCATTGAAACGCGACTTTGGCGCGAAAGTCGCGTACCGCATGGCCGACAAGCACAGGGGTCGGATCGGGTTTCATGAGACGCTGACTTAGCCAAAAGTCGGCGACTTTTGAAAATGATCGACCCGTTTCGCTCAACCCTACTCGCGACAGCTAAATGTTAGTAGTTGCGAAGTGGAACAGCACAGCTCTGTCAACTGTATAGTGGCTGCAGTGGATTAATGCAGATCCACTCCAATTCATTTGAATACGGATGGATGTTTAGTACCCGAATTCAACATCCATGGAGTTGGAGAAGCTGTGCTCGTCCACTTTGCTTCCGATCTGGTATTGATGATCTATACTGAGGAAAGGTCATCAACATAATAGTGGTGGCCAAAACCCTTTAACTTATATACCAGATCCTTTTCCTAATGTACATGGTAAATGGAGTGAAAAGATGTGATGTGAACAGTCCTATACCCTATTTAGATACACTGGATTTCATACACATGTTTTAGATACACTGGATTTCATGGCTGTATTTCAGATCAGATTTGCGCTAAGCAATATTAGGGCTCCCAAATAGATGCATAGTCCTTTCCACCATATCTTTCTACACTTCTCATTTCTAATGAAGGGATTTCTAACACTAAATACTTCAGCATTCAGTAGCCTAATCTGTAATCTTATATGAACTAGCACATTATAATTGAGCAGGTTTTTCTCTGACATATTTTTAGTTTATTTCGTAGTATGGCACATTCCACAAGGCAGAACATGACAAACTGATTTCCTATGACAACACCTTACTGGAAGTCAGGAAGAGCTTCAATAATACCCATTATTCTGATGCTAGTCCATGGGGACTGCATGGCTATATGTCTGATTTGATGCACTAGTTAGCAATTAGAAGGGGTATGTACAGTACATAATTTGTGCCAAGGAGTGTATGTGTGCTTCATCCATTGTGTGTCCTTTTAAAATAACCATGCGTCCTAATTTGTTATGTTTCTATTTTTGCCACATTTAGTTCGGTTGAAGAGGAATATGTGGCATTCTTTTATGTCTGTAAAGAAACAGCTTTTCCATATAAGCCCCTTGTGTATTAAATCTCAGCTTCAAAGCTTGGCTCTATGTCATAGGATTTTTATATAGAACCAAGAAATACAGGTTTCATTTCCCATGAGAATAAAGAAAAAAAATTTTTCTTGGTACTGTAACTAGCTTCCTGGAACAATAAATCAGAACTTTCAATATGCAAACAGCCATAATGCTGTTCAGGAAAATGACCAACACAAGCGGGAATTTGTAATTCAAGAGGAAATAAATTCCGTAAATCTAGGTAGAAATGGTATTACACAATCACATCTCATGAAGGAGTGAAAACCATGTAGATTTAAACTGAACTGAGAAAAGTCATTTCTTTTAAATGGTTTTTAGCCTATTACAAATGACGGTAGCTGATAAATTACTTTTACGCAAATATGATTATATATTCTATGTTTCTCAGTTACATAAAAACACAATTGTTTTGAGACTTTCAGTATCTTTTCTCAATACCTGGCGTTATTTTTCTTTAAAGAGGACCATTCACCAATTTTAGTATGTCATGATTTCCCCACTCACGGTGTCCTAAGGTTGCTATGAGTGACAGCTCAGTGACCCTATAGGATCAATGGTGTGCTGGATTGTCAGTATTGTGACAGTCCAGCTACCCAATCAGTGGGAGGGGCGTGCTCGGCTGTCAGTATTGTGAGTGACAGCTCAGCTGCCCAATTTGGCCGGACCTGCAGAATTCCCTCCATGTGTCACTCTTTCACGGTGATTACCCACTTATTAAGATGCACACCACTGAGCCAGTCATAGCCTTGCTCTGTGTTCTGTGTTCTGATATTCTAATCTATATTGCCAGACCTCGCATTTTCCTTTTGCTTGTTTGTATGTATTATGCCTTTTGCCTTTGATGTACTCTGACATTTGGTTCCTGACCCTGGACTTTCCTTTAACTATTCATTTGTCTTATCCCTTTATTCTTTGACACACTCTCCTGGCATTCACCCTTAGACTCCTTGACTTGTAAAGTTTGAATTCCAAATTTTATGAAGACCAAGTGAGTGTTATCAGAGATTTGTCTCCAGAGGGCTCTTCTTTATTTACCCTACATGACGATGCTTGATTATGATTAACATTTCTCCTTATGGAGAGTGACATACTAGCTGGCTTGTCAAGGTAAGGAAGCTTATTTGCCGTACAATGCTCTTCTGGGAAATTAAATATGCAAATTGCCTCTTCTGAGAAAAAGAGGACTTAACTCTATAGCGCCACCTGTTGGAAGTAGTGATCCTGCAAGTCACAATCAACCCTCTAACGAGTCGTGCAATATGACTTAGGATAAAAGCCAAATCAGTATCTCAATTCGCAGACACGGTGTTTCGGGCTGTTGGCCCTCATCAGTGCGAAGCATGAGAACTGATTTGGCTAGGTGAGAGGCTCTGGACTGGGGTCTAAGGGGTAACGTTTCTCCTTATGGAGAGTGACATACCAGCTGGCTTGTCATACCGTGTCTGCAAATTGAGATACTGATTTAGCTTTTATCCTAAGTCATATTGCACGACTCGTTAGAGGGTTGATTGTGACTTGTAGGATCGCTACTTCCAACAGGTGGCGCTATAGAGTTAAGTCCTCTTTTTCTCAGAAGAGGCAATTTGCATATTTAATTTCCCAGAGGAGCATTGCATGGCAAATAAGCCTCCTTACCTTGACAAGCCAGCTGGTATGTCACTCTCCATAAGGAGAAACGTTACCCCTTAGACCCCAGTCCAGAGCCTCTCACCTAGCCAAATCATTTCTCATGCTTCGCACTGACGAGGGCCAACAGCCCGAAACACCATGTCTGCGAATTGAGATACTGATTTGGCTTTTATCCTAAGTCATATTGCACGACTCGTTAGAGGGTTGATTGTGACTTGTAGGATCGCTACTTCCAACAGGTGGCGCTATAGAGTTAAGTCCTCTTTTTCTCAGAAGAGGCAGTTTGCATGATTATGATTAGTCATTGTAATGCACGGGAGGGTAGAACACACCATCAGAAATACATTTTTACTAATACCACTCTTATTATAACCTAAACGTTACTAGTTAAAGGCAATCTCTCACCAAATTTGTCCCATATGAGATAACACCAACTTTCACTCCTCATTTACAGCATTTTAATATGCTGTATATATTAGGTCAATCTGGCCTGCAACAAAAGAAAAACACCTTTTATTATATTCGCCTACAGAGTCTGATGGGCATCACTGTCTTGGTATAGTGCCTCCCTTCTTTTTGCAATGCCATCCTCCTTCTGTGGTTTGTGTGGATGACACATCCTACGTCATCCACACAGTGTTACCGGCATCGTGCTCTTGCACAGTTTTACTTCTCTGCCCTGTGAAGGGCAGAACAAAGTACTGCAGTGCACATGTGCCAAAAAAGGTCAAAAAGCCCCGGCGCATGCGTACTGCAGTTCTTTACTCTGTCTTGATCAGGGCAGAGAAGTATACCTGTGCAGGATTGCGATGCCGGGGACACTGAAGTATATGAAGGAGGATGGCATCGCAAGGAAATGGGAGGCTCTGGGCCAACACAGTGATGCCCATCAAGCCAACTGCCTTGTAGGTGATTTATTTCAGTGTGAAGTTTCTACAATCAGTGATGGTTTGGGGAGCCATGTCATCTGCTGGTGTAGGGCCACTGTGTTTTATCAAGACCAAAGTCAGGGCAGCCCAGGAAATTTTAGAGTACTTCATGCTTTACTCTGCTGCAAGCTTTTTGGAGTTGCAAATTTCATTCTCCAGCAGGACTTGGCACCTGTCCACACTGCCAAAAGTACCAATACCTGGTTTAAAAACAACAGTATCACTGTAGTTGATTGGCCAGCAAACACGCCTGACCTTATTGTCAAGAGAAAGATGAGAGACACGAGACCCAACAATACAGACAAGCTGAAGGTTGCTATCAAAGCAACCTGGACTTCCATAACACCTCAGCAGTGCCACAGGCTGATCACCTCCATGCCACGCCCCATTGATGCAGCAATTGATGCAAAGGGAGCCTCACCCAAGTATTGAGTGCACTTACTGAACATACATTTCAGTATGCCAACATTTTGTATTTTTAAATAATTTTTCAAGCTGGTGTTATAAAGTATTCTAATTTACCGAGATAATGACTTTTGGGTTTTCATTGGCTGTAAGCCTTAATCATCAACATTAACAAAAATAAACACTTGAAATAGATCACGCTGTAATGACTCTATATAATATATGAGTTTCACTTTTTGTATTAAAGAACTGAAATAAATTAACTTTTTGATGATATTCTAATTATGTGAGAAGCAGTTGTATAATAAAAGGTGTTCTTCTGTTGCAAGCTGGATTGGAGGGCATATATATGTATATGAGGGCTGAAAGGTGGTGGACTTATCTCACATAGTACGAACCTGGTCACAGGTTCCCTTTAATATCTCTGCATCACAGATGATAAACTAATCCCTTTCTGCCATCGGACATACTATCCCGTCCATGTGACCTGGGACTTAATTCCCATGGATGGAATAGTACGTCATACGCAATCAGCCGTGCTCACAGGGGGAGTGCGGCCGGGTGTCAGCTGATTCTCACAGCTGACACCTTGGACTAAGGGCCACGAGCGGTCACGGACCTCTCCCGGCACTTTAACCCCCGGAACACTGCGATCAAACAAGATCGCAGAGTTTTGGTGGCATGGAGAAGCATTGTCCAGGGAGGGGGATACCTGCATGCTTCCCTGAGACCCTCAGAACAACGCGTGGGGTCCTTCTGGGTCCTGCAGGGAGGTGGCTTGTCAGTGCCTGCTGAGAGCAGGCACCTGCAAGCCTCCTTCACTTCCTATCAGATCGCTGATGTGACACAGTGCTGTGCAAAGTGTCAGATCAGCGATCTGACTTTATAAAGTGATGTCCCACCCTGGGACAATGTAAAAAAGTAAAAAGAAAATATTATACTGTGTAAAAATATATTTTTTTAAATTCCTAAATAAAGAAAAAATATATATATATTGTTCCAATAAATACATTTCTTTATGTAAATAAAAAAACAAACAATAAAAGTACACATATTTAGTATTGCCGCATCTGTAACGACCCGACCTAAAAACTGTCCCACTAGTTAACCCCTTCAGTGCACGCCGTATAAAAAATAAATAAAAAACAAGGCAAAAGACAATGCTTTATCATCCTACCGCTGAACAAAAAGTGGAATAACATGCAATGAAAAAGATGGATATAAATAAACGTGGTACCACTGAAAACATCATCTTGTCCTGCAAAAAACCAGCCACCATACAGCATCATCAGTGAAAAAATAAAAAAGTTATAGCCCTCAGAATAAAGCAATGCAAGAATAATGATTTTTTTCATATAAAATAGTTTTTATTGTATAAAAGTGACAAAACATAAAAAATATATAAATGAGGTGTCACTGTAATCATACTAATCCGAAGAATAAAACTGCTTTATCAATTTTACCACATGCAGAACGGTATAAATGACCCTCCCAAAAGAAATACTTGAATTGCTGGTTTTTGTTCATTCTGCCTCCCAAAAATCGTATTAAAAGTCGATCAAAAAATGTCATGTGCCCGAAAATGGTACCAATAAAAAAATCAACTTGTTCCGCAAAAAACAAGACCTCACATGACTCTGTGGGCCAAAATATGGAAAAATTATAGCTCTCAAAATGTGGTGATGCAAAATCTTTTTGCAATATAAAGCGACTTTTAGTGTGTGACAGCTGGCAAACATAAAAAGCCGTAATAAAAACCCACTATAAATAGTAAATCAAACTCCCCTTTATCACCCCCTTAGTTAGGGAAAAATAATAAAATGTATTTATTTCCATTTTACCATTAGGGTTAGGGTTAGGGTTGGGGCTAAAGTTAGGGTTAGGGTTGGGTCTAGAGTTGGGGTTAGGGTTTGGATTATGTTTACGGTTGGGGTTAGGGTTGAGATTAGGGTTAGGGGTGTGTCAGGGTTAGGGGTGTGGTTAGGGTTATGGTTAGGATTAGGGGTGTGTTGGGGTTAGGGGGGTGTTGGGGTTTCGGGTGTGGTTAGGGTTGGGATTAGGGTTAGGGGCTTGTTCGGGTTAGGAGTGTGGTTAGGGTTATGGTTATGGTTGGGATTAGTGTTAGGGGTGTGTTCAGGTTAGGGTTGGAGATAGAATTGGGAGGTTTCCACTGTTTAGGCACATCAGGGGCTTTGCAAACGCAACATGACACCCGCAGACCATTCCAACAAAGTCTGCATTCCAAAACGCCACTACTTCCCTTCCGAGCACCGACGTGGGCCCAAACAGTAGTTTTCTCTCATATATGGTGTATCAGCGTACTCAAGACAAATTGCACAACAACTTTTGGGGTCCAAATTCTCCTGTTACTCTTGGGAAAATAAAAATTTGGGGGCTAAAAGATCATTTTTGTGGGGAAAAAATGATTTTTTTATTTTCACGGCTCTGCGCTATATGTTGTGAATTCTGCTCTTGGGCTCCCTCCGGTGGTTGTAAGTGGTAGCGCTGCTGTCTCTGAGTCGCAGCATTTGTCAGGTGTGTTCACTTTTTGCAAATCTGACTGGGCTATTTAGTCTTGCTTCACCCTTTAGTCAGTGCCAGTTGTCCATTGTTCCTGGAGGATTCACATCTCTTCCTGGTCTCTCCTGCTTTGCAGTTCTTTTCAAAAGTTAAGTTCTGGCCTTGATTTTTTGCTGTCCACATGCTGTGGCCTTATTGTTCAGTTCTTTTTCATGTTTTTTTGCCTTGTCCAGCTTGGTCTGTATAAGGATTTCTTTAGCCAAGCTGGTATCTCTGAAGATGCAGATATACCCTCCATATCTTTAGTTAGCTGTAGAGTTTTTGTATTTTCTGTGGTGGATATTTTCTAGTGTTTTAATACTGACCGCATAGTACTCTGTCCTATCCTTTCTATTTAGCTAGAAGTGGCCTCCTTTGCTAAATTCTGATTTCAGTCTGTGTATGTTTTTTCCCTCTCCTCTCACAGTCAATATTTGTGGGGGGCTGCCTATCCTTTGGGAATTTTCTCTGAGGCAAGATAGTTTTCCCTTTTCTATCTTTAGGGGTAATTAGTCCTCCGGCTGTGTCGAGATGTCCAGGGAGCACTAGGTACATTCCACGGCTACTTCTAGTTGCGGTGTTAGGTTCAGGGTCTGCGGTCAGTACAGGTACCTCCTTCTCCAGAGTACGTCTCATGCTGCTCTTAGGCCACCAGATCATAACAGTACAACTGGCCAACAATGAGTTAACCGCATCTCAGAAGAAGGGAAGGAAAGTGCCGAGCCATTTTTTTTTCTGTAGTCTGTTGTGTTTTTTTTTTTCTTCCCTCTTTACCTCTGGGTGGCTCAGGAGTTCAGCGCTGGTATGGATGTTCAGGGATTGGCTTCTCGTGTGGATCAACTTGCTGCTAGAGTACACGGTATTTCCGATTATATTGTTCAGACTCCGATTTTAGAGCCTAGAATTCCAACTCCTGATTTGTTTTTTGGGAATAGGTCCAAATTTCTGAGCTTTAAAAATAACTGTAAACTGTTTTTTGCTCTGAAACCCCGTTCCTCTGGTGATCCCATCCAGCAGGTTAAAATTGTTATATCTCTGCTGCGTGGTGACCCCCAGGATTGGGCATTTGCCCTGGAACCTGGGAATCCGGCGTTGCTTAATGTAGACACCTTTTTTCAGGCGCTTGGGTTATTGTATGACGAACCTAATTCAGTGGATCATGCTGAGAAGACCTTGTTGGCCCTGTCTCAGGGTCAAGAAGCGGCAGAATCATATTGCCAGAAGTTTAGAAAATGGTCTGTACTGACTAAATGGAATGAGGATGCCTTGGCGGCAATCTTCAGAAAGGGTCTTTCTGAATCCGTTAAAGATGTTATGGTGGGGTTCCCCACGCCTGCTGGTCTGAGTGATTCTATGTCTCTGGCCATTCAGATTGATCGGCGCTTGCGCGAGCGCAGAGTTGTGCACACTATGGCATTGTCTTCCGAGCGGAGTCCTGAGCCTATGCAGTGTGATAGGATTGTGTCTAGAGCTGAACGACAAGGATTCAGACGTCAGAATAGGTTGTGTTTTTACTGCGGCGATTCTGCTCATGTTATTTCTGATTGCCCTAAGCGTACCAAGAGAATCGCTAGTTCTGTTACCATCAGTACTGTACAACCTAAATTTCTGTTATCTGTGACCCTGATCTGCTCATTATCGTCATTTTCTGTCATGGCATTTGTGGATTCAGGCCCCGCTCTAAACTTAATGGACTTAGAATTTGCCAGACATTGTGGTTTCCCCTTGCAGCCTTTGCAGAGTCCTATTCCTTTGAGGGGCATTGATGCTACACCGTTGGCTAAAAATAAACCTCAGTTTTGGACACAGCTGACCATGTGCATGGCACAAGCCCATCAGGAAGATTGTCGTTTTCTGGTGTTGCATAATTTGCATGATGCTATTGTGCTGGGTTTCCCATGGTTACAGGTGCATAATCCGGTATTAGATTGGAAATCTATGTCTGTGACTAGTTGGGGTTGTCAGGGGGTTCATGGTGACGTTTCTTTGATGTCAATTGCCTCCTCCCCTGTTGTGAATTCTGTTTTTGGGCTCCCTCTGGTGGTTACTGGTGGTACTGGTTGACTGGTGTCTTGTTTTTTCCAGTGCACCTGTTTCCATTAGGAAATTGGGAGTCTCCTATTTAGTCTAGCTTCCCAGTCATTGCAGTGCCGGCAATCAATGTTATCAGAGCACCTTGTTGCTTGCTTCCTGCTCCAAGTCTGCAAGTCAGCTAAGTTGAATCTTTGGCTTTTGTGTTTGTTTTGTCCAGCATGCATTTTCATATCTCGTGCGGCTGGAAGCTCTAGTGATCTGGAATTGCTACTCCGGTGTCATGAGTTGACAACGGAGTTAAGGTAATTCCAGGATGGCTGTTCAGGGTTTTGAGGTGACCGCGAAGTCCTCTTTGGTATATTCCGCTATCTAGTCAGAGGGCCTCGCTTTGCTGAATCTATATTCATACTGCGTTTGTGTTTTCCTCTTACCTAACCGTTATTATATGTGGGGGGCTACTATAACCTTTGGGGTTTCCCTGGAGGCAAGTCAGGTCTGTGTATTCCTCTATTAGGGGGTAGTTAGTTCTCCGGCTGGCGCGAGGTGTCTAGAGACAACGTAGGCACACCCCCTGGCTATTTTTAGTTGCGTGTTAGGTTCAGTATCGCGGTTACCTAAGATACCATCATTCCTAGAGCTTGTCCGTTTTTTGCCTTAGTCCCTGCCATTGGGAATCATGACAGTATTGCCGGCCTAATGTATTAAGAGTATTGGCTGAAGAAAGAGAGTAAAAAGAAGTTTCTGACACTTTTTTTTTTTTTTTTTTGCTCAGAAGTTCTCCTAGCCATAATTGCAGTCTGCTGTTTTTTTGTTTTTTTTTCTCTCCTCTTAACCCCTGAATGGCTCAGATCTCTGCTGTTGAAAAATGGATATCCAGAGTTTAGCTTCAAACCTAAATGCTCTCGCTTCTAAGGTTCAAAATATCCAAGACTATGTTATGCATGCTCCTGTGTCTGAACCCAAGATCCCTATACCCGAGTTCTTTTCTGGAGATAGATCTCGTTTTTTGAATTTTAAGCACAATTGTAAATTGTATCTTTCTCTGAGATCTCGCTCCGCTGGAGATTCCGCTCAGCAGGTTAAAATTGTTATTTCCTTGTTGCGGGGTGACCCCCAGAATTGGGCATTTGCATTGGCACCAGGGGATCCTGCGCTGCTCAGTGTGGATGCGTTTTTTCTGGCACTGGGGTTGCTCTATGAGGAACCTAATTTGGAGATTCAGGCTGAAAAGGCCTTAATAGCCCTCTCTCAAAGGCATGATGAAGCTGAAATATATTGTCAAAAATTTCGAAAATGGTCTGTGCTTACTCAGTGGAATGAGTGGCGGCGAATTTCAGAGAAGGTCTCTCTGACGCCGTTAAAGATGTCATGGTGGGGTTTCCTACGCCCACAGGTCTGAATGAATCCATGACTATGGCTATTCAGATTGATCGGCGTTTACGGGAGCGCAAACCTGTGCACCATTTGGCGGTGTCTTCTGAGCAGGCACCAGAGATTATGCAATGTGATAGAATTCTGTCCAGAGGTGAACGGCAGAATTATAGGCGCAAAAATGGGTTGTGCTTCTACTGTGGTGATTCTGCTCATGTTATATCAGCATGCTCTAAACGCACAAAAAAGGTTGATAAGTCTTTTTCAATTGGCACCTTACAATCTAAGTTTATTTTGTCTGTAACTTTGATTTGTTCATTGTCATCTATCACTGTGGATGCCTATGTGGATTCTGGCGCTTCCTTGAGTCTTATGGATTGGTCCTTTGCCAGACGTTGTGGGTTTAGCCTAGAGCCTTTGGAAGTTCCTATCCCTCTGAAGGGTATCGACTCCACACCTTTGGCTAGGAATAAACCACAATTCTGGACACAAGTGACTATGTGTATGACTCCTGACCATCGGGAGGTGATTCGCTTCCTTGTGTTGCATAACTTGCATGATGTCTTAGTGCTTGGATTGCCATGGTTGCAAACTCATAATCCAGTCCTCGACTGGAAAACAATGTCTGTGTTAAGCTGGGGATGTTGGGGGGCTCATGGGGAAGTACCTTTGGTTTCCATTGCTTCATCTACTCCCTCTGAAATTCCGGCATTTTTGTCTGATTTTTGTGATGTTTTTGAGGAGCCTAAACTTGGTTCTCTTCCCCCTCACCGGGATTGTGATTGCGCTATAGAATTGATTCCTGGCAGCAAGATTCCCAAGGGTCGTTTGTTCAATCTGTCTGTGCCTGAGCATGCTGCTATGCGAGAGTATATTAAGGAGACCTTGGAAAAGGGACATATCCGTCCATCCTCATCCCCTTTAGGAGCAGGTTTTTTTTTCGTGGGTAAAAAAGATGGCTCCCTGAGGCCCTGTATTGATTATCGCTTGTTGAATAAGATTACAGTCAAATATCAGTATCCTTTGCCACTATTGACTGATTTATTTGCTCATATTAAAGGGGCAAAGTGGTTCTCTAAGGTTGATCTTCGGGGTGCGTATAATTTGGTGCGGATTAAGCAGGGAGATGAGTGGAAAACTGCATTTAATACGCCCGAGGGCCATTTTGAGTATTTGGTAATGCCTTTTGGTCTTTCTAATGCTCCTTCAGTCTTTCAGTCCTTTATGCACGATATTTTCCGTAAATACCTGGATAAATTTATGATTGTGTATTTGGATGATATTTTGATTTTTTCGGATGACTGGGAGTCGCATGTTCAACAGGTTAGGAAGGTTTTTCAGGTTTTGCGGTCCAATTCTTTGTTTGTAAAGGATTCAAAGTGCATTTTTGGAGTTCAGAAGATCTCCTTTTTGGGGTATATTTTTTCCCCTTCTTCTGTTGAGATGGATCCTGTCAAGGTTCGGGCTATTTGTGATTGGACGCAGCCTACTTCCCTGAAGAGTCTTCAGAAGTTCTTGGGCTTTGCTAATTTCTATCGTCGATTTATAACTGGGTTTTCAAGTGTGGTTAGACCTCTGACTGATTTGACTAAGAAGGGTGCTGATGTTGCCAATTGGTCCTCTGCGGCTGTGGAGGCCTTTCGGGAGCTTAAGCGCCGCTTTTCTTCTGCCCCTGTGTTGCGTCAGCCTGATGTTTCGCTCCCTTTTCAGGTTGAGGTTGATGCTTCCGAGATTGGAGCAGGGGCGGTTTTGTCGCAGAAAGGTCCCGATTGCTCAGTGATGAGACCATGTGCATTCTTCTCTCGAAAATTTTCGCCCGCCGAGCGAAATTATGATGTCGGTAATCGGGAGCTTTTGGCTATGAAGTGGGCATTTGAGGAGTGGCGTCATTGGCTTGAGGGTGCTAGACATCAGGTGGTGGTCTTGACTGATCACAAGAATCTGATTTACCTTGAGTCTGCCAGGCGTCTGAATCCTAGACAGGCGCGCTGGTCTTTGTTTTTCTCCCGGTTTAATTTTGTGGTTTCATACTTGCCGGGCTCGAAAAATGTGAAGGCAGATGCTCTTTCTAGGAGTTTTGAGCCTGACTCCTCTGGTGATTCTGAGCCTACGGGTATCCTTAAGGATGGAGTGATTTTGTCTGCTGTCTCCCCAGACTTGTGGCGTGCTTTGCAGGAGTTTCAGACTGATAGGCCTGATCGTTGTCCGCCTGGGAGATTGTTCGTTCCAGATGAGTGGACCAGTAGAGTCATCTCAGAGGTTCATTCTTCTGTGTTGGCAGGCCACCCTGGAATTTTTGGTACCAGAGATTTGGTGGCCAGATCCTTCTGGTGGCCTTCCTTGTCTCGGGATGTGCTTACCTTTGTGCAGTCTTGTGATGTTTGTGCTCGGGCCAAGCCTTGCTGTTCTCGGGCTAGTGGATTGTTGTTGTCCTTGCCTATTCCGAAGAGGCCGTGGACGCACATCTCTATGGACTTTATCTCGGATCTCCCGGTTTCTCAGAAAATGTCTGTCATTTGGGTGGTGTGTGACCGTTTTTCTAAGATGGTTCATTTGGTACCCTTGCCCAAATTGCCTTCTTCATCGGAGTTGGTTCCTTTGTTTTTTCAGAATGTGGTTCGTTTACATGGTATCCCGGAAAACATCGTTTCTGACAGGGGATCTCAATTTGTGTCCAGGTTCTGGCGAGCGTTCTGTGCCAGGATGGGCATTGATTTGTCTTTTTCGTCTGCGTTCCATCCCCAGACTAATGGCCAGACAGAGCGAACTAATCAGACCTTGGAGACTTATTTGAGGTGTTTTGTGTCTGCTGATCAGGATGATTGGGTCGCCTTTTTGCCGTTGGCAGAGTTTGCCCTCAATAATCGGGCCAGTTCTGCCACTCTGGTTTCTCCTTTCTTTTGCAATTCAGGGTTTCACCCTCGTTTTTCATCTGGCCAGGTGGAATCTTCGGATTGTCCTGGAGTGGACACTGTGGTGGATAGACTGCACCAGATTTGGAGTCATGTGGTGGACAATTTGAAGCTGTCTCAGGAGAAGACTCAGCAGTTTGCTAATCGTCATCGTCGTGTGGGTCATCATCTCCGTGTTGGGGACTTGGTGTGGTTGTCTTCTCGTTTTGTCCCTATGAAGGTCTCCTCTCCTAAGTTTAAGCCTCGGTTTATAGGTCCTTATAAGATTTTGGAGATTCTTAATCCTGTATCTTTTCGTTTGGATCTACCAGCATCTTTCACCATTCATAATGTCTTCCATCGGTCGTTGTTGCGGAGGTACGAGGTACCGGTTGTTCCTTCTGTTGAGCCTCCTGCTCCTGTGCTGGTGGAGGGTGAATTGGAGTATGTTGTGGAGAAGATTTTGGACTCTCGCATTTCCAGACGGAGACTTCAGTATTTGGTTAAATGGAAGGGATACGGTCAGGAGGATAATTCTTGGGTGACTGCCTCTGATGTTCATGCTTCGGATTTGGTTCGCGCCTTTCATAGGGCGCATCCAGATCGCCCTGGTGGTTCTCATGAGGGTTCGGTGCCCCCTCCTTAAGGGGGGGGTACTGTTGTGAATTCTGTTTTTGGGCTCCCTCTGGTGGTTACTGGTGGTACTGGTTGACTGGTGTCTTGTTTTTTCCAGTGCACCTGTTTCCATTAGGAAATTGGGAGTCTCCTATTTAGTCTGGCTTCCCAGTCATTGCAGTGCCGGCAATCAATGTTATCAGAGCACCTTGTTGCTTGCTTCCTGCTCCAAGTCTGCAAGTCAGCTAAGTTGAATCTTTGGCTTTTGTTTGTTTTGTCCAGCATGCATTTTCATATCTCGTGTGGCTGGAAGCTCTAGTGATCTGGAATTGCTACTCCGGTGTCATGAGTTGACAACGGAGTTAAGGTAATTCCAGGATGGCTGTTCAGGGTTTTGAGGTGACCGCGAAGTCCTCTTTGGTATATTCCGCTATCTAGTCAGAGGGCCTCGCTTTGCTGAATCTATATTCATACTGCGTTTGTGTTTTCCTCTTACCTAACCGTTATTATATGTGGGGGGCTACTATAACCTTTGGGGTTTCCCTGGAGGCAAGTCAGGTCTGTGTATTCCTCTATTAGGGGTAGTTAGTTCTCCGGCTGGCGCGAGGTGTCTAGAGACAACGTAGGCACACCCCCTGGCTATTTTTAGTTGCGTGTTAGGTTCAGTATCGCGGTTACCTAAGATACCATCATTCCTAGAGCTTGTCCGTTTTTTGCCTTAGTCCCTGCCATTGGGAATCATGACACTCCCCCTCTTCTGAAATTCCTGAGTTTTTGTCACATTTCCAGGATGTATTCAATGAGCCCAAGTCCAGTTCCCTTCCACCGCATAGGGACTGTGATTGTGCTATTGACTTGATTCCAGGCTGTAAGTTCCCTAAGGGCCGACTTTTCAACCTGTCTGTGCCAGAACATACCGCCATGCGGAGCTATGTTAAGGAGTCCTTGGAGAAGGGGCATATTCGGCCATCTTCTTCACCATTGGGAGCAGGTTTATTTTTTGTTGCCAAAAAAGATGGCTCCTTGAGACTCTGTATTGATTATTGCCTCTTGAATAAGATCACGGTCAAATTCCAATACCCTTTGCCTTTGCTTTCTGATCTGTTTGCTAGGATTAAGGGGGCTAGTTGGTTTACTAAGATTGACCTTCGAGGGGCATATAATCTTGTTCGTATTAAGCAGGGTGACGAATGGAAAACTGCATTTAATACGCCCGAAGGCCATTTTGAATACCTTGTGATGCCATTCGGACTCTCTAATGCTCCATCTGTGTTTCAGTCCTTCATGCATGATATATTTCGGAATTATCTTGATAAATTCATGATTGTATATTTGGATGATATTTTGATTTTTTCAGATGATTGGGAGTCTCATGTGAAACAAGTCAGGATGGTATTTCAGATCCTTCGTGATAATGCCTTGTTTGTGAAGGGGTCTAAGTGCCTCTTTGGAGTACAGAAGATTTCTTTTTTGGGCTTCATTTTTTCTCCCTCATCTATAGAAATGGATCCGGTTAAGGTTCAGGCCATTCATGATTGGATCCAGCCCACATCCGTGAAGAGCCTTCAGAAATTTTTGGGCTTTGCTAATTTTTATCGCCGTTTCATTGCCAACTTCTCCAGTGTGGTTAAACTCCTGACCGATTTGGCGAAGAAAGGCGCTGATGTGACGAATTGGTCCTCTGCGGCTGTTTCTGCCTTTCGGGAGCTTAAACGCCGATTTACTTCTGCCCCTGTGTTGCGTCAGCCGGATGTTTCTCTTCCTTTTCAGGTTGAGGTTGACGCTTCTGAGATTGGGGCAGGGGCCGTTTTGTCTCAGAGGAATTCTGATGGTTCCTTGATGAAACCGTGTGCCTTCTTTTCTCTAAAGTTTTCGCCTGCGGAACGCAATTATGATGTCGGCAATCGTGAGTTGTTGGCTATGAAGTGGGCATTTGAGGAGTGGCGACATTGGCTTGAGGGGGCCAAGCACCGTATTGTGGTCTTGACCGATCATAAGAATCTGATTTATCTCGAGTCTGCCAAACGGCTGAATCCTAGACAGGCCCGATGGTCCCTGTTTTTCTCCCACTTTGATTTTGTTGTCTCGTATCTTCCGGGTTCTAAGAATGTTAAGGCTGATGCCCTCTCTAGGAGCTTTTTGCCTGATTCTCCTGGGGTCCTTGAGCCGGTCGGTATTCTGAAGGAAGGGGTGATTCTTTCTGCCATCTCCCCTGATTTACGACGGGTTCTTCAGGAATTTCAGGCTGATAAACCTGACCGCTGTCCAGTGGGGAAATTGTTTGTTCCTGACAGATGGACTAGTAAAGTGATTTCGGAGGTTCATTGTTCTGTGTTAGCTGGTCATCCGGGGATTTTTGGTACCAGAGATTTGGTTGGTAGGTCCTTTTGGTGGCCTTCTTTGTCACGGGATGTGCGTTCTTTTGTGCAGTCCTGTGGGACTTGTGCGTGGGCCAAGCCTTGCTGTTCCCGCGCTAGTGGGTTGCTTTTGCCTTTGCTGGTCCCTGAGAGGCCTTGGACGCATATTTCTATGGATTTTATTTCGGATCTTCCGGTTTCCCAGAGGATGTCAGTTATCTGGGTGGTTTGTGACCAGTTTTCTAAGATGGTTCATTTGGTAACTTTGCCTAAGTTGCCTTCCTCTTCTGATTTGGTTCCGTTGTTTTTTCAGCATGTGGTTCGTTTGCATGGCATTCCGGAGAATATTGTGTCCGATAGAGGTTCCCAGTTTGTTTCTAGGTTTTGGCGGGCCTTTTGTGCTAGGCTGGGCATTGATTTGTCTTTTTCTTCCGCATTTCATCCTCAGACAAATGGCCAAACCGAGCGAACTAATCAGACTTTGGAAACTTATTTGAGATGCTTTGTGTCTGCTGATCAGGATGATTGGGTGGCTTTCATGCCATTGGCCGAGTTTGCCCTTAATAATCGGGCTAGTTCTGCTACCTTGGTTTCACCCTCCTTTTGTAACTCTGGTTTTCATCCTCGTTTTTCTTCGGGGCAGATTGAGCCTTCTGATTGTCCTGGGGTGGACTCTGTGGTTGACAGGTTGCAGCAAATTTGGGCTCATGTTGTTGACAATTTGGTGTTGTCTCAGGAGGGGGCTCAGCGTTTTGCTAACCGTCGTCGGTGTGTTGGTTCCCGGCTTCGGGTTGGGGATTTGGTCTGGTTGTCTTCCTGTCATGTCCCTATGAAGGTTTCTTCCCCTAAGTTTAAGCCTCGGTTTATTGGCCCTTATAGGATTTCTGAGATTATCAATCCAGTGTCCTTTCGTTTGGCCCTTCCAGCCTCTTTTTCCATCCATAATGTTTTTCATAGATCTTTGTTGCGGAAATATGTGGTGCCCGTTGTTCCCTCTGTTGATCCTCCTGCCCCGGTGTTGATTGATGGGGAGTTGGAGTATGTGGTTGAGAAGATTTTGGATTCTCGTTTTTCGAGGCGGAAGCTTCAGTATCTTGTCAAATGGAAGGGTTATGGCCAGGAGGATAATTCTTGGGTTGTTGCCTCCGATGTTCATGCTGAGGATTTGGTTTGTGCCTTTCATTTGGCTCATCCAGATCGGCCTGGGGGCTCTGGTGAGGGTTCGGTGACCCCTCCTCAAGGGGGGGGGGTACTGTTGTGAATTCTGCTCTTGGGCTCCCTCTGGTGGTTGTAAGTGGTAGCGCTGCTGTCTCTGAGTCGCAGCATTTGTCAGGTGTGTTCACTTTTTGCAAATCTGACTGGGCTATTTAGTCTTGCTTCACCCTTTAGTCAGTGCCAGTTGTCCATTGTTCCTGGAGGATTCACATCTCTTCCTGGTCTCTCCTGCTTTGCAGTTCTTTTCAACAAAGTTAAGTTCTCTCCTTGATTTTTTGCTGTCCACATGCTGTGGCCTTATTGTTCAGTTCTTTTCCATGTTTTTTTGTCTTGTCCAGCTTGGTCTGTATAAGGATTTCTTTAGCCAAGCTGGTATCTCTGGAGATGCAGATATACCCTCCATATCTTTAGTTAGCTGTGGAGTTTTTGTATTTTCTGTGGTGGATATTTTCTAGTGTTTTAATACTGACCGCATAGTACTCTGTCCTATCCTTTCTATTTAGCTAGAAGTGGCCTCCTTTGCTAAATTCTGATTTCAGTCTGTGTATGTTTTTTCCCTCTCCTCTCACAGTCAATATTTGTGGGGGGCTGCCTATCCTTTGGGAATTTTCTCTGAGGCAAGATAGTTTTCCCTTTTCTATCTTTAGGGGTAATTAGTCCTCCAGCTGTGTCGAGATGTCCAGGGAGCGCTAGGTACATTCCACGGCTACTTCTAGTTGCGGTGTTAGGTTCAGGGTCTGCGGTCAGTACAGGTACCACCTTCTCCAGAGTACGTCTCATGCTGCTCTTAGGCCACCAGATCATAACAGTTATAACCTTTAGTGAAACACTTGGGGGTTCAAAGTTCTCACAACACATCTAGATAAGTTCCTTGGGGGGTTTAGTTTCCAAAATGGGGTCACTTGTGGGGCATTTCTACTGTTTAGGCACATCAGTGGCTCTGCAAATGCAACATGACGCACGCAGACAGTTCAATCAAAGTCTGCATTCCAAATTGCCACTACTTCCCTTCTGAGCCCCGATGTGTACCCAAACAGTTGTTTTCTCCCACATATCAGGTATCAGCGTACTCAGGACAAATTGCACAACAACTCTTGGGATCCAATTTCTCCTGCTACCCTTGGGAAAATAAAAATTTGGGGGATAAATATCATTTTTGTGGGAAAATTTTTTTTTATTTTCATGGCTCTGCGTTATAAACTTTAGTGAAACACTTGGGGGTTCAACGTTCTCACAACACATCTAGATAAGTTCCTTGGGGGTCTGGTTTCCAATATGGGGCCACTTGTGGGGGGTTTCTACTGTTTAGGTACATCAGGGGCTCTGCAAATGCAATGTGACACCCGCAGTCCATTCCATCAACGTCTACATTCCAAAACGGCACTCCTTCCCTTCCCAGTTCAGCCATACGCCCAAACGGTGGTTCCCCCCACATATGGGGTATCAGCCTACTCAGGACAAATTGCACAACTACTTTTGGGGTCCAATTTCTCCTGTTACCCTTGGAAAAATAAAAAATTGGAGGCGAGAAGATTATTATTGTGGAAAAAATATGATTTTTTACTTTTACAGCTCTACATTATAAACTTCTGTGAAGCACTTGGGGGTTCAAAGTGCTCACCACATAGGTAGATAAGTTCCTTAGGGGGTCTACTTTCCAAAGTGGTATCACTTGTGGGGGGTTTCCACTGTTTAGGCACATCAGGGGCTCTCCAAACGCGACATGGTGTCCGATCTCAATTCCAGCCAATTTAGCATTGAAAACTCAAATGGCGTTCCTTCCCTTCCGAGCTCTGTCATGCGCACAAACAGTGGTTCCCCCCACATATGGGGTATCGGCATACTCAGGATAAATTGCACAACAACTTTTGTGGTCCAATTTCTCCTGTTACCCTTGGAAAAATAAAACAAATTGGATCTGAAATAATTTTTTTGTGATAAAAGTTAAATGTTCATTTTTTTTTTAACATTCCAAAAATTCCTGTGAAGCACCTGAAGGGTTAATAAACTTCTTGAATGTGGCTTTGAGCACCTTGAAGGGTGCAGTTTTTAGAATGGTGTCAATGGTGTCACTTTTTGGAATTTTCTATCATATAGAGCCCTCAAAGTGACTTCAAATGTGATGTGGTCCTTAAAAAAATGGTGTTGTAAAAATGAGAAATTGCTGGTCAGCTTTTAACCCTTATAACTCCCTAACAAAAAAAAATGTTGGTTCCAAAATTGTGCTGATGTAAAGTAGACATGTGGGAATTGTTACTTATTATGTATTTTGTGTGACATATCTCTGAGTTAAGGGCATGAAAATTCAAATTTGGAAAATTGCCAAATTTTCATCAAATTTCAGTTTTTTTCCACAAATAAACGAAAGTCATATCAAAGAAATTTTACCACTAGCGTGAAGTAAAATATCTCACGAGAAAACAATGTCAGAATCACTAAGATCCATGGAAGCTTTCCAAAGTTATTACCTCATAAAGGGACAGTGGTAAAAATTGACCCGGTCATTAACATGCAAACCGCCCTTTGAGGTTAAGGGGTTAAAAAATAAATAACTACATTTTATTCAGCTTTGCACGAACTATTCCAAGATGTGGTTTATTAACATACTCAAACTGGTGAAAGGTCCTATTTAATTCAAAGGAATGCTCAAAGAAGGTTAAGATGCCCATCCACAAGTATCCATTAACCGTTTAAAGACCATCAATTTATATAATTGAATTGATTTTAGTTTAAAAATATGCAACAAATATATCCTTTGGTCCTCAAACAGTCAAAAACATTACGCATTACTCACTAGAGTCCTGAGGATTGATGAACGTCATAACTATGGAATCGCTACTGGTGGCGAATCTCTAAAGTGAATTTTCAGAGACTGGATATTGGCTGTTTTATTAATAGTCCAGTGAATAATAGTGCATCAAAGCTAAAATGAGGAAACTTAATTTTCATTTTATAATATTTTCATTGCTTTGCACTGTGTTACATTAATTAGCGCAAAATATCACATTCTACAGTATTCTTCCCAGCCATTCTTTCATATATAATGCTAGTCTATTGTCTATGAAAGCTATGGTTCACTTATCAAGATATGAACATATCATGATACGCATAAGTACCATCAAGGACTTTCACATAGAAGTCGATGCAGTTGGTCACCCACAAAAACTGCACAAACATTTAGAAAGGAGACATAGAAGTTTTAACTTATATTTATGGGCAACACGGTGGCTCAGTGGTTAGCACTGCAGCACTGGAGTCCTGGGTTCAAATCCCACCAAGGACAACATCTGCAAGGAGTTTGTATGTTCTCTCCGTGTTTGCGTGGGTTTCCTCCGGGTACTCCGGTTTCCTCCCACATTCCAAAGACATACTGGTAGGGAATTTAGATTGTGAGCCCCATTGGGGACAGCGATGATAATGTGTGTAACCTGTAAAGCGATGCGGAATATGTTAGCACTATATAAAAAATAACAATTATTATTTGCTGAAAAATCAACTTTTACTTAATATGCAGATAAGGCCACTTTTACATCCTGCAGATGCCTTTCTATTTGCATAATAAAGCTGGCCCCTTGCCTTCATTGACTGCTCTCAGTTGGTAAGAGCGAATGCTGCCTAAAATCAAATTGTATGTCTGAACTTGCGCACAGACACTGGAGGAGTGCAACGGCACACAAGTCTCAGTGCTGGCACTTAGACAACGTGGCTGCGGGTGCGCTCTGATACCTGGCTCCTGCTTGTCTGTGGCCGCCACTCAGTGCATCCAAAAGTCTCCATAAGTACATGTGGGGGTTGCCTGGTTGCTAGGGAATCCCCACATGTAATCAAGCAGGCTAACAGATGTAAATCATTCAGCTGCGGCAAAAAACCCTACATTTCCGAGCACTAAAAAATACTCGGAGGACCACCGAGCATGCTCGGGAAATCTCGAGTAACGAGCATATTCGCTCATCACTAGTACCTAGCTATGCAAGCAAGAATTTAGAAAATATTAGGTTATGCACACTTTTATATTATTTTCTCATATATTTATTTATGGCAATAGAGAAAATGTGTCAAACAAAAAAAAAGCACACCTATGTACACAGTGGTTACTACTTTTATTTTCGACTTTCATAGTAACACTATTTTCTATTTTCGTTGAGTTAGATCAGGGGTGGGGAGCCTTTTTTCTGCCAAGGGCCATTTATAATTTTATCATAGCATTCGGGGGCCATATAAAATTATTACCTTAAATATTAGCCAACTCTATTTATTCAAACATTTAAACAACTTCCACCTAATGTGATGACTGTAATGACTTCTCTTTGGTGAGGCGTGCGATGTTGGGAGGTATTGGTGATGTTGCTATTCGCAACTGGTTTTATAAGTTTGCATCAGTCAGTCTTTAGCGAAGTCGACACTTTGCGATGGAAAGTTTTGAAAAGAACTCCTCACAGCAATAAGTTGTTCCGAACACAGATGCATGTCTCCTCACAGTGGGAAAATCATCATTGTTCACATAACGTTTGTAAAACTCAAGCAATGGGAGGTTATTGTACCAAGCTTTCAGCTCATCATTGTTTTGCAACTGAATGATTTCGAGTTGTAGGTCATCAGACACATTCTGGGGTCTGAGGTATACAGCGCATGGGTGGTACATGGGGCCTGAGGTATACAGCATGGGGAGTTCCTAGGATCTGAGCTTTACAGCACATGGGTGATACACAGGGCCTGAAGTATACAGCACATGGGTGGTACACGGAGTCTGAGGTATACAGCACATGGGTGGTACATGGAATCTGAGGTATACAGCACATGGGGAGTACACGGGACCTGAGGTATACAGTACATGGGTGGTACATGGGACCTGAGGTATACAGAAAATGGGGAGTACACGGGACCTGAGGTATACAGCACATGGGTGATACACAGGACCTGAGGTTTACAGCACATGGGTGGAACATGGGGCCTGAGGTATATAGAAAATGGGGAGTACACGGAACCTGAGGTATATAGCACATGGGTGGTACACGGAGTCTGAGGTATACAGCACATGGGTGGTACACAGAGTCTGAGGTATACAGCACATGGGTGGTACATGGAGTCTGAGGTATACAGCACATGGGTGGTACACGGAGTCTGAGGTATACAGCACATGGGTGGTACATGGGTGGTATACGGTGCCTGAGCAAAAACTAGATGAATCCAGCAACACATCCAAGGCAAGGCAGATAAAAATCAATATGGTCATATATGATTCAACATGTTTTGTTTTTATAGATTTTTATCTCTCTCCTTTGGATGATACCATCCCTCCATGACTTTCAAATCTTGGTGGAATCATTCACCTTGCTATCATTGACAGTAACAAGGATTTCAGAGAAGTTATTAGGATGGCTATTCAGAAAATGCACCTTGATGCTCATGTTGCAACAAAGCATTTTGTACCTTTCCAAGAGCTTCTGGACAATTTTGGTGTAATTTTTGCTTATGTATTTCCAAGAAAGTCTTTGACAAGGTCTTGAATGTTACATAGTTACATAGTTACATAGTTATTAAGGTTGAAGGAAGACTGTAAGTCCATCTAGTTCAACCCATAGCCTAACCTAACATGCCCTAACATGTTGATCCAGGGGAAGGCAAAAAAACCCCATGTGGCAAAGAGTAACTCCACCATGGGGAAAAAAATTCCTTCCCGACTCCACATACGGCAATCAGACTAGTTCCCTGGATCAACGCCTTATCAAGGAATCTAGTGTATATACCCTGTAACATTATACTTTTCCAGAAAGGTATCCAGTCCCCTCTTAAATTTAATTAATGAATCACTCATTACAACATCATACGGCAGAGAGTTCCATAGTCTCACTGCTCTTACAGTAAAGAATCCGCGTCTGTTATTATGCTTAAACCTTCTTTCCTCCAGACGTAGAGGATGCCCCCTTGTCCCTGTCTCAGGTCTATGATTAAAAAGATCACCAGAAAGGTCTTTGTACTGTCCCCTCATATATTTATACATTAAAATAAGATCACCCCTTAGTCTTCGTTTTTCCAAACTAAATAGCCCCAAGTGTAATAACCTATCTTGGTATTGCAGACCCCCCAGTCCTCTAATAACCTTGGTCGCTCTTCTCTGCACCCGCTCCAGTTCAGCTATGTCTTTCTTATACACCGGAGACCAGAACTGTGCACAGTATTCTAAGTGTGGTCGAACTAGTGACTTGTATAGAGGTAAAATTATGTTCTCCTCATGAGCATCTATGCCTCTTTTAATACATCCCATTATTTTATTTGCCTTTGTAGCAGCTGCCTGACACTGGCCACTGAATATGAGTTTGTCATCCACCCATACACCCAGGTCTTTTTCATTGACGGTTTTGCCCAGAGTTTTAGAATTAAGCACATAGTTATACATCTTATTACTTCTACCCAAGTGCATGACCTTACATTTATCCCCATTAAAGCTCATTTGCCATTTATCAGCCCAAGCTTCTAGTTTACATAAATCATCCTGTAATATAAAATTGTCCTCCCCTGTATTGATTACCCTGCAGAGTTTAGTGTCATCTGCAAATATTGAAATTCTACTCTGAATGCCCCCTACAAGGTCATTAATAAATATGTTAAAAAGAAGAGGGCCCAATACTGACCCCTGTGGTACCCCACTGCTAACCGTGACCCAGTCCGAGTGTGCTCCATTAATAACCACCCTTTGTTTCCGATCCCTGAGCCAGCTCTCAACCCACTTACACATATTTTCCCCTATCCCCATTACTCTCATTTTATGTAACAACCTTTTGTGTGGCACCGTATCAAAAGCTTTGGAAAAGTCCATATATACTACGTCCACTGGGTTCCCTTGGTCCAGTCCGGAACTTACCTCTTCATAGAAGCTGATCAAATTAGTCTGACATGAACGGTCCCTAGTAAACCCGTGCTGATACTGGGTCATGAGGTTATTCCTCTTCAGATACTCCAGTATAGCATCCCTTAGAATGCCCTCCAGGATTTTACCCACAGCAGAGGTTAAGCTTACTGGCCTATAATTACCGAGTTCAGTTTTTGCCCCTTTTTTGAATATTGGCACCACATTTGCTATACGCCAGTCCTGTGGTACAGACCCTGTTATTATGGAGTCTTTAAAGATTAAAAATAATGGTCTATCAATGACTGTACTTAGTTCCTGCAGTACTCGGGGGTGTATCCCATCCGGGCCCGGAGATTTATCAATTTTAGTTATTTTTAGACGCCGCTGTACTTCCTGCTGGGTTAAGCAGGTGACATTTAATGGGGAATTTTTATCACTAGTCATTTTGTCTGCCATGGGATTTTCTTTTGTAAATACTGATGAAAAAAAGTCATTTAGCATATTGGCTTTTTCCTCATCCTCATCCACCATTTCACCCAGACTATTTTTAAGGGGGCCAACACTGTCATTTTTTAGTTTCTTACTATTTATATAGTTAAAGAATATTTTGGGATTATTTTTACTCTCTCTGGCAATGAGTCTCTCTGTCTCAATCTTTGCTGCCTTGATTTGCTTTTTACAGAATTTATTTAATTTTCTGTATTTATTTAATGCCTCCTCACTACCTACTTCCTTTAATTCTCTAAATGCTTTCTTTTTGTCCCTTATTGCGCCCCTTACAGCTCTATTTAGCCATATTGGTTTCCTCCTATTTCTAGTATGTTTATTCCCATACGGTATATACTGTGCACAGGTCCTATCCAGGATGCTAATAAATGTCTCCCATTTTCTTTGTGTATTTTTGTGTCTCAGGATATTGTCCCAGTTAATTGCACCAAGATCCTCTCTCATCCGTTGGAAATTTGCCCTCCTGAAGTTTAGTGTCCTTGTCACCCCCCTACTACCCATCTTATTAAAGGTTACATGAAAACTTATTATTTTGTGATCACTATTCCCCAAGTGACCCCCAACCCTTATATTTGATATGCGGTCTGGCCTGTTGGTTAATATTAGGTCTAGCAGTGCCCCCCTCCTTGTTGGGTCCTGAACCAGTTGTGAAAGGTAATTGTCTCTCATAGTTGTCAAAAACCGATTACCTTTGCTGGAACTGCAGGTTTCTGTTCCCCAATCTATTTCAGGGTAGTTGAAGTCCCCCATAATAATGACTTCTCCTTGAGTCACAGCTTCATCTATTTGCTTTACGAGGATATTCTCCATTGCTTCCATTAGATTTGGAGATTTATAACAAACCCCTATCAGTAATTTATTATTTTTTCCCCCTCCCCTTATCTCCACCCACAGGGACTCTACATTTTCATTAAATTCACCTATATTATCACGCAGGATGGGTTTTAAGGAAGATTTTACATATAGACACACCCCTCCCCCTCGCTTATCTGTACGGTCATTTCTGAACAGGCTATAGCCCTGCAAGTTAACAGCCCAGTCATGGCTCTCATCCAGCCATGTCTCAGATATCCCCACCATGTCATAATTATGCTCCAACAACATTAGTTCTAATTCATCCATTTTGTTGGCGAGGCTTCTGGCATTAGTATACATGCACTTGATGTTACTCTCTGTACCTCTATTCTTTCTTAAATTACTAACTGTTCTAACCCCACCCCCCATGCCACCGCCACCCCCAACTTCCTTATTTGTGCCCAGGTCTCTATCTGCACTATCTTCCCCTCCTATAAAATGAATACCCTCCCCCCCATTGCCTAGTTTAAACACTCCTCCAACCTTCTAACCATTTTCTCCCCCAGCACAGCTGCACCTTCCCCATTGAGGTGCAGCCCGTCCCTAGCGTAGAGCCTGTAGCCAACTGAGAAGTCGGCCCAGTTCTGCAGGAACCCAAACCCCTCCTTCCTACACCAATTCTTGAGCCACTTATTAACCTCCCTAAACCAAGCATTCTTTTGGAGCACTGACATTGTCCCGCTTAAATGTTCATCTTTGATGAGCTGCTGAATCTGTGGACCATCAAACACACCGGCCTTTATTTTTTTCAAATTACAGGCTAGGAAATGCCAAAATAAGATACTTGAAGCATGTTCTTCAGTTGTCAAAGGTTTAACGAATTGCTTCATGTGCAGAGGTAGGATTATTATGTTCTATCTGAAAACAAGTGGCTCATGAAGAATGTCTGGATCAGCAGGTTTGAAGACAGTTTTTGGAGGCCAATTCCTTTCCACCCAATGCTGCTCCTAAGCTCTGCTGTCCCACAGGCACAGAAAACAAGGATACGTGGTGTATATGCTTTGCTTACAAAGAAGTAAGCATACTATTTTAAGGTCAACACAGATGATCCAACTCTCTTTATGTCTCCATATTCTTCACACAGAGAGACTGAATAGCTGACTGGGATTGCACCAAATAAATTGCCATAGTGGAGGAGGACACACTTTAAGCTCTGTTTTGAACTATTGATGAACAGTCGACACTGGCACCTTTGGAATATGGTACCAGTGTAGTCTGGTTGGGAACTCCGGCAACAAACTCTCCGGTGGACCCGTAGAAGTGCTGGCATAGCGCAAAACGTCCGTTGTTCTGACCTGCTCGCACTAACTCCTTTTCTCATTCTCCCGGCCATGGACTCTTTTTAATGAAGGTTCAATAAAGCTAAAGATTTTGCAGATCGGTGAGTGCTTTTCCTTTTTCTATTGTACTAGTGGACGGATTGTTTTTTCTGGACATAGCACCCGAGATCTTGGAATACAGCGTCCCATTGTACCAGCTTTGAAGCCGCACCTGTCATTATCAGTGGTCTGCAGCTTCATGTTGGCAGTGGTGCCACTCCCCTGTCTTTCTTTTTTTGTCTTTAATAGTTATAACTAGTAGGAATCTAGGTAGTAATTCTTGTTTTGTCAGCAAAAGGAAGCCACTCAAATTATTTACACAAATATTACAGTTATAATAATCTGAATGAGTGAATAATGTTACGACATAGAACCTGTAAATCCAGGGAAATACAAATTACAAACCAAACCAATTCTATGAAATTTTCTACTAATTAGTCTCCCTCTTACCAAAATCTCCCCTCTCCAATCTGTCCTGAATGCTGCATCCAGGATCATATTACTCACCAACTGTTACACCGATGCCTCTACCTTGTGCCAGTCATTACACTGGTTAAATATCTACTCCAGAATTCAGTGTAAACTTATTACCCTCATCCACAAAGCACTCCATGGCTCAGCACCACCCTACCTCTCCTCCCTGGTCTCAGTCTACCACCCTATCCATGCTCTCCTTTCTGCTAATGACCTGAGGTTAGCATCCTCAATAATCAGAACCTCCCACTCCCGTCTCCAAGACTTTTCACGTGCTGCGCCAATTTTTTGGAATGCACTACCCAGGTTAATATGATTAATCCCCACAGTTTTAAGAGTGTACTAAAAACTCATTTGTTCAGACTGGCCTACAGCCTCAACATATTAATCTAACTATCCCTGTGTGCCCCATTCAAAATTATTACCATAACCAGGTTCTTTGCATCATGCTCTCGTACGCCTTATGCATTTAATAGCCCTCTGTGTCTGTACTTTTACGTATTCTGGCTGATAACCAGTTCATGCATTACATGAACACCTGATTTCTTACATTATGGCTGGTCTGAACAACGAAAGCAATTGTTACCATCCACCTTTTGTGTCTCCCCTTTTTCCTCATAGATTGTAAGCTTGCGAGCAGGGCCCTCATTCCTCTTGGTATCTGTTGATCTATGTGTTTATTGTTATGCTGTAATGTCTTTTATTGTCCGTGCAAGTCACCTCTAAAATGTAAAGTGCTGTGGAATATGTATATAGAAATAAAATTATTATGTATGTATGTTCTCCCGGCTTAAACATTGCACTGGCTGCTTTCCTGATTTATCTTAGGTTAAAATATATACATGTTGTAAAATTATATAGAGGTTTAAATTCGTTAATTGCATAAACTGGTCTCTGGTAATCTTGCCTAGATGCAAATTCATATACTGCCTTTTTGGTTGCTGCCAATTCTGTACTAGCTGATGTATTAATTAAGGTCATAAATTTGGTATATGTATCTTGCTGCATCTATATTTTACTTGTAAAGGCACTTCAATCCAATTAGTAATTTTGAGAAAAAAATATTTTTTTTAACTCATAGGATGTGAAAAACTTTATGTATGTTTTTATATTAAAGAGATTGCTTCACGAAGAAGCTGGTGATCATCTGATCACTGGAAATCCTTATTCTAGGGGGTTGTTTATGTGGGAAACCAAATATGGCCATTCATTCCCTCAGCAGTAGTTGAAGGGAATGTGTCATAAAAAAATATCTATCATTTGAATCAAATTTTTAAACGATATACTATTTTTTATTTGATTTATGTGTTTCTTCAATCTTCTATATCACTATACTGAAAAAACAGAAGAATTGCAATTTTCTCAAGCTACTTTCAGTAGCCTGCATGGCCTAAACGTGCTACCATGACCTGCAGTGTCTCACCTATCGATCACATCTGTGATGTCATTGGCCACCATTTGCAAACAGAGCTGCCAGCAGAGGTTCTTGATGATTTGCAGAAGTGCATTCAGCGTAGCAGGACATGCCTCAATCAACCATTAATAACCTCACTGATAGCAGCCAAAGCGTGAACGTGTGGGGATTTCTGTGCATGGCACTGATTCTCAATAATTAAGAAATGGAGATGTGTTGAAAATTTAGTTTCCATTTTTCATTAACGTGTCTATTAAGGATCAGTGGACCCATGGATGTTTGGATATGCCGGGTTCGATTAATATACAGTTAAAAATTCAGTTGGGGTTTGAATTTGACCTCAAACTTCACCCCGGATCCGAACCCAAAAGAAGTCAATGGGGACCCAAACTTCGGTGCTTTAAAATGGCTGTAAATGGTCATAGTCAGGGATAGGGGGTAGCAAAAGAAAGCTAAATGGGAGTAAGAGCAGAACAATTGCGATTCAAACAAATGTGGATAGGAAAATTACTTAAAATAACACAAAATAAAAAAAAAATCATAATCTTGAACCAGGAGGCGGAGGTCCAACTGGAGGTGGAGGTGGAGGAGGTGGACATGGCAGTGTAGGTATGAAGAGGCAGGGGAGGAGGTCTCCAACACTGGTTTTGTGGAATTTTTTTGCTTTTGCTAAGGAACTGACTTAAAAGAATATACACTCACCGGCCACTTTATTAGGTACACCATGCTAGTAACGGGTTGGACCCCCTTTTGCCTTCAGAACTGCCTCAATTCTTCGTGGCATAGATTCAACAAGGTGCTGGAAGCATTCCTCAGAGATTTTGGTCCATATTGACATGATGGCATCACACAGTTGCCGCAGATTTGTCGGCTGCACATCCCAAAGATGCTCCATACAAGGCAGGATGGATCCATGCTTTCATGTTGTTTACGCCAAATTCTGACCCTACCATCCGAATGTCGCAGCAGAAATCGAGACTCATCAGACCAAGCAACGTTTTTCCAATCTTCTACTGTCCAATTTCGATGAGCTTGTACAAATTGTAGCCTCAGTTTCCTGTTCTTAGCTGAAAGGAGTGGTACCCGGTGTGGTCTTCTGCTGCTGTAGCCCATCTGCCTCAAAGTTCGACGCACTGTGCGTTCAGAGATGCTCTTAGGCCTACCTTGGTTGTAACGGGTGGCGATTTGAGTCACTGTTGCCTTTCTATCAGCTCAAACCAGTCTGCCCATTCTCCTCTGACCTCTGGCATCAACAAGGCATTTCCGCCCACAGAACTGCCGCTCACTGGATTTTTTTTCTTTTTCGGACCATTCTCTGTAAACCCTAGAGATGGTTGTGCGTGAAAATCCCAGTAGATCAGCAGTTTCTGAAATACTCAGACCAGCCCTTCTGGCACCAACAACCATGCCACGTTCAAAGGCACTCAAATCACCTTTCTTCCCCATACTGATGCTCGGTTTGAACTGCAGGAGATTGTCTTGACCATGTCTACATGCCTAAATGCACTGAGTTGCCGCCATGTGATTGGCTGATTAGAAATTAAGTGTTAACAAGAAGTTGGACAGGTGTACCTAATAAAGTGGCCGGTGAGTGTAGAATAAAAAAATAAATAAATAACAATCTAGAACAAGGAGGCAGAGGTTCAAATGGAGGAGGAGGTTGAGATATAGGTGGAAGAGGTGAAGTAGGAGGTAACCAATGTTGGTTTTGTGTTTATTTTTTATTTTTTGGGGGTACTCTTAAATCAGGCAGTGTAATAACCTGCTGGCCACTGTCTCTTTGTATACAGGCCGTGTAATTTTTTGGGTTTGAAAACAATGAGGAGAACATCGTAGCTGTGTTGTTGCGGGTGGTGTAGCTTCTGCAGGGAGGGAGAGGATGAGGTCGATCTGTGCTTGCTACGTGCCCAAATGAAACACCCTGAAAAAGAAGAGGAAAGAAACCACTATAAGGTATGCACACCACCAGTATAATTATTATAAAAGTAAAAAGCTTTATTGACAACAATGATTAAGACACCCTAAAAACAGTATATCAAAAAACCCCATGAATCCCGCTTCTATATGAACCAATAAATGTGTAACAACTTACAACTAATTTAAACACATGGCAACCAGAGTAACACATGGTAATCTTGTCTGCAGAATAAACCCAAGACATAGTCAAACAATAATGGCAATTGAAAATGAAATCACACCTGGGGATTTAAAAAGTGAATAAATACCCCCCAATGGTAAAGAGGTGTCAATTCAATTGTGGCAAGGTGAACGGTGAAATCAGCCACACATAATGTGTCGCCATTACCTGGACAGCTTCGTCAGGGGAAGTAAGCATAAAACTGTCAAGAGAGCATTTACCGTATTTTTCTGACCATAAGACGCACTTTTTTCCTCCAAATTTGGGAGGAAAGTGTGGGTGCGTCTTATGGTAGGGATGTAGCATGTGGGGAGGGGGGCAGCAGCGAGTGGGATCGCACTGTTATCCCACTTCAGGAGGCAGAAAAATGTCCCTGCTGCCCAGAATCAGGGCTGGAGAAACCATGTGGTCCAGATGATTAAGTGCAGTGAATATTCATTAGCTGCTTCCCCGCCCACCTATCAGCTGAGCAGTGAGCCAGGAGCAGCAAATGAATACTGCACTTAAGCAGGGACACACATGGTTTCCCCAGCGCTGGATTCCTGCAGCAGCTGGGGAGATCTGTGTGTCCAGGGGAGGAGGCAGCAGCAGCAGGGGCCAGGGGGAGAGGAGATTGCTGCATACCTGCCTGGGCTGGACGCTGAGTGCTGTGCACAAGGAGGACCTGTGTGATGTCAGAATTGGGCTGGCTGCAGCATCACATGGCAGCTCAGAGCCCTCCCTCTTCTTGACATCATCACAGGTCCTTCAGACTTCCCACTAGAATCTGCAGGCTTCCTCTTATAACCTGTGCTGTGGAAAGGCAAGAGGGAGGGCTCTGTGTGCAGTCATGGGATGCTTTTACCTCACCCCAGTGGCTGGCTGGCTGCCACAATTAAGAGGTTAGTCTTTACAAAACACAATAAAGCACTCTGCCACTCCTTTGGTGAACTATAACTCCCAGCATGTCACAGGATCTGCAGGACATGCTGGGAGTTATAGTTCTCCCATGGGATTTTAAAGCAGCACTCCAGTGTTATTTTGCAGTGCTGGAGTGGTGCTTTCAATATAAGCCCTGTGCCCCCATTCTTATACTCACTATCTAGCATCTTCATATAGTACTTTACAGACACCACACTGGTCCTGCAGCTTCCAACATAATAACATACTATTATGTATAATAACACCACATATAATAGTATGTTATTTATGTTATTAAATATTTTACCACATGTTTTTGCTTCAAATATTTTTTTGCCTATTTTCCACCTCTAAAACCTGGGTGCGCCTTATAGTCCAGTGCGTCTTATAATCCGAAAAATACGGTATATACCTGTAACATATGTGATCAGTGTAGCCTGGTGTGTGGAGTCGTCCCAGCAGGAAACGGAAGTGACAGGGAGACAGCGTGAAAGAAGGGCAGACGTCTCTGCCAATAGTTATCCAGTGGCACAGGCTGGTAAATGAAACCCAGAGCAACACACAATACCAGATAAGAATGTTTACACAAGGCATGCATAGCTCACAGGAGCAGAGAAAGAAGATAAGAGGCTGAAAGGGATGAAAAGATGACATGCAGCTCACAGCTGGACAGGGACATGGGAAAACAAGGCAAAGTACCAGACTGTAAGAATTAGGAAGCATAGATATAATATTATGAAAAAGGAAAAAGAACAAATATGCAAAAATAAAAAGAAATGAAAAAGCTGCATACAAAAACAAAAAAATAAAGAATAATAAAATAAACAATAAAAATGAGAAATAAAGGATAAAAGGACCAAAATATGAAAAAGTAATAATGAAATGACATAAATGAGAGTAAAGAAATAAGGTGAAGGAAAAAAATAAAAAATAATAATAAAAAATAAAGAAGCTAAAAAAAATTGGATAAGGGAAAATGAAAACAAGAACCAATGAATAAAGAAATAACAATAATAAACAAAGAATAATAACCAAGATAAATTAATATGCAAAACAAGTAATACAGGATGAGTACGAGGAATAGGTAACCATGTTGAAAAAGAAACAGCTTTATTGATGCAAATTTAAAGGGGTATATGCACCCATATAGCGTGATCAACAAACCAAAAGAACAATGAAAGTTCTTGAAGGCCCATGTAGAAAAATAGCCCTACTGTCATGGGTATGCAAAGGTAATGCATGAAGAGAAATGACTGCAGCTTTAAATGCAATCATGAAGAAAATGTCCAGTTCAGAACGTGAAAGACGGTAAGTACACAAAAACGAATGTGAAAACAAAAATCCAAGCAACCAGAAATAAGCAGCACAAAATGAAAATCCCATAAATCCAGTGTGAAATCACAAAAGCTCCCATATTATGTAATCTTCATGTCAGAACGTCGGCCATGTAGGAGTAGGAGAGAACACCTAGATATACCGCCCAGATATGAAATTGTATGACCAATGAATGGAGGCACAATACATTGAGGTCCATCAATATAATATACATATCCATATGATAAGATGCCATTATTCTTGTGAATATGTTATTGACAATCCCAAGGAAGATCAGGAGTCCCGGAGACATCCAATGATTTTGGTATCCATTAAGGATGCAGAGTGTCGCAGATACCGGTCATGGCCATTGGATTCCAGCACAGGTCTTTTAGATGGTAATACAGCACCGTACCACATGTAGTGAAACCCAAACGGGATCTGGAAAGGAGTCAATCCATATGTTGCAGAGACAGTCATCACCACGGCCCAACTGGATAATAAGGTTGAAGATAATACTCATTTTGGGAATCACCCCCCAAAAACCTGTAAATAAAAGATCTTCATTAATTCCAGAGGGCACCGTGGAATGAAGCAAAAAGATCCATGGAGATTCCCCCTGCAACAATTTATCTGTAAGGATCCACCTCTATCAGAACCCCTTATATATTCTAATCCAACGACCATGGTGTTGGAACATCTACCTGTATGGTAGGTCAAAAAATTAGATGCCACCATAGTAAGTGCCTTACCTTTCCGTAGGTCCACAGAAGCTGTATTGATGGTGGAAAAGTGCCTTTGGATCCGACGGCATAGTTCTTGTGAGGTCTGGCTTACGTAAACCTGCGGGCATGGGCAGATGATGGCCTAGATTACATTAGTTGTTTTGAAGTTAATATATGACTACAATCTTTGCTGCGACTGATCTGTGGGATTGCAAAAATGAAACACCCTGCTCTCGTGCACACAGGCAACAGGACGGTCTGTGTAATTTCGTAGACACAAGTACTCTTGGATGAGTGGTGAGTCCAGAACAAGTAGAAGTGGTTTTAGAATGGTTGTCTGAGAGTGCCTTCAGATCCTTTACTTTGTCTTCCACCCGGTCCCCTGCTGAAAGTGCAGATTTTGCACCTGTGGTCCATGGGCATCTGTCTTCCACCTCACCCCCTTGCAAATCAGTCAAGCAGTCTGAGCCCAAGGTCATGCAGCATTGACTACTGGTTTTTAATAACTCAGCTGGCCATGGTTGTGTGGGCCATCCACCTAGAGGGGTAATGCAAACTGTGTTGGCACCTGTGATGATGATGAAACACAGGTGTCAACTGCTGCAGCTTTCTGCTGCGTGTCTCCACATACTGATTGATGGGTCTGACCCATTTAAAATCTGTGTCTCCAAATTGGACTCATGGCCTGAGTTTGCCCTTTATGCCTTGGAGGTACTAGCATTTCCTAAGGAAAGTGTACTGTCGGAACTTGTGTTTAGCATGGTAGGAGGTGTCATCACAGACAGGCGCATGGGCCTGTTCACAGCCAACGTGGGCAAGCTCACATTTATTAAAATGAACCAGGGGTGGATCCATCAAGATTTGTCCATACCTTTGGCTGAATATAAAAGTATACCAGCTGCACCCAGCCACTGTTAGACTGCACCACAGTTTGCTTGTTCTATTTTCCATTTACAATGTTTTGAGGCCTACCTAAATAAATAAAAAAGAGGGTGTTTTGAAGAGTACACCCACACAGGTTGTTTTGCAGAGTATACCCACACAGGTTGTTTTGCAGAGTACCCCCACAGAGGCTTTTTTTCAGAGTACTCTCACAGAGATGCATGCAGAGTACACACACAGGTTTTTCTGACACAGTATTCCCACAAGACACAGTTGCAGAGTAGAACTTTTTTTTTAAGCACAGTACTCCTACAGACATGGGAGCATAGTGTAACCATTTTTTTACATCCCCAACTAGTACAGACAAAGCGGTATAGTATAATTATTTTTAGGCACACTACTTGCACAGACACAGCTGCAGAGTGCACAGAGAGGCTTTTTGGCACAGTACACACATAGGCTTTTTGGCACAGTACTCCCAGAGGCAGGGTTGCTGAGGCTTAAAGGCACAGGTAGAGTAGAAATGTTTTTAGACACACTACTCACGAAAAAGATGGCTGCAGAGTAGAGTAACTCTTGAGAAACACAACTTATATAGACACAGTGGTAGAATAAAAAAAGTTTTCGACCACAAATGGGAAAGAGATGACTACAGAGTAGAATTCTTTTTTAGATACACTACTCACCAAAAACCACTGTAGAGTACAATGATTTTTTGACACATTACTTGCAAAAAAACACTGCAGAGTACACTTATTTTTTACACATACTACTCACAAAAAATGCTGCAGAGCACACTTTTTTTATACATACTACTCGCAAAAACTGCTGCAGAGCACAATCATTTTTTACACATACTGCTGCAAAAAATGAAAACACTGCAGAGCACACTTATGTTTTACACACGCTACTCATATAGACATATCGTTACAGTACAATTATTTCTTTGGCATATAAATGGTAACGAGATGGCTAATGCCAATTGTTTATTTCCCAGACTACTAAAAACACACAGTGGTCCAGAACAATGATTTCTTTGACCTATAAATGGCAATGAGATGGCTGATGACAATTATTTTTTCCCAGACCACTAGAAAACACACACCGGTCTTGAAAAATTATTTATCTGGCTTTTAAATGGCAACTAGATGGCTGATACCAATTGTTTATATCCCAGACTACTAAAAAACACATACCGGTTCAGAAATATTATTTCTTTAGCTTATAAATGGCAACGAGATGGCTGCTACCAGTTATTTATTTGCAACAATACTAGAAACCACACAGCAATCTTGAAAAAATATTTCTTTGGCCTATAGATGGAAACGAGACAGCTGATGCCAATTGTTTATTTCTCAGAATACTTAAAAACACACACCAGACCAGAGAAATTATTTCTTTGGCCTATAAATGTCAATGAGATGGCTATTTATTTGCACACTACTAGAAAACAAAGAGCGGTCCTGAAAAAATAGTTCTTTGACCTATAAATGGAAATGAAACGGCTCATGCCAATTGTTTATTTTCCATTATTTCTTTGGTCTATAAATGGCGAGATGGCTGATGCCAGTTATTTATTTGCAACACTAAAAGAAAACACACAGCAGTCCTGAAAAAAATATTTTTTGGGGGCCTATAAATGTCAAAGAAATAGCTGATTTCAATTATTTATTTCTCAGACTACTATAAAACACACAGTGGCTTAAATGAACAGTATTCCCACAGGTGAAGGAGGATGCAGAGTACACACAGCGGCTTAAAGGCCAGTACTCCCACAGGCGGATGTGTGCAGAATACACATAGTTTTTATGAGGGTCAAATTACAATGTTCTGGTGATTGACCTTCCCACTGAGGTGAAAAGTAGCTTCATTGCTGGACACCGGCCTTTCAGCAAATTTGTCCTCTTCCAACTGGCTGTAGCCCTTCAAGTCAATCAATAAATTGTGTAGTGAGAAAAAAATCAAAACAGCACATTCGCTGTCGCCACACCCCTCCAAAAATGTGCAATAAGAAGTTGACAAAACATTCTATCTACCCCAAAATGGTATCAATAAAAAAATAACCAACTAGCCACCCAAAGTACAAACCTTCACATAGCTCCTTTGACTGAAAAATGAAAACATTACAGGTCGGTGACACAATCAAGATTTTTTAATTAAGAATTTCCATATATAGAAGTTTGGTATTGATGTATTCGTATTGATCTGGAGAATCATAATGACTGGTCATCTTATCACACAATCTCTGTAAAAAAAAAACCTCAAAAAAATGTAATTGCTTTTTTTTTTTTAATGATGAATGGATAAAAATGTTATGGCCTGTGGGAGAAGGAGAGCAAAAAACAAAACATAAAAGTACCCTATCGGGAAGTGATTGGTTGTGCAACATTCAACTATCTTACAGAATGGGTCTTTACTCTTTATTTCACTTGTGAGTAGATAGTACAAAAAAGTGGACACTAAACTGTATTATTAAAACACATAATATACGGTAAACCCTTGCCTGCATATAATCTTATTTATTTACAGCAGCTATGATGGGGACTTTGCACTACAAGCAGGTAATATATCTTCAGTGTCTTTGGGGGCCCAAGCATTATTCTGTCTTATTAATAGGAGCTGAATGGCACAATGATTAGGGACATTTTAAGTGTCAAAATCCACAATGAGATTTTTCCAGCGAGAAGGAAGCTTAGCTACTTTGCCTTGGTTGCAGATTAATGGAAAAAAAATCTCATTTTTAGCACTAAGACAAGCTTTCAGAACAGAACAGGCCTCTGTGACTAATAATCTATCAAGTGTAAAAAAAATATACTTAATATATTGTAGAAAGAGCTAACACTGTATATTTGTCACAGACCACCCACAGAAAGAAAAGGAACAGAAAGTATTGGTTCAGCTATAAGTTTACGCACAGCGTATTCATGGGTATGAATAATTGTTCATTTCTTAAAGGGATTATCAAATTGATGACCTATCCTTAGCATAGGTCATCTCATCAATATGAGATGGGTGCGGATTTGACACTCAACACCTGCAATGATTGTTTAGTGGTCACTGCTGAGTACTACTGCTGTTTATCTCCTATTCAGGTGTTGCTGGTAAGTCTGAGCCAGAGAATGACTTCAATACAGGGGAAGAAACTGACAACGGGGGACCCCTGTGCAAGAAGTGCTCTTGGAGCCCTTCTTCATTGAAAAGCAGCTACAAAAAGGTATATTACTACTAGAGGATAGGAACATCCCAAATAGGGTCACCTTTACGTGGTGGAATGGCTTTTACGTTTCTCTGATCAAAATTATGTTAACTAAGGACCCTATGTTATTTTCATGCACTATTGATGTTTATTGATTTACTAGCTGAAGAGCCCGGCGTTGCCTGGGCATAGTTAATATCTGTGGTTAGTTATAGCACCTCACTTCTCTTATTTTCCCATCACGCCTCTCATTTTCCCCCTCACATCTCTCATTTTCTCCCTTACACCTCTCATTTTCCCCCTCACACCTCTTATTTTCCCCCTCACTCCTCTCATTCCCCCCTAACACTTGCCATTTCGACCTCACATCTGTCATTTTCCGATCACTCCACTATTTTCCCTCACTCCTCTCATTTTGCACTCACACCTTTTCATTTTCACCTCACACCCCTCATTTTCACCTCACACCTCTCATTTTCCCCTCAGTATATACATGTTTGTCATCTCCCTTATATATAGTATACACCTGTATGTCATCTCCTGTATATAGTATATACCTGTATGTCATCTCCCCTGTAAATAGTATACACCTGCTGTATGTCATCTCCTGTATATTGTATATACCTATGTGTCTTCTCCTCCTGTATATAGTATATACCTGTATGTCATCTCTTCTGTATATACTATATACCTGTATGTCATCTCATCCTATATATAGTATATGCCTGTATGTCATCTCCTGTATATAGTATATACCGGTATGTCATCTCCTCTGTATATAGTATATACCTGCTGTATGTGATCTCCTCCTCTATATACCTATGTGTTATCTCCTCTTTTATATAGTATGTACCTGTATGTCATCTCCTCCTGTATATAGTATATACGTGTGTCATCTCCTCCTGTATAAAGTATATACCTGTAAGTCATCTCCTCCTATATATAATATATACCTGTGTGTCATCTGCTCCTGTATATAGTATATACCTGTGTTTCATCTCCTCCTGTATATAGTATGTACCTGTATGTCATCTCCTCCTGTCTATAGCATATACCAGTGTGTCATGTCTTCCTGTATATAGTATATACCTGTGTGTCATCTGCTCCTGTATATAGTATATATCTATGTGTCATCTCTTCCTGTATATAGTATATACCTGTGTGTCATCTCCCCTGTATATAGTGTATATGTGTGTGTCATCTCCTCCTGTATATAGTATATACCTGTATGTCATCTCCTCCTGTATATAGTATATACCTGTGTGTCATCTCCCCTGTATATAGTATATATGTGTGTGTCATCTCCCCTGTATATAGTATATACCTGTGTGTCATCTCCTCCTGTATATAGTATATATCTGTGTGTCATCTCCTCCTGTATTAGACCTCATTCACACGTTATTTGCTCAGTATTTTTACCTCAGTATTTGTAAGCTAAATTGGCAGCCTGATAAATCCCCAACCAACAGGAAGCCCTCCCCCTGGCAGTATATATTAGCTCACACATACACATAATAGACAGGTCATGTGACTGACAGCTGCCGTATTTCCTATATGGTACATTTGTTGCTCTTGTAGTTTGTCTGCTTATTAATCAGATTTTTTTTTTAAGGATAATACCAGACTTGTGTGTGTTTTAGGGCGAGTTTCATGTGTCAAGTTGTGTGTGTTGAGTTGCGTGTGGCGACATGCATGTAGCGACTTTTGTGAGATGAGTTTTGTGTGGCGACATGCGTGTAGCAACTTTTTGTGTGTCGAGTTGCATGTGACAGGTTAGTGTAGCAAGTTGTGTGCAGCAAGTTTTGTGCATGGCGAGTTTTGGGCGTGGCGAGTTTTATGTGTGGTGCGTTTTGAGTATGTGCAAGTTTTGTGTGAGGCAACTTTTGCATGTGTTGCAACTTTTGTGCATGTGGCAATTTTTCCGCGTGTACAAGTTTTGCGTGTGGCGAGATTTCCATGAGGTGAGTTTTGCACTTGTGGCGAGTTTTGCGTGAGCCTAGTTTTGCATGTGGCGAGTTTTGCGCGTGGCGAGTTTTGAGCGGCGACTTTTGTGTTTCGACTTTTATGTGGCGAGGTTGGTGTATGTGTGGTGAAATGTGTGCTGAGGGTGATATGCGTTCAAGCACGTGGTAGTGTGTGGCGCGTTTTGTGTGTGTGTTCATATCCCCGTGTGTGGTGAGTATCCCATGTCGGGGCCCCACCTTAGCAACTGTACGGTATATACTCTTTGGCGCCATCGCTCTCACTCTTTAAGTCCCCCTTGTTCACATCTGGCAGCTGTCAATTTGCCTTTTCCTCTCACTTTTCCCCATTATGTAGATAGGGGCAAAATTGTTTGGTGAATTGGAACGCGCAGGGTTAAAATTTCGCCTCACAACATAGCCTATGACGCTCTCAGGGTCCAGACGTGTGACTGTGCAAAATTTTGTGGCTGTAGCTGCGACGGTGCAGATGCCAATCCCGGACATACACACATACACACATACACACACACATTCAGCTTTATATATTAGATGACAGGGTATTTGTTCATTTTGTTTTTATCTTAGTTTTTTTCTTTTTAGTGGCCAGTGTGAATATGCGCCTACACGCTGCATGCAGAGCAAGTTTTATCACCCCCCTTATATCACCCCCCATTAAAAATTAAACCCTCAAAAAATGCACATATTTGGTATCGCTGCTTTGTAAAAGTCTGATGCACATCCTTAAAAGGATAGTTTGTTGAAATACCTTTTGAATTTATGACAACATTCAGTCTTTTTGGGTAAGTCTACTAACATGGCACATTTAGAATTGATTTCACTTAACCCAGGTGCGTGTAGACCATAGGTAAGGAAGAGTATTACAAAAAAATCTCTAAAAAATATTTTTTATTGAAGTAAAACTAATAAAACTAAGAAAAATGCAGAAAAAGATAGAGGGACCGAAAAAAATTTAGAATTTTGCAGAGAGGTAAATACTATAACATTCAATAATTGCACATAAGTATTAGTGGGACATAATTACATACTATTTCTATAATTTAAAAAAATTGTTTAAAGTGCGCAATAAATGAAACAATAAATATACAGTAATATACAGATTAACCCCTTAACGACCGCCGAGATGCCTTTTAACGGCGGCAGTTAAGGGTACTTAAACCACAGCGCCGTTAATTAACGGCACTGTGGAAAAAGTGAATAGCGCCCCCCAGAGTCGGATTTTCTCTGGGGTCTCGGTTACTGGGGGTAGCCGAGACCCCAGAGAACATGATTTGGGTTTGGGTTTGTTTTTTTTTTACTGACCTCCGGGTTGCGATCGCTGGTAATTAACCGTTTACAGGCGGTCGCAAAAAAAAAAAACCCGCGATTTCCCATTTAATTTCTCTGTCCTCCGATGTGATCGCACATCAGAGGACAGAGAAATGGGGTCCCTGATCGCCTCCCGATACTCACCTGTCTCCCCCGGTGCTCCATGTGGCTCCCGATGGGCGCCGCCATCTTGTTCCGGCCAAAAAATGGCATGCGCAGTGCACCCGCCAGCCGGCACCCGATAGATCTTTGGAGTCTCGGCTGCCGGGGGTAGCCGAGACCCCAAAGAACATGATCGGGGTCGGTATTACTGACCCCTGTTTTGCGATCGCCTGTAATTAACTTTAACGGCGACCGCAAAAAAAAAAAAAAAAAAAGCGATGTGTAATTCTCTGTTCTCTGATGTGATCGCACATCAGAGGACAAAGAAATAGGGGGATTCGGGGACCCTGTCATACTTACCGGTGTCCCTGGGTCCTCCTGCGTCCCCTCCTGCCCGCCGGCTTCTTCATCTGTTAAGAAAATGGCGGGCGCATGCGCAGTGCGCCCGCCATGATCTGCCGGCTGGCAGCTAGAGGACTTGGGGCTAAATTTAGGGTTAGGGTTGGGGCTAACTTTAGGGTTAGGGTTAGGGTTGGGGCTAAATTTAGGGTTAGGGTTGGGACTAAATTTAGGGTTAGGGTTGGGGATAAATTTAGGGTTAGGGTTGGGGCTAAATTTAGGGTTAGGGTTGGGGCTAAAGTTAGGGCTAGGGTTGGGGCTAAAGTTAGGCTAGGATTGGGGCTAAAGTTAGGGCTAGGGTTGCGGCTAAAGTTAGGGTTAGAGTTGGGGTTAGGGTTAGGGTTTGGATTAGGGTTGGCATTAGGGTTACGTTTGGGACTAAGATTTGGTTTGGGATTAGGGTTAAGGTTAGGGTTGGGATTAGGGTTAGGGGTGTATTGGGATTAGGGTTAGGTTTGAGGTTAGGGTAGAGATTAGGATTAGGGGTGTGTTGGATTTAGGGTTCTGATTAGGGTTGTGGTTAGGGTTGGGTTTAGGGTTGTTTTGGGGTTAGGGTTGTGATTATCGTTAGGCTTGTGATTAGGATTATGGATCAGGTTGGGATTAGGGTTAGGGGTGTGTTGGGGTTAGGGTTGGAGTTAGAATTGGGGGGTTTCCACTGTTTAGGTACATCAGGGGGTCTCTAAACGCCACAGCCAATTTTGATCTCAAAAAGTCAACTGGTGCTCCCTCCCTTCTGAGCTCTGCCGTGCGCCCAAACAGTGGTTTACCCCAACATATGGGGCATCAGCGTACTCGGGATAAATTGGATAACAACTTTTGGGGTCCAATTTCTCCTGTCACCCTTGTGAAAATAAAAACTTGGGGGCTAAAAAATCAAAAAATCTTTTTTGTGGAAAAAAAAATATTTTTTATTTTCACGACTCTGCATTATAAACTTCTGTGAAGCACTTGGGCATTCAAAGTTCTCACCACACATCTAGATAAGTTCATTGGGGGGGGTCTAGTTTCAAAAATGGGGTCACTTGTGGGGGGTTTCTACTGTTTAGGTACATCGGGGGCTCTGCAAATGCAACATAACGCCCGCAGACCATTCTATCAAAGTCTGCATTCCAAAAAGGCGCTCCTTCCCTTCCGAGCTCTGCCGTGCACCCAAACAGTGGTCCCCCCCAACACATGGGGTATCAGTGTACTCAGGACAAATTGGACAACAACTTTTGGGGTCCAAGTTTTCTTATTACCCTTGTGAAAATAAAAACTTGGGGGCTAAAAAATCTTTTTTGTGGAAAAAAAAAATTATTTTCACGATTCTGCATTATAAACTTCTGTGAAGCACTTGGGCATTCAAAGTTGTCACCACACATTTAGATAAGATCCTTGGGGGGTCTAGTTTCCAAAATAGGGTCACTTGTGGGGGGTTTCTACTGTTTAGGTACATCATGGGCTCTGCAAACGCAACAGAACGCCTGCAGACCATTCTATCAAAGTCTGCATTCCAAAACGGCGCTCCTTCCCTTCCCAGCTCTGCCATGCGCTCAAACAGTGGTTTACCCCCACATATGGGGTATCAGCCTACTCAGCATAAATTGCACAATAAATTTTTGGGTCCAATTTCTCCTGTTACCCTTGTGGAAGTAAAAATTTGGGGGGTAAAAAGATCATTTTTGTGGAAAAAATATGATTTTTTTTATTTTCATGGCTCTACATTATAAACTTCTGTGAAGCAGTTGGGGGTTCATAGTGCCAACCACACATCTAGATAAGCTCTTTGGGGGGTGTAGTTTCCAAAATGGGGTCACTTGTGAGGGGTTTCTACTGTTTAGGTACATCAGGAGCTCTGCAAATGCAACATGATGCCCGCAGACCATCCCATCAAAGTCTGCATTCCAAGCGCGTTTCTTCCCTTCCGAGCCCCGATGGGTGCCCAAACAGTGCACCCCCCACATATGGGGTATCAGCGTACTCAGGACAAACTGATCAACAGATTTTGGGGTCCAATGTCTCCTGTTACCCTTGAGAAAATAAAAAATTGCAGGCTAAAAAATTATTTTTGAGGAGAAAAAAAGGATTTTTCATTTTCACGGCTCTACTTCATAAATTTCTGTGAAGCACTTGGGGGTTTAAAGTACTCACCACACATGTAGATAAGTTCCTTAAGGGGTCTAGTTTCCAAAATGGGGTCACTTGTGGGGTGTTTCTACTGTTTATGCACATCAGGGGCTCACCAAACGCGACATGGTGTCCGGTCTCCATTCCAGCCAATTCTACATTGAAAAAGTAAAACGGCACTCCTTCTCTTCCAAGCTCTGCGGTGTGCCCAAACAGTGGTTTACCCCCACATATGGGGTATCGACGTACTCAGGAGAAATTGCACAACAACTTTTGTGGTCTTAATTCTCCTGCTACCCTTTGTTAGGGTTGGCGGAATGCACCGAATATGTTTATTAGATGGGATTGGTGCGTTCGCAACCCGGGATCCACCGTGCAGGAAAGAACCTGCTGCTAAGTAAATGGCGGCACTATATGGCAGTATGAACCAGCTCTGTTAGCTTCACAGAGCGGCCGAGAAAGCAAAGCTCTGTGCCCTGTTAGACTTTCACACAGGCACAGGCTAATAACCCAAATGAGAGCACAGTGGTCATGCATGCACACAAAACTCCTCGCCGGAGGTGCCAGCATTCTAAGGGCTTATTTAAGCCAGGTCCCTGAATACACACAAACACAATCTCCTCGCCAGAGGTGCCAGCATTCTAGGGGCTTATTTCAGCCAGGTCCCTGAACACATACAAACACATGACCACACTGGTGCAAAGCACATAACTTAGGAAGATGCTAGCGCATGGCCGTGGGGCCATGCGAGCCTTAAATAGCTGCAGCACGTACAGGACCTTCCTAGAAGGACCAATGAGAGGCTGCCACAGAGCCTACGCACCTACAGGATCTTCCTAGAAGGACCAATAGATTTGGCTGCAGTACCTGAGCATGTGACCCTTGATCTCCACTGAGAGATCTTACCCTGGGCATGCTCAGTGTGTGCAAAGCAGGACTTAGTCCCAGAAAAGCCTACTCGCCGCAGATCAGTGCAGGGTACAATAGCAGAGCCTGGAGAGGCAGCAGTTACCCTTTGCACAGTATCGGTCTCAGTGAGACACTGGGACCGACGTCTCCGCTGAGCAAGCTCCACTGCGGCCGATGCAGAATGGGAGACCGCAGCAGACACGGATCGAGATTCCCCCTGTGCAGCAGAGGAAACTCGACTCCTAACATTACCCCCCTTCCTAGGGCCCCCCTCCTTGAGCTCAATATGCTCAAAAGCTGCAATGAGCAGCGGAACCCGAATGTGCTCCACAGGCTCCCTGTTTCTATCCTCTGGACCGTGACCCTTCCAGTCCACCAGATAAAATTTCTTGCCACGTACCACCTTGCACCCCACGATAGCATTCACCTCAAACTCATCCGTGGATGAACCTGATGTCCCAGCAGATGACTCAGAAAACTGGGACAAATGAACGGGCTTTAAGAGGGAAACGTGAAAAGTATCGGTGATACCAAGGCGTGGAGGAATAGCCAAACGGTAGACCACAGGGTTGACCTGTTCCAGAACCTTGAACGGGCCAATGTAGCGAGGTGCAAACTTAGTGGACTCAACTCGCAGCCTAATGTTATGGGCAGAGAGACACACTAAGTCGCCAGGAGCAAAGGTCAGAGCGGGGCGCCGGTGTGTATCAGCTGAAACCCTCATTCTCTCCTTGGAAGCCCGGATGGCATCCTGTGTGCGGTTCCAGATGTCATGTGCCTCCACCGCCCACTCTGCCACCCTAGAATCGGTGGATGACACGGGCATGGGCACACGGACACGCAGATGCTGGCCGTAATTAAGGAGAAAAGGAGTCCAGTGGAATCGGCTACGGCGTTGTTCAAGGCAAATTCCGCCCAAGGTAGCAAAGATGCCCAGTCATCCTGCCTAGCAGAGACAAAATTTCACAAGTATGTCACCAGAGTCTGGTTGGTTCTCTCTACCAACCCATTCGTCTCGGGATGATATGCAGAGGAGAGATTCAGCTCTATGCTGAGTAAACGGCAGAGCTCTCTCCAAAACCGAGATGCACACTGGGGACCCCGGTCACTGACAATTTTATCAGGCATTCCATGTAAGCGGAAAATATGTTTTATGAACAACGCCGCCAAGGCCCGTGCAGAAGGTAACCGTGGAAGCGGCACCAAATGCACCATCTTAGAAAAATGATCGGTGACTACCCAGATAACGGTGCAGCTACGAGACTTGGGTAAGCCCACCACAAAGTCCATCCCGACCATCTCCCAGGGCCTGTCTGCCACCGGCAGGGGGTAAAGTAACCCAGCAGGCCGTTGCCGAGGAGACCGATTCTGGGCGCAGGAGACACACACCCGAATATAGTCCCCAACGTCACGGGCCATATGCGGTCACCAGTACGTCCTCACCAAAAGCTCAGATGTCCTCTTGGTCCCAAAATGTCCACCCACTCTGGATGAGTGAGCCCAAGAGAGAACCTCCGGTCGCAAATTCGCTGGTACGAAAGTCTTGCCCGGGAGCACGGACTCTAGCGAAACCGGAGCCACAGTTCTCAGGCTCTCAGAAGGGACAATAAGTCGAGGCTCCTCCTCCTCTTCAGATGACACTACGGAGCGGGAGAGAGCGTCGGCACGAATGTTCTTCTACCCGGAGAGAAAATGGAGAGTAAAATGGAACCGGGAGAAGAACAGGGACCATCTACCTGGCGAGAATTCAGCCACTGGGCCGTCTGTAGATATACCAAGTTCTTGTGGTCAGTGAACACTTGGAAGGGAAAGCGAGCTCCCTCCAAGAGGTGTCTCCACTCTTAAAAAGCCAACTTCATGGCTAGCAACTCCCTGTCCCCGATGGAATAATTCCTCTCTGCTGATGTGAAGGTCTTGGAGAAGAAGAAGCAAGGATGCTTCCGACCTTGAGCATCCTTTTGGAAAAGGACTACTCCAGCACCAACAGATGAGGCATCCACCTCCAAGATAAATGGCTTATCTACATCGGGGCGATGTAGAATGGGAGCGCTAGCGAAGTGTGACTTAATCGAGAGAAAGGCCTTGGAGACCTCCTCTGACCACAACTTGGGATTTGCTCCCTTCTTGGTGAGGGCAACCAAGGGAGCTACCAAAGTTGAGAAGTGTGGAATGAACTGGCGATAGTAATTAATGAACCCCATAAAGCGCTGCACCGCTTTAAGAGAATGGTGTTCCTGCCAGTCCATCACAGCCTGTAGCTTGGCAGGATCCATAGCCAAACCCTGGGCAGAGATGATATAACCAAGGAAAGGCAAGGACTCCTGCTCAAACACACACTTCTCCAACTTGGCGTAGAGGGAGTTTGCCCGTAAGAGGTTGAAGACTTTGCGAACATCTCTCTGATGGGAGTCAATATCTGGAGAGTAGATGAGAATATCATCCAGATAGACTACGACTGAGGTGGTGAGCATATCCCGGAAAATGTCATTCACAAAGCCTTGGAAAACGGCTGGAGCATTACAGAGCCCGAAGGGCATCACCAGATATTCATAGTGCCCATCCCTGGTGTTAAAAGCCATCTTCCATTTGTCCCCCTCATGGATGCGAATCAGATTGTAGGCACCCCGCAGATCCAATTTTGTAAATACCCTTGCTCCCCGTAGCCTATCAAAAAGCTCAGATATCAGGGGTAATGGGTACTTGTTCTTAACGGTGATGGCGTTAAGACCCCTGTAGTCTATGCATGGATGTAAGTCTCCAGTCTTCTTCTGTACGAAGAAGAACCCAGCCCCTGCAGGTGACACTGACTTCCTAATGAATCCTCTTGCCAGATTCTCTTGGATGTACTGGGACATTGCCTCCATCTCCGGGAGAGATAACGGATAGACTCGACCCCGGGGAGGCTCAGCACCAGGCAAGAGGTCAATAGGACAGTCATAGGGGCGGTGAGATGGAAGGGTCTCCGCAGCCCTTTTGGAGAACACATCTGCATAGGGCCAATAGTGCTTGGGGAGAGAGGAAAAATCTGTGGGTATCTGTGTTGTAGCCACCTGAACGCGCTCCCTCTGACATCTACCCTCGCAGGATTTACTCCATCCCAAAATTCTCCCTGAGGACCACTCTATATGAGGAGAATTATAGCGTAGCCATGGTATTCCCAACAGGACCTCATCAATTCCCTTAGGAATGACTAACAAGGAGATAATCTCCTGATGTGATGGAGACACAGAAAGCATGATAGGAATGGTTTGGTGGGCAATCTGAGAGGGTAGTGTCAACCCATTTACCACTCGAACGGTTACTGGTTTGGCGAGTATAACCAGGGGTATTGCGTGATGCTGGGCGAAAGCGGATGACATAAAATTACCCTCCGCCCCAGAGTCCATGCATAGCTCTACCATAAGAGTGGATGGCCCAAAGGTAATTGTCCCCTTGAAGGACAACTTTGAGGCAAACGTCGCCGTGTCTAGTGTACCTCCTCCAACTGCCACTAGATGCTGACGTTTCCCCGACCGCTGAGGACACTTGGAGGCAAGATGTCCTGACTGGTGGCAAACATGACAGACCTTATGTGCATGAGCAGACTGGGACTTGGGTCCCGCTCGTGTCACCTCTATGGCCTCATGTGACTCGGATGCCTGGACTGGAGATTCCAGAAGTCTGGCGAAGGTGGGAGCCAGCCGAAACCTCTGCCTACACTGGGCTCGCTCCAACCTTCGCTCGTGAAAGCGAAGGTCTATGCGAGTTGATACAGCTATGAGCTCCTCCAGTGTGGCGGGAATCTCCCTAGTAGCCAAAGCGTCCTTCACATGATCAGCCAGCCCCCTCCAAAATACGGGAATGAGGGTTTTATCTGGCCATTCCAACTAAGACGCTAATGTCCGGAAGTGAACCGCAAAATGGCTGACCATGGTTGAACCCTGAGTCAAAGTCAGCAGTTGGAGTGCTGTATCATGGGTGACTTGAGGTCCTACAAAGACCTGTTTCAGAGTGTCCAGAAACCGAGGAACACTCCGCACCACATCATCGTTGCGCTCCCACAGCGGCGTAGCCCACTCCAACTCCCTGTCCGACAAGAGATAGATTATGAATCCCACCTTTGCCCGCTCTGTGGGAAAACGTGCAGCCAGGAGCTCGAGGTGTATACCACACTGATTTACGAAACCCCTACAGGACTTACTGTCCCCAGAGTATCTCTCAGGCAAAGGGAGGTGAGATAAGATCGGAACAGAGGTGGCAGTGGGCAAAGCTGCTGCAGCCACGCTAGCAGCCTGAACAGCTATTGCGGTAACATCCACTGCCGAGGATGCATGCTCAAGAGACGCCAACCGGCCCTCCAGCAGCTGGATGTACCCCTGCAATCGCTGTTCAACCGCCATTACTTAGCCAGATCCTGTCACTAGTATACTGTTAGGGTTGGCGGAACGCACCGAATATATTTATTAGATGGGATTGGTGCGTTCGCAACCCGGGATCCACCGTGCAGGAAAGAACCTACTGCTAAGTAAATGGCGGCACTATATGGCGGAATGAACCAGCTCTGTTAGCTTCACAGAGCGGCCGAGAAAGCAAAGCTCTGTGTCCTGTTAGACTTTCACAGAGGCACAGGCTAACTACCCAAATGAGAGCAGTCAGTGGTCATGCATGCACACAAAACTCCTTGCCGGAGGTGCCAGCATTCTAGGGGCTTATTTCAGCCAGGTCCCTGAATACACACAAACACAATCTCCTCGCCGGAGGTGCCAGCATTCTAGGGGCTTATTTCAGCCGGGTCCCTGAACACATACAAACACATGACCACACTGGTGCAAAGCACATAACTTAGGAAGATACTAGCGCATGGCCGTGCGGCCTTGCGAGCCTTAAATAGCTGCAGCACATACAGGACCTTCCTAGAAGGACCAATGAGAGGCTGCCACAGAGCCTGCGCACCTACAGAACCTTCCTAGAAGGACCAATAGATTTGGCTGCAGTACCTGAGCATGTGACCCTTGATCTCCACTGAGAGATCTTACCCTGGGCATGCTCAGTGTGTGCAAAGCAGGACTTAGTCCCAGAAAAGCCTGCTCGCCGCAGATCAGTGCAGGGTACAATAGCAGAGCCTGGAGAGGCAGCAGTAACCCTTTGCACAGTATTGGTCTCAGTGAGACGCTGGGACTCACGTCTCCGCTGAGCAGGCTCCTCTGTGGCCGATGCAGAATGGGAGACCGCAGCAGACACGGATTGAGATTCCCCCTGTGCAGCAGAGGAAACTCAACTCCTAACACCCTTGTCAAAATGAAAATTTTGGGGCAAAAAGATCATTTTTGTAGAAAAAATGCGATTTTTTATTTTAATGGCCCTACGTTATAAACTTCCGTGAAGCACCTGGGGGTTTAAAGTGCTCACCACACATCTAGATAAGTTCCTTAAGGGGTCTAGATTCCAAAATGGTGTCACTTGTGGGGGGTTTCCACTGTTTAGGCACATCAGGGGCTCTCCAAACGCGACATGGCACCCGATCTCAATTCCAGCCAATTCTGCATTGAAAAAGTCAAACGGCGCTCCTTCACTTCCAAGCTCTGCGGTGCGCCCAAACAGTGGTTTACCCCCACATATGGGGTATTGTCGTATTCAGGAGAAATTGCACAACAAAATTTATGGTTAAATTTCTGTTTCTACCCTTGTGAAAAGAAAAAAAATGGTTCTGAAGTAAAATGTTGGCAAAGAAAGTTAAATGTTCGCAAAAAAAGTTAAATGTTCATTTTTTCCTTCCACATTGTTTCAATTCCTGTGAAGCACATAAAGGGTTAATAAACTTCTTGAACATGGTTTTGAGCACCTTGAGGGCTGCAGTTTTTAGAATGGTGCCATACTTGGATATTTTCTATCATATAGACCCCTCAAAATGACTTCAAATGTGATGTGGTCCCTAAAAAAAAATGGTGTTGTAAAAATGAGAAATTGCGGGTCAACTGTTAACCCTTATAACTCCCTAACAAAAAAATTTTGTTTCCAAAATTGTGCTGATGTAAAGTAGACATGTGGGAAATGTTGTTTATTAACTATTTTTTTGTGACATATCTCTCTGATTTAAGGGCATAAAAATACAAAGTTTGAAAATTGCAAAATTTTAAACATTTTCGCCATATTTCCGCTTTTTTCATAAATAATCGCAAGTAATATCGAAGTATGAAGTACAATATGTCACGAAAAAACAAACAGCAGGATCCGTTAAAGCATTCCAGAGTTATAACCTCATAAAGTGACAGTGGTCAGAATTGTAAAAATTGGCTCTGTCATTAAGTACCAAACTGGCTCTGTCACTAAGAGGTTAAAACAAAATGAATTATAATCAATTGTATATACAGTGGGGAAAAAAAGTATTTAGTCAGCCACCAATTGTGCAAGTTCTCCCGCTAAAAAGATGAGAGAGGCCTGTATTTGAAATCATATGTAGACCACAACTATGAGAGTCGAAATGAGAAAACAAATCCAGAAAATCACCTTGTCTGATTTGTCAAGATTTATTTTGCAAATCATGGTGGAAAATACGTATTTGGTCAATAACAAAAGTTCATCTCAATATTTTGTTATATATCCTTTGTTGGCAATGACAGTGGTCAAATGTTTTCTCTAAGTCTTCACAAGGTTGGCACACACTGTTGATGGTATGTTGGCCCATTCCTTCATGCAGATCTATTCTAGAGCAGTGCTGTTTTGGGCCTGTCCCTGGGTAACACGGACTTTCAACTCCCTCCAAAGGTTTTCTATGGGGTTGAGATCTGGAGACTGGCTAGGCCACTCCAGGACCTTCATATGATTCTTATGAAGCCTCTCCTTCCTTGCCCTGGTGGTATTCTTGGAATCATTATCATGCCAAAAGACCTATCCATGTTTCATCTTCAATGCCCTTGCTGATGGAAGGAGGTTTCCACTCAAAATCTCACAATACATGGCCCCATTCATTCTTTCATGTACACGGATCAGTTGTCCTGGTCCCTTTGCAGAGAAACAGCTCCAATGATATTGCCACCCCCATGCTTCACAGTAGTTATGGTGTTCTTTGGATGCAACTCAGCATTCTGTCTCCTCCAAACACAACGAGTTTTTGTTTCTACCAAACAGTTCTACTTTGGCTTCATCAGACCATATGACATTCTCCCAATACTCTTCTGGATAATCCAAATGCTCTCTAGCAAACCTCAGACGGGCCCGGACATGTACTGGCTTAAGCAGGGGGACATGTCTGGCACTGCAGGGTCTGAGTCCCTGACGGTGTAGTGTGTTACTGATGGTAGCGATTGTTACAGTTGTCCAAGCTCTATGCAGGTCATTCACTAGGTCCCACAGTGTGGTTCTGGGATTTTTGCTCACCATTCTTGTGATCATTTTGACCCCATGGGGTAAGATCTTGCGAGGAGCCCCAGATCGAGGGAGATTATCAGTAGTCTTGTATGTCTTCTACTTTCTTATTATTGCTCCCACAGATGATTTCAACACACCGTTTTCCAATTGAATATTTAAGCTCATACACCCTCTGCCTAGACACCCCCCCCCGAAGAAGCAGGGCGAAACGTGCACGTCGGGGCACCATTATTTTCAAATGCATATAATGTCAGGTAAAAACTTCAGTCTTTACATAGTTTACCCTTTCTTTGCATCCTAAAACTTGGGCTTACCAACCGCCCTTATAGATGTATAACTAAATTTGTAACATGTTTGTATTGTGGTGCCAGTCATTATCCTGGTTTGCTTTCAGCTACCTTCAGATGCACTTTATTTAGCACCCTATATCTTACACATACTGTGAATTGATTATTACTCTTTTGTGCAACGTAAGATCAAGAAAGGACAAATACTACTATCTATAAAATGCATATATTCACTTTGTGAATTTATTAAAAAAGTCTAAGGCTCTGTGCAATATATACAATTGATTATAATTCATTTTGTTTTAACCCCTTCATGACCCAGCCTATTTTGTCCTTAATGGCATGGCCATTTTTTGCAATTCTGACTAGCGTCCCTTTATGAGGTAATAACTCAGGAACGCTTCAACGGATCCTAGAGGTTCTGAGGCTGTTTTTTCGTGACATATTGGGCTTTATGTTAGTGGTAAATTTATGTCGATAATTTTTGTGTTTATTTGTGAAAAAAAACGAAATTTGTCGAAAATTTTTAAAATTTCGCAATTTTCAAATTTTGAATTTTTTTTTCCCCAAGGGTAAAAGGAGAAACTGGTCCCCGAAAGTTGTTGTTCAATTTGTCCTGAATACGACGATACCCCATATGTGGGGGGAACAACTGTTTGGACGCACGACAGGGCTCAGAAGGGAAGGAGCGCCATTTGACTTTTTGAATTAAAAATTGGCTACAATCTTTAGAGGACACCATGTCGCGTTTGGAGAGCCCCTGTGTGCCTAAAGATGGGAGCTCCCCCACAAATGACCCCATTTTGGAAATTAGATCCCCCAAAGAACTTATCTAGATGCATAGTGAGCACTTTAAACCCCAAAGTGCTTCACAAATTGATCCGTAAAAATGAAAAAGTACTTTTTTTTCATAAAAATTTTCTTTTAGCCTCAATTTTTTCATTTTGACATGGGCAACAGGATAAAATGGATACTAAAATTTGTTGGGCTATTTCTCCTGAGTACACCGATACCTCATATGTGGGAGTAAATCACTGTTTGGGTGCACGGCAGGGCTCAGAAGGGAAGGAGCGCCATTTGACTTTTTGAATGGAAAATTAGTCCCAATCGTTAGCGGATACCGTGTCATGTTTGGAGAGCCCCTGTGTGCCTAAACATTGGAGCTCCCCCACAAGTGACCCCACTAGAAACTAGAGCTCCCAAGAAACTAATCTACATGTGTGGTGAGCACTTTAAACCCCCAAGTGCTTCACAGAAGTTTATAATGCAGAGCCGTGAAAATAAAAAAATATTTTTTTTTCCTCAAAAAAAAGATTTTTTAACCTGCAATTTTTTATTTTCACAAGAGTAACAGTAGAAATTGGACCACAAAAGTTGTTGTTTTCACCTGCAGATTCCTATACAGGAACAGTTGTAAAACACTGTGGAATCCGCACAAAGAATTGACATGCTGCGGAAAATACCGAGCGGTATTTTACGCACCATGGGCACAGCGGATTTGGTTTTCCATAGTTTTACATGGTACTGTAAACGTGATGGAAAACTGCTACGAATCCACAGTGGCCAATCCGCTGCAGATCAGCAGCCAAATCCACACCATGTGCACATAGCCTAATTCTAACCCTAACCCTAATTCCAACCCTAACCCTAATTCTAACCCTAAACCTAATTCTAGCCCTAACCCTAATTCTAACCCTAACCCTAGTGGAAAAATAAAAATAAATATATTTTCTTTTATTTATTATGTTCCCTACCTATGGGGGTAATAAAGGGGGGGTTTATTTACTATTTTTTTTATTTTGATCACTGTGATAGAACCTATCACATTGATCAAAATGTACCTGGAATGAATCTGCCGGCCGGCAGATTCGGCAGGCACAGTGTGCATGCTCCCGCCATTTTGAAAGATGGCGGCGCCCATAGAAGACGGAGGGACACCGGGACTCGGTAAGTGTGGGGGGTGGGATCGGACAGTGGAGGGGCAGAGGGGAAGACGGGGGTGGAGGGGAGAGGAGGACAGGTGGGAGGGGAGGAAAGACTGATGGTGGCGGCAATCGGTGGTGGGTGCAGATCGGGGTCCCCAGCCATGGCCGATGATATTGCAGCATCGGCCATGGCTGGATTGTAATATTTCACCAAGCTTCATAGGTGAAATATTACAATTTGCTCTGATTGCCTGTTTCACTTTCAACAGCCAATCAGAGCGATCGTAGCCACGTGGGGGCAAAGCCACCCCCACTGGGCTGAAGTACCACTCCCCCTGTCCCTGGAGGTCTTGTGAATTTTGAGTTAACCCTTTCACCCGATCTGCAGGAACGCAATCATTCTGTGACGCAGCATATGTGTCACAGGTCAGATTGGCACCGACTTTCCTGATGCATACGCTGTGTCACAGGTCGGGCAGTGGTTAATCTGTATATTATATTTATTTTTTCATTTATTATGCACTTTAAACAAAACGTTTTTTTAAAACTATAGAAAAAATTATAGAAATAGTATGTAATTATGTCCCAAGAATACCTATGTGCAATTACTGAATTATAGTGTTTACCTCTCTGCAAAATTCTACTTTGAACATTTTTTTCTGTCCCTCTATCTTTTTCTGCATCTTTCCTATTTTTATTAGTTTTAATTATATTTCAATAAAAAATATTTCTTAAGACATTTTTGTGTAATTCTCTTCCTTACCTATGGATCAATGAAGTACTGCAGCTTCTAGTTTCCCATGGAGACTATTGAAGCATACAAAAAATAAAAAAAGTTTTAAAAATATAAAAAAAATAAAAAAAATATATAAAAGTTAAGATCACCCCCTTTTCGCCCCGCTCAAAATAAAACAGTAAAAAAATCAAATATACACATATTTGGTATCGCCGTGTTCAGAATCACCCGATCTATCAATATAAAAAAAATAACCAGATCGTTAAATGGCGCAACGAGAAAAAAATTCTGAACGTCAGAATTACTTTTGGTCACCGCTACATTGCAATAAAATGCAATAACGGGTGATCAAAAGATTGCATCTACACCAAAATAATATCAATAAAAACATCAACTTGGTGCATAAAAAATTAGCCCTCACCCAGCCCAAGATCACAAAAAATGGAGACGCTACACGTTTCTGAATATGTGAATATGGCGCCATTTTTTTTTTTACCATAGCTGGATCTTTATTCGCCATTTAAATAAAAAAGAACCTAGACAGGTTTGGTGCCTATGAACTCATAATGACCTGGAGAATCATAAAGGCAGGTCAGTTTTAGCATTTAGTGAACATGGTAAAAAATAAAAAAAAATAAAAAAAACTGTGGAATTGCATTTTTTTTGCAATTTCACCGCACTTGGATTTTTTTTCCCATTTTCCAGTACACAATATGTTAAAACCAATGGCGTCGTTCAAAAGTACAACTTGTCCTATGAAAAACAAGACCTCACATGGCCATTTTGACAGAAAAATAAAAAAGTTATGACTGTGGGAATAAGGGGAGCCATAACGAAATAGCAAAAATTGAAATACCGCTGGTCATTAAGGGGTTATATACAGATCATGATATAAAAAAAATGTTTAAAAATACATTTAACACAAAAACCTGATTTAAAAAAAAAATCATTTTCTGATAATATATTTCCTTTAAAATTAAATGCTATTTAACCCCTTAATCTCATATGACGTACTATCCCATCGAGGTGACCTGGGACTTAATTCACAGTGACGGGATAGTACGTCATAGGCGATCGGCTGCGCTCACGGGGGGAGCGCGGTCAATCGCCACCGGGTGTCAGCTAATTATCGCAGCTGTCATCCGGCACTATGTGCCAGAAGCCGTCACGGTCCGCTCCCGGCACATTAACCCCCGGAACACTGTGATCAAACATAATCGCAGCATTCCAGCGGCATAGGGAGGCATAGCACAGGGAGGGGGATCCCTGCATGCTTCCCTGAGACCCTCGGAGCAACGCAATGTAATCACGTTGCTCCGATGGTCTCCTACCTCCTCCTCCGTGCAGGCCCCGGGATCCAAAATGGCCGTGGGGGGCCTTCCGGGTCCTGCAGGGAAGTGGCTTCCAAGCGCCTGCTCAGAGCAGGCGCCGGGAAGTCTCCCTTCAGTGCCTGTCAGATCACTGATCTGACACACTGCTTTGCAAAGTGTCTGATCAGCAATCTGACACTATATTATGATGTCCCCCCCCTGGGGCAATGTAAAAAAGTAAAAATAAAAATATTTTCATGTGTAAAGAAAAAAAAAATCCTAAATAAATTAAAAAAATACATATTGTTCCAATAAATACATTTCTTACTCGTACATAATGAAAAAAAAAACAATAAAAGGACATATATTTAGTATCGCCACATCCGTAATGACCCAACCTATAAAACTGTCCAACTAGTTAACCCCTTCAGTGAACACTGTAAAAAAAACGAAGCAAAAAACAACGCTTTATTATCATACTGCAGACCAAAAAGTGGAATAACATGAAAATGACAGATAAAAATAACCATGGCAACGCTGAAAACATCATCTTGTCCCACAAAAAATGAGCCACAGTACAGCATCCTCAGCGAAAAAATAAAAAAGTTATAGTCCTCAGAATAAAGTCATGCAAAAATAATTATTTTTTATATAAAATAGATTTTATCGTAAAAAGCGCCAAAACATAAAAAAAATAATGAGGTATCACTGTAATCGTACTGACCCGAAGAATAAAACTGCTTTATTAATTTTACCAAACGTGGCATGGTATAAACGTCCCCCCCTGTTGTGAAATAGACTTTTTTGGCTCCCTCTTGTGGTCACTAGTGATATGACTCTGGGATTGTCTTTCCTCAGTTTGGCACCCACCTGGGTCGTTAGTCCAGGGGTGTTGCTATATGAACTTCCTGAATTCTCAGTCTGGTGCCTGGCATCGTTGTAATCAGTCCTTTCTGTTTGCTCCTGTCTGCTGGTCCGGTTCCTGCAAAATTAAGCTAAGTCCTGCTTCCTTGTTTTTTGGTTATTTGTATTGCTCTTATTTTTTGTCCAGCTTGTACTAAATGTGATTCCTGATTTTGCTGGAAGCTCTAGGGGGCTGGTATTCTACCCCCGGGCCGTTAGACGGTTCGGGGGTTCTTGAATATCCAGCGTGGAAACTTTGATAGGGTTTTCGCTGACCGTATAAGTCATCTTACTATATTCTGCTATTAGTCAGTGGGCCTCTCTTTGCTAAATACCTAGTTCATTCTTACGTTTGTCTTTTCTTCTTACCTCACCGTTATTATTTGTTGGGGGCTTGTATCCAACTTTTGGGGTCTTTTCTCTGGAGGCAAGAAAGGTCTATCTTTTCCCTTCTAGGGTTAGTTAGTTCTCCGGCTGGCGCGAGACGTCTAGAACCAACGTAGGCACGTTCCCCGGCTGCTGCTATTTGTGGTGCTAGGATTAGATATACGGTCAGCCCAGTTACCACTGCCCTATGAGCTGGTTTTTTGTGTTTGCAGACTTGGTATTTATTTCTGAGACCCTCTGCCATTGGGGTCATAACAGTATGCCAGGCCGCAGTTGAATGTTTAATGCATTGCAGAAGTGGGATAATAAGAAAGGAAATTCTGAGTTTTTTTTTTTTTTTCCCTCTCTTTCTTCCTCCCCTTTACCTCTGAGTGGCTTGAGCTTGCTGCAGACATGAATGTCCAGACCTTGATTACAAGTGTGGACCAGCTTGCTGCTCGTGTGCAGGGCATACAAGATTTTGTTACCAGTAGTCCTATGTCTGAACCTAAAATACCTATTCCTGAACTGTTCTCTGGAGACCGATTTAAGTTTAGGAATTTCAGGAATAATTGTAAATTGTTTCTATCTCTGAGACCCCGTTCATCTGGAGACTCAGCTCAGCAAGTTAAAATTGTTATCTCTTTCTTACGGGGCGACCCTCAGGATTGGGCCTTCTCGCTAGCGCCAGGAGATCCGGCATTGGCAAATATTGATGCGTTTTTTCTGGCGCTCGGATTGCTTTACGAGGAACCCAATCTTGAAATTCAGGCAGAAAAAGCCTTGCTGGCTATTTCTCAGGGCCAGGATGAAGCTGAAGTGTATTGCCAAAAATTTCGGAAATGGTCCGTGCTTACTCAGTGGAATGAGTGTGCTCTGGCCGCAAATTTCAGAAATGGCCTTTCTGAAGCCATTAAGAATGTGATGGTGGGTTTCTCTATTCCTACAAGTCTGAATGATTCCATGGCGCTGGCTATTCAAATTGACCGGCGTTTGCGGGAGCGCAAAGCCGCTAATCCTCTTGTGGTGTTGTCTGAACAAACACCTGATTTAATGCAATGTGGTAGAATTCAGACTAGAAATGAACGGAAAAATCATAGACGTCAGAATGGGTTGTGTTTTTACTGTGGTGATTCTACACATGTTATATCAGCATGCTCTAAAACCCTAACAAGGGTTGTTAGTCCTGTCGCCATTGGTAATTTGCAACCTAAATTTATTTTGTCTGTGACTTTAATTTGCTCATTGTCTTCCTACCCTGTTATGGCGTTTGTGGATTCAGGTGCTGCCCTGAGTCTTATGGATCTATCATTTGCCAAGCGCTGTGGTTTTGTTCTTGAGCCGTTGGTAAATCCTATCCCTCTTAGAGGTATTGATGCTACGCCATTGGCGGAAAATAAACCGCAGTTTTGGACACAGGTAACCATGTGCATGACGCCTGAACATCGGGAGGTGATTCGTTTTCTTGTTCTGCATAAAATGCATGATTTGGTCGTTTTGGGTCTGCCATGGTTACAGACCCATAATCCAGTCTTGGATTGGAAGGCAATGTCTGTGTCAAGTTGGGGCTGTCAGGGAATTCATGGTGATTCCCCGCCGGTGTCTATTGCTTCCTCTACTCCTTCGGAAGTTCCTGAGTATTTGTCTGATTTTCAGGATGTATTCAGCGAGTCCAGGTCCAGTGCTCTGCCTCCTCATAGGGACTGTGACTGCGCTATAGATTTGATTCCAGGTAGTAAATTTCCTAAGGGAAGACTATTTAATCTGTCTGTACCTGAGCATACCGCAATGCGTTCGTATATCAAGGAATCTCTGGAGAAGGGGCATATCCGTCCATCCTCTTCCCCTCTTGGTGCGGGATTCTTTTTTGTGGCCAAGAAGGACGGATCTTTGAGACCTTGTATTGACTATCGGCTTCTGAATAAAATCACTGTTAAATTTCAGTATCCTTTGCCTCTGTTGTCGGACTTGTTTGCCCGGATTAAAGGTGCCAAGTGGTTCACCAAGATAGATCTTCGTGGTGCGTACAACCTTGTGCGCATTAAGCAAGAAGATGAATGGAAAACTGCATTTAATACGCCCGAAGGTCATTTTGAGTACTTGGTGATGCCTTTTGGGCTCTCTAATGCTCCTTCAGTGTTTCAGTCCTTTATGCATGATATTTTCCGGAAGTATCTGGATAAATTTATGATTGTTTATCTGGATGATATTCTGTTTTTTTCTGATGATTGGGACTCGCATGTAGAGCAGGTCAGGATGGTGTTTCAGGTCTTGCGTGAGAATGCTTTGTTTGTTAAGGGCTCAAAGTGTCTCTTTGGAGTACAGAAGGTTCCCTTTTTGGGTTTTATTTTTTCCCCTTCTGCGGTGGAGATGGACCCAGTCAAGGTCCGAGCTATTCATGATTGGACTCAACCCACGTCAGTTAAGAGTCTTCAGAAGTTCTTGGGTTTTGCTAACTTCTACCGTTGTTTTATCGCTAATTTTTCTAGCGTTGTTAAACCTTTGACGGATATGACCAAGAAAGGTTCTGATGTTGCTAACTGGGCTCCTGCAGCCATGGAGGCTTTCCAAGAGTTGAAGCGCCGGTTTACTTCAGCGCCTGTTTTGTGCCAGCCTGATGTCTCACTTCCCTTTCAGGTTGAAGTGGATGCTTCTGAGATTGGGGCAGGGGCCGTTTTGTCGCAGAGAGGCCCTGGTTGCTCTGTAATGAGACCATGTGCTTTTTTTTCAAGGAAGTTTTCGCCTGCTGAGCAGAATTATGATGTTGGCAATCGGGAGTTGCTGGCCATGAAGTGGGCATTTGAGGAGTGGCGTCATTGGCTCGAGGGTGCTAAGCATCGTGTGGTGGTCTTGACTGATCACAAAAATCTGATGTATCTCGAGTCTGCTAAACGCCTGAATCCTAGACAGGCCCGTTGGTCATTGTTTTTCTCCCGTTTTGACTTTGTGGTCTCGTATTTACCAGGTTCAAAGAATGTGAAGGCTGATGCTCTTTCAAGGAGCTTTGTGCCTGACTCTCCTGGAGTCGCAGAACCAGTTGGTATTCTTAAAGAGGGAGTAATCTTGTCAGCCATTTCTCCGGATTTGCGACGTGTGTTGCAGAGATTTCAGGCTGGTAGACCTGACTCTTGTCCACCTGACAGACTGTTTGTTCCTGATAAGTGGACCAGCAGAGTCATTTCCGAGGTTCATTCCTCGGTGTTGGCAGGGCATCCGGGAATTTTTGGCACCAGAGATTTGGTGGCTAGGTCCTTTTGGTGGCCTTCCTTGTCACGGGATGTGCGGTCATTTGTGCAGTCCTGTGGGACTTGTGCTCGAGCTAAGCCTTGCTGTTCTCGTGCCAGCGGGTTGCTCTTGCCCTTGCCTGTCCCGAAGAGGCCTTGGACACACATTTCCATGGATTTCATTTCAGATCTTCCGGTGTCTCAGGGCATGTCTGTCATCTGGGTGGTATGTGATCGCTTTTCCAAGATGGTCCATTTGGTATCTTTGCCTAAGCTGCCTTCCTCTTCCGATCTGGTTCCTTTGTTCTTTCAGAATGTGGTTCGTTTACACGGCATTCCTGAGAATATCATGTCTGACAGAGGATCCCAGTTTGTTTCCAGGTTCTGGTGATCCTTTTGTGCTAAGATGGGCATTGATTTGTCGTTTTCGTCTGCCTTTCATCCTCAGACTAATGGACAAACGGAGCGAACTAATCAGACTCTGGAGGCTTATTTGAGGTGTTTTGTTTCTGCAGATCAGGATGATTGGGTGACCTTCTTGCCGTTGGCTGAGTTTGCCCTTAATAATCGGGCTAGTTCCGCTACTTTGGTTTCACCATTTTTCTGCAACTCTGGTTTCCATCCTCGTTTTTCCTCGGGACATGTGGAGCCTTCTGACTGTCCTGGGGTAGATTCTGTGGTGGATAGGTTGCAGCAGATTTGGAATCATGTGGTGGACAACTTAAAGTTGTCACAGGAGAAGGCTCAGCGTTTTGCCAACCGCCGCCGCGGTGTGGGTCCCCGACTTCGTGTTGGGGATTTGGTATGGCTGTCTTCTCGATTTGTTCCTATGAAGGTCTCCTCTCCTAAATTTAAGCCTCGCTTCATCGGTCCTTACAAGATATTGGAAATCCTTAATCCTGTGTCCTTTCGCTTGGATCTTCCGGTGTCGTTTGCCATTCACAACGTGTTCCATAGGTCTTTGTTGCGGCGGTACGTTGTGCCTGTGGTTCCTTCTGTTGAGCCTCCTGCTCCGGTGTTGGTTGAGGGCGAGTTGGAGTACGTGGTGGAGAAGATCTTGGATTCTCGTCTCTCCAGGCGGAGGCTTCAGTATCTGGTCAAGTGGAAGGGCTATGGTCAGGAGGATAATTCCTGGGTGGTTTCCTCTGATGTGCATGCGGCCGATTTAGTTCGTGCCTTTCACGCCGCTCATCCTGATCGCCCTGGTGGTCTTGGTGAGGGTTCGGTGACCCCTCCTTAAAGGGGGGGTACTGTTGTGAATTAGACTTTTTTGGCTCCCTCTTGTGGTCACTAGTGATATGACTCTGGGATTGTCTTTCCTCAGTTTGGCACCCACCTGGGTCGTTAGTCCAGGGGTGTTGCTATATGAACTTCCTGAATTCTCAGTCTGGTGCCTGGCATCGTTGTAATCAGTCCTTTCTGTTTGCTCCTGTCTGCTGGTCCGGTTCCTGCAAAATTAAGCTAAGTCCTGCTTCCTTGTTTTTTGGTTATTTGTATTGCTCTTATTTTTTGTCCAGCTTGTACTAAATGTGATTCCTGATTTTGCTGGAAGCTCTAGGGGGCTGGTATTCTCCCCCCGGGCCGTTAGACGGTTCGGGGGTTCTTGAATATCCAGCGTGGAAACTTTGATAGGGTTTTCGCTGACCGTATAAGTCATCTTACTATATTCTGCTATTAGTCAGTGGGCCTCTCTTTGCTAAATACCTAGTTCATTCTTACGTTTGTCTTTTCTTCTTACCTCACCATTATTATTTGTTGGGGGCTTGTATCCAACTTTTGGGGTCTTTTCTCTGGAGGCAAGAAAGGTCTATCTTTTCCCTTCTAGGGTTAGTTAGTTCTCTGGCTGGCGCGAGACGTCTAGAACCAACGTAGGCACGTTCCCCGGCTGCTGCTATTTGTGGTGCTAGGATTAGATATATGGTCAGCCCAGTTACCACTGCCCTATGAGCTGGTTTTTTGTGTTTGCAGACTTGGTATTTATTTCTGAGACCCTCTGCCATTGGGGTCATAACACCCCCCCCCCAAAAAAAAAAAAAGAAATTCATGAATAGCTGGTTTTTGGTCAATCTGCCTCACAAAAATCGGCATAAAAAGTGATCAAAAAATGTCACGTGCCTGAAAATGGTACCAATAAAAACGTCAACTCGTCCTGCAAAAAACAAGACCTCACATGACTCTGTGGACTAAAATATGGAAAAATTATAGCTCTCAAAATGTGGAAATGCAAAAACAATTTTTTGCAATAAAAAGTGTCTTTTTGTGTGTGACGGCTGCCAATTATAAAAATCTGCTATAAATTTAAATGAAACCCACTTCATCACCCCCTTAGTTAGGGAAAAATAATAAAATTTTTAAAAAATTATTTATTTCCATTTTCCCACTAGGGTTAGGGATAGGGTTGGGGCTAAAGTTAGAGTTAGGGTTGGAGCTAAAGTTAGGGATAGGGTTGGGGCTAAATTTAGGGTAAGGATTGGGGATAAAGTTAGGGTTGTGGCTAAAGTTAGGGTTGGGGCTAAAGTTAGGGTTAGGGCTACAGTTAGGGTTGGGGTACAGTTAGGGTTGGGGCTACAGTTAGGGTTAGGGTTGGGGCTACAGTTAGGGTTAGGGCTGGGGCTAAAGTTAGGGTTTGGATTACATTTACGGTTGGAATTAGGGTTGGGATTAGGGTTAGGGGTGTGGTTAGGGTTATGTTGGGAATAGGGTTAGGGGTGTGATGGAGTTAGGTGTGTGGTTAGGGTAGGGATTAGGGTCAGGGGTGTGTTGGGGTTAGGGGTGTGGTTAGGGTTATGGTTAGGGTTGGAATTAGGGTTAGGGGTGTGTTTGGGTTAGGGTTTCAGTTAGAATTTGGGGGTTTCCACTGTTTAGGCACATCAGGGGCTCTCCAAACGCAACATGGCGTCCTATCTCAATTCCAGTCAAAAAAGTCAAACGGCGCTCCTTCCCTTCCGAGCTCTGTCATGCACCCAAACAGTGGTTTACCCCCACATATGGGGTATCAGCGTACTCAGGACAAATTACACAACTTTTGGGGTCCAATTTATTCTGCTACCCTTGGGAAAATAAAAAATCGGGGGCAAAAATATCATTTTTGTGAAAAATATGATTCTTTATTTTTACGGGTATACATTATAAACTTCTGTGAAGCACTTGGTGGGTCAAAGTGCTCACCACACATCTAGATAAGTTCCTTAGGGGGTCTACTTTCCAAAATGGTGTCACTTGTGGGGGGTTTCAATGTTTAGGCACATCAGGGGCTCTCCAAACGCGACATGGCGTCCCATCTCAATTCCAGTCAATTTTGCATTGAAAAGTCAAATGACGCTCCTTCCCTTCCGAGCTCTGCCATGCGCCCAAACAGTGGTTTACCCTCACATATGGGGTATCAGCATACTCAGGACAAATTGCACAACAACTTTTGTGGTCCAATTTCTTCTCTTACCCTTGGGAAAATAAAAAATTGGGGCAAAATATCATTTTTGTGAAAAAATATGATTTTTTATTTTTACGGCTCTGCATTATAAACTTCTGTGAAGCACTCAGCGGGTCAAAGTGCTCCCCATACATCTAGATAAGTTCCTTAGGGGGTCTACTTTTCAAAATGGAGTCACTTGTGGGGGGTTTCAATGTTTAGGCACATCAGGGGCTCTCCAAACGCGACATGGCGTCCTATCTCAATTCCAGTCAATTTTGCATTGAAAAGTCAAACGGCGCTCCTTCTCTTCCGAGCTCTGCCATGCGCCCAAACAGTGGTTTACCCCCACATATGGGGTATTAGCGTACTCAGAACAAATTTTACAACAACTTTTGGGGTCCAATTTCTCCTGTTAGCCTTGGTAAAATAAAACAAATTGAAGCTGAAGTACATTTTTGGTGAAAAAAAGTTAAATGTTCATTATTTTTTTAAGCATTCCAAAAATTCCCGTGAAACACCTGAAGGGTTAATAAACTTCTTGAATGTGGTTTTGAGCACCTTGACATGTGCAGTTTTTAGAATGGTGTCGCACTTGGATATTTTCTATCACATAGACCCCTCAAAGTGACATCAAATGTGATGTGGTCCCTAAAAAAATGGTTTTGTAAAAATTAGAAATAGCTGGTCAACTTTTAACCCTTATAACTCCCTAACAAAAAAAAAGTTTGGTTCCAAAATTGTGTTGATGCAAAGTAGACATGTGGTAAATGTTACTTATTAAGTATTTTGTGTGACATATCTCTGTAATTTAAGGGCATTAAAATTCAAAGTTGGAAAATTGCTACATTCTCAAAATTTTCGCCAAATTTCCGTTTTTTTCACAAATAAATGCAGGTAATATTAAAGAAATTTTACCACTATCATGAAGTGAAATATGTCTCAACAAAACAGTGTCAGAATCATCAGGATCCGTTGAAGCGTTCCAGAGTTATAATCTCATAAAGAGACAGTGGTCAGAATTGTAAAAATTGGCCAGGTCATTAACGTGCAAACCACCCTTGGGGTTAAGGGGTTAAGTAGCCTACAATAGTAACAGTAACAAAGTATACTGGTCATGGTCTGATTGTACAACAGGTAGTAGGTAAATCAATATGTAAAATTAACATCATGAGTGAAGTGTGTTTCCTCACATTTTTCTTCATCTAAAAGATGCTCTGACGTTCAGTTGAAAATTCCCAAAGAATTAGGCTACTTTCACACATCAGGTTTTTTGTTTCAGGCAGAATCCAGCTAATGTTCCAAAAAATGGATCCGTTATAAATAGTGAAAAAACTGATGCAACGGATCCGTTTTTCTTCCGGATCAATAGTGGAGATCTCTATCTTACGGTGCCACCAGGTCCCCGAGACGCGCACACCCCGACGCGCAGGGCCGGCTCCAGGTTTTCGTGGACCCCTTTAACACATACCACAATTCATAATGCACGGATATGGCAGAGAAATATAGGTATAGTACAATGCCAAAGATTTAATTTACTTCTTACATTACATGAGTGGTATCTATTGTGCATTCTACATTAGCTCAGAAATCGGACAGTGTAGTCCTCTATACAGATTAATGAGCCCCATATATTGCTCCAAACAGAATAATGAGCCCCATATATTGCCCCATACAGTATAATAATAATACTAATCTTTATTTACATAGCGCCAACATATTCCAAGGCGCTTTACAGTTTAACAGTTTCAAACACAACAGTCATAGGTAACAATGTTAACAATACAATAATAAAACAAAATAAGACGACCCTGCTCATGAAAGCTTACAATCTACAATGAGGTGGGGGAGATACAAAGTACAGGTGTGTATTTACAATGATGTATTTACAATGATGGTCCAGCCATCTTCAGAGGGTGGGGGATAGATGGAGATAGTGAATGGGCTGCACACACAAACATAAAATGACTTTGATTAGTTTGATTAGTTAATGTGGTAGGCCGCTCTGAACAAATGTGTTTTGGGCGAGCGCCTAAAACTATGCAAGTTGTGGATGGACCTAATATCTTGGGGTAGAGCATTCCAGAGGATTGGCGCAGCACGGGAGAAGTCTTGGAGTCGGGAGTGGGAGGTACGGATTAGTGCAGAGGTTAGTCGAAAGTCACTTGCCGAGCGCAGAGGTCGGCTAGGCCGATAGACGTAAATGAGGGAGGGGATGATTGGGGGTGCCGCACTGTAGAGCTTTGTGGGTGAGAACAAGTACTTTGAATTGTATCCTGTAATGAATGGGCAGCCAGCGTAATGACTGGCGAAGAGCGGATGCATCTGAGTAACGATTAGCCAGATGGACAACCCTGGCTGCTGCATTAAGGATAGACTGGAGAGGGGAAAGTCGAGTAAGGGGGAGGCCAATTAATAAAGCATTGCAGTAGTCAAGGCTGGAGTGGATCAGGGCAACAGTGAGGGTTTTTGTTGTCTCCATGGTGAGAAAAAGGCGGATTCTAGAGATGTTCTTTAGGTGTAAGCGGCACGAGCGGGCAAGAGATTGTATATGGGATGTGAAGGAGAGATCGGAGTCAAACAAAACACCCAGACAGCGCGCCTGCTGCCGGGGTGTTATTATGGTGCCACCCACGGAGAGGGAAATGTCAGATTTAGGGAGGTTAGTAGAAGGCGGGAGCAGAAGAAGTTCAGTTTTGGAGAGGTTGAGTTTCAGATAGAAAGCGGACATGATGTTGGAGACTGCAGACAGACAGTCAGTGGCGTTCTGTAGTACAGCGGGGGTAAGGTCAGGGGATGACGTGTATAGTTGTGTGTCATCAGCATAAATATGGTACTGAAAGCCAAATCTGCTGATGGTCTGTCCAATTGGGGCTGTGTAGAGGGAGAAGAGAAGGGGGCCAAGGACTGAGCCCTGAGGTACCCCGACAGTGAGAGGAAGAGGAGACGAAGTGGAGCCAGAGAACAGAACACTGAAAGAGCTGTCAGAAAGATAGGAAGAGAACCAGGAGAGAGCAGTGTCCTTAATGCCTAGTGACTGGAGCCTAGAGAGTAGGAGAGGGTGGTCAACAGTGTCGAAAGCTGTAGAAAGGTCGAGAAGAATGCGCAGAGAGTGGTCACCATTACAATTTGCTGTCAGAAGGTCATTGGTCACCTTGATGAGTGCAGTTTCTGTCGAATGTAATGGGTGGAAACTGGACTGTGAAGGGTCTAGGAGGGGTATAATGGCCCCATATAGTGCTCCATACAGTATAATTGGCACCACATAGTCCTCTATACAGAATAATGAGCCCCATATATTGCTCCAAACAGAATAATGAGCCCAATATTATGCTCCATACAGAAAAATGAGCCTCATTTAATGCTCCATACAGTATAATGGGCACCACAGAGTGCTCCATACAGAATGAGCTGCATATATTGCTCCATACAGAATTGACCCCATATAATGCTCCATACAGTATAGTGAGCCACATATAATTCTCCATACAGTATATGATGGGCCCCATCTATTGCTCCATATATAATGGGCCTCATATAATGCTCCATACAGTATATGATCGGCCCCATACAGTATACTGAGTCCCATATATTGCTCCATACAGAATGGGCCCCATATGATGCTCCTTACAGAATGGGTCCCATATAATGCTCCAAAAATAATTGGCCCCATAAGATGCTCCATCTATAATGGGCCCCATATAATGCTCCATATATAATTGGCCATATAAAATGCTCCATATATAATTAGTCCAATAAGATGCTTTATATATTATTGGTCCCATATACTGCTCCATATGTAATTGGCCCCATATACTGCTCCATATTAAATTGGCCCCATAAGATGCTCCATATTAAATTGGCCCCATAAAATGCTCCATATTAAATTGGCCCCATATAATGCTCCCTATAGAATTAGCCCCATATATTGGTCCAAATATAAAAAAAAAAAAATGAAATACTCACATCTCGTTGCTTGACGCTGCTCTGCTCTGGACTCCTCAGCGTCGGCATCTTCCTGCTCTCTGTGCTGCGACTGCTCAGGCAGAGGGTGCGCACTGGTGACATCATCGCGCCCTCTGACCTGAACGTCACAGTCAGAGGATGGAAGACGCTGCAGCGCTGGAACCGGGAGAGGTAAGTATCGCAAGTGCCGGGGCCCGGAGCAGGCGGGGTGTCCACTCGCGGGGGCCGGCACTATAGCGCGCCAGTGTCCCCGATGGCGAGTGGGCCCCCTGCCTGCTCAGGGCCCCGGCACTTGCCCGGGTGCGCCGGGTGCTGACGCCGGCCCTGCTCACGCGCGTTTTCGGAACTTACTGTAGTTCCTTCGTCAGGAAGGTACAGATCTCCACTATTAAATCTTTGCACTATGCACTATGCACTTTGAGTATTATACGGAGGTTTGGCTGCTTATTTTGTGACACTGCTGCACTTTGCCTTTTTACATTAATGAATGAGATTCAATATTTGAATTATTGCTTTTTTATTTAGCTTTTATTAAGTTTTTTCACTTTAAGTGTGGAGATGCCTAATATCCTTACTAGCAGGCCATTTTATTTTCCATCCTATGGGTCTACCACTCATTACATTTGTTTTTAATATTATTTTTATATAATGTCTGTATAATATGTGCTGACACGTGCACACGATCAATTTTAAGTATAAACTGTTGCTATTAAATAAAAATATATATCTTGTATCACTTGTCTAGATTTTCATGGTTTTATCTAAAGTTCTGGTGGTTGGTGTCTCGTTAGTCTAACTAAAGTAGGCTTCCTGCATAAATTGGAATAAACCAAGGCTTCATGTTGCATGGCATTTTCTGACTTCAATAAAGCAATGCATAGCATGTGTTGCAAGCAAAGAGCTGATGAGCTATAACTTGTGAAAAACATCCAAAAAGTACTAGCGATACAGTCACATGGAAGGGACTCATAATTTCAGCAAAGAAAAAACACTGGACGGGCAGCAGCAGACTCCGGTTATTCATGGGTATAGAGAAGAGTCATTTTTTTTGCTCATGGTTTGAACTGCAGATCATTAAGACAGCAGCTGCGGAAAGGAATTTTTAAAACTCCATCTGCGGTTGCCTCCGAATACTTCAGTTCATCTGGGAAAAGTAAAATTGTTCTATTTTTCAAATGTTGTATATGAGCTAGAAAAAGTCCATTCATCAGGCCTAGCTGGCTTTCACATTGCACAGTAACATTTGGAGTCTTTTAAACATTTTAAGGGTCATGTAAAAGGCTGAAGAAGAGACTGCCCACACCCTGTCCTGTGAGTGTTTTAACACAACCCTAGACACCTTTTAGAGCAAGCACATGAATTACTGTGTCAAGATAAAGTCTGTTGCCATAATGTACAATGTGATTGATAGAAACAATTCTGCATAACAATTTTCATTGCCATTTCTAACAAAATGCTTTCCTTCTGTAAATAGTTACCTTATGGATCTAAAGCTCAAAGTTTGGATCACTTTTAATCTCCAATTATCCTGCAGATTTTTACAGAATAGAACATCCACAGAGCTAAAGGGACATAATAAAATCAGAAAATTAACATTTTGGTAAAAAGCAGGTCCATTCTGGTGCTGTGGATTACTACGGTATAATATCACACACACAATGCCACGACTCCAATAGCTGTTTCTCTCTCACACTGGATATTTTACTTACTGAAATCTAGATTTATAACTTGATTTTTCAGGCTTATAAATAAGTGCATGCCACATAGAAAGCCTTCTTATAATCCAGAAAAAGGCTTAGATAAAGTTGTGGTGGTTTAGGGTATGTGTACACGTTCAGGTTTTTTCGCATTTTTTTCATGATAAAAACGCTATAAAAACTCATTAAAAACGCTTACATTATGCATCCTATCATTCAGAATGCATTCTGCATGTTTTGTGCACATGGTGCGTTTTTTTTTCGCGAAAAAAACGCATTGTGGTGAAAAAAGCAGCATGTTCATTAATTTTGCGGATTTTCTGCGTTTTTCCCGCTGTTCTATGCATTGGGAAAAACCGTAAAAAAAACGCACAAAAAACGCGTCATAAACGCGAAAAAAACGCATGCGGATTTCTGGCAGAAATGTCCGTTTTTTTGTCAGGAAAATTTCTGCAAGAAATCCTGACGTGTGCACATACCCTACTTTGCGGATTCCACTGCGGATTTTTCCGCAGCGGAATTCCAAAATCCACAGTGAAAACCAGTCGCCGGCTAGATTTTATCTAGCTGGTCCGGTGTTAAATTACTTGGTGCTCGGTTTGGAAGCTGGGCCATGCCCACTGCCTTTAAATAGTTCTCCTGAACATTGGGTGTCGCCGGTTATAGCTTCTGTCTTGTGCATGTTATCTCGGTCTGGAGTGGTGAGCTAATAGTTGGAGTATCGTTGCTGGTGGTGTAATTCCCTTTGTCTTATTTGCTCCTTCCTATATTTGTATTTGTTTTGCCCTTTGCATTTATAGTGTATTCCTGAGTGACTGCGGCGTGGTGCTTATTTTTCCGTTATCCTTGTCTGTGCTAACTGTGGGTATTGGAGTGTGGACTCTTCACTGGGTGGTGGGTTGTGGTTTCAGCCTAGGGTTGAAACAGGAGATAGGGCGAGGGTGGAGGCCCAGACATGCACACCATCAGTGTAAACTCTGGGAGAGGGTCAGTCAGGGTTTCCCTAGTCTGAGGGAAATCGCAGGGGCCCGGGTTATTAGCTCTTTTCTGCCTAGGTCTCCCGTGACATTATAATCGGCCAACATTATTTCCATGGATCCCATGATTTCCATAACCCGCCAGTTGGAGGCACTGTCCCTACAGGTCACTGAGTTAAGGGGGGCAGTGCAGCAACAGGGACTAGCAGTGTCTAATGTGCAAGCTGGAGTTACAGGTAAAGTTGCTGAGCCTAAGTTTCCTTTGCCTGAAAAATTTGCTGGGGAACGCAGTAAATTTGTTTCTTTTCGTGAAGCTTGCAAACTGTATTTCCGCATGCGCCCGTTCTCCTCCGGTAATGAGGCTCAGCGTGTGGGCCTGGTGTTGTCATTATTAAGTGGGGATCCCCAAGCATGGGCGTTTTCTTTGCCATCTGATTCTGCTGCATTTGACTCTGTGGAGAGTTTTTTTTCCTCTTTTGGAAACATTTACGATGAGCCTGACAGAATGGCTCTAGCAGAATCTAAGATACGCACTATTCACCAGGGGGAGCGTGTTGCAGAGGATTACTGTTCTGAATTTCGCCGCTGGGCGGTCGACACACAGTGGAATGAGTTTGCGCTGCGGAGTCACTTTATTCATGGGGTTTCTAATAGGGTTAAAAAAGCCCTCCTGATGTACGAGACTCCTGCTTCACTAGATTCCACTATGAGTCTTGTTGTCCGCATTGATCGCCGTTTGCATCAGGGGGATCATAAGACGCCGCCTGAGGGTGAAGGTTAAGGTTCACGTGAGGTTGCTGCAGGTGAGCTGTTGGACCTGGTGGTTAGGAGCACCCGGAATGACCTAATGAGAAAACTCAAAATCGGAACTAGCTCTGGGAAGTGGGAACTCTGCTGACCGCAAACCCTACTCCTATCACACACACTAGAAATAGCCGTGGAGCGTACCTAACTCTCCCTAGACGCCTCTTCACAGCCTAAGAGCTAACTACCCCTAAAGATAGAAATAGAAGCCTAACCTTGCCTCAGAGAAATTCTCCAAAGGTAAAGGCAGCCCCCCACATATATTGACTGTGAGTTAAGAGGAAAGTCACAAACACAGGAATGAAACAGGTTTTAGCAAAGGAGGCCAGACTTCACTAAATAGTCAGAGGATAGAAAAGGGAACTATGCGGTCAGCACAAAAGACTACAAAAAACCACGCAGAGTAAGCAAAAAGACTCCCCACACCAACTCACGGTGTGGACGTGCCACTCTGCACCCCCAGAGCTTCCAGCTAGCAAGGGAATATCATGATAGCAAGCTGGACTAGAAATTAGCAGTACTAAGAAATATATTCAGGAAGCAGTAACAACAAATGAACTAGCAAAGACTTAGCTTCTGCTGGAGTAGACAGGTCCTCAGAGAAGTCCAAGAGAGATCTGAACCAATACTGAAACATTGACAGCTGGCATGAAGTAACGATCTGAGTGGAGTTAAATAGGGAAGCCAGCATAGCAATAAACGAGAGCAGCTGACAAAGCCAACCTCAGTGACCAGCAGTTCCGCTCAAAGCCACCAGAGGGAGTCCAAGAGCAGAACTAACCAAAGTACCATTCAAGACCACAGGAGGGAGTCCGAGAACGGAATTCACAACAGTACCCCCCCCTTGAGGAGGGGTCACCGAACCCTCACCAGGGCCCCCAGGCTGATCAGGACGAGCCAAATGAAAGGCACGAACTAAATCGGCAGCGTGGACATCGGAGGCAACAACGCAGGAATTATCCTCCTGACCATAGCCCTTCCACTTAACCAGGTACTGAAGCTTCCGTCTCGAAATACGAGAATCCAAAATTTTTTCCACCACATACTCCAACTCCCCCTCAACCAACACCGGAGCAGGAGGATAAACGGAGGGAACCATAGGCGCCACGTACCTCCGCAACAACGACCTATGGAACACATTATGGATGGCAAAAGAAGCTGGAAGGACCAAACGAAATGACACAGGGTTGAGAATTTCAGAAATCTTATAAGGACCAATGAAACGAGGCTTAAACTTAGGAGAAGAAACCTTCATAGGAACATAATGAGAAGACAACCAAACCAAATCCCCAATACGAAGTCGGGGACCAACACAACGACGGTGGTTAGCGAAACGTTGAGCCTTCTCCTGGGACAATGTCAGATTGTCCACTACGTGAGTCCAAATTTGCTGCAACCTGTCCACCACAGAATCCACACCAGGACAGTCAGAAGGCTCAACCTGCCCCAAAGAAAAACGAGGATGAAAACCAGAATTGCAAAAAAAAGGCGAAACCAAAGTAGCCGAACTAGCCCGATTATTAAGGGCGAACTCAGCCAAAGGCAAGAAGGTCACCCAATCATCCTGATCAGCAGAAACAAAGCATCTCAGATAGGTTTCCAAAGTCTGGTTGGTTCGTTCGGTTTGGCCATTTGTTTGAGGATGGAAAGCCGAAGAAAAAGACAAATCAATGCCCATCTTAGCACAAAAGGACCACCAAAACCTAGAGACAAACTGGGAACCTCTGTCCGACACAATGTTCTCCGGAATGCCATGCAAACGAACCACATGTTGAAAAAATAATGGCACCAAATCAGAGGAGGAAGGTAATTTAGGCAAGGGTACCAAATGGACCATCTTAGAAAAGCGATCACAAACCACCCATATGACAGACATCCTTTGAGAGACAGGAAGATCTGAAATAAAATCCATGGAAACATGCGTCCAAGGCCTTTTCGGGACTGGCAAGGGCAAAAGCAACCCACTGGCACGAGAACAGCAGGGCTTAGCCCGAGCACAAGTCCCACAGGACTGCACAAAAGAACGCACATCCCGTGACAAGGAAGGCCACCAAAAGGACCTAGCCAACAAATCTCTGGTCCCAAAAATCCCAGGATGACCAGCCAACACTGAGCAATGAACCTCAGAAATAACTCTGCTAGTCCATCTATCAGGGACAAACAGTTTCTCCGCTGGACAACGGTCAGGTCTATCAGCCTGAAACTCCTGCAGCACCCGCCGCAAATCAGGGGAGATGGCAGACAGAATTACCCCCTCTTTGAGAATACCAGCCGGCTCAGGGACTTCCAGAGAATCAGGCACAAAACTCCTAGAAAGGGCATCCGCCTTCACATTCTTAGAACCTGGAAGGTATGAGACCACAAAATCGAAACGGGAGAAAAACAGCGACCATCGAGCCTGTCTAGGATTCAACCGCTTGGCAGACTCGAGATAAGTCAGATTTTTGCGATCCGTCAAGACCACCACGCGGTGCTTGGCTCCCTCAAGCCAATGTCGCCACTCCTCGAATGCCCACTTCATAGCTAGCAGCTCCCAATTGCCAACATCATAATTACGCTCAGCAGGTGAAAACTTTCTAGAAAAGAAGGCACATGGCTTCATCACAGAGCCATCAGAACTTCTTTGAGACAAAACAGCTCCTGCTCCAATCTCAGAAGCATCAACCTCGACCTGAAAAGGGAGCGAAACATCTGGCTGACGCAACACAGGGGCCGAAGAAAAATGACGTTTCAGCTCCTGAAAAGCCTCAATGGCCGCAGAGGACCAATTCACCACATCAGCATCTTTCTTTGTCAAATCAGTCAAAGGTTTAACCACACTGGAAAAATTAGCGATGAAGCGACGGTAAAAATTAGCAAAGCCCAGGAATTTCTGGAGGCTCTTCACAGATGTAGGTTGAGTCCAATCATAAATGGCCTGAACTTTAACAGGGTCCATCTCGATAGTAGAAGGGGAAAAAATGAAGCCCAAAAAGGAAACCTTCTGAACTCCGAAGAGACATTTAGACCCCTTCACAAACAAGGAATTAGCACGAAGGACCTGGAATACCATTCTGACCTGTTTCACATGAGACTCCCAATCATCCGAAAAGACCAAAATATCATCCAAATATACAATCATGAATCTATCCAGATACTTTCGGAAGATGTCATGCATAAAGGACTGAAACACAGATGGAGCATTTGAAAGCCCGAATGGCATTACCAGGTACTCAAAACGGCCCTCGGGCGTATTAAATGCTGTTTTCCATTCATCGCCCTGTTTAATACGCACAAGGTTATACGCCCCTCGAAGATCTATCTTGGTGAACCAACTAGCCCCCTTAATCCAAGCAAACAAATCAGACAGCAGAGGCAAAGGGTACTGAAATTTGACCGTGATTTTATTGAGAAGGCGGTAATCTATACAGGGTCTCAGAGAACCATCCTTCTTGGCCACAAAAAAGAACCCTGCTCCCAACAGTGATGAAGACTGGCGAATATGCCCTTTCTCCAAGGACTCCTTTATATAACTCCGCATAGCGGCGTGCTCTGGCACAGATAAATTGAAAAGTCGGCCCTTAGGAAACTTACTACCAGGAATCAAATTTATAGCACAATCACAATCCCTATGAGGGGGTAGGACACTGGATTTGGGCTCATCAAATACATCCTGGTAATCCGACAGAAACTCAGGGACTTCAGAAGGAGTGGAAGCAGAAATTGACACCAATGGAACATCGCCATGTACCCCTTGACAACCCCAACTAGACACAGACATTGATTTGATTTCCAATCCAATACTGGATTATGAACCTGTAGCCATGGCAAACCCAACACGACCACATCATGCAAATTATGCAACACCAAAAAGCGAATATCTTCCTGATGTGCAGGAGCCATGCACATGGTCAACTGAGTCCAGTACTGAGGTTTATTCTTGGCCAACGGCGTGGCATCAATTCCCCTTAATGGAATAGGATACTGCAAAGGCTCCAAGAAAAAAACCACAGCGCCTGGCAAACTCCAAGTCCATCAAATTCAGGGCAGCGCCTGAATCCACAAATGCCATAACCGAGTAGGATGACAAAGAGCAAATCAGAGTAACAGATAAAAGAAATTTAGGCTGTACAGTACCAATGGTGACAGACCTAGCGAACCGCTTAGTGCGCCTAGTACAATCAGAGATAGCATGAGCGGGGTCACCACAGTAAAAACACAGCCTATTCTGATGTCTGTGTTCTTGCCGTTCAGTTCTGGTCAAAGTTCTATCACATTGCATAAGCTCAGGCCTCTGCTCAGAGGACACCGCCAAATGGTGCACAATTTTGCGCTCACGCAAACGCCGATCAATTTGGATGGCCAAGGACATTGATTCATTCAGACCAGCAGGCGTGGGGAATCCCACCATAACATCCTTAAGGGCTTCAGAAAGACCCTTTCTAAAAATTGCTGCCAGGGCCCACTCATTCCATTGAGTAAGCACAGACCATTTTCTAAACTTCTGATAATATATCTCCGCTTCATCCTGACCCTGACACAAAGCTAGCAAGATTTTCTCTGCCTGATCCACTGAATTCGGTTCCTCATAAAGCAATCCAAGCGCCAGAAAAAACGCATCTACATTAAGCAATGCAGGATCTCCTGGTGCAAGGGAGAATGCCCAGTCTTGAGGGTCGCCACGTAACAAAGAAATAATAATTTTTACTTGCTGAATGGGGTCACCAGAGGAGCGGGGTTTCAAAGCAAGAAACAGTTTACAATTATTTTTGAAATTCAGAAACTTAGATCTATCCCCAGAAAACAAATCAGGAATTGGAATTCTAGGCTCTAACATCGGATTCTGAACTACATAATCTTGAATGCTTTGTACCCTTGCAGTGAGATGATCCACACAAGAGGACAGACCTTGAATATCCATATCTACACCTGAGTCCTGAACTACCCAGAGGTTAAGGGGAAAAGAGAGACAAAACACACTGCAAAGAAAAAAAAATGGGTTCAGAACTTCTCTTATCCCTCTTTTGAGATGCATTAACACTTTATGGCCAGCTGTACTATTATGGACCTGGTGGTTAGGAGCACCTGGAATGACCTGATGAGTAAACTCAAAATCGGAACTAGCTCTGGGAAGTGGGAACTCTACTGACCGCAAACCCTACTCCTATCACACACACTAGAAATAGCCGTGGAGCGTACCTAACTCTCCCTAGACGCCTCTTCACAGCCTAAGAGCTAACTACCCCTAAAGATAGAAATAGAAGCCTAACCTTGCCTCAGAGAAATTCTCCAAAGGTAAAGGCAGCCCCCCACATATATTGACTGTGAGTTAAGAGGAAAGTCACAAACACAGGAATGAAACAGGTTTTAGCAAAGGAGGCCAGACTTCACTAAATAGTCAGAGGATAGAAAAGGGAACTATGCGGTCAGCACAAAAGACTACAAAAAACCACGCAGCGTAAGCAAAAAGACTCCCCACACTGACTCACGGTGTGGAGTTGCCACTCTGCACCCCCAGAGCTTCCAGCTAGCAAGGGAATATCATGATAGCAAGCTGGACTAGAAATTAGCAGTACTAAGAAATATATTCAGGAAGCAGTAACAACAAATGAACTAGCAAAGACTTAGCTTCTGCTGGAGTAGACAGGTCCTCAGAGAAGTCCAAGAGAGATCTGAACCAATACTGAAACATTGACAGCTGGCATGAAGTAACGATCTGAGTGGAGTTAAATAGGGAAGCCAGCATAGCAATAAACGAGAGCAGCTGACAAAGCCAACCTCAGTGACCAGCAGTTCCGCTCAAAGCCACCAGAGGGAGTCCAAGAGCAGAACTAACCAAAGTACCATTCATGACCACAGGAGAGAGTCCGAGAACGGAATTCACAACAGTGAGCCCATGGAACCTATGCAAATCGCAGGGGTGTCACATGTTAAGAATCGAACCCCTGTACTCAGAAAGCAGGGAGTCTGTTTTTTCTGCGGTAAAACTGGTCATTTTATTAATATCTGTCTTCTGCTGTCAAAGAAAGACACAACGGTGGAAAAACTGTTAAGCTCAGAGGGTGTGGAGGAGTCCAATCTGAGCTATGTATATCCTCCATGATGGTTTCTCAGTGCATGCTCCCTGCCAAAGTTGTTGTCGCTGGCAGAGAGCTGCCAATCACTGTTTTTGTGGATAGTGGTTCTGCCACAAATCTCATTGATGAGGAGTTTGCGCGCACTGCTGGTTTTAGGATTGAAAAACTGCCTCATCCTATCCGCGTGGTCACCATCAATTCTGCTCCTCTCCCACAGGGGGAGATTACTGAGTTTGTGGCTGAGGTTAAACTACACATTGGGGTTCTTCATTTCGAGCAGGTTACATGTAAGGTGCTCAAGAGTCTTCCGGCACAATTGGTTCTGAGTTTCCCATGGTTGTCTACACACAACCCGGTTATTGACTGGAAAACTCAGGACATAATTCAGTGGAGTGATTTCTGTCAAGGAGAATTGCTTGGCCACATGTGTTTCTGTTGTGACTCCAAGCGTTCCTGAGTCACTTTTGGATTTTGTGGATGTGTTCTCTGAGAAAGGTTGTTCAGAGTTGCCACCACATCGCTCCTATGACTGTTCTATTAGGTTTAAACCAGGGGCCAAGTTGCCTAAAGCTAGGATGTTTAACATCTCTGGTCTGGAGAGACAAGCGCTAAAGGATTACATTGCTGAAAGTTTGAGCAAAGGGCACATCAGGCCTTCGTCCTCAACAGTGGCAGCAGGGTTCTTCTTCGTTAAAAAGAAAGATGGTGGACTACGGCCGTGTCTGGATTTCAGGGAGTTGAACCAGATTACGGTTCGTGATCCATACCCCATGCCATTGATACCGGATTTGTTCAACCAGGTGGCAGGTGCTAACCTCATAAGAGTCCGTCAAGGTGATGAGTGGAAGACGGCTTTTAATACCCCTGAGGGTCATTTTGAAAATTTGGTGATGCCTTTTGGGTTGACAAACGCACCTGCAGTGTTTCAACATTTCATAAATGATGTGTTCTCGCATGTTTTGGGGAAATTCGTTATTGTGTACCTAGATGACATCCTCAAAAATTCTTGCGACCGTGATTCTCATTTAGATCATGTCAGGCAGGTGTTACAGCTCCTCAGAGAGAATAAGCTGTATGCAAAATTGGAGAAATGTGTATTTTCGGTACAGGAGTTGCCTTTCTTGGGCTATATTGTGTCTGCTTCTGGTTTTAAAATGGACGCCGCCAAGGTGCATGCGGTGTTGCTTTGGGAACGGCCTGATAACCTAAAAGCACTTCAGCGGTTCCTTGGGCTTTCTAACTACTATAGGAAGTTTATCAAGGATTTTTCTGTCATTGCTAAACCGCTAACTGACATGACTAAAAAGGGTACCGATTTCTCCGTTTGGCCTGAGGCTGCTGTGTGCGCATTTGAATCTCTTAAAAACAGGTTTGTTTCGGCTCCCATTCTGGTGCAACCAGATGTATCGAAACCTTTTGTTGTAGAGGTTGATGCATCTGAGGTTGGTGTGGGGGCGGTGTTGTCACAAGGCTCCTCCTTGAGTGGTTTGCGTCCGTGCGCCTATTTTTCCAAGAAACTGTCGCCCGCCGAACGTAACTACGATATCGGCAACAGAGAGTTGTTGGCAATCAAATTGGCCTTTGAGGAATGGCGACACTTCTTGGAGGGGTCGGTTCATCAGGTTACTGTTATTACCGACCATAAGAATTTGCTTTATTTGGAGTCTGCCAAGCGTCTGTCTCCCAGGCAGGCTCGCTGGGCATTGTTTTTCACACGGTTCAACTTTGTGGTCACTTACAGACCTGGTTCTAAAAACACTAAGGCGGATGCTTTGTCCAGGTGTTTCCCGGGGGGAGAGCCTCGGGAAGATCCAGTACCCATCCTTCAAAAGGGTGTTGTGGTTTCGGCTCTCACTACCGAGGTTGAGGCTGAGATTGCCGAGGCCCAGGAGGAGGTACCATCTGAGCTTCCGGTCAACAAAACGTTTGTACCGCTTCATCTCTGCTTAAAGGTTTTGGCGGAGCATCATGATGCTGTCCTGGCTGGCCATCCAGGGGTTAGGGGTACCTTGGAGTTGGTGTCACGTCGGTTTTGGTGGCCCAAGATCCGACAGGACGTGGTCTCATACGTGTCAGCTTGCACCACGTGCGCTAGGACTAAGAAGCCCCATTCCCGTCCTGTTGGCACACTACTTCCTCTCGAGGTACCTTGTAAGCCATGGACGGAAATCTCTATGGATTTTATCACTGACTTGCCCTCCTCAGCTGGGAACACGGTCATCTTGGTGATTGTTGATCGGTTCTCAAAAATGTCGCACTTTGTGTCTTTGCCTTCGTTGCCTAACGCTAAGACTCTGGCTCAGGTATTTGTGCAGGAAGTGGTCAGACTTCATGGGGTTCCGTCTGACATCGTTTCTGATAGGGGGTCTCAGTTTGTGGCAAAATTTTGGAAAGCATTTTGTTCACGGCTGGGGATCAAGTTGTCTCATTCTTCGGCGTTTCATCCTCAGTCAAATGGTCAGACTGAGCGTATGAATCAAAATTTGGAACAGTACTTACGCTGCTTTGTTTCAGATAACCAGGAGGAGTGGTCGACGTTCCTTCCTTTGGCTGAGTTTGCCATCAATAATCACTGCCAGGAGTCTTCTGGGGAGTCTCCGTTTTTTTGTTTACGGGCTACATCCTCAATTTTGTACTTTGAGTCAGAGGGGCTCTTCCGGCGTTCCGGAGGAAGACCAGTTAGGAGCACAATTGTCATCAGTCTGGAGGAGAGTTAAACAGCGCCTGTTGAGTGTGGGTGCTAGGTACAAACGTGTGGCTGACAGTAGGCGTGTGCCAGGTCCGGACCTGAGTATGGATGACTGGGTGTGGTTATCCACAAAAACATAAGACTCAAGATACCATCCCTTAAATTGGGTCCACGGTTTATTGGTCCATTTAGGGTCACCACCGTCATTAACCCAGTAGCTTACCGGTTGGAGCTTACTACGGTGTATAAGATACACAACGTGTTCCACAGGTCTCTTTTAAAGAAGGTGGTGGGTTCCGTGGACGCGGCGCCTATGCCACCTCCAGTCTTGGTGGATGGTAATTTGGAATTTGAAGTCTCCAAGATGGTTGACTCTTGTGTAGTGCGCCGCACTCTACAGTACTTGGTACACTGGCTTGGTTATGGGCCTGAGGAGAGGTCATGGGTACCAGCCTCGGACGTTCATGCGGATCGGCTGGTCAGGTTTTTTTACCACCATCTGGACAAGCCGGGTCCTATAAGCCGTGAGGGCCCTGGGGTCCCTCGTAGAAGGCGGGGTACTGTCATGTCGGACGCTGTTCAGACCAGGTCATTCGACAGACAGCGGTAATTCCGCTTTTGACCACTATGCGCTCATTGGCGTCGGCTAGATTTTATCTAGCTGGTCCGGGGTTAAATTACTTGGTGCTCGGATTGGAAGCTGGGCCATGCCCACTGCCTTTAAATAGTTCTCCTGAACATTGGGCATCGCCGATTATAGCTTCTGTCTTGTGCATGTTATCTCGGTCTGGAGTGGTGAGCTAATAGTTGGAGTATCGTTGCTGGTGGTGTATTTCCCTTTGTCTTATTTGCTCCTTCCTATATTTGTATTTGTTTTGCCCTTTGCATTTATAGTGTATTCCTGAGTGACTGCGGGGTGGTGCTTATTTTTCCGTTATCCTTGTCTGTGCTAACTGTGGGTATTGGAGTGTGGACTCTTCACTGGGTGGTGGGTTGTGGTTTCAGCCTAGGGTTGAAACAGGAGATAGGGCGAGGGTGGAGGCCCAGACATGCACACCATCAGTGTAAACTCTGGGAGAGGGTCAGTCAGGGTTTCCCTAGTCTGAGGGAAATCGCAGGGGCCCGGGTTATTAGCTCTTTTCTGCCTAGGTCTCCCGTGACACCACTGCTGCACAGGGGGAATCTCGAACCATGTCTGCTGCAGTTTCCCATTCTGCATCAGCCGCAGTGGAGCCTGCTCAGCAGAGACGTTGGTCCCAGCGTCCCACTGAATCTGATACTGTGCAAAGGGTTACTGCTGCCTCTCCAGGCTCTGCTATTGTACCCTGCACTGGTCTGCGGCGAGCAGGCTTTTCTGGGACTAAGTCCTGCTTTGCACACATTGAGCATGCCCAGGGTAAGATCTCTCAATGGAGATCAAGGGTCACATGCTCAGGTACTGCAGCAACTTCCATTGGTCCTCCAGGAAGGTCCTGTACCTGATCAAGTTCTGTGGCAGCCTTCCATTGGTCCTTCTGGGAAGGTCCTGAAGTTGCTGCAGCTATAAAAGGTTCTCATGACCGCACAGCCATGCGCTAGTATCAATTTATGTATGAGCTCAGCCCCAGTGTGGTCATGTTTGTATGCCGTCAGGGATTCGGCTGAAATAAGCCCCTAGAATGCTGGCACCTCAGGCGAGGAGTTTCGTGTGTGTGTATTCAGGGACCCGGCTGAAATAAGCCCCTAGAATGCCGGCACCTCCGGCGAGGAGTTTCATGTGAGTGGATTCAGGGCTGGCGTATAGCCATAGAATTCCGGCTTCACCGGAGAGGAGCTGCATGCTGCATTTGACTGCATGACCACTACCTGCTCTACTAAGTAGCTGTGTTCCTCTGTGAGCTAAACAGGGCACAGCGTTCTCTTTGCTAACAGACTCTGTGAAGTAACAGAGTTTGTTTATACTCCTATTTTGTACCACCATATCTAGCAGCAGGTTCTCTCCTGCACGGTGGATCCCGGGTTGCGAACGCACCTACTGTTTCTAATAAATATACTGTATATTCGGTGCGTTCCGCCAACCCTAACAGTGTACTAGGGCCAGGATCTGGCTAAGTAATGGCGGATGAACAGCGATTGCAGGGGTACATCCAGCTGCTGGAGGGCCGGTTGGCATCTCTCGAGCGTGCAACCTCGGCAGTGGATGTTACTGCAATAGCTGTTCAGGCTGCTAGCGTGGCTGCAGCAGCTTTACCCACTGCCACCTCTGTTCCGACCTAATCTCACCTCCCTTTGCCTGAAAAGTACTCTGGAGACAGTAAGTCCTGTAGGGGGTTTCGTGAGCCAGTGGGGTATAAATCTCGAGCTCCTGGCTGCACGTTTTCCCACAGAGCGGGCAAAGGTGGGATTCATAATCTCTCTCCTGTCGGACAGAGCTTAGGAGTGGGCTACGCCGCTGGGGGAGCGCAATGATCATGTGGTGCAGAGTGTTCCTCGGTTTCTGGGCACTCTGAAACAGGTCTTTGTAGGACCTCAAGTCATCCATGATAAGGCGCTCCAATTGCTGGCATTGACTCAGGGTTCGACCATGGTCAGCTATTTTGCCGTCCACTTCCGGACATTAGCGTCTGAGTTGGCGTCGCCAGATAAAACCCTCATCCCTGTATTTTGGAGGAGGCTGGCTGACCATGTGAAGGACGCATTGGCCACTAGGGAGGCTCCCACCACACTGGAGGAGCTCATAGCTGTATCAACTCGCATAGACCTTCATTTTCACGAGCGAAGGTTGGAGCGAACCCAGTGTAGGCAGAGGTTTCGGCTGGCTCCACCTTCGCCAGACCTTTGGAATCTCCGGTCCAGTCGTCTGAGTCACATAAGGCCATAGAGGGGTCACGAGCGGGGTCCAAGTCCCGGTCCGCTCGTGCACTTAAGGTCTGTCATGTTTGCCGGCAGTCAGGACATCTTGCCTCCAAGTGTCCTCAGCGGTCGGGGAAACGTCAGCATCTGGTGGCAGTTGGAGGAGGTACACTAGACACGGTGACGTTTGCCTCTAAGTTGTCCTTCAAGGGGACAATTACCATAGGCCCATCCACTCATATGATAGAGCTATGCGTGGTCTCTGGGGCGGAGGGTAATTTTATGTCATCTGCTTTCACCCAGCGACACGCAATACCCCTGGTGATGCTCACCAAACCAGTGACCGTTCAAGTGGTAAATGGGTCGACACTACCCTCACAGATTACACACCAAACCATTCCTTTCACTCTTTCTGTGTCTCCATCACATCAGGAGTTTATCTCTCTATTAGTCCTTCCTGAGGGAGTTGATGAGGTCCTGTTGGGGATACCATGGCTACGCTATCATTCTCCTCATATAGAGTGGTCCTCGGGGAGAATTTTGGGATGGAGTAAATCCTGTGAGGGTAGATGTCAGAGGGAGTGAGTTCAGGTTGCTACAACAGAGGTACCTGCAGATCTTTCCTCTCTCCCCAAGCACTATTGGCCCTATGTGGACGTTTTCTCCAAAAGGGCTGCGGAGACCCTTCCGCCTCACCGCCCCTATGACTGTCCTATCGACCTCTTGCCTGGTGCTGAGCCTCCCCGGGGTTGAGTCTATCCGTTATCTCTCCCGGAGACGGAGGCAATGTCACTGTACATCCAAGAGAATCTGGCAAGAGGATTCATTAGGAAGTCAGTGTCACCTGCAGGGGCTGGGTTCTTCTTCGTACAGAAGAAGAGTGGAGAATTACGTCCATGCATAGACTACAGGGGTCTTAACGCCATCACTGTTAAGAACAAGTACCCACTGCCCCTGATATCTGAGCTCTTTGATAGGCTACAGGGAGCAAGGATATTTACTAAATTAGATCTGCGGGGTGCTTACAACCTGATTCGCATCCGTGAGGGGGACGAATGGAAGACGGCTTTTAACACCAGGGATGGGCACTATGAATTATCTGGTGATGGCCTTCGGGCTCTGTAATGCCCCAGCCATTTTCCAAGACTTTGTGAACGACATCTTCTGGGATATGCTCACCACCTCGGTCATTGTCTATCTGGATGATATTCTCATCTACTCTCCAGATATTGACTCCCATCGGAGAGATGTTCGCAAAGTCTTCGACCTCTTATGGGCAAAGTCCCTCTACGCCAAGTTGGAGAAGTGTGTGTTTGAGCAGGAGTCCTTGCCTTTCCTTGGTTATATCATCTCTGCCCAAGGTTTGGCTATGGATCCTGCCAAGCTACAGGCTGTGATGGACTGGCAGGAACCCCATTCACTTAAAGCGGTACAGCGCTTTATGGGGTTCATTAATTACTATCGCCAGTTCATTCCACACTTCTCAACTTTGGTAGATCCCTTGGTTGACCTCACCAAGAAGGGAGCAAATCCCAAGTTGTGGTCGGAGGATGTCTCCAAGGCCTTTCTCTCGATTAAGTCACACTTTGCTAGCGCTCCCATTCTACATCGCCGCGATGTAGATAAGCCATTTATCATGGAGGTGGATGCCTCATCCGTTGGTGCTGGAGCAGTCCTTTTCCAAAAGGATGCTCAAGGTCGGAAGCATCCTTGCTTCTTCTTCTCCAAGACCTTCACACGGGCGGAGAGGAATTATTCCATCGGGGACAGGGAGTTGCTAGCCATGATTTTGGCTTTCTCAGAGTGGAGACAACTTTTGGAGGGAGCTCTCTTTCCCTTCCAGGTATTCACTGACCACAAGAACTTGGTATATCTACAGACGGCCCAGCGGCTGAATTCTCGCCAGGCTAGATGGTCCCTGTTCTTCTCCCGGTTTCATTTTACTCTCCATTTTCTCTCCGGGTAGAAGAACATTCGTGCCGACGCTCTCTCCCGCTCCGTGGTGTCATCTAAGGAGGAGGAGCAGGAGCCTCGGCTTATTGTCCCTTCTGAGAGCTTGAGAACTGTGGCTCCAGTTTCGCTAGAGTCCGTGCCCCCGGGCAAGACTTTCGTGCCAGCGAATTTGCGACCGGAGGTTCTCTTTTGGGCTCATTCGTCCAGAGTGGGTGGGCATTTTGGGGCCAAAAGGACATCTGAGCTTTTGGCGAGGACGTACTGGTGGCCGCATATGGCCTGTGACGTCGGGGACTATATTCGGGCGTGCGTTTCCTGCGCCCAGAATCGGTCTCCTCGGCAACGGCCTGCTGGGTTGCTTTACCCCCTGCCGGTGAAAGACAGGCCCTGGGAGATGGTCGGGATGGACTTCGTGGTGGGCTTACCCAAGTTTCGTAGCTGCACCGTTATCTGGGTTGCCACCGATCATTTCCCTAAGATGGTGCACTTGGTGCCGCTTCCACGCTTACCTTCTGCATGGGCCTTGGCGGCGTTATTCATAAAGCATATTTTCCGTTTACATAGAATACCTGATAAAATTGTCAGCGACCAGGGTCCCCAGTTCGCGTCTCTGTTTTGGAGAGAGCTCTGCCATTTACTCAGCATAGAGTTGAATCTCTCCTCTGCATATCATCCCGAGACGAATGGGTTGGTAGAGAGGACCAACCAGACGTGTGCCTGTGCCCATGCCCATTTCATCCACCGATTCTAGGGTGGCAGAGGCACGTGACATCTGGGACCGCACACAGGATGCCATCCGTGCCTCCAAGGAGAGAATGAGGGTTTCTGCTGATACACACCGGCGCCCCGCTCTGACCTTTGCTCCTGGCGACTTAGTGTGGCTCTCCGCCTGTAACATCAGGCTGCGAGTTGAGTCCACTAAGCTTGCACCTCGCTACATTGGCCCGTTCAAGGTTCTGGAACAGGTCAACCCTGTGGTCTACCGTTTGGCCATTCCTCCGCGCCTTGGTATCACCGACACTTTCCACGTCTCTCTCTTAGGCCTCTTTCACACGTCCAGATAATTCCGGTACCGGAGAAATCGGTACCGGAGTTATCCGTGTCCGTGTGCTCACGTGGCACATCAGTGTGGCACACGTGCGGCATCTGTGTGCCGCCCGTGTGCCGCCTGAGGACCACACGGACTGTGCAGGAGAGACAGCACTACACTAAGCGCTGTCCCCCCCGCTGTGGTGCTGAAGGCGGCATTCATCTCTTCTCCCCCGCAGGAGAGAAGAGATGAATGATCAATTTTTTTGTTTTTTTGTTAAAAATAAAGTTGCTGGGACCTCCCGCCTCCCATCCCCAGTGCGCCGCCCGGCCCCTTGCAGAAGAAATACTCACCCGGCTCCCGCGATGTCTCCTCTCTCCTCTCAGCGCTGGCTCCTTCTCCTCATTACAGTGAGGAATATGCGCATATTCCTCACTGTAATGAGCGGTCCACGTGACCGCTCACACAGGGGAAGGGGCCAGCGCTAAGAGGAGAGAGGAGACATCGCGGGAGCATAGACCCATTCATTTGAATGGGTCTACGTGTGTCAGTGTCTCCGGTACGTGAGAAAACTGTCACTACACGTACCGGAGACACTGACGTGTGAAAGAGGCCTTAATTTGTCCTGGTTTTCCGAGTCATCTGCTGGGACATCGGGTTCATCCACGGATGAGTTTGAGGTGAATGCTATCGTGGGATGCAAAGGTCGTACATGGCAAGAAATTTTTTCTAGTGGACTGGAAGGGTCATGGCCAGAGGACAGAACCTGGGAACCTGTGGAGCACATTCGGGCTCCGCTGCTCATTGCAGCTTTTGAGCGTAGCGAGGCTCAAGGAGGGGGGGCAATGTTAGGAGTCAAGTTCCCGCCGCTGCACAGGGGGAATCTCGAACCATGTCAGCTGCGGTCTCCCATTCTGCATCAGCCACAGTGGAGCCTGCTCAGCGGAGACGTCGGTCCCAGCGTCTCACTGAATCTGATACTGTGCAAAGGGTTACTGCTGCCTCTCCAGGCTCTGCTATTGTACGCTGCACTGGTCTGAGGCGAACAGGCTTTTCTGGGACTAAGTCCTGCTTTGCACACACTGAGCATGCCCAGGGTAAGATCTCTCAATGGAGTTCAAGGGTCACATGCTCAGGTACTGCAGCAACTTCCATTGGTCCTCCACGAGGGTCCTGTACCTGATCAAGTTCTGTGGCAGCCTTCCATTGGTCCTTCTGGGAAGGTCCTGAAGTTGCTGCAACTATAAAAGGTTCTCATGACCACACGGCCATGCGCTAGTATCAATTTTTGTATGAGCTCAGCGCCAGTGTGGTCGTGTTTGTATGCCGTAAGGGACCTGGCTGAAATAAGCCCCTAGAATGCTGGCACCTCCGGCGAGGAGTTTCGTGTGTGTGTATTCAGGGACCCGGCTGAAATAAGCCCCTAGAATGCCGGCACCTCCGGCGAGGAGTTTCATGTGAGTGGATTCAGGGCTGGCGTATAGCCATAGAATTCCGGCTTCACCGGAGAGGAGCTGCGTGCTGCATTTGACTGCATGACCACTACCTGCTCTACTAAGTAGCTGTGTTCCTCTGTGAGCTAAACAGGGCACAGCGTTCTCTTTGCTAACAGACTCTGTGAAGTAACAAAGTTTGTTTATACTACTATTTTGTACCACCATATCTAGCAGCAGGTTCTTTCATGCACGGTGGATCCCGGGTTGCGAACGCACCTACTATTTCTAATAAATATATATTCGGTGCGTTCCGCCAACCCTAACAGTGTACTAGCGCCAGGATCTGGCTAAGTAATGGCGGATGAACAGCGATTGCAGGGGTACATCCAGCTGCTGGAGGGCCGGTTGGCGTCTCTCGAGCGTGCAACCTCGGCAGTGGATGTTACCGCAATAGCTGTTCAGGCTGCTAGCGTGGCTGCAGCAGCTTTACCCACTGCCACCTCTGTTCCGACCTTATCTCGCCTCCCGTTGCCTGAAAAGTACTCTAGAGACAGTAAGTCCTGTAGCGGTTTCGTGAGCCAGTGGGGTATACATCTCGAGCTCCTGGCTGCACGTTTTCCCACAGAGCGGGCAAAGGTGGGTTTCATAAGCTCTCTCCTGTCGGACAGAGCTTAGGAGTGGGCTACGCCGCTGGGGGAGCGCAATAATCATGTGGTGCAGAGTGTTCCTCGGTTTCTGGGCACTCTGAAACAGGTCTTTGTAGGACCTCAAGTCACCCATGATACGACGCTCCAACTGCTGGCATTGACTCAGGGTTCGACCATGGTCAGCCATTTTGCCGTCCACTTCCGGACATTCAAGCAAATAAGGTAGCACACTGTAGCGCTGAAACATGCAAGCATGAAACATGAAAATTTAACTGCATTACTGCACTAGAAATATGAAAAATGAGAGCGTTTAGCGCATAAAAAAGGCCAATTTTATGTGTATCTGGTAGCCACTTTACGGCATCTCTCTTATACCAGGTCCTACGATTTCCTTCCTCACTGAGAACAAATGTCTCCATCTGAATGGGTGCCTATGAAAACCTCTTGTGAGACTACCATTCTCTCTCTCTGTGGAGGGGTAATGGACCTGCTGTAATTAAAACACCAGTGACTAGGAGGCGGAGTGCTCGGTCAGAAAGCTAAATAATACATTTGAAAAAACTGACCGTCACATCCATACATAGACTAAGTGTGAACAGGTGCTAAACCTAGAGTCGCCAACTCCTATACATTCAAGCAAATAAGGTAGCACACTGTAGCGCTGAAACATGCAAGCATGAAACATGAAAATTTAACTGCATTACTGCACTAGAAATATGAAAAATGAGAGCGTTTAGCGCATAAAAAAGGCCAATTTTATGTGTACCTGGTAGCCACTTTACGGCATCTCTCTTATACCAGGTCCTACGATTTCCTTCCTCACTGAGAACAAATGTCTCCATCTGAATGGGTGCCTATGAAAACCTCTTGTGAGACTACCATTCTCTCTCTCTGTGGAGGGGTAATGGACCTGCTGTAATTAAAACACCAGTGACTAGGAGGCGGAGTGCTCGGTCAGAAAGCTAAATAATACATTTGAAAAAACTGACAGTCACATCCATACATAGACTAAGTGTGAACAGGTGCTAAACCTAGAGTCGCCAACTCCTATACATTCAAGCAAATAAGGTAGCACACTGTAGCGCTGAAACATGCAAGCATGAAACATGAAAATTTAACTGCATTACCGCACTAGAAATATGAAAAATGAGAGCGTTTAGCGCATAAAAAAGGCCAATTTTATGTGTACCTGGTAGCCACTTTACGGCATCTCTCTTATATCAGGTCCTACGATTTCCTTCCTCACTGAGAAGAAATGTCTCCATCTGAATGGGTGCCTATGAAAACCTCTTGTGAGACTACCATTCTCTCTCTCTGTGGAGGGGTAATGGACCTGCTGTAATTAAAACACCAGTGACTAGGAGGCGGAGTGCTCGGTCAGAAAGCTAAATAATACATTTGAAAAAAATTTTTTCATGTTTCATGCTTGCATGTTTCAGCGCTACAGTGTGCTACCTTATTTGCTTGAATGTATAGGAGTTGGCGACTCTAGGTTTAGCACCTGTTCACACTTAGTCTATGTATGGATGTGACGGTCAGTTTTTTCAAATGTATTATTTAGCTTTCTGACCGAGCACTCCGCCTCCTAGTCACTGGTGTTTTAATTACAGCAGGTCCATTACCCCTCCACAGAGAGAGAGAATGGTAGTCTCACAAGAGGTTTTCATAGGCACCCATTCAGATGGAGACATTTGTTCTCAGTGAGGAAGGAAATCGTAGGACCTGGTATAAGAGAGATGCCGTAAAGTGGCTACCAGGTACACATAAAATTGGCCTTTTTTATGCTCTAAACGCTCTCATTTTTCATATTTCTAGTGCAGTAATGCAGTTAAATTTTCATGTTTCATGCTTGCATGTTTCAGCGCTACAGTGTGCTACCTCATTTGCTTGAATGTATAGGAGTTGGCGACTCTAGGTTTAGCACCTGTTCACACTTAGTCTATGTATGGATGTGACGGTCAGTTTTTTCAAATGTATTATTTAGCTTTCTGACCGAGCACTCCGCCTCCTAGTCACTGGTGTTTTAATTACAGCAGGTCCATTACCCCTCCACAGAGAGAGAGAATGGTAGTCTCACAAGAGGTTTTCATAGGCACCCATTCAGATGGAGACATTTGTTCTCAGTGAGGAAGGAAATCGTAGGACCTGGTATAAGAGAGATGCCGTAAAGTGGCTACCAGGTACACATAAAATTGGCCTTTTTTATGCGCTAAACGCTCTCATTTTTCATATTTCTAGTGCAGTAATGCAGTTAAATTTTCATGTTTCATGCTTGCATGTTTCAGCGCTACAGTGTGCTACCTTATTTGCTTGAATGTATAGGAGTTGGCGACTCTAGGTTTAGCACCTGTTCACACTTAGTCTATGTATGGATGTGACGGTCAGCACTTCCGGACATTAGCGTCTGAGTTGGAGTGGCCAGATAAAACCCTCATCCCTGTATTTTGGAGGAGGCTGGCTGACCATGTGAAGGACGCTTTGGCCACTAGGGAGATTCCCGCCACACTGGAGGAGCTCATAGCTGTATCAACTCGCATAGACCTTCGTTTTCACAAGCGAAGGTTGGAGCGAGCCCAGTGTAGGCTGAGGTTTCGGCTGGCTCCCACCTTCGCCAGACCTTTAGAATCTCCTGTCCAGTCGTCTGAGTCACATAAGGCCATAGAGGGGTCACGAGCGGGGTCCAAGTCCCGGTCCGCTCGTGCACTTAAGGTCTGTCATGTTTGCCGGCAGTCAGGACATCTTGCCTCCAAGTGTCCTCATCGGTTGGGGAAACATCAGCATCTAGTGGCAGTTGGAGGAGGTACACTAGACACGGCGACGTTTGCCTCTAAGTTGTCCTTCAAGGGAACAATTACCATCCGCCCATCCACTCGTATGATAGAGCTATGCGTGGTCTCTGGGGAGGAGGGTAATTTTATGTCATCTGCTTTCACCCAGCGACACGCAATACCCCTGGTGATGCTCACCAAACCAGTAACCGTTCGAGTGGTAAATGGGTCGACACTACCCTCACAGATTACACACCAAACCATTCCTTTCACTCTTTCTGTGTCTCCATCACATTAGGAGTTTATCTCTCTATTAGTCCTTCCTGAGGGAGTTGATGAGGTCCTGTTGGGGATACCATGGCTACACTATCATTCTCCTCATATAGAGTGGTCCTCGGGGAGAATTTTGGGATAGAGTAAATCCTGTGAGGGTAGATGTCAGAGGGAGTGCGTTCAGGTTGCTACAACAGAGGTACCCGCAGATCTTTCCTCTCTCCCCAAGCACTATTGGCCCTATGTGGACGTTTTCTCCAAAAGGGCTGCGGAGACCCTTCCACCTCACCACCCCTATGACTGTCCTATCGACCTCTTGCCTGGTGCTGAGCCTCCCCGGGGTCGAGTCTATCCGTTATCTCTCCCTGAGATGGAGGCAATGTCACTGTACATCCAAGAGAATCTGGCAAGAGGATTCATTAGGAAGTCAGTGTCACCTGCAGGGGCTGGGTTCTTCTTCGTACAGAAGAAGAGTGGAGAATTACGTCCATGCATAGACTACAGGGGTCTTAACGCCATCACTGTTAAGAACAAGTACCCACTGCCCCTGATATCTGAGCTCTTTGATAGGCTACAGGGAGCAAGGGTATTTACTAAATTAGATCTGCGGAGTGCTTACAACCTGATTTGCATCCATGAGGGGGACGAATGGAAGACGGCTTTTAACACCAGGGATGGGCACTATGAATATCTGGTGATGCCCTTCGGGCTCTGTAATGCCCCAGCCATTTTCCAAGACTTTGTGAATGACATCTTCCGGGATATGCTCACCACCTCGGTCATAGTCTATCTGGATGATATTCTCATCTACTGTCCAGATATTGACTCCCATCGGAGAGATGTTCGCAAAGTCTTCGACCTCTTACGGGCAAACTCCCTCTACGCCAAGTTGGAGAAGTGTGTTTGAGCAGGAGTCCTTGCCTTTCCTTGGTATATCATCGCTGCACAAGGTTTGGCTATGGATCCTGCCAAGCTACAGGCTGTGATAGACTGGCAGGAACCCCATTCACTTAAAGCGGTGCAGCACTTTATGGGGTTCATTAATTACTACCGCCAGTTCATTCCACACTTCTCAACTTTGGTAGCTCCCTTGGTTGCCCTCACCAAGAAGGGAGCAAATCCCAAGTTGTGGTCGGAGGATGTCTCCAAGGCCTTTCTCTCGATTAAGTCACACTTTGCTAGCGCTCCCATTCTACATCGCCGTGATGTAGATAAGCCATTTATCATGGAGGTGGATGCCTCATCCTTTGGTGCTGGAGCAGTCCTTTTCCAAAAGGATGCTCAAGGTCGGAAGCATCCTTGCTTCTTCTTCTCCAAGACCTTCACACCGGCAGAGAGGAATAATTCCATCGGGGACAGGGAGTTGCTAGCCATGAATTTGGCTTTCTCAGAGTGGAGACAACTCTTGGAGGGAGCTCGCTTTCCCTTCCAGGTATTCACTGACCACAAGAACTTGGTATATCTACAGACGGCCCAGCGGCTGAATTCTCGCCAGGCTAGATGGTCCCTGTTCTTCTCCCGGTTTCATTTTACTCTCCATTTTTTCTCCGGGGAGAAGAACATTCGTGCCGACGCTCTCTCCCACTCCGTGGTGTCATCTGAGGAGGAGGAGCAGGAGCCTCGGCTTATTGTCCCTTCTGAGAGCTTGAGAACTGTGGCTCCGGTTTCGCTAGAGTCCGTGCACCAGGGCAAGACTTTCGTGCCAGTGAATTTGCGACCGGAGGTTCTCTTTTGGCTCATTCATCCAGAGTGGGTGGGCATTTTGGGACCAAAAGGACATCTGAGCTTTTGGTGAGGACGTACTGGTGGCCGCATATGGCCTGTGACGTCGGGGACTATATTCGGGCGTGCGTTTCCTGCGCCCAGAATCTGTCTCCTCGGCAAAGGCCTGCTGGGTTGCTTTACCCCCTGCCGGTGGCAGACAGGCCCTGGGAGATGGTCGGGATGGACTTTATGGTGGGCTTACCCAAGTCTCGTAGCTGCACCGTTATCTGGGTTGCAACTGATCATTTCCCTAAGATGGTGCACTTGGTGCCGCTTCCACTCTTACCTTCTGCACGGGCCTTGGCGGCGTTATTCATAAAGCATATTTTCCGTTTACATAGAATGCCTGATAAAGTTGTCCGCAACCGGGGTCCCCAGTTTGCGTCTCGGTTTTGGAGAGAGCTCTGCCATTTACTCAGCATAGAGTTGAATCTCTCCTCTGCATATCATCCCGAGACGAATGGGTTGGTAGAGAGGACCAACCAGACTCTGGTGACAAACTTGTGACATTTTGTCTCTGCTAGGCAGGATGACTGGGCATCTTTGCTACCTTGGGTGGAATTTGCCTTGAACAACGCCGTAGCCAATTCCACTGGGCAGACTCCTTTTCTCCTTAATTATGGCCAGCATCCACGTGTCCCTGTGCCCATGCCCGTGTCATCCACCGATTCTAGGGTGGCAGACTGGGTGGTGGAGGCACGAGACATTTGGGACCGCACACAGGATGCCATCCGGGCCTACAAGGAGAGAATGAGGGTTTCTGCTGATACACACCGGCGCCCCGCTCCGACCTTTGCTCCTGGCGACTTAGTGTGGCTCTCCGCCCGTAACATTAGGCTGCGAGTTGAGTCCACTAAGCTTGCGCCTCGCTACATTGGCCCGTTCAAGGTTCTGGAACAGGTCAACCCTGTGGTCTACCGTTTGGCCATTCCTCCGCGCCTTGGTGTCACTGACACTTTCCACGTCTCTCTCTTAAAGCCTGTCCATTTGTCCCGGTTTTCCGAGTCATCTGCCGGGACATCGGGTTCATCCACAGATGAGTTTGTGGTGAATGCTATCGTGGGGTGCAAGGTGGTATGTGGCAAGAAATTTTATCTGGTGGACTGGAATCTGATTTGAGTGTGATGGATCAGCACTGTTAGGAGTTGAGTTCCCACTGCTGCACAGGGGGAATCTCGAACCATGTCTGCTGCGGTCTCCCATTCTGCACCAGCCGCAGTGGAGCCTGCTCAGCAGAGACGTCGGTTGCAGCGTCTCACTGAATCTGATACTGTGCAAAGGGTTACTGCTGCCTCTCCAGGCTCTGCTATTGTACCCTGCACTGGTCTGCAGTGAGCAGGCCTTTCTGGGACTAAGTCCTGCTTTGCACACACTGAGCATGCCCAGGGTAAGATCTCTCAATGGAGATCAAGGGTCACATGCTCAGGTACTGCAGCAACTTCCATTGGTCCTCCAGGAAGCTCCTGTACCTGATCAAGTTCTGTGGCTGTCTTCCATTGGTCCTTCTGGGAAGGTCCTGAAGTTGCTGCAGCTATAAAAGGTCCTCATGACCGCACAGCCATGCGCTAGTATCAATTTATGTATGAGCTCAGCGCCAGTGTGGTCATGTTTGTATGCAGTCAGGGACCCGGCTGAAATAAGCCCCTAGAATGCCGGCACCTCCAGCGAGGAGTTTCATGTGAGTGGATTCAGGGCTGGCGTATAGCCATAGAATTCTGGCTTCACCGGAGAGGAGCTGCGTGCTGCATTTGACTGCATGACCACTACCTGCTCTACTAAATAGCTGTGTTCCTCTGTGAGCCAAACAGAGCACAGCGTTCTCTTTGCTAACAGACTCTGTGAAGTAACAGAGTTTGTTTATACTACTATTTTGTACCGCCATATCTAGCAGCAGGTTCTTTCCTGCACAGTGGATCCCGGGTTGCGAACGCACCTACTATTTCTAATAAATATATATTTGGTGCATTCCGCCAACCCTAACAAGCGCTAAATAGTATAAGTTAGTGAAATGAAGTGAGAAAAATATAGGCATAAATAAAATTTATGGGATCAAATAACTAAAAATTGACATATGTATTCACTCCTTTAGCTATGAAGCCCCCAAAAAATTTCTGAGGCAAGCAATTACCTTCATAAGTCATATGCTTTGATTGTACACAGATGGGCTTCCTTTCACTAAGTGTCACATGGTCTGTCAGTATATACTGTACACACCTTTTCTGACAGGCCACTGAGGCTGAAACATCATTAAGCAAGAGGTACCACTAACAAAACAACACCATGAAGACCAAGGAGATTTTCAAACAAGGTAAGGACAAAGTTGTTAAGAAGTATAATCAGGATTGGGTTATAAAAAAAATGTCCCAATCTCTGAAGAGCCTAGGAGCACCATCAAATCCATTATCTTCATTATCATCCAATGGAAAGAACATGATACACAACAAACCTGCCAAGAGAGGGCCACCCACCAAAACTCTGAGAGGCAGCACAGAGACCAAAGGTAACTCTAAAGGAGCTGTAGAGCTTTTAAGTAGAGACTGGAATATCTGTCCATACGACCACAATAAGTCATATACTCCATAGAAGTGGCACTTATGGAAGAGTGGGCAGTAAAAAGCTTTTACTTACACACAAAAATTGTAAGGCTCATTTTGAGTTTGCCAAAAGACGTGTGAGAGACTCCCCAAATGTATGGAGGAAGTTGCTATAGTCAGATGAGACCAAACTTTAACTTTTTGGCCACCAAGGTAAACGCTATGTCTGGCGTCAAGCCAACACAGCTCATCACCCCAAGAACATCATCCTCACAGTGGAACTGTGGTGGCAGCATTATGCTGAGAGGATGTTTTTCTGCAGCAGGGACATGGAAAATGATCCAACTCGAGGGGACAATGGATGGTGCAAAATACAGGAATATTCTTGAGCAACACCTGTTTCAGTTGGTCAGTGATTTGAGACAAATCTAAAAGTGAGAGAGCGCAAAATAGGGTGCTGGCTTTGATCACCTGATAGAGTTGTGACAGGCACAACTCCTATGTAGACATGAAGAGAAATAGCCGCTGCTGCCCCGTGTCTGGTGGATAAATCCTCCAAAAGATATTGAATCCAGTTGGATGAACAAGTAGGTAGGATGCGCTGGAGTAAATCAACTCTTCAGAAATGATGATGAGGAAAAGGCTATTCATTCACAACGCGTTTCAATGCCGTACTGGTATCTTTTTCAAGTGAAAAAAAACAAATGTCCAAGTGATTCAAGGCTAGGACAGAGGTTCACCTTCCAGCAAGGCAATGACCCAAAGCAAACTGCTAAAGCAACACTCAAGTGGCTTAAGGGAAAATGTGTAAATGTTCTGGAGTAGCTTAGTCAAAGCCTAGAGCTTAATCCAGTTGAAAATCTGTGGTCAGATATAAAGATTGCTGTTCATCAGAGGAAACCGTCTAACTTGAAGGGGCTGGAGCAGTTTTGTACTGAGGAATGGGTAAATATCGCAGTGGTAACATGTGGAAAGCTCAAAGACTTATACAAAGCTACTTGCTACAAGCTTCTCCTTTTTCCCTTCAAATTTAACAATGGTCATTATGCCCCAAAAGTTCAATTTTAGCTTCATCAGACCACAGGACATGTCTCCAACAATTAAGATCTTTGTTCCTGTGTGCATTTGCAAAAATTAATCTGGCTTTTTTACGTTTCTTTTGGAGTAATGGCTTCTTCCTGGCAGAGTGGCCTTTCAGCCCATGTTGATTCAGTACTCATTTCACTGTGGATATTGACACAATCTTACCAGCTTCCGCCATCATATTTACAAGGTCTTCTGCTTTTGTCCTTGGGTTGATCTGCACATGTTGGACCAAAGCACATTCATCTCTGGGACGCAGAACCCATCTCCTTCCTGAGTGGTATGATGGCTGAACATTCTCATCTTGTTTGTACTTGCATATAATTGTTTGTACAGATGTACAGATCTCTTCCGGATACAGTGCCTTGCGAAAGTATTCGGCCCCCTGGAACTTTTCAACCTTTTCCCACATATCATGCTTCAAACATAAAGATACCAAATGTAAATTTTTGGTGAAGAATCAACAACACGTGGAACACAATTGTGAAGCTGAACGAAATTTATTGGTTATTTTACATTCTTGTGGAAATTCAAAAACTGAAAAGTGGGGCGTGCAATATTATTCGGCCCCTTTAACTTAATATTTTGTTGAGCCACCTTTTGCTGCGATTACAGCTGCAAGTCGCTTGGGGTATGTCTCTATCAGTTTTGTACATCGAGAGACTTAAATTCTTGCCCATTCTTCCTTGGCAAACATCTTGAGCTCAGTGAGGTTTGATGGAGATCGTTTGTGAACAGCAGTTTTCAGCTCTTTCCACAGATTCTTGGTTGGATTGAGTTCTGGACTTTGACTTGGCCATTCTAACACCTGGATACGTTTATTTGTGAACCATTCCATTGCAGATTTTGCTTTATGTTTGGGATCATTGTCTTGTTGGAAGACAAATCTCCATCCCAGTCTCAGGTCTTTTGCAGACTCCAATAGATTTTCTTCAAGAATGGTCCTGTATTTGGCTCCATCCATCTTCCCATCAATTTTATCTATCTTCCCTGTAACTGCTGAAAAAAAGCAGGCCCAAACCATGATGCTGCCACCACCATGTTTGACAGTGGGGATGGTGTGTTCAGGGTAATGAGCTGTGTTGCCTTTATGCCAAACATATCGTTTGGAATTGTTGCCAAAAAGTTCGATTTTGGTTTCATCTGATGAGAGCACCTTCTTGCACATGTTTGGTGTGTCTCCCAGGTGGCTTGTTGCAAACTTTAAATGACACTTTTTATGGATATCTTTGAGAAATGGCTTTCTTCTTGCCACTCTTCCATAAAGGCCAGATTTGTGCAGTGTACGACTGATTGTTGTCCTATGGACAGACTGTCCCACCTCAGCTGTAGATCTCTGCAGTTCATCCAGAATGATCATGGGCCTCTTGGCTGCATCTCTGATCAGTCTTCTCCTTGCTTGAGATGAAAGTTTAGAGGGATGGCCGGGTCTTGGTAGGTTTGCAGTGGTATGATACTCCTTCCATTTCAATATGATCGCTTGCACAGTGCTCCTTGGGATGCTTAAAGTTTTGGAAATCATTTTGTATCCAAATCCGGCTTTAAACTTCTCCACAACAATATCACAGACCTGCCTGTTGTGTTCCTTGGTCTTCATTATGCTCTCTGTGCTTCAAATGGAACCCTGAGACTATCACAGAGCAGGTGCATTTATACGGAGACTTGATTACACACAGGTGGATTATATTTATCATCATTAGGCATTTAAGATAACATTGGATCATTCAGAGATCCACAATGAACTTCTGGAGTGAGTTTGCTGCACTGAAAGTAAAGGGGCTGAATAATATTGCACACCCCACTTTTCAGTTTTTGAATTTTCACAAAAATGTAAAATAACCAATAAACTTCTTTCAACTTCACAATTGTGTTCCACTTGTTGTTGATTCTTCACCAAAAATTTACATTTGGTATATTTATGTTTGAAGCATGATATGTGGGAAAAGGTTGAAAAGTTCCAGAGGGCCGAATACTTTTGCAAGGCACTGTATCTTGGCTGAATTCTTTAGACTTTCCCATGATGCCACACAAAGAAGTAGTGTTTCAGGTGTGCATTAAAATACATCCACAGGTGTGTCTCTAATTAATTCAGATGTTGCCAAAAAAAACTTGAAGAAGCTTCCAAACACATTACATCATCATATGGGCAGGTCAGAATTGTTTAAAGGCATAGTAATCTAAGTGTATGTAAACTTTTGACTTAATAATAATAGTAATAAAAATGCCTTAAACATTCTCTCTCTCTCTCTCATTAGTCTGTCAGTGTTAGTTTGCTTACTGTAAGTGATATCTGTAATTTGTATTTGTCATTTGTCATTTTTTTTAAATAAAAAAAAGTTATAATTTTTAGATCAAGCACTGAACTTCTCATGTACAGCACCATGGAATCAATGGTGCTATATAAATGAATAATAATAATAATAATTATTATTATTATTATTATTCTGGCATTTGGCAAATATTCATAATTATGGGAATCCTAATTGACCTAAAACTGGAAAGGTTTATTCTGATTTCATGTTAGATATTAAGAAAAATATACATATGTGTCTTTTTATATAGTGTATGCAAACTTTTGGTTTCATCAGTATATATAGTGGAGAGTGACTTGATTCTACATGATCCTTACTGATACCATGATGTAATTTAGCATTTTGTGTTCATTTATTGCATTATTGTATTTTTTTGAACTTCAATCTGGCTAACCACTGATTTGACTTGATACACCATCCGTTCACCGAATCATTAGAAAAGCAATTACATTTTGATTTTTTGATGTCCTTGAAGCTAACTAATAGCAGTTTTTATATTGTTGGAATTGATTCCTTTCTCAAATTACATTATTGCTGGTACTTGTGCTATTAATAATTGTGTTGATTTTTTTCTAAAGAAGCATTAACTAATAAGCTTCAATTGAAGACTCATTGTCAATACAGATGACCAAAAAATGAAGGTGAGCTTAAGGGCTTGTTTCCATTTGCGAGAAACACGTCCGTATCTCGCATGTGGAAACTAAGCTGTGGCGCCGCCACTCCAGAGCGGAGCGTGCGGCCGCATAGGAACACATGGAGCTGCACGCTCCGCTCCAAAGTGCCGGCGCCAGAGCTTGGTTTTCACATGCGAGATACGGACGTGTTTCTCGCAAATGGAAACAAGCCCTTAGAAGCGTGGTCACAAAGGACAATTTTGTAGTGTTTTCTCCACTATAAACATTTAATGATAATTCATTCATAAATTTCAGGGAAAAATACATTTTTAAGATACATATATTTTTAACCAATGACTGCACTTATTTATATTATTTCACTTTCGTCTTGACTTTAACAGCACAGCATTAAAACCCCTTGTTTTTAGACATGGCATCACCATTCATCACTGTATCTGCCACTTTGCATTAGCACCAAATTCATATAGTGTACTGTTTTAAGCCACTTACACAAGTTTGTGCAAAGTCAGTTTTCATGTACTTGACTTTTTTGGATAGTACTCATCAATGTGAGCATGCTTAGGTTGATCCACAAGTTTAACTTAATTTGTTATTTGCAACTTTACAAGTTGCAGCAAAATTTTACTCCACCATCCTAAATCTGTCTAATTTTTTTGTGTTAGGCCTCTTTCACACTTCCATTTTTTAATCAGTCACAATCCGTCAAAATGTTGAAAAGACGGATCCTGTGCAGATTGTAAAAAACGGATGCACTGGGTCCATTTTTTTTTACGGATCCGTCAAGGCTATGTGCACACGTGTATGCGTCTTCGCCGTGTTTTTCCGCTGCAAAAACGCATACACAACACAACCCAGGTTAAAAATAATTTAAAAAATAAAAAATTGTGATATTCTTACCTTCTGGCGTCGCCCGCAGCCTTCCCGCGGCCTTCCCGATGTATTGTTCAAGATTATTGTACCTGTTTTTATTATGTACACCCCTCCTCACATGTAAAGCGCCATGGAATAAATGGCGTTATAATAATAAATAATAATAATACGTATTACCCACCATGGCTGTTTGAGGACTTTCACATTCTGAGAAAGGCTGATCAACCACAATAAGCCCATACCATTGATGAGCATTGTAACAATCAAACATCAACTGATTCAGTTATGTGTACGGAAAGATATGTTATTGGTTGGATTCAACTTGATACGCAAACTGAAGTTGAACAAGGAAGATATATATCATATATCATATATATCAGCCAAAGTAGATACAGACTTTACAATTAAACACTAGAAGAAATCCTAGCACAGGCTTCCAGTATGGTATAAGTTGAATGGAGCTGGTCAGATATGACCTTGGTCAGATGTGACATCATTTGAAGTGTGACGTCTTTTAAGTGTAACATCAGAAATATACCAGAATGGTAACCCATGGTATATTCTCCTTCATGCTGTCATGCCCTGATCCATCTGACTTCATCCACAGGTACGCCTGAACTATCTCCTAATAAGGAATACCCACTGCACTCCAGAACCCCATGTACTCCTCTTCCTCTGTTTTAACTGGTATGTCTGAACTATCTCCCAATCTGGAATACACACTGCACTCCAGATCCCCATGTACTCCTCTTCCTCTGTTTTATCTGGTACATCTGAACTATCTCCTAATCTGGAATACCCACTGCACCCCAGACCCCCATGTACTCCTCTTCCTCTGTTTTAACTGGTACACTGCTGCTCTTTCCCTGATTTTAATTCCATGTACCATACTTCAAATTTACTGAATGGATATTGATATATCCATGCTCTTCACACCTACGGTAGCACTATCATTCCACCTCACTGTCTCTTCCTTCAGCTTTGATGGTAGTCAAATGTTCTTTTAACTGCAATCTGTTAATTGTTCCCTGCTGTGAACTGCCCTCCAGCCCCTTCCTCCTCCCCTCTCTCTCTCACTTGGCTTCATTTCCTGGACACCTGAATGGTATAAGTTGAAAGGAGCTGGTCAGATATGACCTTGGTCAGATGTGACATCATTTGAAGTGTGACGTCTTTTAACCCCTTTACCCCCAAGGGTGGAATGCACGTTAATGACCGGGCCAATTTTTACAATTCTGACCACTGTCCCATTATGAGGTTATAACTCTGGAACGCTTCAATGGATCTTGGCGATTCTGATATTGTTTTCTCATGACATATTGTACTTCATGATAGTGGTAAAATTTATTCGATATAACGTGTGTTTATTTGTGAAAAAAAAAATTCGCAATTTTCCAACTTTGAATTTTTATGCCCTTAAATCAGAGATATGTCACACAAAATACTTAATAGGTAACATTTCCCACATGTCTACTTTACATCAGCACAATTTAGGAACCAAAATTTTTTTTTTGTTAGGGAGTTATAAGGGTTAAAAGTTGACCAGCAATTTCTCATTTTTACAACACCATTTTTTTGTAGGGACCACATCTCATTTGAAGTCATTTTGAGGGGTCTATATGATAGAAAATACCCAAGTGTGACACCATTCTAAAAACTGCACCCCTTAAGGTGCTCAAAACCACATTCAAGAAGTTTATTAACCCTTCAGGTGTTTCACAGGAATTTTTGGAATGTTTAAATAAAAATTAACATTTAACTTTTTTTTACACAAAATTTATTTCAGCTCCAATTTGTTTTATTTTACCAAGGGTAAAAGGAGAAAATGGACCCCAAAAGTTGTTGTACAATTTGTGCTGAGTACGCTGATACCCCATATGTGGGGGTAAACCACTGTTTGGGCGCATGGCAGAGCTCGGAAGGGAAGGAGCGCCATTTGACTTTTCAATGCAAAATTGACTGGAATTGAGATGGGACGCCATGTCGCGTTTGGAGAGCCCCTGATGTGCCTAAACATTGAAACCCCCCACAAGTGACACCATTTTGGAAAGTAGACCCCCTAAGGAACTTATCTAGATGTGTGGTGAGCACTTTGACCCACCAAGTGCTTCACAGAAGTTTATAATGCAGAGCCGTAAAAATAAAAAATCATATTTTTTCACAAAAATGATTTTTTAGCCCCCAGTTTTGTATTTTCCCAAAGGTAACAGGAGAAATTGGACCCCAAAAGTTGTTGTCCAATTTGTCCTGAGTACGCTGATACCCCATATGTGGGGGGAACCACTGTTTGGGCGCATGGCAGAGCTCGGAAGGGAAGGAGCGCCATTTGGAATGCAGACTTAGATGGATTGGTCTGCAGGCGTCACGTTGCATTTGCAGAGCCCCTGATGTACCCAAACAGTAGAAACCCCCATAAGTCACCCCATATTGGAAACTAGACCTCCCAAGGAACTTATCTAGATGTGTTGTGAGAACTTTGAACCCCCAAGTGTTTCACTACAGTTTACAACGCAGAGCCGTGAGAATAAAAAATCTTTTTTTTCCCACAAAAATGATTTTTAGCCCCCCAAATTTTTATTTTCCCAAGGGTAACAAGAGAACTTGGACCCCAAAAGTTGTTGTCCAATTTGTCCCAAGTACGCTGATACCCCATATGTTGGGGTAAACCCCTGTTTGGGCGCACGGGAGAGCTCGGAAGGGAAGGAGCACTGTTTTACTTTTTCAACGCAGAATTTGCTGGAATTGAGATCTGACGCCATGTCGCATTTGGAGAGCCCCTGATGTGCCTAAACAGTGGAAACTCCCCAATTCTAACTGAAACCCTAATCCAAACACACTCCTAACCCTAATCCCAACGGTAACCCTAACGACACCCTTAACCCTGACACACCCCTAACTCTAATCCCAACCCTAATCCCAACCGTAAATGTAATCCAAACCCTAACCCTAACTTTAGCCCCAACCCTAACCCTAACTTTAGCCCCAAACCTAACCCTAACTTTAGCTCCAACCCTAGCCCCAACCCTAGCCCTAACCCTAGCCCTAACCCTAGCCCTAACCCGAGCCCTAACCCTAGCCCTAACCCTAACCCTAGCCCTAACCCTAGCCCTAACCCTAACCCTAATGGGAAAATGGACATAAATACATTTTTTTAATTTTATTATTTTTCCTAACTAAGGGGGTGATGAAGGGGGGTTTGATTTACTTTTATAGCATTTTTTTATAGCGGATTTTTATGATTGGCAGCTGTCACACACTAAAAGACGCTTTTTATAGCAAAAAAGTTTTTGCATCTCCACATTTTGAGACCTATAATTTTTCCATATTTTGGTCCACAGAGTTATGTGAGGTCTTGTTTTTTGAGGGACGAGTTGACGTTTTTACTAGTAACATTTTCGGACACGTGACAGTTTTTGATCGCTTTTTATTCCGATTTCTGTGAGACAGAATGACAAAAAAACAGCTATTCATGAATTTCTTTTGGGGGGGGGCGTTTATACCGTTCCACGTTTGGTAAAATTGATAAAGCATTTTTATTCTTCGGGTCAGTACGATTACAGCGATACCTCATTTATATCATGTTTTTTATGTTTTGGCGCTTTTATACGATAAAAACTATTTTATAGAATAAATAATTATTTTGGCATCGCTTTATTCTGAGGACTATAACTTTTTTATTTTTTCTTTGATGACACTGTATGGTGGCTTGTTTTTTGCGGGACAAGATGACGTTTTCAGCGGTACCATGGTTATTTATATCCGTCTTTTTGATCGCGTGTTATTCCACTTTTTGTTCGGCGGTATGATAATAAAGCATTGTTTTTTGCCTCGTTTTTGTTTTTTCCTACGGTGTTCACTGAAGGGGTTAACTAGTGGGACAGTTTTATAGGTTGGGTCGTTACGGACGCGGCGATACTAAATATGTGTACTTTTATTGTTTTTTTCTTATTATTTAGATAAAGAAATGTATTTATGGGAATAATATTTTTTTTTTCTTTATTTAGGTTTTTTTTTTTTTTTTTTTTACACATGTGGAAATTTTTTTTTTTACATTTTTACTTTGTCCCAGGGGGGGACATCACAGATCGCTGATCTGACAGTTTGCACAGCACTCTGTCAGATCGGCGATCTGACTTACAGTGTTGCAGGCTTACCAAGCGCCTGCTCTGAGCAGGCACTTGGTAAGCCACTCCCTGCAGGACCCGGATGCAGCCCCGCGGCCATTTTGGATCCGGGGACTGCAGGGAGAGGAGGTAAGAGACCCTCGGAGCAACGCGATCACATCGCGTTGCTCCGGGGGTCTCAGGGAAGCACGCAGGGAGCCCCCTCCCTGCGCGATGCATCCCTGTACTGACAGCACACCGCGATCATGTTTGATCGCGGTGTGCCGGGGGTTAATGTGCCGGGGGCGGTCCGTGACCGCTCCTGGCACATAGTGCCGGATGTCAGCTGCGATAGTCAGCTGACACCCAGCCGCGATCGGCCGCACTCCCCCCGTGATCCTACCCATGATCTTTGAAGCAGATTAATGGAATCCCTTGGTAAATGCGTTTCTTGCGTCCCTGTAATAGCATGATTACTTTTCCTAATATGTTAAAATATTGCCTGTCTCTTGACATTGTCTTTAAGACCTTGAATATTCCAAGACACAAACTTTACCCTTGAACCCATATTTTAAAAAAAAAACAGTATAGCTAACATAATACTCCCAATTATTGCATGTTACTGAACTGTTTTCCACTCCCAAAACACAAAGTAACCTGATATGTGTACCATTGAAAACATTCTTCCCCATTCACCCCATTCCCCAATTATAAGCACAGGATGGGGTATCATAACTTGCAAAGCCAGTAGTAATGTGCTCACCCTATAGTAAGACCGAACCTTCTTTACTAATAGCAGACAACTCCGGAGAAGAGTCTAATCCCATATTATAAGATAAACAAGAAAGATTTAAATACATTCATATATCTAAACATTACTTCACCATTTGAAAACTTAAGCTCTCTGAAACAAATAAAGAAGCGAATGCCAACTGAACAACAGTCCCCGGCCAACATGTCGCCTTTTCCCCCTCTCCCTGAAGCCTTAAATGCCTCAGAATTCATGTTGCAAGGTTTCCTCTCCACTCAAGCCATGACGGCTCCCATTTCCTGTAGGATCTGACACTTATGAGTGTCCAACCATCTCAGGGCATCCTTAGGTGTCTGAATAGTAGTAGTCAGGGCCGTATTTAGAGTTTCTACTGCCCTAGGCACTTTTAGTGCTTCCTCCCCCTTTGGTGAGTATGACACTATCGTCAGTGACTTTAGCAAGAATCGCTGATGTGAAAGTCGCCTTTTGCAGCAGATCAGGCAGTTTTTCTGCATGTGCCGCGTAACGGATCACTTACGGCAACACTGCGTTCAGCCTCATTCATTCCCTATGGGATTTGCGGCACTTGCCATGATCTGGCAAATGCGGTACCATACCTCCCAACTTTTGAAGAAGGGAAGGAGGTATAAAGTTTTTAGTTTAAAATTTTAGGCCACGCCTCTGACCACACCCATTTCACAACTAGTCACACCCATATCCACGTCCCAACCACAGCCATTTAGCACTGCTGATCACACTGTTTTATATACAATAATTATAAACAAAAAAAAATATGGCCACACAGTGCTCCATACTGTATAATGGCCACACATGATGCTCCATACTGTATAATGGCCAAACATGATGCTCAATACTGTATAACGACCACCACACATGATGCTCCATACTGTATAATGGCCACACACAGTTCTCCATACTGTATAATGGCCACACATGATGCTCAATACTGTATAATGGCCACATATGATGTTCCATAGTGTATAATGGCCACACATGATGCTCCATAATGTATAATGGCCACACAGTGCTCCATACTGTATAATGGCCACACAGTGCTCCATACTGTATAATGGCCACACATAGTGCTCCATACTGTATAACGGCCACACACAGTTCTCCATACTGTATAATGATCCCACATGATGCTCAATACTGTATAACGGCCACACATGATGCTCCATACTGTATAATGGCCATTGGCCACACATGATGCTCCATACTGTATAATGGCCACACATGATGCTCCATACTGTAGAACGGCCACACATGATGCTCAATACTGTATAATGGCCACACACAGTTCTCCATACTGTATAATGATCCCACATGATGCTCAATACTGTATAATAACCCCCCCCTCCTGTATGCATGGCTCATCTCCATCCCATCCCATATGCATGGCTCATATCCCCCCTCCTGTATGCATGGCTCATATTCCCCCTCCTGTATGCATGGCTCATATTCCCCCCCCCCTGTATGCATCGCTCATATTCCCCCTGTATGCATGGCTCATATCCCCCTGTATGCATGGCTCATATTCCCCCTCCTGTATGTGCAGCACCCCAGAGTCCTGGTTGTTGCAGTACTGTGGCTCCGCCACTATGGGGAGCTATGGTACGTCTGATTGCACTAAGGAGTTTCTCTGATCAGGTACACTCACACCACACTTCACACTCCGGCCACCAGGGGGGGTGGTCCTATCTAGTAGGCCACTCCTCACAACTCTGGTAAAACTGGGGGTTGGACAGGAAGACAGAGAGAAGTAGCTGGGAAGAGCTAGTGAGAAGACCTGTCAGGGATGGGATCCTGGCAGACTCTTCAGAACAGAACTAACCAGCGCACAACGGGAATACAGTAAAGAAGTATTGTGACCAGAAGGAGTCGTGCTGTTAGACCGAGGCAACATCCTTCTGAGGCGCAAACAGTCGGTGGCCGGAACGCCGAGCAAGTAAGAGACTTTAAGTACACTGCAAACCACGGTCGGACAGCTAATTACAGGTTGGCTGTCTCACTTAACACCTAAGCAGACAACGGAGGCAGCTGTGGGAGAGGGGCGACTCTAGGGTCCCGGAAGAACTCCAGGCCTACCCCGTCATACGGGTGCGTCCTACCATATCACCTGGAGGACGAAGAGAACGAACAATAGAGACAGACAGAAACAGTTGTGAGGACTATCCCGGGAGCTCAGCAGGGAAGAACTACAACACCCAGCGCTAGCAGGTAGACACTGATTCCCACCTGTAAAGAGAACTCCTGATGTGCCTTTGGACCGGCCGGTCTCTGACAACCCAGTTAACAGCGCTCTGGACTGAGGTCTCCAAAAACCTTCAGTAAAGAGGTAAAGAGACTGCAACCTGGTGTCCTTGTTATTCAGCGCGACCTGCACCTCACAACTGCACCGTTACAACACCACTTATTGCACCGGACGTCCCCCACTGACAGACAGGGCCACGGACCGGGTCTAGCCACCGTGACAACCCCAGGACTGAGACCCAGAGGCCCGGCTCCGGGTACCCCTCGGCCCTGCGGCGGTGTGGGGGCGCTCCAAACTTGGCATCACGAACAGGATTTACTTAAGCCTGAAGAATCAGGTCATGTGTGCCTTGGAACTGTGATTTATTGCGCTTGAATTGTACTTTATTGAAAAGACTGTGTATTGCCATTTACCGCCAAAAATTCGCCATTGCTGCGCACGGAGGGAGGAGCCTTAGCTACGTGGGCGGAATCAGCCAAAAGAAGCGCGGAACGGAAAGCGCGGTAAGGCGCCAATCCCGGAAGAGGAACTCCGACCTCCAGCAGGTTCGTGGGAGGAAGGGACAGCCATGTCTGAGTCGGGAGGAGAGGAGGTGGCGGTCGCAGCCGCGGACGCAGGGGCAGCTCCGGTCCCCGCAGCGGACGGAGCCGCGGCCCTAATATCACCACCGGTAGCCGCAGAATCCGCTGTTCCTCCCAACCAGCCGGACGCTGCCGCTAACACAAAAGCCATAATGCCCTTCTCTATGCCGTACCTGCCCGGAGCGGCTTGGCTTCCGCGATACTCTGGGGAGTCGCATACGTTCACTGACTTTAAAGAGGGGCTCTGCAGCCTGCTCGAGTTCTATCCCCTAACCGAGCCTCAGAAGGTCCATATGATAGCCGGCCAACTCTTTGGGGCGGCTCTGAGAGAATTGAAATCCTGGCCCGCTGAGGATAAAGAAACTGCACAACAGATTTTTGCCAAGCTTAAAGCCACCTTTGATACTCGCACTGCTACAGAAATTAAACTGACTTTTTATGGATGCAAACAAAGGCCACAGGATAGCTTACGGGACTATGCCCTTAATCTCCAGGAAGCGATGCGGGCCATTAAGCAGAGTGACCCCGGCAGCATGCAGGATGAGGATAAAATCCTGAAGGAGCGGTTCATTGAGGGGCTCCTGTGCAGTCACCAGCGGGGCCAATTGCACTTCCTGGCCATGCAAAATCCAGACTTGACTTTTGCGCAGTTTAAAGATAAAGCTATCCAGGCATTGCAGGAGCGACAGCCCAGCCGCGCAGTACCACCCAGGCGCCCCGCTCTCACATACCACCAGGAGGTGGCATCGGATACCCCAGTTGCCGCGGAGGCCGACGCCCAGAGCTTCGAAGACGACTCCCCTGCAGGACTCCGTCTCCAGATGCAAGAGCTAACCAAGAGCGTTGCTGCCCTGGCCCGGACGGTGCAGTCCCTACAGGAGGCCCCCAAAGAGAAGATCCAGTTGGCTTCCAGCCCGGAGGATGTCCCTTGGATGCGACAGAGGAGGACTCCGCCGACCAGGAGCCGGCCCGACGATCGCTTCCACCAGGATGGACGACCCATCTGCCGCCGCTGTCACCAGGTGGGCCATCTTGCAAGGTACTGTCCTTTAAACGAGCAACCCCTGGGGCAAAGGGCCAACCCCCAGGAGTAGGACGGTCAGGCCCGCAGCATTGGAGAACCAAGTATATTGGAGGACGACCAGTTCTCCCTGTAGTGATTGATGGAATCCCCTTGAATGCTTTGCTGGACACCGGTTCTCAGGTGACGACTATACCTTACGTGCTCTACAAACGGTATTGGGAGGATGCTGATATTACTCGTGGCCCTGACGATGATTTCACCATAATCGCCAGTAATGGTCAGCCGTTGCCACAAGTGGGGTATAAGGAGGTCACCATCAAAGTGGGGCGGGTGGAATTGAAAGCCCAAGGGATTGTGATTGTTGATATTGATCGTCGAGAATGTAATCCCATGATGACTCTTGGTACTAATGTTATAGAAAATTGTCTTGCAGAAGTGATTGTTTTGTTGCAACAGGTGGCAGAAACTGCTGGCCACAGTGAGCAACGTGCCCTGCAGAAGGAAATCAGAGCTCTGATGCAGAGACAGCAGGTAGAGCTGACTGGTGGTGAGATTGGTCGTGTCACTGTGAGTGATTCAAACCCCATCGCGATACCCCCCAAGAGTGAAATGTTAATATGGTGTCGAGCAGCCATAGGCCTCAGGGGTAGGGACTACCAGGCCTTGGTAGAACCCGTATATTCAGACCATAGGCCTACTGTTCTGACAGCCCGGGGGGTGGTCGACGTCCGTCAGGGGAGAGTGCCCGTACGTGTCCTCAATTGTGGGGAGGAAGAGGTTCACCTCACCAAGTATACCACGCTCGCCAAATTGTTCACTGTCAATAATAATGTGATACAGACACCTGAACCCTTGGTCCCGTCAAACTTGGCGGAGAACAAAGGTTCTGCAGAGCCCTCGAAGGACTGGTGTCGGGAATTGCATGTGGGCACTGACTCTACCCCATCCCATCAAAAACAGGGGGCCTACAGGGTGGTACACGAGTACGAGCAGATATTCAGCAAACACCCCTCAGATTTTGGGCAGGTGAAAGGGATCCAACATCACATCCCCACGGGAGATCACCGACCCATAAAAGAGAGATATCGCCCTGTACCCCCAGCTCATTACCAGTGTGCCAAGGACATGTTGCGGGAAATGAAGGAGGCTGGGGTGGTGAGAGACAGCTGTAGCCCCTGGGCAGCTCCGTTAGTCCTTGTTAAAAAGAAAGATGGTACAATGAGGATGTGCGTTGATTACAGGCAGTTGAATCGCATTACACATAAGGACGCATACCCACTGCCTAGGATAGAGGAGTCTCTGGCTGCCTTAAAATCTGCTAATTACTTCTCTACCTTAGATCTCACCAGTGGGTACTGGCAGGTTCCTGTGGCGGAGGCGGACAAAGAGAAGACGGCCTTCACGACGCCAATGGGTCTCTGTGAGTTCAACTACATGCCCTTCGGATTGTGCAATGCTCCCGGAACGTTCCAGAGGATGATGGAGTGCTGCCTGGGACACCTGAACTTTGAAACCGTGCTGCTATATTTGGATGATGTCATTGTCTTCTCTAAGACCTACGAAGACCACCTGAAGCACCTGGCCGAGGTGTTTGAAGCCCTATCCAACTTCGGCTTAAAGGTGAAACCGTCCAAGTGTCATCTGCTGAAACCTAAAGTGCAGTACCTGGGCCATGTGGTGAGCGCTGAAGGAGTGGCCCCAGACCCCGACAAGGTCACAGTGATTAAGGACTGGCCAAAGCCCAGTGACCTCCACGAAGTCCGGCAGTTCCTCGGGCTGGTAGGCTATTACCGGAGGTTCATTAAGGACTTCACCAAGAAGGCCGCACCCTTGCAAAACCTGTTGGTGGGCCAACAAAAGAAGACCAAGGGGAGGAACACCCCCTTTGATTGGAACGAAGAGCTAGAGGAATCCTTCACCTGTTTGAAGTCGGCACTGACGGGAGAAGAGGTACTGGCTTACCCCGAATACGACCAACCGTTTGTGCTGTACACAGATGCCAGTAATGTGGGACTAGGAGCCGTGCTGTCTCAAGTCCAGAAAGGCAAGGAAAGAGTGATCGCTTACGCCAGCAGGAAACTCCGTCCCACGGAAAGGAACCCTGATAACTACAGTTCCTTCAAACTGGAATTCCTTGCCCTTGTCTGGGCAGTGACAGAGAGGTTTAAGCACTACCTGGCCTCCGCGAAGTTCACCGTCTTCACGGACAACAATCCGCTAACGCATCTGGGTACTGCCAAACTCGGGGCTTTGGAACAGCGGTGGATGGCCCGGCTGTCCAACTATGATTTCACCATCAAATACCGGGCAGGACACCAGAATGCCAATGCCGATGCTCTGTCCCGAATGCCCAATTTACCAGAAGTGGGAGAAGACCCAGAGGCACTTGAAGAGGTGGAGCTGCCTGCCTTCCATCGCCCCAAAGCCACTCAGAACTCTCACCATGTGAAGAACAGGCACAAGAACCAACCGGATGCCACGCTGAATCCCCTGCCCCACCACGGATGGGCAGAAACCCAGGATAGTGACCCCGCGGTCCGTCAGGTGAAGGAGCTCTTGACGCAGGCTGGGTTGCACCCTGGCCCAGATGATCCACAAGAAACCCAACAGCTGTGGAAGGGGAGAAGCAAGCTGTTTATCCATGATGGCAAGCTGTGCAGGAGGAGCATCGACCCACGTACTCATGAATTGGTGTGGCAGATAGTGGTGCCAAGGCGAGATGCGCCCATGGTTCTGGGAGCCTACCATGATGGAGCCGGACACTTCGGATGGAAGAAGCTGGAGAAGCTACTCCGAGGGAGGTTCTATTGGATTGGCATGAAGAGAACCATTGAGAAGTGGTGTCGGGAGTGTGGTCCATGTAGTCTGCACAGAAAGGACCGTGACAGTCAACGGGCTCCCCTGCGGCCTATCATCACCAAACGGCCGCTTGAACTGGTCGCGCTGGATCATGTGAAGCTGACACCTAGCCGGTCGGGCTATATCTACGCCCTTACCATCGTGGACCACTACTCCAGGTTTTTGGTGGTTGTACCTGTTAAAGATCTAACGGCCAGGACTGCCGCCAGGGCCTTCCAGCAGCACTTTTGTAGACCCCATGGCTACCCAGAGAAGGTACTGACCGACCAGGGACCTGCCTTTGAAGCAGAAGTGTTCCAAGAATTCTGCCAGCTGTACGGGTGTAAGAAGATCAGAACCACCCCGTACCACCCTCAAACCAACGGGATGTGCGAGAAGATGAACCAGGTAGTGATCGATTTATTGAAGACCTTGCCTGTGGAGGAACGGAACCTGTGGCCGACAAAGTTGCCTGACCTGGTGGATATGTACAACCACATCCCAGTAAGTTCCACCAACTGTACTCCAGCGTACCTGATGCGAGGAAGGTCTAGTCGGTTACCCGTTGATCTGGACATGGGGGTCCTAGTACCCGAAGATACCTCGCCGGAGGCAGATTGGGATACAGAAAGGCAGCAAAGATACCGCGAAGTACAGGAGTGTGTAGAGAGAAGTCTCGCCCAGGCTAGGCAGAAACAAGAAAAGGACTACAATCAACACGCTCCTGCGATTCCCCTGTCACCTGGTGAGCAAGTACTTAAACGAAAGAGGAGATTACATAAGCTCGATGACCAATGGGAAGCGGAACCGTATACCATCCTGCCATCCGACTTCGACAACACAAAGGTCTGTCTCATCAGCAAGGACAGAGGGGAGACCTCGACAGCGGTATCCAGGGATCACCTTAAGGTCTGCCCCGATAAGTTGAAAGAGAGGGGCACGGCCCCAGAAATCTCCCCGCCGGTGGAAAAGGAGAAAATGTTCCATACCGTCCTTGGTGACTTTCCCCAATCCTGGACTCAGATAAACCAAGCCATCGCGGTGCCTGTTCTAATGTTCCAACAGCCGGACCCACCAGAAACAATGGTGGTATCAGATCAGCCGGCCCCGCTACCTCAACAAGCCTTACCTGACGAAACCATGCCAACCGTTGAACCGGCAAATCCTCCCTCTGCTATCAGTGAATCTGCTGTACCCACTGTTGATAGCAGCAGCTCTGAGAGCCCTAACCTGCCAGTGCTACCCCGACTCACTAGAAGTGTAGCTAGAAGACGGTGTACTACACCAGCGGTAGCAAGCATAGCGGGCCCTGTTAGGCCAATAGCAACCCCTGTGCTGCGAAGGTCCACACGCAGCACTCAAAACCAAACTCCCCTCCGCTACAAACCTTGGAGGTATTAATAAGGGCTGCTCTTTAGTTAAGAATGTTTTTGTGTGTATTTTTGTTACAGGTTTTAAATGGACAATAGAGTAATGGACGGTGAATTGCTCAAAAACTTTCATAAGGGGGGACCCCTTTGTTTACCCGGGGTCCCCGCGGTTTCATCCACTGAACTGAGAGTCATAAACTGTGCATGACCTAACTTTTGCAACGTTCAAGAATCCTCACCTCCCTTAAAGGGAAGCATTGTTATGTTCAATTGTTATGCTATTTCAAAAATTTGTGTGATTTCCGTTAACATCTATTATTGTTCTTGTTTTCCCAGTCCCGGAGTACTGGATTTAACCGGGGGGGAGTGCAGCACCCCAGAGTCCTGGTTGTTGCAGTACTGTGGCTCCGCCACTATGGGGAGCTATGGTACGTCTGATTGCACTAAGGAGTTTCTCTGATCAGGTACACTCACACCACACTTCACACTCCGGCCACCAGGGGGGGTGGTCCTATCTAGTAGGCCACTCCTCACAACTCTGGTAAAACTGGGGGTTGGACAGGAAGACAGAGAGAAGTAGCTGGGAAGAGCTAGTGAGAAGACCTGTCAGGGATGGGATCCTGGCAGACTCTTCAGAACAGAACTAACCAGCGCACAACGGGAATACAGTAAAGAAGTATTGGGACCAGAAGGAGTCGTGCTGTTAGACCGAGGCAACATCCTTCTGAGGCGCAAACAGTCGGTGGCCGGAACGCCGAGCAAGTAAGAGACTTTAAGTACACTGCAAACCACGGCCGGACAGCTAATTACAGGTTGGCTGTCTCACTTAACACCTAAGCAGACAACGGAGGCAGCTGTGGGAGAGGGGCGACTCTAGGGTCCCGGAAGAACTGCAGGCCTACCCCGTCATACGGGTGCGTCCTACCATATCACCTGGAGGACGAAGAGAACGAACAATAGAGACAGACAGAAACAGTTGTGAGGACTATCCCGGGAGCTCAGCAGGGAAGAACTACAACACCCAGCGCTAGCAGGTAGACACTGATTCCCACCTGTAAAGATAACTCCTGATGTGCCTTTGGACCGGCCGGTCTCTGACAACCCAGTTAACAGCGCTCTGGACTGAGGTCTCCAAAAACCTTCAGTAAAGAGGTAAAGAGACTGCAACCTGGTGTCCTTGTTATTCAGCGCGACCTGCACCTCACAACTGCACCGTTACAACACCACTTATTGCACCGGACGTCCCCCACTGACAGACAGGGCCACGGACCGGGTCTAGCCACCGTGACAACCCCAGGACTGAGACCCAGAGGCCCGGCTCCGGGTACCCCTCGGCCCTGCGGCGGTGTGGGGGCGCTCCATATGCATGGCTCATATTCCCCCCTGAATGCATGGCTCATATTCCCCCCATATGCATGGCTCATATCCCCCCTCCTGTATGCATGGCTCATGTTCCCCCCCTGTATGGATGGCTCATATTCCCCCCCTGTATGCATGGCTCATATTCCCCCCCTGTATGCATGGCTCATATTCCCCCCCTGTATGCATGGCTCATATTCCCCCCCTGTATGCATGGCTCATATTACCCCCCTGTATGCATGGCTCATATTCCCCCTCCTGTATGCATGGCTCATATTCCCCCCTGTATGCATGGCTCATATTCCCCCCGTATGCATGGCTCATATTCCCCCCGTATGCATGGCTCATATCCCCCCCTGTATGCATGGCTCATATTCCCCCCTGTATGCATGGCTCATCTCTCCACCCCCCCGCTCCCATCTTGCATGGCGCGGCTTACCGTCCTCCTTCATCTCCCCTCCCCTGTCCCCCGTCCCTCATACTCACCTATCCCACACCGCGCGGCCGCACCGACATCCCTCTGGCTCTTTCTCGACTCACGGCGCAGCACCTTCTTCCTGCGTGAGCGGTCATGTGATACCGCTCATTAAGGTCATGAATATGCGCATATTCATGACCTTAATGAGCGGTAGCACGTGACCGCTCATTCAGGACGAGCTGCAGACGTCGAGACCAGGCATCGCTGGAGCAAGGTGAGTATCATCTTCAAGGAGGTTGGGTGGGAGGCAGGTGGGCGGGCGCGGGTGGGGGGCGGTCGGGCGGGGAGGGCGGTCGGTCGGGAGGTGACCCAGGACTTATAAAAAAAAAACCTTGCTCAGGTGCTGCCCCCTGCATTGTCCCCGCCCTAGGCACGTGCCCTCAAGTGCCTAGTGGCAAATACGGCCCTGGTAGTAGTGTAGTACTTCCTAGGGCAACCACTCTGAACTTGGCAGGATAAATCATAGTATTAAACTCCCAGTAATCTTAATCTTTTAATGTCCTGAAACATAGATCTCTTCCACTGGACAGCCATTGAAAAATCTAGAAAAAAAGGAGACCTTTTGCATACCAAGCCTAATGTCCTGCCTATCCAGAGCCTTTTTCAATACTATGTCCTGATCCTTATAGTGCAATATTTAATCAGGTTTGGCAGCGCAGGTCTGCCCACTGGCACATTTCTAGTAGGGACCCTGTGTGCTCTCTCTACAGCAAATATATGTGTAAAGACTTCTTTACCAAAGGTGTCAGGGAGTTATTTTTCAAAAAAGCTGTCTGGATCCCTTCCTACCACTATCTCCTGGACTTCACCAGCCTAATTTTGTTACGTCTTTGATGTTTTTCTAGGTCCTTCACTCTGGCCAACAACTCTGCCACTGCCTGTGTGTGGTTTTGCAGATGTCTTTGGACTGGAGAAAGTGCATCCTCCAGCTTGTTTACCCGGCCCTCAACTGCTGTGGTATGTTCTGCTCCCCTTTGGACATCAAGTCAGATTATGGAGATGGTTTCCTCAATGTATTCTACTTAGCCTGTCAGAGCATCAAGAGTAGAATTCCATTTGCTTACTACATTAACAACGTCCAACCAGTAAGGGGATTTATCATGTGGTGCATTCTCATTTGTGCTCTTCCCCTTCCAAAGGTCTTCCTCACTCAGGGGACCCCTTCGAGGAAGAAGCCATTTCACACTCTACATCCTCATTGGTTTCCCCAGCCAGAGCAGAGCAGTGGAATCCTGTGAGGGACACCTTTGTGGACCACTGCATCTTCCGCTCTACCGGCCTTTGGGGCTTGGGTGTTATATTGTGTCATGGGCAAGTTGCTCCGATATGGCAATGACATCCCCACTCAGATCATGCTGTCCCCTTGCGCCTCATAGCCAGGCACCTTCCTTGGTTTCTCACGGCGACCCCTCTCCAAACCCCCCCCCCCCCCCCATGCCAGCTACATGTGATTTTAACACTCACTCAGGATCCTCTGCAATTAGAAGCACTATCCAGCCCTCCAGGGATTACTTGCTTTATGGTGTGTTATTTGAAGGGGGGAGGGAGGATGGCAGGCACCTCTCCCATGCCTTTTGACCTCCAGCAGCAACAGAAGCGTGGTGGCACTAGTACTGAGAGATGTCCTCACTGTTCAGCCATTCAGCCACCAGGTGATCCGATACCACTCCCAAACACAAAGCCCCAGGACCGCCGATTTGGTGGATGGCTAGGGCTTGTCTTGAACCCCTCTTTTTCTCCTTGCACCTTTCTTCCCACGAGACAGGGTACTTAGTCAAAGATGATCGCTATCTTCTATCCATGTGGAACCACTTGAGGGACCCAGAGGTTCTTCCTTCTTTGTCCCACACAACAATGCTGAGTCCAGCAACCTCTCCTTTTCCCCAGACAAGTATTTTGACCAGGTAGGGTACTTTAAAAGGATCTTTTAGTATATATTTCTAACAGGATATTGGGAGCTATTCTCCTGTGTGACCGTTCACATTAGCTGCATAACCACACCCCCTGGGCGTATCAATTTATGCTCATTTCTCATGTTTGTGAAAAACCGTATGTGCTTAATTTTGCTGACCAATTGGGGTTTTTAAAAGACACCATTCATTTAACAATAATTTAACAATATAACTAAAGTGTAGGAAAAATGTAAACAAAATGCAAGTGTGGTGAAATTGTTAAATACTGTAAATGTGATTGCACCAATTCATTTTAGGGCATTGTTTTGTTCTGGAGTTTACTTGAGTTTACTATGCAATCTAAGAGCAGCATGATATACTGGCAGAGAAACACTGTGTCACTAAGGCCTCTTTCACATTTCCATTTTTTGCCATCCGTCGCAATCCGTCGTTTTGGTAAAAAATCCTGCAAATGTGCCCGCAGGATGCGTTTTTTTGCCATTAACGTCTGATTACGACGGCTGGCCACACGTCGCATCCATCGTGCAACAGATGCGTCGTGTTTTTGAGATCCGTCGTGACTAAAAAACGTTCAAGGGAACGTTTTTTCATCCGTCGGATCCGCCATTTCCAACCGCACATGCGCGGCCGGAACTCCGCCCCCTCCTCCTCGGACTTCATAATGGGCGGGGGATGCGTCGTAAAACTGCATCCGCTGCCCACGTTGTGCACAATTGTGCACAACGTTCATTGGTACGTCGGGCCAACGGTTTGCGACGGCCCCGTACCGACGGAAATGTGAAAGAGGCTTTAGTGGGCTGGGTGATGTTGTTTCAATAAAATCAGTATTTTAATAACAAGAGATCATCACTAGATGACTAGTTGTCTTGTGTAATCCAACCAACCACTGATTAGCTGCTTTCTGCAGATGTACAGTGTACACAGAAAGCTGCTAATCATTAGTGTTGGCAGGATTATACAGAGCTGAATATCTGTTAACAGATTCCCTTTAACGTTCCTCTCAGGGTTGTGCTCGGCACATTCCATACAACCCTTTACATACTGTGTAACTGTGATCTAAACTCCCTGGGGCTAGGAGAAACTGGACGATCTGAACATCCCTGCAACCTTCTAGTGGTGTCTTATGGAGTTTGCTAAGGCAACCATCATAGGGTACAGGAACTTGGGCAGGCAGACTCGACCATTTATATGCATACCCAGTGACGAATCTTTCTTGGTCTTCATTCCACTATCTGTATCCAATTAAAAAAAAGCTCAGTGTCTGAGCTAGGAATCAGTACATCTGTGTTTCTAGCATGCAATCTTGTTCATGCATCATATTAAACTGTTCTTCCTCTGAGGCAAGGTGAAAGACTAGTGGGTTGTCCATTTGCATGATTCCCCCCTCTTGCGTCTTTTTCCCCCTCCTATTTCTGAAGCTACTGGCAGTAGGTGTTGAGAACAGGGCAACGTTTGATGGTGATATGGGGGTCCAAAAGGGTAATTTCATACTTTGAGTCTGGCCATGAAGAGAGGTTTGATCTTAGGAGTGTGGAGGATTTCGCTGACTGCATGAGTGACTTGGAGAATGAGTGATGGAAGACCGTGTCTGTGCATTTGTCCACCAGCATGGCTGATACTGTTAGGGAGTGGCCACTCTAGTCAGTCACGGGGTAAAGGAATACAAAAGGATTGCCAATTTCTTATTGGGGGCTGAAAGGGCCGCATGAGGATGATTGCGGCCAGACTTGCCGGGATAGCGGGTAGGGTAGTGACCTTGTACTTCATAATTCCAATAAGTTACTTGGCTCAGATCCCTCTTCTAGAGGCCTCATTGTGGGCCGCCTCTTCTATCTCCTCTTCTGTTTCTATGTTCGAAAGGAAGTTTTGTGTGTTTTTTTCTTGGTCTGCTATTCCAACACCACCTCTCGGGTTACATCCCTTAAGTCTACAAACTGCATCAACAATCAATCTAGATGGGTGATGTAGACAGCAGACAGAATGGTTGGTTGGTTTTAAGCCATATAAAAACATTGCAACATGTATTTTTGGTCCTTGAGGTTTCTTTTTTCATATCTATAATTACCCAATTCTACCTGGAGTCTAGTGTGTAGCCCTGCGTCCCACACTTAACAAAGCTACAAACCTTACAGGGCTCTACATTATTACTATGTAATAGTTTGGCCCCTAAACTCATCTATCCGATATGTTAACCATTAGAGAATGTACTGCAATAGATATATGGTCATACTTAATATAGACTCTTTAAAGCCTTGAGAGGTTTGTGGTTAGCCCTTAATTGAGATATTCTGTTTTTTAACAATATACGTTACATTTTCTATTTAATAAAGTTATATATTTGTGAGACATTTTGTAGCACCATTTTTCTTTCGGTTTAACTCAAAATAACAAATGAGAACAGATGAGGAGAGCTGCGAGAGAGAGAGCACAGTGGAGCAGTGAAAGCTTTGCCATCTTTTTGGTTCTTGTACAGAGCACAACAGCCAGTTACAAAGTTATTTAAAGAGGACCTTTCACAACATTTTTCATGGACACGATGTAAAAGTGGATGCAGACCCGAATAAAATGTTGGGTGTGGGATTTTTTTAGCCTCTGTGTTTCAAAGATATTAGCAATCAAAGTATTTGTCACCTAATAAGAGTGACTAGTGACACCTTTGGACTTTCATCTCCAGGCGGTCAATTTGAGGTGAGGGGTAGCACAGCTGAGTTTATCTGTGTCACATTACAAACCCTTCTATCAACTCTCTTCTTATAGTCGCCTCAGCTGTACAGCCTCTGCCCACACAGGAACTTTCAGCAGAAAAAAGCTTAAAGTTATCAGTAATGAAATTGACTTCTGCTATGCTCACTGCAACTTGTAATGATACTTCAGTGAGAAGAGGCTGTCAGTTACAATATGCCTTATATAAGAGTAGCATCTTCAAAGCTATGGTGGGGGTGTGTTTTTCTTTTCCCTGAGTGTTGCTACCTGCTTATGATTGGTCAACCTCATACAGGAGGAAAAAGTACACACCCCGGGTAAAAATGCTCTGATAGCACTTACTTGGACTTAATGAAAATTAACCTGCATTGCATTTGGCTACTCATCACTGCTACAATATTATTATCATCATCTGTACCATCTAATCGAGCTGTTCTCCTCTTCCCCCAGGTATGCACTGACTTTTCCCAGATCTCCCTGGCTCCTGAATGTCTCTGTATATTGCATTGATTTTCTATGGTATGCACTGACTTTCCTCAGCTCTCCTTGGCTCCTGAATGTCTCTGTATATTGCATTGACTTTTGCATTGATTTTCTATGGTATGCACTGACTTTCCCCAGCTCTCCCTAGCTCCTGAATATCTCTGTATATTGCACTGATTTTCTATGGTATGCACTGACTTTCCCCAGCTCTCCCTGGCTCCTGAATGTCTCTGTATATTGCATTGATTTTCTATAGTATGCTGTGCTTACCCATCACTCTGTAACCACTATGTATTTCACTGCTCCGATGTCTCCAGGCATATCTGAGTGACCTGTAACCCCTCCCCCATTTTTATGGCCTTTGTTTTAAATGTGAACATGTGTGTTAGGAGTCGAGTTCCCGCCGTAGCACAGGGGCAATCTCGAACCATGTCTGCTGCGGTCTCTCATTCTACATCAGCCGCAGTGGAGCCTGCTCAACGGAGATGTCTCGGTCCCAGCGTCTCACTCGGTCTGATACTGTGCAAAGGGTTACTGCTGCCTCTCCAGGCTCTGCTATTGTAGCCTGCACTGGTCAGCGGCGAGCAGGCTTTTCTGGGACTAAGTCCTGCTTTGCACACACTGAGCATGCCCAAGGTAAGACCTCTCATTGGAGGTCAGGGGTCACATGCACAGTACTGCTGCAGCTTCCATTGGTCCTCTAGGAAGGTCCTGAAGTTGCTCTGGCATTGCAGCAACTTCCATTGGTTTCCTAGGAAGGTCCTGAAGCTGCTGCAGCCATAAAAGGTTTGCATGGCCGTACGGCCATGCGCTAGTATCACCTCATGTCATGAGCTTGTTATTTGTGGTCACGCCTGTATGTATGCATTCAGTGACCCGGCTGAAATAAGCCCCTAGAATACCGGCACCTCCAGTGAGGAGTGTTTGTGTGCTTTTCTGGTGCGTGACCACTGACTGCCATCAGCTCAGCAGTTAGCTGTGTTCCCCTGTGACGCTAACAGGGCACAGTATCTTGTTTCTAGCAAATCTGTGGAGTTAACAGAGTTCCCTTATACCACCAGATAGCGCCGCCATTTGCCAGCAGCAGGTTCCTCTCCTGCACGGTGGACCCCGGGTTGCGGATGCACCTATTTATACATATATATATATATATATATATACTCGGTGCGTTCCGCCAACCCTAACAATCTGTTCTGGCCCCACACACCCACATTCTCTCACAGCTGAGCAGTGTTAATCCCAGATATATTCTGAGCCATGGGTCTGCTCCAGACGTAGTCTGATCCATACATTTTTTAACTTCCATCTTTTAAATTGCATAATTTTAATTACCTTGAGTTATACTGAATTGGACTGGAATTGACTGGAAGGTAACAGAATACCTAACCACTATAATGTTTCGGTTTCTTTTCTTTTTCACCCCCATACTACTTTCCTTCTTACAATCTCCTGCAATCTCTCCACCTAGTAAAGAACTAGTCATTTCTTCCTCCATCCTCCCCAGCCATCTCACCTTCTTCTCAGAACTGTTCCTCCACATACACTCCTTTTCCTCCAGACACACATGGCCGCATTATGTCCTATCCTGCTCCCACCTTCTAACGCTCTGTCTGCTACTCCTCATCTCTGGTGACGTATCCCCAAATCACGGCCCTCCTCAACACATCCCCACACTCATTTCTAACCCCCTGCCACGATCCTCTGCACGTTTTCCCAACTATGATAACCTCATACCCATCCATCCAGCCCCCTCTCCCCTGGCCCCCCTACCTGGTGCACTATGGAATGCATGCACCATCTGCAATGAACTTCCGTTTATCCATGACCTCTTCATCACTAACAAACTCTCCTTCCTTGCCATAACTGAAACCTGGCTCACCCCCTCTGACTCAGCCTCTCCAGCTGCACTTTCCTAAGGCGGATTCCACCTCTCTCACACCCCTCGCTCCAGCAACAAATGCGGTGGAGGGGTTGGCTTGCTCTTGTCCGACATCTGCTCCTTTACTCCAATCCCGCTAGCACCCTCCACTACTCTTCCCTCGTTTAAGGTACACTCCGTCGACATCTATTCCCCCTCCAACCTCCAGCTTGCTGTCATCGACCGCCCCCCAGAACTAGCCATCTCCACCTTTCTCGACCACCTCACCACCTGGCTACTTCATTTCCTCTCTGCTGACATCCCCTTTATCATCATGAGTGACTTTAATATCCCCATTGACACTTCCAGTTCAGCTGCCTCTAAACTTTTATCACTGACTGCCTCCTTTGTCCTCACTCAATGGTCCTCTGAGGCCACTCACAAAGATGGCCACACACTGGACCTCATCTTCACCTGCCTCTGCTCCCTTACTAATCTGATTAAACTCACCCCTCTCCATCTGACCACAACCTACTGACATTCTCTTCCCTCTCCTCTCCCAGTGTGTAACCCCCACTCCACAAACTCACTCATTCTCGCAGAAAACACCTCAACTTACAATCACTCTCTGAGTCCCTTCTCCCTCTTACAGACATGGCCTCCCTTCATGACACAGATGCTGCTGCCACTTTTTATAACACCACAATAACAGCAACACTCGATTCTGCCTCCCAGCTCATGCATACCAAAACTCGTACACTCAACAGGCAGCCCTGGCTGACCAGCCTGACCATAGAACTGAGACGGGCTTCCAAGATTGCTGAGAGGAGATGGAAGCGATCCCACTCTGCAGACCACTTCACTGCATACAAGCACTCCCTCGCCAGCTTCAAGTCCATGCTCACTGCCGTAAAACAAACTTACTTCTCATCTCTCATATCCTCCCTGTCTCACAACCCTAAACAGCTTTTCAACACTTTCAATTCTCTACTCCGTTCCCCCACACCCCCTCCCTCCCCTCTCATTTCTGCTGAAGACTTTGCCTCCTTCTTTAAACAGAAGATCGATACGATCAGAGAAAGCTTTGGCCTGCAGCGCCCAATGTCCCTTTTAGCTGCTCAACCCTGTTCCTCCAAAACCAGCTTCTCTACCATGGCAGATCAGCTCTCCACCCTCCTGTCAAGATCACACCTCACCACTTGCACACTTGACCCGCTCCCGTCCCACCTCATCCCTAACCTCACCACACTCTTCATCCCAACCCTAACACATCTCTTCAACCTATCACTCACAACAGGTGTCTTCCCCTCATCCTTCAAACATGCCAAGATAACACCCATCCTCAAAAATCCCTCCCTCGACCCATCCTCTGTATCTAGCTATCGCCCAATATCTCTTCTGCCTTATGCCTAAAAATTACTGGAACAACATGTCCATCTTGAACTGTCCTCCCACCTCTCCTCCAGCTCCCTCTTTGACCAGTTACAATCTGGCTTCCGACCCCATCACTCAACTGAAACTGCCCTAACTAAAGTCACCAATGACCTGCTAACTGCCAAGAGCAAGCGACACTACTCTGTCCTCCTCAGTGGTTGAAACCTTTTAATGGCTAACTGAAAAGATGGTAACAAATTGCAAGCTTTCAAGACTACACAGGTCTCTTCATCAGGCAAAGACTAAAAGAAATTCTGAAGAATCACATATTTATGCACAACATAGCACTACTGGCTAACACTGTACCAAGATATATATCTTTCCTGAATTTCCACAAAAATTAAAAATAACCAATACATTTCGTTCAACTTCACAATTGTGTTCCACTTGTTGATTTTTCAGCAAAAATTTACATTTGGTATCTTTATGTTTGAGCATGACATGTGGGAAAAGGTTGAAAAGTTCCAGGGAGCTGAATACTTTCGCAAGGCACTGTATCTTTCCAGTTATTTTGTTCTTCGACTTGTAGTCAACAATAAAGTATTTTTTCAAATATATGTTCTGCTTTATTGTTTCATTTGACATTTGTCCTTAGTGTATAACAAACGTGCACAATTTAGTTGCAGGGGGAATAAAGCAATGTAGTGTGGATGTATGATAATTTAATGGTTGCTGTGCTGTAGACAGTGTGCACCATGTAATTGTACTATTTTGCAGCATGTAAATGAAAATGATACTCTAGTAAAGCATGGCTACTCCCTAAAAATTAAAGCCTATAAAGCAATGTGGTGAGGAACAAATGTAACTTAGAAAGCAAAGCTGCTAATTTTCCCAGAGGCTAAGCAGCAAGACATATTTAAGAGCAGGGTGTACAGTATTTTACTTCATTGCAAACTCCTACTTAAAATGAAAGTGTGAATCATAAATGTAAATGTTTAGCTTTCAGTTGTCTCTGGTTTAGGATAATAATATAAACTAAAAAGGGAAAGTGATTTAAATAAGATACACGCAAGGTTTATAGCTACACATATGGAATGGCTGAGTATGTTTGGTATCTACCCGGATAAGTATCCAAGTGGTAATTTTTCCTTACACTTCTGTGGACTTAATTTGTAATAAGGAGACTTTTTAAAATAAATTTCGCTTAAAGAGATTCTTAAAAGTATATTTTAGACCGACAAAAAAAGTTTAAAAAAAATCGAATTCAGTATATATTTTGTGCTTTTGCCAAGCACATATTGTAAGCATAGTGTGTGATTATGAAGTGGAGTCATAAAAGGGGGTTGTCTCATGGTGTTGAACTAGAGCACCATTCCCTTGCCGTACTGCTTCCTGCTTGATGGGGGCTGGAGGCAGAGTGCCTGTTGATTGACAGTTCAGACAAGAGTACTAGTTGCACTGCTGGACTGAACTGTATAGAATGTTAGAGTTGGAAAGGACCTCCTGGGTCATCTGGTCCAAAGTAAGATTCATTAAATCATCCCAGACAGATGTCTGTCCAGCCTCTGTTTGAAGACTTCCATTAATGGAGAACTCACCAACTCTCGTGGCAGCCTGTTCCACTCATTGATCACCCTAACTGTCAAAAAGTTTTTTATAATATCTAATCTGTGTCTCCTTCCATCCAGTTTCACCCCATTGCTTCTTGTCTTTCCTTGTGCAAATGAGAATAAGGATGATCCTTCCCGCCATTCCCCCCTCCTCCTGAACTCTCTACCCTAACATATCAGACTCTCGCCTACTGTGGAAACCTTCAAAAATAACCTGAAGACCTACCTCTTCCGACAAGCCTACAACCTGCAGTAACCACCGATCCACCAAACTGCTACACGACTGTTGTGAATTCGGTTTGTGGGCTCCCCCGGTGGTCTGTTATGGTAGTGTCTCTTATGTGCCTTCCTCCATCTCTGATTACCTGTCGCCACCCTCTAGGGGAGTTTCCTATTTAAGGCTGCTTGGCTGTTAGTCATATGCCGGCCAACAATGTGCTAGTAGCATTCTGTTGCATTCACCTGCTTCAAGTCCCAGTTCAGCTAAGTTGAATTTTTGTTTCTTGTTTTGCTATTTTTGTCCAGCTATCTGCAATGTGACCTTTCAGTGCTGGAAGCTCTTGTGGACAGAAAATTACTACTCCAGTGGCATGAGTTGTCACTGGAGTTTAAAGTAGTTTCTGGATGGTGTTTTTGAATAGTGTTTTTAGGTTGACCGTGAAGTAACACTTTCCTGTCCTTCTGCTATCTAGTAAGCGGACCTCACTGTGCTAAATCTGCTGTTCATCCTACGTATGTCATTTCCTCTGAACTCACCGTCAATATCTGTGGGGGCCTACTATCATCTTTTGGGGTTCCTCACTGGAGGTAAGGTAGGCCTGTATATTCCTCTTATAGGGGTAGTTAGATCTCCGGCTGGCGCGTGGTGTCTAGGGCATCGTAGGTACATCCCCCGGCTACTGTAAGTGTTGGGTCAGGTTCAGGTCACGGTCGACCTTAGTTTCCATCACCCGAGAGCTAGTCCGTTTTGTATTTTTATTCCCCTGGTCATTGGGGTAACCATAACAGTTTGGCCGGCCGGTAAAAAATCTATGTGTTAAAATATGCACTAAAGCAGGAAGGAGGAGAAAAGGTTTTTTTTTTTTCTGTGTTTGAAAGTGCACCTTAGTTTGCTCATTTGTATTCCTTGCTTAAACTGCAGTCTTCAGCCTTTTTTTTTCTCCTCTCCTCTTAACCTCTGAATGCTTGGGTTACACCCATTTGAATCATGGATTCACAGAGTTTAGTTGCAGGTTTGAATAACCTTGCGACAAAAGTACAGAACCTACAAGATTTTGTTATACGTGCTCCAATGTCTGAACCTAAGATTCCTCTGCCTGAATACTTTACCGGAGACAGATCCCGGTTTTTGAGTTTCAGGGAAAATTGCAAATTGTTTTTGTCTCTGAGATCTCACTCTGCTGGTGATCATACTCAACAAGTTAAAATTGTTATCTCTCTACTGCGCGGCGACCCACAAAGTTGGGCATTTGCATTATCGCCAGGGGATCCTGCGTTGTTAAATGTAGATGCGTTTTTTCAGGCTTTGGGGTTGCTTTATGAAGAGCCTAATTTGGAGATTTTGGCTGAGAAAGCCTTGATAGCTCTTTCCCAAGGGCAAGATGAAGCTGAGATATACTGCCAGAAATTCCGTAAATGGTCGGTGCTTACTAGATGGAATGAGTGCGCTTTAGCAGCTAATTTCAGAGAAGGTCTCTCTGATGCCGTGAAGGATGTCATGGTGGGGTTCCCTGTGCCTACAGGTCTGAATGATGCCATGAAATTGGCTATCCAGATTGATCGGCGTTTGCGGGAGCGCAAATCTGTGCACCATATGGCGGGGTCTTCTGAGGAAAAATCTGTGCACCATATGGCGGTATCTTCTGAGCAAAAACCTGTGCACCATATGGCGGTGTCTTCTGAGCAAAGACCTGTGCACCATTTGGCGGTGACCTCTGAAAAGGCATTAGAGCATATGCAATGCGATCGTGTTTTGTCTAGAGGCGAACGTCAAAATTACAGGCGCAAAAATGGATTGTGCTTCTACTGTGGAGATCCAGCTCATGTTATATCAGCATGCTCTAAACGTATAAATAAGCTTGATAAAAAGGTTGATAAATCTTTTTCTACAGGTACCTTGCAGTCAAAATTTATTTTGTCCGTGACATTGATTTGTACCTTATCATCTGTTACTGTGAATGCTTATGTGGATTCTGGCGCCGCTCTGAGTCTCATGGATTGGTCCTTTGCCAAGCGTTGTGGGTTTGATTTGGAGCCGTTGGAAGTTTCTATTCCCCTGAAGGGTATTGATTCTACACCTCTGGCTAGCAATAAACCACAATATTGGACACAAGTGACTATGCGTCTTACCCCAGACCATCAGGAGATTATTCGTTTCCTTGTATTATATAACCTACATGATGTCTTGGTGCTTGGATTACCATGGTTACAGATTCATAATCCCGTCTTGGACTGGAAATCTATGTCTGTGTTGAGCTGGGGATGTCGGGGTATTCATGGGGATGCACCTTTGGTTCCTATTTCTTCATCTACTCCCTCTGAGATCCCAGCATTTCTGTCAGATTTTTATGATGTCTTTCAAGAGCTTAAGCGCCGCTTTTCTTCCGCTCCTGTGTTGCGCCAACCTGATGTGTTACTTCCGTTCCAGGTTGAGGTGGATGCTTCAGAGATCGGAGCAGGTGCAGTTTTGTCGCAGAAAGATCCTGACTGCTCAGTAATGAGACCATGTGCGTTTTTCTCCCGAAAGTTTTCGCCCGCTGAGCGAAATTATGATGTGGGAAATCGGGAACTTCTGGCCATGAAGTGGGCGTTTGAGGAGTGGCGTCATTGGCTTGAGGGTGCTAGACACCAGGTGGTGGTCCTCACTGACCACAAGAATCTAATTTATCTTGAGTCGGCCAGGCGTCTGAATCCTAGACAGGCGCGCTGGTCGTTGTTTTTCTCCCGATTTAACTTTGTGGTGTCATATCTGCCTGGGTCCAAGAATGTGAAGGCGGATGCCCTCTCTAGGAGTTTTGAGCCTGACTCGCCTGGTGATTCCGAACCTACCGGCATCCTGAAGGATGGGGTGATATTGTCAGCTGTCTCCCCAGACCTGCGGCGTTCTTTGCAGGAGTTTCAGGTGGATAGGCCTGATCGCTGTCCGCCTGGTAGACTGTTTGTCCCTGATGATTGGACCAGTAGAGTTATCTCGGAGGTTCATTCTTCCGCGTTGACAGGTCATCCTGGAATTTTTGGCACCAGGGATTTGGTGTCTAGGTCCTTCTGGTGGCCTTCTTTGTCTCGAGATGTGCGCATGTTTGTGCAGTCTTGTGATGTTTGTGCTCGGGCCAAGCCCTGCTGTTCTAGGGCCAGTGGGTTGTTGTTGCCCTTGCCTATTCCTAAGAGGCCTTGGACGCACATCTCTATGGACTTTATTTCTGACCTTCCGGTTTCTCGTAGGATGTCTGTCATCTGGGTGATTTGTGACCGTTTTTCTAAGATGGTTCATTTGGTACCTTTACCCAAATTGCCCTCCTCCTCTGAGTTGGTTCCTCTATTTTTTCAGAATGTGGTGCGTTTGCATGGTATTCCTGAGAATATAGTGTCTGACAGGGGTACTCAGTTTGTGTCTAGATTTTGGCGGACGTTCTGTGCCAGGATGGGTATCGATTTGTCTTTTTCGTCTGCATTCCATCCTCAGACTAATGGCCAGACTGAGCGTACTAATCAGACCTTGGAGACTTACTTGAGGTGTTTTGTGTCCGCTGATCAGGATGATTGGCTTGACTTTTTGCCGTTGGCAGAGTTTGCCCTTAACAATCGGGCCAGTTCTGCCACTTTGGTTTCTCCATTTTTTTGTAATTCAGGGTTTCACCCTCGGTTTTCGTCCGGTCAATTGGAGTCTTCGGATTGTCCTGGAGTGGATGCTCTGGTTGATAGGATGCATCGGATTTGGGGACAGGTTGTGGACAATCTGAAGTTGTCCCAGGAGAAGACTCAACAGTTCACTAATCGTCATCGGCGTATTGGTCCTCGTCTTTGTGTTGGGGACCTGGTGTGGCTGTCTTCTCGATTTGTTCCTATGAAGGTCTCGTCTCCTAAGTTTAAGCCTCGGTTTATCGGCCCTTATAGGATCCTGGAGGTTCTTAATCCTGTGTCCTTTCGTTTGGACCTCCCAGCATCTTTTAATATCCATAATGTTTTCCATCGGTCATTATTGCGGAGGTATGAGGTACCGGTTGTTCCTTCTGCTGATCCACCTGCTCCTGTGTTGGTTGAGGGTGAATTGGAGTATGTGGTGGAAAAGATCTTGGACTCCCGTGTTTCCAGACGGAGACTTCAGTATCTGGTTAAGTGGAAAGGTTATGGCCAGGAGGATAATTCTTGGGTGACAGCATCCGATGTTCATGCTCCCGATTTGGTTCGTGCATTTCATAGTGCTCATCCAGATCGCCCTGGTGGTTCTGGTGAGGGTTCGGTGCCCCCTCCTTAAGGGGGGGGTACTGTTGTGAATTCGGTTTGTGGGCTCCCCCGGTGGTCTGTTATGGTAGTGTCTCTTATGTGCCTTCCTCCATCTCTGATTACCTGTCGCCACCCTCTAGGGGAGTTTCCTATTTAAGGCTGCTTGGCTGTTAGTCATATGCCGGCCAACAATGTGCTAGTAGCATTCTGTTGCATTCACCTGCTTCAAGTCCCAGTTCAGCTAAGTTGAATTTTTGTTTCTTGTTTTGCTATTTTTGTCCAGCTATCTGCAATGTGACCTTTCAGTGCTGGAAGCTCTTGTGGACAGAAAATTACTACTCCAGTGGCATGAGTTGTCACTGGAGTTTAAAGTAGTTTCTGGATGGTGTTTTTGAATAGTGTTTTTAGGTTGACCGTGAAGTAACACTTTCCTGTCCTTCTGCTATCTAGTAAGCGGACCTCACTGTGCTAAATCTGCTGTTCATCCTACGTATGTCATTTCCTCTGAACTCACCGTCAATATCTGTGGGGGCCTACTATCATCTTTTGGGGTTCCTCACTGGAGGTAAGGTAGGCCTGTATATTCCTCTTATAGGGGTAGTTAGATCTCCGGCTGGCGCGTGGTGTCTAGGGCATCGTAGGTACATCCCCCGGCTACTGTAAGTGTTGGGTCAGGTTCAGGTCACGGTCGACCTTAGTTTCCATCACCCGAGAGCTAGTCCGTTTTGTATTTTTATTCCCCTGGTCATTGGGGTAACCATAACACACGACCAGCTCTACCCTCACCTACTGTATCCTCACCCATCCCTTGTAGATTGTGAGCCCTCGCTGGCAGGGTCCTCTCTACTCCTCTACCAGTCGTGACTTGTATTGATTAAGATTATTGTACTTATATTTTATTATGTATACCCCTCCTCACATGTAAAGCGCCATGAAATAAATGGCGCTATAATAATAAATAATAATAATCCTTCTACAATGTGACAGCCCTTGAGATATTTGTAGACAGCAATTAAGTCTCCTCTTTTGCAAACTAAACATTCACAAATCCTTTAACCGTTCCTCATAGGACATGGTTTTCAGACTGGTCACCATCCTGGTAGCTCTTCTCTGAACTTGCTCCAGTTTGTTGATGTTTTTTTTAAAACTCATCGAATGAGTGCGTTGGTGCAGAGCGAGATAGATTCATAGCAGTATGCAGCAAAGTGTGCTGGCACCATCCACACTCCCTTTAATGCATGGGATAAGCAGGGAACCAGACCATGCAGGAACACGGGTCCCTATAAAATAGCATGAACAGCGTACAATCTTTTACATTGGTGGAGCATCTATAGGTGACTAAAGGAATGTGAGTATATTCTATGGTGTCTATTTTTTAGTTATATGTCTGTAATTATCCTTGCACCTGTAACAACGATAAGTAAGGTAATACTTACCTGCTGGACACACAAGGAGCGGTTGAAGCACCATTTAGTGAGAAACCGCTGTCGTCCTGCATGCATTCCTTTCAACCCTGCAAACCCTATGTTTTAATTTTCCAATAAAGAAATGTTTTAAAGGACAGTGAGTGCGATTTTTCCTTTACTTTTTCCTGCTATGAGATTCCTAGTAGTGCTTAACAAGCCTATAGCTAAAAACTTGTAAGCGCTGCACTCCTTGCATAGGTGACCGGCTGATGCTGATAGACTGTAATGGTGGCAGGTAATATAAGCAATAAAAAATAAAATTCAAAATCCTTCTGATATTGAGAACATAGGGGATTTTTAATAACAAGGAAGGTATAAAGTTGCTTTTTTTAAGACCTTTGTTACTTTACCCATTTAAGACACCTTTGACGCCCCCAAAATCATTGGATTAAAGTATGTTGCTTGTTAATCAATAAGATAAATGATTGTTTAATGATCGTAATGCCAAAACAGCAAAACATATTTTAATCCATATAGCCCATTGTAGTCATTCAACCTGGTCATACATGTTCTGAGACATGGGGCAACAAACAAGTTATCTTTCTGGGAATATTCTTAGAGGTCGTCCACAGATGAATGATCTTTCTTTGAACAAAAGAACTTACCTATGACATAGATGAAAAAAATCAAACAAGATCAACTCCCTTTATATGATGGTGGGGTTCATTAAAATGATTGTCAGTTTTTAATTTTTTTCACAAAAAACAATCATGTTCTTTGAAATCATTTTCCTCCAGTTTAATCTAATGCACGGAGGCTTCCAGTAAATTTTTGACCTGATTCACTAAAGTGTTTAGTTTAGGGCATCTCAGAAGTTGCATAGATTTTTGAGACTTGTTGTTTTTTATGCCGTCATGGACAGCTTCCCCAAAATGGGCAGATCAAGAGAGGGAGGTGCCATGTCTAAGTTACCCAACTTTAGGGGCATAAATTTTGGCACAAATGTAATCGAATGCATGACTGGATTACAGCTCTAGTGGAGGAGCACTGCACTTGTTACATGCGCCTAATTTATTAACCACTTCACGACACATAATGTACATTTATGTCATATCTCGTGTCCCTGCGCTTGATGGGAGCTAGTACGCCAAGTCTTTCCCCACACATGATGGCTGATTTAATCAGCCACCGTGTGCCTTTAACAGCCGCAGGTGGAGCAATGCTCCGCCCATAGCTGTTAGCCTGTTAAATCCCACAGGGGGCACATCGTTACACACTACCACCAGCACACCTGTGATGAGATTAAATTAAAAAAAACTAGCATCTGTGTACTCGTACTGACCTGGAGAATCATATTTCCAGGTCAGTTTAACCATATAGTGAAAATGGATAATAAATAAATAAAAAACTATTGCGGAATTGTGAATTCAAAACACTTTGAATTTTTTCCCTTTCTCCAGTACACTATGTAGTACAAGGAATGGAACGAATGGTGTCATTGAAAAGTACAACGGCGTCCCATAAAAAACAAACCCTCATATGGCTATATTGATAGAAAAATAAGAATAAGAAGTAAGGGGAGTAAAACACAAAAATTAAAAAACGGAAAATGGCCATGTCATGAAGGTGTTAAAGGGGTACCTAAAATGTATTTTCTAAATATCTATTTTTACACCCTAAAGACTTTCCTAATTTGTTTTATTACACAATGACCTATACTTTTCCCTATCTACCTTATCCCTAAATGAGTTTCTTTACTGTACTTCCTGTGACAGTTTGCTTGAGAGGAGTCTCAAACATGACGTCACAGGAAGCTGGGGCTGCATTCACTCTCCACAGCTTACATTGGAACAGGGGTCAGCGCTGCAGTCATTCACTAGTTTCTTTCATCTCTGCCCCCATCTGTAGATGTCCTGGATCCTGGGTGATGGACAATATGGGTCATGTGAGTGCAGCACCAGCACTCTGCTTCTATGTTCACTGCTGATGTAGTTTCTAACACATCAGCAAAATGGGAGTATATATAAATATTACAATATGACTTTTATTTGAAGAAGTCATAAAAGAAATGATGAGAAATACCACAAAAATTACTTCAGAATGTAAAAATACATATCCAGACCAACCGGACATGGAGAAAAGTCAAACCATAGTGGTGGGAAAAGGACTGACAAACAATGTCACTTGATATAGCAGACAAATTACAGAGCATATACTACTGACAATGGTCAGCCAACCTTGAAAGGGCCATTACTGAATAATTTCCTATCTGATTGAATCCTACTTCTGCATTGTGTCTCACTAGTGGCAAAGAGGTGAAGAAGAAAAAATAAATGGAACAATCTCACCAGGCTCTTATATCCAGAAAAGGGGTGGGTCCTCGCTCATCAATCATTGTTGCAGGAACTTGTCTGTGATGCAGGATGGGGCTCGGGAACTGAATGAGGACCCATCAGACTATACTGGCCCTGTTGTTCTCAAAGACTCCTGTCCTGACAATAGCAGACCAGAGCTGACCCTGGACAGACCTCACCCTAAAAGTGCCCTGCATGCCTTTCGATGTATTTCTCCCATCAAGAATCATCAGAGGATGGCAAAGCATGTTCATACAATCTAAGGGCTAAGATAACAGCCCCACAATGGTGGAGCTAGTTTGGTATAGTTTGGTCAGAAGAGAAAAAAGGGAGTTTTTGTACCTGTTGTGAAAGAAAAAGAACCAATCAGAGAGCTCACCTCAGTATCATACAATTCCACTTACAGTGTCACACCTGAGTGTCACATAATATATTGAGTGAGTTACTTGGTATGCTGGTTACAAGATTTTTCTGTCCACACAGTTGCAGAAGAACGGGAAGGTACCAGTGGACTGATTGACACGATTATTGAAAGCAAATTCCGCCATGGGTACCGCAGAGCACCAGTCATTCTGTCTAGACGTGGCAAGACACCATAATATCTGCTCCAAAGACTGATTGGTCCTTTCAGTCTGACCGTTGGTCTCAGGATGGTAGGCCAATGAACAGGTCAGACTGATACCCAGCCTTTTACAAAAAGCCCTCCAGAATTTCGCCACAAATTGCAACCCTCTATCAGACACCATAATGACAGGCACACCATACAATCTGACCACATGCTCAATTAATAGTTTTGATAGAGTCTCAGCATTAGGGAGGCCCGCCAACGGTACAAAATGCACCTGTTTACTGAACCTATCAACAACTACCCAGGTCACGGTTTTGCCATTAGAGGGGGTGAGATCGGTGATAAAATCCATGGACAGATGAGTCCATGGTCTATCTGGAATTGGCAGTGGCATCAATTCCCCGGCCGGCTGGATACGGGGTGGTTTTGCACAGGCACAAGTTTCACAGGAGGACACAAACCCAGAGACGTCAGAAGCCAACGAGGGCCACCAAAACAGCCTAGTGATGGCTTTATGCGTGGCCGAGATTCCAGTATGCCCACTCAGAGCCGAGTCATGGAACTCCCGAAGCACCCTTAATCGATACTGAACAGACACAAAGAGCTTATTATCAGGTATGGATGAAGGAACAAGAGATTGGGCCTCACAAATCTCTCGTTCCAATGCCGAGGACAACGCAGCCACCACCACTCCATGCTGAAGAATGGAGGAAGGAGGTTCAGGAGGTGATATTGGATCTAGGCTACAAGACAAAGCATCAGCATTCACATTCTTGGACCCTGGTCTGAAAGTAATAGAAAACTGAAATTGGGAAAAAAAGTGACCACCTTGCCTGTCTCGGAGTTAAATATTTGGTGGACTCAATGTAAGACAGGTTTTTGTGATCAGTAATGACAGTGATACGATGGACAGCCCCTCCAAAAAATGCCTCCATTCTTCAGATGCCAATTTAATGGCCAATAGCTCCCGGTTACTGACATCATTATTTCTCTCAGCAGAGGAAAATTTTCTCGAAAAGAAGGCACAGGGTCTTAAGTTAGTCAACGTGGTGGGCCCCTGAGACAACACAGCCCCCTCTCCCACCTCTGAGGCGTCCACCTCTATGATAAATGGTATAGACAAATCAGGTTGAACCAATACAAGGGCAGTCATGAAACAGTTCTTCAAGGAAGAAAACGCCGCCACAGCTGAAGATGACCAGTTCTTGAGATTAGCCACCTTGCAAGTTAAATCAGTGAGGGGTTTGACCACCTGAGAAAACCCCTTAATTTTCTATAATAATTAGCGAAACCCAGAAAACGCTAAAGACCCTTGAGAGCTCTGGGTTGCACCCAATCCACGATAGCCTGTAATTTCCCAGGTACCATGCGAAACCTCTCAGCAGACAAAATGACCCCAAGGAAGGACAAATCTTGAGCAAAAAATGAACACTTCTCCGGTTTAGCAAATAGTGAGTTCTCCCTAAGCCTCAGAAGAACCGCCCAGAGGTGGCTCATGTGACTATTTGTCAGAAGAATATATGAGGATGTCATCCAAATAAACTACCATGAAACACTCAATAAAATCTGAGAAAACATGATTCGTGAAATTCTAGAACACTGCTGGCATGTTAGTCAGGCCAAAGGGCATAACCACATTCTAAAACAAACCCTCAGAGGTGAGAAAAGCAGTTTTCCACTCATCTCCCTTACACATACGGATGAAATTGTATGCTCCCCTGAGGTCCAATTTAGAGAACCACCTGGCCCCCGACAATTGATTGTACAAATCAGGTATTAGTGGGAGGGCATAAGTGTTTCTTATAGTGATTTTATTCAGGTCTCGAAAATCGAGACATGGGTGTAAACCATCATCCTTTTTCTTCACAAAAAAGAACTCCACCACAGGAGAGACAGATGGCCGAATGTGCCCTTTACAGATGCTTTCAGAGATGCACTCCTTCAAAGTGGCCCATTCAGGGTCAGAAAATTTGTACAGATGAGCTTTGGGCAATTTGGCACCGGGAACAAGATCAACAGCACAATCGAATGGGCTGTGTGGTGGTAGAACCTCAGCCTCCTTTTCAGAGAACACATCCTGAAAGTCCTTCAGGTACTCCGGAATACCCTCCAGATTGACGGATGACACAAGTACAGTAGTGAGGCAATTTTTACTACAATTAGGACCCCATTTAGCAATGTCCCTAGATTCCCAGTTTAACACAGGATTATGTAATTGTAACCAGAGGAACCCCAACACCAGTCCCGAAGGCAGATTGTCCAAACAAAACATGAAATACGTTCCTGGTGTAGGGAACTCATTTTGACCTTTTTCTGACCTCGGATGGGATAGTACATCCGAAGTCTGAACCCCCGCTTTGATGCGGGCTCCGGCAGTGAGCCCGCATCAAAGCCGGGACATGTCAGCTGTTTTGTACAGCTGACATGTGCTCGCAATAGCGGCGGGTGGAATTTGTATTTGTAAGTATTTGAGTTGTTTCATCTGGAACAATCAGAGGAAAAGTATAATAGAAACACGTGAGCCACTTCTGCATTTGGTTTCTGCATGGTTTCGGCTTACAAAAACTCACCAAATACTCAAAATGCACATGTAGCCTTAGTTTGCATATACACACTTTGTCGTTTTCTGGTGATTTTCTTTAGAAATTATGACGATAAAAACACCGGAGAAAAACACTCACAAAACCCTGAAAAGAATCATCCTATTTATTTCTCTGGAAAAACCACTGCTGTTCACATGTTCATATTTTTGAACAACTTTTAACCCCTTAAGCCCCGAGGGTGGTTTGCACGTTAATGACCGGGCCAATTTTTACAATTCTGACCACTGTCTCTTTATGAGGTTATAACTCTGGAACGCTTCAACGGATCTTGGCGATTCTGACATTATTTTCTCGTGAGATATTCTACTTCATGTTATTGGTAAAATTTATTCGATATAACTTGCGTTTATTTGTGAAAAAAATGGAAATTTGGCGAAAATTTTGAAAATTTCACAATTTTCCAACTTTGAATTTTTATGCCCTTAAATCACAGAGATATGTCACGCAAAATACTTAATAAATAACATTTCCCACATGTCTACTTTACATCAGTACAATTTTGGAACCCAAATTTTTTTTTGTTAGGGAGTTATAAGGGTTAAAAGTTGACCAGAAATTTCTCATTTTTACAACACCTTTTTTTTTTAGGGACCACATCTAATTTGAAGTCATTTTGAGGGGTCTATATGATAGAAAATACCCAAGTGTGACACCATTCTAAAAACTGCACCCCTCAAGGTGCTCAAAACCACTTTCAAGAAGTTTATTAACCCTTCAGGTGTTTCACAGGAATTTTTGGAATGTTTAAATAAAAATGAACATTTAACTTTTTTTCACACAAAATGTATTTCAGCTCCAATTTGTTTTATTTTACCAAGGGTAACAGGAGAAAATGGACCACAAAAGTTGTTGTACAATTTGTCCTGAGTACGCTGATACCCCATATGTGGGGGTAAACCACTGTTTGGGCGCATGGCAGAGCTCGGAAGGAAAGGAGCGCCATTTGACTTTTCAATGCAAAATTGACTGGAATTTATATGGGACGCCATGTTGCGTTTGGAGAGCCCCTGATGTGCCTAAACATTGAAACCCCCCACAAGTGACACCATTTTGGAAAGTAGACCCCCTAAGGAACTTATCTAGATGTGTGGTGAGCACTTTGACCCACCAAGTGCTTCACAGAAGTTTATAATGCAGAGCCATAAAAATAAAAAATCATATTTTTTCACAAAAATGATCTTTTCGCCCCCAATTTTTTATTTTCCCAAGGATAAGAGAAGAAATTGGACCCCAAAAATTGATGTGCAATTTGTCCTGAGTATGCTGATACCCCATATGTGGGCGTAAACCATTGTTTGGGTGCATGGCAGAGCTCGGAAGGGAAGGAGCACCATTTGACTTTTCAATGCAAAATTGACTGGAATTTATATGGGACGCCATGTTGCGTTTCGAGAGCCCCTGATGTGCCTAAACAATGAAACCCCCCACAAGTGAGACCATTTTGGAAAGTGGACCCCCTAAGGAACTTATCTAGATGTGTGGTGAGCACTTTGACCCACCAAGTGCTTCACAGAAGTTTATAATGCAGAGCCGTAAAAATAAAAAATCATATTTTTTCACAAAAATGATCTTTTCGCCCCCAATTTTTTATTTTCCCAAGGGTAAGAGAAGAAATTGGACCCCAAAAATTGTTGTGCAATTTGTCCTGAGTACGCTGATACCCCATATGTGGGTGGAAACCATTGTTTGGGTGCATGGCAGAGCTCGGAAGAGAAAGAGCGCCATTTGACTTTTCAATGCAAAATTGACTGGAATTTATATGGGACGCCATGTTGCGTTTGGAGAGCCCCGGATGTGCCTAAACAATGAAACCCCCCACAAGTGAGACCATTTTGGAAAGTGGACCCCCTAAGGAACTTATCTAGATGTGTGGTGAGCACTTTGACCCACCAAGTGCTTCACAGAAGTTTATAATGCAGAGCCGTAAAAATAAAAAATCATATTTTTTCACAAAAATGATCTTTTCGCCCCCAATTTTTTATTTTCCCAAGGGTAAGAGAAGAAATTGGACCCCAAAAATTGTTGTGCAATTTGTCCTGAGTACGATGATACCCCATATGTGGGTGTAAACCATTGTTTGGGTGCATGGCAGAGCTCGGAAGGGAAGGAGCGCCATTTGACTTTTCAATGCAAAATTGACTGGAATTTATATGGGACGCCATGTTGCGTTTGGAGAGCCCCTGATGTGCCTAAAAAATGAAACCCCCCACAAGTGACACCATTTTGGAAAGTGGACCCCCTAAGGAACTTATCTAGATGTGTGATGAGCACTTTGACCCACCAAGTGCTTCACAGAAGTTTATAATGCAGAGCCATAAAATAAAAAATCATATTTTTTCACAAAAATGATCTATTCGCCCCAATTTTTTATTTTCCCAAGGGTAAGAGAAGAAATTAGACCACAAACGTTATTGTGCAATTTGTCATGAGTACAACGATACCCCATATGTGGGGGTAAACCACTTTTTGGGCGCATAGCAGAGCTCGGAAGGGAAGGAGCGCCATTTGACTTTTCAATGCAAAATTGACTGGAATTGAGATGGGACACCATGTCGCGTTTGGAGAGCCCCTGATGTGCCTAAACATTAAAACCCCCCACAAGTGACACCATTTTGGAAAGTAAACCCCCTAAGGAACTTATCTAGATGGGTTTTGAGAGCTTTGAACCCCAAGTGTTTCACTACAATTTATAACGCAGAGCCGTGAAAATAAAAAATCCTTTTTGTTTTCAGAAAAATGATTTTTTAGCCCCCAGTTTTGTATTTTCACAAGGGTAAGAGGATAAATTGGACCCCAAAAGTTGTTGACCAATTTGTCCTGAGTACGCTGATACCCCATATGTGGGGGGGAACCACTGTTTGGGCACATGGCAGAGCTCGGAAGGGAAGGAGCGCCATTTGGAATGCAGACTTAGATTGATTGGTCTGCAGGCGTCACGTTGCATTTGCAGAGCCCCTGATGTACCCAAGCAGTACAAACCCCCACAAGTGACCCCATATTGGAAACTAGACCTCCCAAGGAACTTATCTAGATGTGTTGTGAGAACTTTGAACCCCAAAGTGTTTCACTACAGTTTATAACGCAGAGCCGTGAAAATAAAAATCTTTTTTTTTTTCAGAAAAATGATTTTTTAGCCCCCAGTTTTGTATTTTCACAAGGGTAACAGGATAAATTGGACCCCGAAAGTTGTTGTCCAATTTGTCCTGAGTACGCTGATACCCCATATGTGGGGGGAACCACTGTTTGGGCACATGGCAGAGCTCGGAAGGGAAGGAGCGCCATTTGGAATGCAGACTTAGGCTGGAGTCACACTCAGCGTAAGACAATACGGTCCGTTTTTTACGGCCATAATACGGCCGTAATACGGAGAAATGTTCCCAAAATAGTGATCCGTAGTCAGGGTGTGTCAGCGTATTTTGCGCATGGCATCCTCCGTATGTAATCCGTATGGCATCCGTACTGCGATATTTTCTCGCAGGCTTGCAAAACCGACCTAATGGATTTATGTGCTCAAATGTTCGGTAAAACATATATACAGTATATATATACATATATGTCATTGAGACACATATATATATATTCTGTATTTACATTTAATTCAGCGCGATATATGTTAAAAGCCGGTAATTCAATTGCCGACTTTTCATTTCTCCTTCACAAACCCGACATTATATGAGACATGGTTTTCATACAGTAAACCATCTCATATCCCCTTTTTTTTGCATATTCCACACTACTAATGTTAGTAGTGTGTATGTGCAAAATTTCAGCACTGTAGCTGCTAAAATAAAGGGTTAAATGGCGGAAAAAATTGGCGTGGGCTCCCGCGCAATTTTCTCCGCCAGAGCGGTAAAGCCAGTGACTGAGGGCAGATATTAATAGCCAGGAGAGGGTCCATGGTTATTGGCCCCCCGTGGCTAAAAACATCTGCCCCCAGCCACCCCAGAAAAGGCACATCTGGAAGATGCGCCTATTCTGGCACTTGGCCACTCTCTTCCCACTCCCGTGTAGCGGTGGGATATGGGGTAATGAAGGGTTAATGCCACCTTACTATTGTAAGGTGACATTAAGCCAGATTAATAATGGAGAGGCGTCAATTATGTCACCTATCCATTATTAATCCAATTGTCTGAAACGGTTAAAAAACACACACACACATTATTAAAAATTATTTTAATGAAATAAACACACAGGTTGTTTTAGTATTTTATTGCTCTCTCAATCCATCAGAAGACCTTCGCTTGGCAAAATAATAAACCCACAAGATACATACCTTCCGATGATCTGTCACGTCCAACGAGGTAATCCATCTGAAGGGGTTAATTATTTTACAGCCATGAGCTGCGCTAAAGCACTGCTCGTGTCTGTAATCCCCGGGTAATGAAAGGAAATCTGAGTGATCTGTACTTACATTGAGTTGCGGTGAGGCGCCCTCTGGTGGATGAACTCATATGAACTCGAGCGTGGGAACTTTTCCAAGGCTGCAGTTCATGAGAACATCCACCAGAGGGCGCCTCACCGCAACTCAATGTAAGTACAGATCACTCAGATTTCCTTTCATTACCCGGGGATTACAGACACGAGCAGTGCTTTAGCGCAGCTCATGGCTGTAAAATAATTAACCCCTTCAGATGGATTACCTCGTTAGACGTGACAGATCATCGGAAGGTATGTATCTTGTGGGTTTATTATTTTGCCAAGCGAAGGTCTTCTGATGGATTGAGAGAGCAATAAAATACTAAAACAACCTGTGTGTTTATTTCATTAAAATAATTTTTAATAATGTGTGTGTGTGTTTTTTAACCCTTTCAGACAATTGGATTAATAATGGATAGGTGTCATAATTGACACCTCTCCATTATTAATCTGGCTTAATGTCACCTTACAATAGCAAGGTGGCATTAACCCTTCATTACCCCATATCCCACCGCTACACGGGAGTGGGAAGAGAGTGGCCAAGTGCCAGAATAGGCGCATCTTCCAGATGTGCCTTTTCTGGGGTGGCTGGGGCAGATGTTTTTAGCCACGGGGGGGCCAATAACCATGGACCCTCTCCTGGCTATTAATATCTGCCGTCAGTCACTGGCTTTACCGCTCTGGCGGAGAAAATTGTGCGGGAGCCCACGCCAATTTTTTCCGCCATTTAACCCTTTATTTTATCAGCTACAGCGCCCACATTTTGCACATACACACTACTAACATTAGTAGTGTGGAATATGCAAAAAAAAAGGGGATATGAGATGGTTTACTGTATGTAAACCATGTCTCATATCATGTCGGGTTTAGGCAGGAGAAATGAAAAGCCGGCAATTGAATTACCGACTTTTCACTAACACCGCTGCGTATTTCTCGCAAGTCACACTGCTGGTCCGTGTGGAATCCGTATTTTTCTCGCCCCCATAGACTTTCATTGGCGTATTATTTGCGCAATACACTGACAAACGCAGCATGCTGCGATTTTGTACGGCCGTAGAAAGCCGTATAATACGTCGCCGTAATATACGGCTGATAGGAGCAGCCCCATTGAGAATAATTGTGCCGTTTTTTTGGCGAGTTTTACGGACGTATTTTCTGCACTCTTACGTCCGTTAAAACTCGCTAGTGTGACCCCGGCTTTAGATTGATTGGTCTGCAGGCGTCACGTTGCATTTGCAAAGCCCCTGATGTACCCAAGCAGTACAAACCCCCCACAAGTGACCCCATATTGGAAACTAGACCTCCCAAGGAACTTATCTAGATGTGTTGTGACAACTTTGAACCCCAAAGTGTTTCACTACAGTTTTATAAACTGTATAAAAGAGCCGAGCCGTGAAAATAAAAATCTTTTTTTTTTTCAGAAAAATGATTTTTTAGCCCCCAGTTTTGTATTTTTACAAGGCTAACAGGATAAATTGGACCCCGAAATTTGTTGTCCAATTTGTCCTGAGTACGCTGATACCCCATATGTGGGGGGGAACCACTGTTTGGGCGCATGGCAGAGCTCGGAAGGGAAGGAGCGCCAATTGGAATGCAGACTTGGATTGATTGGTCTGCAGGCGTCACGTTGCATTTCCAGAGCCCCTGATGTACCCAAACAGTGCAAACCCCCTACAAGTGACCCCATATTGGAAACTAGACCTCCCAAGGAACTTATCTAGATGTGTTGTGAGAACTTTGAACCCCAAAGTGTTTCACTACAGTTTATAACGCAGAGCCGTGAAAATAAAAATTCTTTTTTTTTTCACAAAAATGATTTTTAGCCCCCCAAATTTTTATTTTCCCAAGGATAACAAGGGAACTTGGACCACAAATTTTGTTGTCCAATTTGTCCGGAGTACGCTGATGCCCCATATGTTGGGGTAAACCCCTGTTTAGGCGCACGGGAAAGCTCGGAAGGGAAGGAGCACTGTTTTACTTTTTCAACGCAGAATTGTCTGGAATTGAGATCGGACGCCATGTCGCGTTTGGAGAGCCCCTGATGTGCCTGAACAGTGGAAACTCCCCAATTCTACCTGAAACTTTAATCCAAACACACCCCTAACCCTAATCCCATCTGTAACCCTAACCACACCCCTAACTCTGACATACCCCTAATTCTAATCCCAACCCTACTCCCAACCGTAAATGTAATCCAAATCCTAACCCTAACTTTAGCCCCAACCCTAACCCTAACTTTAGCCCCAACCCTAACCCTAACTTTAGCCCCAACCCTATCCCTAACTTTAGCCCCAACCCTAACTTTAGCTCCAACCCTAGCTCCAACCCTAACCCTAGCCATAACCCTAGCCCTAACCCTAACCCTAGCCCTAACCCTAGCCCTAACCCTAACCCTAACCCTAGCCCTAATGGGAAAATGGAAATAAATACATTTTTTTAATTTTATTATTTTTCCCTAACTAAGGGGGTGATGAAGGGGGGTTAATTTACTTTTATAGCATTTTTTATATCGGATTTTTATGATTGGCAGCTGTCACACACTAAAAGACGCTTTTTATAGCAAAAAAGTTTTTGCGTCTCCACATTTTGAGATCTATAATTTTTCCGTATTTTGGTCCACAGAGTCATGTGAAGTCTTGTTTTTTGCGGGACGAGTTGACGTTTTTATTGGTAACATTTTCGGACATGTGACAGTTTTTGATCGCTTTTTATTCCGATTTTTGTGAGGCAGAATGACCAAAAACCAGCTATTCATGAATTTCTTTTGGGGGAGGCGTTTATACCATTCCACGTTTGGTAAAATTGATAAAGCAGTTTTATTCATCAGGTCAGCACGATTACAGCGATATCTCATTTATATCATTTTTTTATGTTTTGGCGCTTTTATATGATAAAAGCTATTTTATAGAAAAAATAATTATTTTGGCATCGCTTTATTCTGAGGACTATAACTTTTTTATCTTTTTGGTTATGATGCTTTATGGTGGCTCTTTTTTTGCGGGACAAGATGACGTTTACAGCGGTACCATGGTTATTTATATCCGTCTTTTTGATCGCGTGTTATTCCACTTTTTGTTCGGCGGTATGATAATAAAGCGTTGTTTTTTTGGCTCCTTTTTTTTTTTTCTTACGGTGTTCACTGAAGGGGTTAACTAGTGGGACAGTTTTATAGGTTGGGTCGTTACGGACGCGGCGATACTAAATATGTGTACTTTTATTGTTTTGGGGGTTTTTTTAGATAAAGAAATGTATTTATGGGAATATTATTATTTTTTTTTCTTCTTTATTTAGGAATTTTTTTTTTTTATTTTTTTTTTTTACACATGTGAAAATTTTTTTTTTAACTTTTTTACTTTGTCCCAGGGGGGGACATCACAGATCGCCAATCTGATAGTTTGCATAGCACTCTATCAGATCGGCGATCATACTTTCATCGGAGCAGGCTGCTCTGCAGCCTGCTCCGACCCTTAAGTAATCCCTGCAGGACCCGGATGCAGCCCCGCGGCCATTTTGGATCCGGGGCCTGCATGGAGAAGACGCTCGGTACAAGGTAAGTACATCGCCTTGTACCGATCGTCTCAGGGAAGCACGCAGGGAGCCCCCTCCCTGCGCGATGCTTCCCTGTACCACCGGTACACAGCGATCATGTTTGATCGCGGTGTGCCGGGGGTTAATGTGCTGGGGGCGGTCCGTGACCGCTCCTGGCACATAGTGCCGGATGTCAGCTGCGATAGGCAGCTGACACCCGGCCGCGATCGGCCGCGCTCCCCCCGTGAGCGCGGCCGATTGGCTATGACGTACTATCCCGTCGGTGGGAATTAAGGCTCACCCCACCTCGACGGAATAGTACGTCATATGGGATTAAGGGGTTAAACACTTCAAGGCTTTCAAAAACGCCTGCATGGAGAAAAGAAAATGGATGTCGCTTCCTTGAAGTGGCGTCCAGATGAAAAATGTTACAAACTATGCACTATTCAAATAAAACGCTGCAAAAAACTCTTTAGGAGAAAAAACTCTACAAAAATGCTTGTAAATCTCTTCAAAAACACTGCAAGAAATGTGAAACACGTCCAAACATTTTCCAATGAAGAAGAGTTTCTTGGAGCCATTTTCATAGTTTTTGACTGCCGGAAACAACTTAATGTGAACATACACTTAAAGGGAAACTGTCACCTGAATTTGGCGGGACCGATTTTGGGTCATATGGGCTGGGTTTTGAGGTGTTTGATTCACCCTTTCCTTATCCGCTGGCTGCATGCTGGCCGCAATATTGGATTGAAGTTCATTCTCTGTCCCCTGGAGTACACGCCTGCGAAAGGCAAGATTGCCTTACGCAGGCGTGTACTATGGAGTACAGAGAATGAACTTCAATCCAATATTGCGGCCAGCATGCAGCCAGCGGGTAAGGAAAGGGTGAATCAAACACCCGAAAACCCCGCCCATATGACCCAAAATCGGTCCCGCCAAATTCAGGTGACAGGTTCCCTTTAAAGGTAGACACCCAAGCAGAGATAGAGGAAAACACATGGAAATTTTAGATTTTTTTAATAAATAAATTGAAATGTTTTGCAATCATTGCATAAACTTTTCAAAAGTCATAGTAATTGGTCATACATGATATTTAATTGGGGTTCAGGTACTGACGTTCTATCAGCATGTACACCGCTTGCTCCTCTATGCAAGGAAAAAAAGCAAAGCTGATATTAAGGCCGGGGACACACTGGTGCGAGATACGGCCGAGTCTCGCTGGTTAAAAGCAAGCTGTGGCACCGGCACTCCGGAGCGGAGCGTGCAGCCGCATAGCAATACATGGAGCTGCACGCTCCGCTCCGGAGTGCCGCTGCCACTGCTTGCTTTTAACCAGCGAGACTCGGCCGTATCTCGCACCAGTGTGTCCCCGGCCTAAGAGTCACAACTCTGCTGACCGCTTCTGGCATTTTGTTTTGATTATCAATAAGGATTTCAGTGACAGGCTCCCTCACCAATCAAAACTTCTACTATGATATGTAAAATGTTTTTTTTTAATTGCATGTATACTTTAAAAGGGCAGATTCTAATTTGCCCATGAATTATATGTATAATTCATGGGCAGATTCTAATTTGTGTGGTGGCCTGAACCAAAAGCCTTTCAAATCCTAAAAGTTTGCTCCTTTACCTTTATTTTGATGACCTATTCTTAAGAAAGGTTCCTGCAGGAGGCAGATGTCAGAAGTTATGGAGCTAAACAGGACTGCTCCTTCATTTGAAGTGGCAGCTGCTGAGTACTATAATTCGGACCTTGTTCAAATAGATAGTTGATCTGCAGTACTCAACAGCGACCACTACACAGCAGGCGGAGCTGTGCTGTTCACCTGCACAACTGCTAACATCCGGCTGGTCGGATGGAAACCTATAAGGCCGGCCTCACACTAGCGAGTTTTACGGACGTAAGAGCGCAGAAATTACGTCCGTAAAACTCGCAAAATAAACGGCACAATTATTCTCAATGGGGCTGCTCCTATTAGCCGTATATTACGGTTCAGTATTATACGGCTTTCTACGGCCGTACAAAATCGCAGCATGCTGCGTTTGTCAGCGTATTGCGCAAAAAAATCGCTAATGAAAGTCTATGGGGGCGAGAAAAATACGGATTCCACACGGACCTGCAGTGTGACTTGCGAGAAATACGCAGCGCTGTTAGTGAAAAGTCGGTAATTCAATTGCCGGCTTTTCATTTCTCCTGCACAAACCCGACAGGATATGAGACATGGTTTACATACAGTAAACCATCTCATATCCCCTTTTTTTTGCATATTCCACACTACTAATGATAGTAGTGTGTATGTGCAAAATTTCAGCGCTGTAGCTGCTGAAATAAAGGGTTAAATGGCGGAAAAAATTGGCGTGGGCTCCCGCGCAATTTTCTCCGCCAGAGTGGTAAAGCCAGTGACTGAGGGCAGATATTAATAGCCAGGAGAGGGTCCATGGTTATTGGCCCCCCCGTGGCTAAAAACATCTGCCCCCAGCCACCCCAGAAAAGGCACATCTGGAAGATGCGCCTATTCTGGCACTTGGCCACTCTCTTCCCACTCCCTGTAGCGGTGGGATATGGGGTAATGAAGGGTTAATGCCACCTTGCTATTGGAAGGTGACATTAAGCCAGATTAATAATGGAGAGGCGTCAATTATGACACCTATCCATTATTAATCCAATTGTTGGAAAGGGTTAAAAAACACACACACATGATTTAAAAGTATTTTAATGAAATAAACACAGCGGTTGTTGTAATAATTTATTGCTCTCTCAATCCATCAGCAACACCCTCGCTTGGAAAAATAATAAACGCACAAGATACATACCCTCAGCTGAACCGTCACGTCCCACGAGGTAATCCATCTGAAGGGGTTAAAATATTTTACAGGCAGGAGCCCTGCTAATGCAGCTGTGCTCCGTGCCTGTAATCCCCGGCGAATGAATGAAATGTAGGTCATTGACCTACATTTCCTTCAGTCGCGGTGATGCGCCCCCTGGTGGATGTCCTCATATGACCTGGAGCGTGGGAAAAAGTTCCCAGGCTGCAGTTCATGAGAACATCCAGCAGGGGCGCATCACCGCAACTGAATGTAAGTATAGATCACTGCTTTCCTTTCAGCACCCGGGGATTACAGGCACGAGCGAGTGGTTTATCGCAGCTCTGCCTGTAATATTAGTTAACCCCTTCAGATGGATTACTTCGTGGGACGTGACAGTTCATCAGAGAGGGTATGTATCTTGTGTGTTTATTATTTTGCCAAGCGAGGGTCTGAAAATGGAATGAGAGAGCAATAAATTATTACAACAACCGCTGTGTTTATTTCATTAAAATACTTTTAAATCATGTGTGTGTGTGTTTTTTAACCCTTTCCAACAATTGGATTAATAATGGATAGGTGTCATAATTGACGCCTCTCCATTATTAATCTGGCTTAATGTCACCTTCCAATAGCAAGGTGGCATTAACCCTTCATTACCCCATATCCCACCGCTACAGGGAGTGGGAAGAGAGTGGCCAAGTGCCAGAATAGGCGCATCTTCCAGATGTGCCTTTTCTGGGGTGGCTGGGGGCAGATGTTTTTAGCCACGGGGGGGCCAATAACCATGGACCCTCTCCTGGCTATTAATATCTGCCCTCAGTCACTGGCTTTACCATTCTGGCGGAGAAAATTGCGCGGGAGCCCACGCCAATTTTTTCCGCCATTTAACCCTTTATTTCAGCAGCTACAGCGCTGAAATTTTGCACATACACACTACTAACATTAGTAGTGTGGAATATGCAAAAAAAAGGGGATATGAGATGGTTTACTGTATGTAAACCATGTCTCATATCCTGTCGGGTTTGTGCAGGAGAAATGAAAAGCCGGCAATTGAATTACCGGCTGTTCACAGATATCGCGCTGAATGAAATCTAAATACAGAATATATATATATGTGTCTCAATGACATATATATATATATATATATATATATATATATATATATATACTGTATATATGTTTTCCCGAACATTTGAGCACATAAATCCATTAGATGGCGGTTTTGCAAGCCTGCGCGAAAATCTCGCAGTACGGATGCCATACGGATTACATATGGAGGATGCCATGCGCAAAATACGCTGAAACACCCTGACTACGGATCAATATTTTGGGAACATTTCTCTGTATTACGGCCGTAGTACGGACGTATAATACGTGGCGTATTGTCTTACGCCAAGTGTGAGGCCGGCCTAACAAGGAGTTCTATGAACTCTAGCTATGAAAGAAAAGGATTTACCAAGTGACCCAAAAACATTAAATGGCATACCAAAAGCAAAAATGTATCAGAATGAAGTTGGAAAGCCATATGTAAAGTTCTGGCACTTCACTGATATTTAGCATATGATGCGGAATGATATATTAAAAATGTAATGTTTGTAAATTATTGTTTTCAACAATTATTTTAATCAGTTCAATTACAGTTATGTAATGGTTCAGATGAATAATGCCCATACTCATAAAATGGTAAGAGTTCTGTTCTTTTTTTTTCACCCTGCGTCATTATAAGAGGACTAACAATCTACTGTATGTTCCCAATCTGCTTTTTAATATTCTATTAACTTTAATTTCATTCTGGACAGAACCTATCTAAAACAATAGAAATGTCGGCAGTGGAATACAATCACAGGCATTAGTTTTTCAAACTTGAATGGAGTATTGAAATTACTTTTTATATGTACATATTATTATGATTTACTCTACAATCATTTCTATTTTATATTAGTTTTTGCTGCATACATTTTTGTTCAATTTCACATTTGTCAAATGGCTCTGACATTAGAAAAGCAGTTAACATATACTTCATCTGATATAGCTCTGCAGATGGGCGAAGTTCATTGCCAAAGTCTATCATCAACACAACATAGAAACACTTTTTATTAAATGCAGATTTTATAGGTCATGTATTTTTTATCAGTGGATACTTTAAAGGAAAAATTGATTAATTAAACTATAGTGCCAAAGTTTTGCTTTAAGGGACTAAATAGTATAAGTAATAATACATCATATTTAACTTTATAGTCTAGTAGTCTACAAACTTCATACATGCCATTGTTTAGTTATGTACCTCTTAACCACTTCGTGAAGTCTGCCGTACATGTATGGCAAAAGTGGGGAGTGGGTGTATGGAGCTGGCTCAAAGGGTGAGCTCACCCCTACTCAGCTGTGTGTTACAGCCAGGACCTGTCTCTGGCAATTGTTAAACTGTTAAAGGGGTATTCCGAGGAGATTTAAAAAATGTACTGTCCCTGCCCTCATAAGCTATAAAGATGAGATGCCCAGTGCACTTTAATTATCATTATAACACTTGTAATTCCGTGTGACAGCAGCTGCTCCTCACTCCCATCTTGGTCAATAAGCCAAACACCAGTGTTCATTCCCACCCTCCCCATGAGTAACAACCAGTCAAAGAAAAGGGGGCATGGCCATGACCCCTGTTCTATGGAGAGAGATAGCTATTATCAGGAACTGGCTGATAGTAACAGCATGCAGCTGCACACTGCTGTAATCTCCAAGAAAAGCTACTTTCACACTAGCGTCGTGCACTGCACGTCGCTATGCGACGTTGCGGCGCACCGATGCATACTGTGCAAGCGCCGCACAACGGGGGCAGCAGATGCTGTTTTTCAACGCATCCGCTGCCCCATTGTGAGGTGCGGGGAGGAGGGGGCGGAGTTCCGGCCGCGCATGCGCGGTCGGAAATGCTGGACAAGACGCACCAAAAAACGTCATATGCAACATTTTTTGGTGGCGACGGTCCGACGCAACATGACGCAACCGTCGCACGACGGTTGTGACGTGTGGCAATGCGTCACACTGCGTCGCTAATGCAAGTCAATGGAGAAAAAACGCATCCTGCAAGCACTTTTGCAGGATGCGTTTTTTCTACAAAGTGCAGTGCAGTGCAGTGCACAACGCTAGTGTGAAAGTAGCCAAAGAGAGGTGAGCAATGAGGAGCAGCTCCTGCCACACCAGCCCGCTGATAATGTCTCACTGTCTGCAGTCAGAGATGAGGGGGCATGGCCTTCTCATGGCTTTTAGTAGCAGCAGCAGCCAGTCTCCTGATAATGTCCCCTTCACTGTAGGGCTACTAGCAGGGAGCAGGCCATTTACCCACCACGCCCCCTCAAATCGGACTGCAGACAGGGAGACAATATCAGGGGGCCAGTGTGAAAGAAGCTGCTTTTCACTGCACTGCTCAACCCCTCTATCTGGGACATTACTGCAGTGTGAGCTACTATCAAGCAGTTTCCTGATAATACCTGTTTCGCTGTAGAGAAGAGGGGGTTTGGCCATGCCACCTCTTCTCAGGCTGGCTGTTACTCATAGCGGGAAGCTGAACACTGATGCGTGACCTAATGTCCCAGGGAGGGGGGAGCAGTGATGAGCAGCTGCTGTTAAACGGCATTACAAGTGTTATAAAGATAATTAAAGCACACAAATTTTGCATCTCATCTTAATAAAAATAGCGACTCAATCCTCCAAATTTAAAAAAAAAATCTTATTTTTTTTTCAGCACTAAATGAATAAAAAAAAACTGCACATGTTTCGTATCACCATAATTGTACTGATTAGGAGAATTATATTGCAAGGTCATTCTTACCACTCAATGTACACCATAAATTCCCCAAAAACAATGTCATTTTTACATTTCATTCACAATTTCTCCCCATTTGTAATTTTTTTCCCTGTTTCCAGTACACTGTGATAGAAATATATATATCATGTAGATCTCACTTGCATGTATACTGCTCTATAATCATATATACTCATATACTCACAGCTAATATATACCTTATAATCAATGGCTTAAAATGGCTGACATAAACTGATATAAGCCAGACAGATTGTATGGGGTTTTCCATCTCAAAAGCGGAACAACGCCAGATGTATTCAGTGCTGATCAGATGTCTCAACTTTGTCCTACATGCAGAGAGCTACATTTTAGTTGCTTAATCAGCACCCATATGTGCATTAATCATAATATTCCATATATGTTTAGATAACCAATGACAGAGGAGCTAGACAATATGGTAATTAACTAACCACCCCTAACAACCCCTAACCACTCCTTTCTATATGAAAATATAAAACTATGTAAGTATTGATGGAATGTTGTTCTGTCACAATGGTGTACAGTCCATTCTTGATGAGTGCTCAAAATACTCAGTCTTATTGGGAGCGGCCGCAGCACACACAGGGATAGATTTATCCAAACCAAATTTCCATATCACACTATGTGATGAAATGAATGGTGTAATTTAAAAAGAACAACTCATCCCATAAAAAAGCCCTCACATGTCTGAATGGACAGAAAAATATTTAGAATTGAGAGTCCTCAGTTGTTGATACCTTTTAATGGCTAACTGAAAAGATGGTAACAAATTGCAAGCTTTCGAGACTAGACAGGTCTGTTCATCAGGCATAGACTAAAAGAAATTCTGGAGAAACACATATTTATGCACAACACATCACAGGAAAAAAAAAACCATAAAAAAATGGTGACATGAAGCAGAATTGCCATGAGTGATAAACAGTTATGTCCATAAATATTGAACCAGTTCTTAGATAAGGAATGTTTTATTGTCCTCTGATTGGGGTCTGATTCTGTTGTGATGAACCCACATGGTCTGAGGGGCAATTTCCTAAGTTCCTTAGTTGATGTAAAAAGACATAAATCCATGTGACACATTCATTCCTGCACTAAGAGTGATCCTGGCTGCATTATTGAGAAGCAACCATCCATTCATCACACGGCGAGACTTATTTCCTAACTTGCACTTTTTTCTTTTTTGTGATTTTACCTGCTAAAGCTGGATCTTTCCTAAATACATGCACATTGCTTTGGCGTAGATGTGATCTCATGCTTCATCCCCAGAACATTATAGGGAATCAACTAAGGGTGAGCTAAAAAAAACCTTAATCTTTAAGCAGGGAGTAATAGCCAAGTTTCAAAGTCACGAAAGAGAGCAAAGAGAAGTTCTGCAGCAGGAAGGAGGCAATACTACCGTTCAGCATCAGTAGACAGCCAAATTAAATGAGGCACAGTACCAACATCAGTAGCAGGGGAGGGTCAGCTGTTAGGGGGACCACAGCTTAAAGTTGTTAGTGGGATTACTCCTTGTCCGGTAATGAGGGCAGAAGCTGGTCATTGCCAACTTTTATCCATTAGACCAAGGTCAGAGGCCGAAATTGGGAACTACCAGGATCCAGCTATAGTGAATTCAGGATCTACATAGTTCAACCAAGTGGTTAGATGAATGCTGTTTCTCCTGTGCCTAGTTGTAATAGTAGTATGCAGGTTAACATTGATTTAATGACTGGCTTTATGAAGGATATGTCTAGTATGTTTTCTTAAGAAGCAATATCTACTTCAGCAGCTGGGGTTTAGTTTAAACCACTTAGATAAGAAATAGTAATTCTTTACTCGTGGCTGCTAGCAGTGTTGATAAGCTAGCCTCTTCTGTCCATAATTTAGAAGTTTTAGATAAAGACATTGGCATGGTTGAATTCTACATATTTTTCCAGCTTAATGATGAAGACCATACTTTGTCTAGGTCATTCAACATTTTGATATGGCTATCGGTATTTACACTGCGGTTTTTGGGTGAAAAATACCTTGAAAAATGTAGCTTATTTCAGCATAGAGAAATTGTACTCAAACTTAATTATGGTGGCATTTCCTGGTATAATTATGATGGTTTGTTTACAGAATAGTTGTGGGTGCACCCATTGCTTAACCCCTTAACGACCGCCGATACGCCTTTTAACAGCAGCAGTTAAGGGTACTTAAACCACAGCGCCGTTAATTAACGGCGCTGTGGAAAAAGTGAATAGCGCCCCCCAGAGTTGGATTTTCTCTGGGGTCTCGGTTGCCGGAGGTAGCCGAGACCCCAGAGAATATGATTTGGGGGGTTTAAACCGACCCCCGAGTTGTGATCGCCGGTAATTAACCGTTTACCGGCAGTCGCAACAAAAAAAAGCGATTTGCCATTTAATTTCTCTGTCCTCCGATGTGATCGCACATCGGAGGACAGAGAAATGGGGTCCCCGATCACCCCCCAACACTCACCTGTCTCCCCCGGTGCTCCTCGTGGCTCCCGATGGGCGCCGCCATCTTGTTCCGGGAAAAAAATGGCGGGCGCATGCGCAGTGCGCCCGACGGCCAGCACCCGGAAGATCTTTGGGGTCTCGGCTGCCGGGGGTAGCCGAGACCCCAAAGAACATGATCGGGGTCGTTTTTTACCGACCCCTGTTTTGCGATTGCCGGTAATTAACCCTTTACCGGCGGCCGCAAAAAGAAAAAAAAAAGTGATGTCATTCTCTGTCCTCTGATGTGATCACACATCAGAGGACGGAGAAATAGGGGGATCGGGGACCTTGTTATACTTACCGGTGTCCCTGGGTCCTCCTGCTTCCTCTTTTGGCCGCCGGCTTCTTGCTCCGGAAAGAAAATGGCGGGCGCATGCGCAGTGCACCGGCCGTGATCTGCCGGCCGGCAGAGGAAGATTCTTCCTCTTGTTTTATTTTGGTCACTGTGAGATCTTTTCACAGTGATTAAAATAAAAAAATAGTAAATACCCCCCCTTATCATCCCCTTAGTTAGGAAAAAGTAATAAAATAAAAAAAGTATGTATTTCTATTTTCCAATTAGGGTTAGGGTTAGAGCTAGGGTTAGGGCTAGGGTTAGAGCTATGGTTAGGGCTAGGGTTAGAGCTAGGATTAGGGTTAGGGTTAGAGCTAGGATTAGGTTTAGGGTTGGGGCTAAAGTTAAGGTTAGGGTTGGGGCTAAAGTTAGGGTTAGGGTTGGGGTTAGAGCTATGGTTGGGCTAGGGTTAGGGTTAGAGCTAAAGTTAGGGTTAGGGTTGGGGCTAAAGTTAGGGCTAGGGTTGGGGCTAAGGTTAGGGTTAGAGTTGGGATTAGGGTTTGGATTATGGTTGGCATTAGGGTTACATTTGGGATTAGGGTTAGGTTTGGAACTAGGGTTAAGGTTAGGGTTGGGATTAGGGTTAGGGGTGTATTGGGATTAGGGTTAGGTTTTGAGGTTACGGTTGAGATTAGGATTATGGTTGTGTTGGGTTTAGGGTTTTGATTAGGGTTATGGTTAGGGTTGGAATTAAGGTTAGGGGTGTTTGGGGGGTTAGGGTCGTGACTAGTGTTGAGCGATACCGTCCGATACTTGAAAGTATCGGTATCGGAAAGTATCGGCCGATACCGGCAAAGTATCGGATCCAATCCGATACCGATACCCGATACCAATACAAGTCAATGGGACTCAAGTATCGGACGGTATTCCTGATGGTTCTCAGGGTCTGAAGGAGAGGAAACTCTCCTTCAGGCCCTGGGATCCATATAAATGTGTAAAAGAAAGAATTAAAATAAAAAATATTGCTATACTCACCTGTCCGACGCAGCCGGGACCTCAGCGAGGGAACCGGCAGCGTTGTTTGTTTAAAATTCGCGCTTTTACTTGGTTACGTGAAGTCCCGGCTTGTGATTGGTCAGGGCGGCCATGTTGCCGGGACGCGGACCAATCACAGCAAGCCGTGACGAAATTACGTCACGGCTTGCTGTGATTGGTCCGCGTCCCGGCAACATGGCCGCCATTAACCAATCACAAGCCGTGACGTCACGGGAGGCTGGACACGCGCGTATTTTAAAAAGCGCGCGTGTCCAGCCTCCAGTGACGTCCCGGCTTGTGATTGGTTAATGGCGGCCATGTTGCCGGGACGTCACTGGAGGCTGGACACGCGCGCTTTTCAAAATACGCGCATGTCCAGCCTCCCGTGACGTCCCGGCTTGTGATTGGTTAATGGCGGCCATGTTGCCGGGACGTCACTGGAGGCTGGACACGCGCGCTTTTCAAAATACGCGCATGTCCAGCCTCCCGTGACGTCACGGCTTGTGATTGGTTAATGGCGGCCATGTTGCCGGGACGCGGACCAATCACAGCAAGCCGTGACGTAATTTCGTCACGGCTTGCTGTGATTGGTCCGCGTCCCGGCAACATGGCCGCCCTGACCAATCACAAGCCGGGACTTCACGTAACCAAGTAAAAGCGCGAAATTTAAACAAACAACGCTGCCGGTTCCCTCGCTGAGGTCCCGGCTGCGTTGGACAGGTGAGTATAGCGATATTTTTTATTTTAATTCTCTTTTTTACACATTATTACATTAATGTTGTTGCGATACCCGATACCCGATACCACAAAAGTATCGGATCTCGGTATCGGAAATTCCGATACAGCAAGTATCGGCCGATACCCGATACTTGCAGTATCGGAATGCTCAACACTAGTCGTGACTAGCATTATGGATCGGGTTGGGATTAGGGTTAGGGGTGTGTTGGGGTTAGGGTTGGCATTAGAATTGGGGGGTTTCAACTATTTAGGTACATCAGGGGGTCTCCAAAAGAGACAGCCAATTTTGCGCTCAAAAAGTCAAATTATGCTCCCTCCCTTCTGAGCTCTGCCGTGCTCCCAAACAGTGGTTTACCCCCACATATGAGGCATCAGCATACTAAGTATTAGTTGGACAACAACTTTTGGGGTCCAGTTTCTCCTGTTACCCTTGATAAAATAAAAAAAATTGGGGGCTAAAAAATCATTTTTGTGAAAAAAAAATGAATTTTTATTTTCATGGCTCTGCATTATAAACTGTAGTGAAACACTTGGGGGTTCAAAGTTCTCACCACACATCTAGATAAGTTCCTTGGTGGGGGTCTAGTTTCCGCTATGGGGTCACTTGTGGGGGGTTTCTACTGTTTAGGTACATCAGGTGCTCTGCAAATGCAATGTGATGCCTGCAGACCAATCAATCTAAGTCTGCATTCCAAACGGCGCTCCTTCCCTTCCAAGCCCCGATGTGTGCCCAAACAGTGGTCCCCCCACACATGGGGTATCATCGTACTCAGGACAAATTGGACAACAATTTTTGGGGTCCAATTTCTCCTGTTACCCTTGGGAAAATAAAAAATTGGGGGCTAAAAAAATAATTTTTGTGGAAAAAAAATATTTTTTATTTTCACGACTCTGCATTACAAACTTCTGTGAAGCACTTAGGGGGTTCAAAGTTCTCACCACACATCTAGATAAGTTCCTTGGGGGGTCTAGTTTCCAAAATGGGGTCACTTGTGGGGGTTTCTACTGTTTAAGTACATCAGGGGCTCTGCAAACGCAACATAATTGTCATGGTCTTTCCCCTATTTCAGGGTGCCTGTAGAATCCTGCACCCTGAAGCAGGACTCCAGTAGCAGGACTCTAAGCCCCGCCCCCTGTGGTCACATGATCGTAGGTCCTTCTGCTTTCTGCTACCTTCAGCACGCTGTGCAGGTCCTGTCTGCCTGATCTTTCCCTGTGCCATCTGACCCCGGGCTCTCCCGCAGTTTGGGTGAGTCACCCTGCTCAGCCGTGGCAGTGCGCCGGTGCTGACAGGATCCTGATATTATAAGCGAATCATCCAGAAAGTAACGGACAAACTGAACGCACCAACCAGTCGCTTGAACAAATTCTGCGGTGCTTGACTTCTTCTTTGCAAAGCGACTGGTCTGATGCCTTACCGTTAGCAGAGTTCGCCTTCAACAACCGAGTAAACCAGTCTACCGGTAGGTCACCATTTTTTGTTAATTATGGGATAAACCCTCATTTTGGCGAATTCTCTCGTATGGATTCTGGTTGTGCCGGGGCAGAGGACGGGATCAATCATCTCAGGGATCTTTGGTCAAAGGTTCGACTAAATATTTCTAGGGCTCAGCAAAAATACAAACGTTTTGCAGATAAAAAAAGGGATTCTGCTCAGATGTTGCGATGTGGAGATAAAGTTTGGCTTTCAACTCGGAACATAAGCCTTCGAGTGCCCTCCGTCAAACTTGGACCTAAATTTATTGGCCCCTATGAAGTCATGGAGGTGGTGAACCCGGTAGCCTATCATCTTCGTCTGCCTCCCTCTTTAAAACTCCATAATGTGTTTCATAGGTCCTTACTTAAGCCGTTGGGATCAGTGAGGGAGGATTCAGATGCTTGTCCTTCTCCAGTCTTGGTTGATGGGCATATGGAGTTTGAAGTGCAACATATTGTGGACTCCAGGCGGGTTCGGGGGTCTTTGCAATATTTGGTGCATTGGAGGGGGTACGGTCCGGAGGATCGATCTTGGGTCCCAGCCAGATCGGTACACGCTGACCGTCTGGTCCGTGCATTCCATGCCCGATGCCCTGAGAAACCTGGGGGTCCGGAGGCCCCCCGTTAAAAGGGGGGTACTGCCATGGTCTGCTGAGTTTCTGGGATTAGGTGGTTTTAGGGTTAACTTGGATGGCCTCGCTCTGGGATTCTGGAAGGCTTTTTATAGCCTCATTGTGGAGCCATCCTCTGTCGCTTATACTCTGACTCTTAGCCGAGTGTGTGTGACCCTGTGGTGCCTGTGTTTTGTGCCTGTGCTAATTTATGCTTGTCTGGTTCTGATCTGGTTCTGTCCCCGTTTAGAGTTCTGTCTCTCCCTTTTGTACTGGCTATCTCTGTGTATGACTACTGGCTTACGTTCTGACTATTCTCTGCTCGCCTCTTCTGTACCGCGCTGCCCTCTCCGTGTCTGACCCCCCGTTTGTACGACTTGAGTTTTCCTTTCCCCTATTTCAGGGTGCCTGTAGAATCCTGCACTTATCTCCAGTAGCAGGACTCTAAGCCCCGCCCCCTGTGGTCACATGATCATAGGTCCTTCTGCTTTCTGCTACCTTCAGCACGCTGTGCAGGTCCTGTCTGCCTGATCTTTCCCTGTGCCATCTGACCCCGGGCTCTCCCGCAGTTTGGGTGAGTCACCCTGCTCAGCCGTGGCAGTGCGCCGGTGCTGACAGGATCCTGATAATAATGCCCGCAGACTATTCTATCAAAGTCTGCATTCCAAATCGGCACTCCCTTCCGAGCTCTGCCATGCGCCCAAACAGTGGTCCCCCCACATATGGGGTATCAGCATACTCAGTGTAAATTGCACAATAAACTTTGGGGTCCAATTTCTCCTGTTAACCTTGTTAAAGTAAAAATTTGGGGGTGAAAAGATCATTTTTGTGGAAAAAATATGATTTTTTATTTTCATGGCTCTACATTATAAACTTCTGTCAAGCAGTTGGGGGTTCATAGTGCTCACCACACATCTAGATAAGCTCTTTGGGGGTCTAGTTTCCAAAATGGGGTCACTTGCAGGGGGTTTCCACTGTTTAGGTACATCAGGTGCTCTGCAAACGCAACATGACGCCCGCAGACCATTCCATCAAAGTCTACATTTTAAAACATCACTACTTCCCTTCCAAGCCCCGATGTGTGCCCAAACAGTAGACCCCCCCCATATATGGGGTATCAGCGTACTCAGAACAAACTGGACAACACATTTTGGGCTCAAATTTCTCATGTTACCATTGAGAAAATAAAAAATTGCAAGCTAAAAAATCATTTTTGAGGGAAAAAAAAGGATTTTATATTTTACCAGCTCTACGTTATAAATTTCTGTGAAGCACTTGGGGGTTCGAAGTGCTCACCGCACATCTAGATAAGTTTCTTAATGGGTCTAGTTTTCAAAATGGGGTCACTTGTGGTGGTTTTTCACTGTTTAGGCACATCAGGGGCTCTCCAAATGCGACATGGTGTCCGATCTCAATTCCAGCCAATTCTGCATTGAAAAAGTCAAACGGAACTCTTTCTCTTCCAAGCTCTGCCATGCGCCAAAACTGTGGTTACATATGGGGTATCGGCATACTCAGGACAAATTGCACAACAACTTTCATGGTCTAATTTCTCCTGTTACTCTTGTGAAAATACAAATTTGGGAGCGAAAATATCATTTTTGTAGAAAAAATGCAATTTTTTATTTTCACAGCTCTACGTTATAAACTTCTGTGAAGCACCTGGGGGTTCAAAGTGCTCACCACACATCTAGATAAGTTCCTTAAGGGGTCTAGTTTCCAAAATGGTGTCACTTGTGGGGGTTTCCACTGTTTAGGCACATCAGGGGCTCTCCAAACGCGACATGGCGTCCGATCTTTATTGGGGCCAATTCTGCATTGAAAAAGTCAAACGGTGCTTCGTCTCTTCCAAGCCCTGCCATGTGCCCAAACAGTAGTTTACCCCCACATATGGGGTATCGGCGCATTCTGGAGAATTTGCACAACAAATTTTGTGGCTCATTTTCTCTTTTTACACTTGTGAAAATAAAAAAATTTGTTTTGAAGTAAAATGTTTGCAAAAAAAAGTTAAATGTTCATTTTTTCCTTCTACATTGTTTCAGTTCCTAAGAAGCACGTAAAGGGTTAATAAACTTCTTGAATGTGGTTTTGAGCACCTTGAGGGGTGCAGTTCTTATAATGGTGTCAAGTTTGGGTATTTTCTGTCATGCACACCCCTCAAAGTGACATTAAATGTGAGATGGTCCCTACAAAAAATGGTTTTGTAAATTTTGTTGTAAAAATTAGAAATCGCTGGTCAATTTTTAACCCTCATAACTTTCTGACAAAAAAAATGTTGTTTCCAAAATTGTGCTGATGTAAAGTAGACATGTGGGAAATGTTATTTATTAACTATTTTGTGTGACATATCTCTCTGATATAAGGGCATAAAAATTCAAAGTTTGAAAATTGCAAAATTTTATTTTTTTTTGCCATATTTCCGTTTTTTTAATAAATAATCGCAAGTAATATTGAACAAATGTTACCACTAACATGAAGTACAATATGTCACGAAAAAACAATCTCAGAATCAGCGGGATCCACTAAAGCGTTCCAGAGTTATAACCTCAGAAAGTGACAGTGGTCAGAATTGTAAAAATTGGCTCGGTCATTAAGTACCAAATTGGCTCTGTCATTAAGGGGTTAAGGAAGCGCTCCTAACAAAGTTTGTCCTCCTAATATATCGCAGTCATCATATTATATAGTACTGTGTGCTTACAATTGCTCATTGTGCATTTCTAGCCAGTTAATTCTTCTCTTTTCTCTGCTCTTGTCCCTGATGAAATCATTCCCTTCAACTCCTGACCTAGCTGCTCCCTCCTTCCCCTGCCTGGGACGTTTGCAGTGACTCATGACTCATATAGGGAAATTTGACCTCTTGTTTCTACAAAGAGCTTAGAAGGATTCAGCTAGTCAGTTTTTAAAGGGAACCTGTCACCCCCAAAATGGCTGGCGAGGTAAGCTCACCGGCATCAGGGGCTTATCTACAGCATTCTGTAATGCTGTAGATAAGCCCCCGATGTTACCTGAAAGATGAGAAAAAGACGTTAGATTATACTCACCCAGGGGCGGTCCCGGTGCGGTTTGGTCAAATGGGTGTCTCCGGTCCGCTCCGGTGCCTCCCATCTTCATTCCATGACGTCCTATTCGGGTCTTTACGCCGCGGCTCCGGCGCAGGCGTACTTTGTCTGCCCTGTTGATTGCAGAGCAAAGTACTGCAGTGCGCAGGCGCCGGAAAGGTCAGAGAGGCCGGGGGTAGCCGAGACCCCAAAGAACATGATCGGGGTCGGTTTGCACCGACCCCTGTTTTGCGATCGCCGGTAATTAACAGTTTACCGGCGACCGCAAAAAAAAAAAAAAAAAAAAAAAAAAGCGATCTGTAATTCTCTGTCCTCTGATGTGATCGGACATCAGAGGACAGAGAAATAGGGGGATTCGGGGACCCTAACATACTCACCTGGTGTCCCTGGGTCCTCTTCTGTCTTCTCCTGCCAGCCGGCTTTTTCATCATGGCGGGCGCATGCGCAGTGCGCCCGCCATCTGCTGCCATCTGCCGGCCGGCAGGAGAAGACGAGTTGGGGCTAAAATTAGGGTTAGGGTTAGGGTTAGGGTTAGGGTTAGAGTTAGGGTTAGAGTTAGGGTTAGAGTTAGGGTTAGGGTTGGGGCTAAATTTAGGGTTAGGGCTAGGGTTAGGGTTAGGCTACTTTCACACTAGTGTTTTTTGGCTTCCGTCGCAATGCGTCGTTGGAGAAAAAACGCATCCTGCAAAAGTGCTTGCAGGATGCGTTTTTTCTCCATTGGCTTGCATTAGCGACACATTGCGACGGATTGCCACATGTCGCATCCGTCGTGCGACGGATGCGTCGTGCTTTGGCGGACCGTCGGCACAAAAAAAGCTACATGTAACTTTTTTGTGCGACGTATCCGCCATTTCCGACCGCTCATGCATGGCCGGAACTCCGCCCCCGCCTCCCCGCACCTCACAATGGGGCAGCGGATGCGTTGAAAAAACAGCATCCGCTGCACCCGTTGTGCGGCGCTTACAATGCTAGCGTCGGTACGTCGTCCCGACACACTGCGATGGGCTGAGTACGACGCTAGTGTGAAAGTAGCCTTAGGCTTCTTTCACACTTGCGTCGGTACGGGGCGGTCGCAATGCGTCGGCCCGACGTACCGACGCACGTTGTGAAAATTGTGCACAACGTGTGCAGCGGATGCAGTTTTTCAACGCATCCGCTGCCCAGTCTATGTCCTGGGGAGGAGGGGGCAGAGTTACGGCCACGCATGCGCGGAAATGGCGGACGCGATGTACAAAAAAAAGGTTACATTGAACTTTTTTTGTGACGACGGGGGCTAAAGTTATGGTTAGGGTTGGGGCTAAAGTTAGGGTTAGGGTTGGGGCTAAAGTTAGGGTTAGAGTTGGGATTAGGGTTAGGGTTTGGATTAGGGTTGGGATTAGTGTTACGTTTGGGATTAGGGTTGGGATTAGGGTTAGGGTTGGGATTAGGGTTAGGGGTGTGTTGGATTTAGGGTTTTGATTAGGGTTATGGTTAGGGTTGAGATTAGGGCTGTTTTGGGGTTAGGGTTGTGATTATCGTTAGGGTTGTAATTAGGATTATGGATCGGTTGAGATTAGGGTTAGGGGTGTGTTGGAGTTAGGGTTGGAGTTATAATTTGGGGGTTTCCACTGTTTAGGTACATCAGGGGGTCTCCAAACACGACAGCCAATTTTGCGCTAAAAAAGTCAAATGGTACTCCCTCCCTTCTGAGCTCTGCCGTGCGCCCAAACAGTGGTTTACCCCCACATATGGGGCATCAGCGTACTCGGGATAAATTGGACAACAACTTTTGGGGTCCAATTTCTCCTGTTACCCTTGTGAAAATAAAAACTTGGGGGCTAAAAATCTTTTTTGTTGGAAAAAAAATATTTTTTTATTTTCACTACTCTGCATTATAAACTTCTGTGAAGCACTTGAGCTTTCAAAGTTCTCACTACATATCTAGATAAGTTCCTTAGGGGGTCTAGTTTCCAAAATTTGGTCACTTGTGGGGGTTTCTACTGTTTAGGTACATCAGGGGCTCTGCAAACGCAACATAACACCCACAGACAATTCTATCAAAGTCTGAATTCCAAAATGGCGCTCCTTCTCTTCCGAGCTCTGCCGTGTGCCAAAACAGTGGTTTACCCCCACATATGGGGTACCAGAATACTCAGGACAAATTGGAGAACAAATATTGGCATCCAATTTCTCTTGTTACCTTTGTGAAAATAAAAATTTGGAGGCTAAAAAAATCTTTTTTGTGGGAAAAAAAATATTTTTTATTTTCACTACTCTGCATTATAAACTTCTGTGAAGCACTTGGGCATTCAAAGTTCTCACCACATATCTAGATAAGTTCCTTGGGGGGTCTATTTTCCAAAATGGGGTCACTTGTTGGGGGTTTCTACTGTTTAGGTACATTAGGGGTCTGCAAACGCAACATAACGCCCGCAGACAATTCTATCAAAGTCTGCATTCCAAAATGGCGCTCCTTCCCTTCCAAGCTCTGCCGTGCGCCCAAACAGTGGTTTACCCCCACATATGGGGTACCAGCATACTCAGGACAAATTGGACAACAACTTTTGGGGTCCAATTTCTCTTGTTACCCTTGTGAAAATAAAAATTTGGGGGCTAAAAAAATCTTTTTTGTGGGAAAAAAATATTTTTTATTTTCACTACTCTGCATTATAAACTTCTGTGAAGCACTTGGGCATTCAAAGTTCTCACCACATATCTAGATAAGTTCCTTGGGGGGTCTATTTTCCAAAATGGGGTCACTTGTTGGGGGTTTCTACTGTTTAGGTACATTAGGGGTCAGCAAACGCAACATAACGCCCGCAGACAATTCTATCAAAGTCTGCATTCCAAAATGGCGCTCCTTCCCTTCCGAGCTCTGCCGTGCGCCCAAACAGTGGTTTACCCCCACATATGGGGTACCAGCATACTCAGGACAAATTGGACAACAACTTTTGGGGTCCAATTTCTCTTGCTACCCTTGTGAAAATAAAAACTTGGGGGCTAAAAAATCTTTATTGTTAAAAAATATATATTTTTTATTTTCACGACTCTGCATTATAAACTTCTGTGATGCACTTGGGCATTCAAAGTTCTCACTACACATCTAGATAAGTTCTTTGGGGGGTCTAGTTTCCAAAATGGGGTCACTTTTGGGGGGTTTCTACTGTTTAGGCACATCAGGGGCTCTCCAAACGCGACATGGCGTCCGATCTCAATTCCAGTCAATTTTGCATTGAAAAGTCAAATGGCGCTCCTTTGCTTCCGAGCTCAGCCATGTGCCCAAACAGTGGTTTACCCCCACATATGGGGTGTCGGCGTACTCAAGACAAATTGTACAACAACTTCTGGCATCCATTTTCTCCTGTTACCCTTGGTAAAATAAAAATTTGGAGGCAAAAAGATCATTTTTGTAGAAAAAATGCGATTTTTTTATTTTCACGGCTCTACGTTATAAACTTCTGTGAAGCACCTGGGGGTTTAAAGTGCTCACCACACATCTAGATAAGTTCCTTAAGGGGTCTAGTTTCCAAAATGGTGTCATATGTGGGGGGTCTCCACTGTTTAGGCACATCAGCGGCTCTCCAAACGTGACATGGCGTCCGATCTCAATTCCAGCCAATTCTACATTGAAAAAGTAAAACGACACTCCTTCTCTTCCAAGCTCTGCGGTGCGCCCAAACAGTGGTTTACCCCCATATATGGGGTATCGACGTACTCAGGAGAAATTGCACAACAACTTTTGTGGTCTAATTTCTCCTGTTACCCTTGTGAAAATAAACATTTGGGGGCAAAAAGATCATTTTTGTAGAAAAAATGAGATTTTTTATTTTCACGGCTCTACGTTATAAACTTCTGTGAAGCACTTGGGGGTTCAAAGTGCTCACCACACATCTAGATAAGTTCCTTAAGGGGTCTAGTTTCCAAAATGGTATCACTTGTGGGGGGTTTCCACTGTTTAGGCACATCAGGGACTCTCCAAACGCGACATGGCATCCGATCTCAATTCCAGCCAATTCTGCATTGAAAAAGTCAAACGGTGCTCCTTCACTTCCAAGCTCTGCTGTGCGCCCAAACAGTGGTTTACCTCCACATATGGGGTATCGACGTACTCAGGAGAAATTGCACAACAACTTTTGTGGTCTAATTTCTCCTGTTACCCTTGTGAAAATAAGAATTTGTGGGTGAAAAAATCATTTTTGTGAAAACAAATGCGATTTTTTATTTTCACGGCTCTACGTTATAAACTTCTGTGAAGCACTTGGGGGTTCAAAGTGCTCACCACACATCTAGATAAGTTCCTTGGGGGGTCTAGTTTCCAAAATGGTGTCACGTGTGGGGGGTTTCCACTGTTTAGGCACATTAGGGGCTCTCCAAACGCGACATGGCGTCCGATCTCAATTCCAGCCAATTCTGCATTGAAACAGTCAAACGGTGCTCCTTCACTTCCAAGCTCTGCGGTGCGCCCAAACAGTGGTTTACCTCCACATATTGGGTATCGGCGTACTCAGGAAAAATTGCACAACAAAATTTGTGGTTAAATTTCTGTTTTTACACTTGTGAAAAAAAATGGTTCTGAAGTAAAATGTTTGCAAAAAAAAGTTAAATGTTCATTTTTTTCTTCCACATTGTTTTAGTTCCTGTGAAGTACGTAAAGGGTTAATAAACTTCTTGAATGTGGTTTTGAGCAGCTTGAGGGGTGCAGTTTTTAGAATGGTGTCACACTTGGTTATTTTCTATCATATAGACCCCTCAAAATCACTTCAAAGGTGATGTGGTCCCTAAAAAAAACATGGTGTTGTAAAAATGAGAAATTGCTGGTCAACTTTTAACCCTTATAACTCCCTAACAAAAAAAAATTGTTTCCAAAATTGTGCTGATGTAAAGTAGACATGTGAGAAATGTTATTTATTAACTATTTTTTGTGACATATCTCTCTGATTTAAGGGCATAAAAATACAAAGTTTGAAAATTTGAAGACACAAAAGAGCACAGTGAGGTCAAAAATACTCTGTTGTAAAAAAATCACAGTAATCAGCAAGTGCTAGTCAAAAGATGTAAAGAAAACAGGGTATTTAGTTGATATGTTTTTTTGCAAAAAAATGTATACTAAGCTGCTCCACCAAATCGTCAAGGTATACCCTTATAGAGCAGTCCTAACTAATGTATAGAATCCCTATCTGATGTATTTAAAACCTGATCATCTGTATAGTACCTGTATAAGCAGGGTTCAGAGAAGGACTATCCATGTGGACATGCAGGATGTAACAGCTTAAATGCAAATGACCCACAGAGGAGTGGTGGACTCCCCAGTCTTGTAGAAACAAGAGAACAATTATAGAACCAGAAACACTGGGCCACTTGCACATTGAACAAGTCTGTAGGAACCTGTTCACACCACCAGAAAACTTGAAGACACAAAAGAGCACAGTGAGGTCAAAAATACTCTGTTGTAAAAAAATCACAGTAATCAGCAAGTGCTAGTCAAAAGATGTAAAGAAAACAGGGTATTTAGTTGATATGTTTTTTTGCAAAAAAATGTATACTAAGCTGCTCCACCAAATCGTCAAGGTATACCCTTATAGAGCAGTCCTAACTAATGTATAGAATCCCTATCTGATGTATTTAAAACCTGATCATCTGTATAGTACCTGTATAAGCAGGGTTCAGAGAAGGACTATCCATGTGGACATGCAGGATGGAACAGCTTAAATGCAAATGACCCACAGAGGAGTGGTGGACTCCCCAGTCTTGTAGAAACAAGAGAACAATTATAGAACCAGAAACACTGGGCCACTTGCACATTGAACAAGTCTGTAGGAACCTGTTCACACCACCAGAAAACTTGAAGACACAAAAGAGCACAGTGAGGTCAAAAATACTCTGTTGTAAAAAAATCACAGTAATCAGCAAGTGCTAGTCAAAAGATGTAAAGAAAACAGGGTATTTAGTTGATATGTTTTTTTGCAAAAAAATGTATACTAAGCTGCTCCACCAAATCGTCAAGGTATACCCTTATAGAGCAGTCCTAACTAATGTATAGAATCCCTATCTGATGTATTTAAAACCTGATCATCTGTATAGTACCTGTATAAGCAGGGTTCAGAGAAGGACTATCCATGTGGACATGCAGGATGGAACAGCTTAAATGCAAATGACCCACAGAGGAGTGGTGGACTCCCCAGTCTTGTAGAAACAAGAGAACAATTATAGAACCAGAAACACTGGGCCACTTGCACATTGAACAAGTCTGTAGGAACCTGTTCACACCACCAGAAAACTTGAAGACACAAAAGAGCACAGTGAGGTCAAAAATACTCTGTTGTAAAAAAATCACAGTAATCAGCAAGTGCTAGTCAAAAGATGTAAAGAAAACAGGGTATTTAGTTGATATGTTTTTTTTGCAAAAAAATGTATACTAAGCTGCTCCACCAAATCATCAAGGTATACCCTTATAGAGCAGTCCTAACTAATGTATAGAATCCCTATCTGATGTATTTAAAACCTGATCATCTGTATAGTACCTGTATAAGCAGGGTTCAGAGAAGGACTATCCATGTGGACATGCAGGATGGAACAGCTTAAATGCAAATGACCCACAGAGGAGTGGTGGACTCCCCAGTCTTGTAGAAACAAGAGAACAATTATAGAACCAGAAACACTGGGCCACTTGCACATTGAACAAGTCTGTAGGAACCTGTTCACACCACCAGAAAACTTGAAGACACAAAAGAGCACAGTGAGGTCAAAAATACTCTGTTGTAAAAAAATCACAGTAATCAGCAAGTGCTAGTCAAAAGATGTAAAGAAAACAGGGTATTTAGTTGATATGTTTTTTTGCAAAAAAATGTATACTAAGCTGCTCCACCAAATCGTCAAGGTATACCCTTATAGAGTAGTCCTAACTAATGTATAGAATCCCTATCTGATGTATTTAAAACCTGATCATCTGTATAGTACCTGTATAAGCAGGGTTCAGAGAAGGACTATCCATGTGGACATGCAGGATGGAACAGCTTAAATGCAAATGACCCACAGAGGAGTGGTGGACTCCCCAGTCTTGTAGAAACAAGAGAACAATTATAGAACCAGAAACACTGGGCCACTTGCACATTGAACAAGTCTGTAGGAACCTGTTCACACCACCAGAAAACTTGAAGACACAAAAGAGCACAGTGAGGTCAAAAATACTCTGTTGTAAAAAAATCACAGTAATCAGCAAGTGCTAGTCAAAAGATGTAAAGAAAACAGGGTATTTAGTTGATATGTTTTTTTGCAAAAAAATGTATACTAAGCTGCTCCACCAAATCGTCAAGGTATACCCTTATAGAGCAGTCCTAACTAATGTATAGAATCCCTATCTGATGTATTTAAAACCTGATCATCTGTATAGTACCTGTATAAGCAGGGTTCAGAGAAGGACTATCCATGTGGACATGCAGGATGGAACAGCTTAAATGCAAATGACCCACAGAGGAGTGGTGGACTCCCCAGTCTTGTAGAAACAAGAGAACAATTATAGAACCAGAAACACTGGGCCACTTGCACATTGAACAAGTCTGTAGGAACCTGTTCACACCACCAGAAAACTTGAAGACACAAAAGAGCACAGTGAGGTCAAAAATACTCTGTTGTAAAAAAATCACAGTAATCAGCAAGTGCTAGTCAAAAGATGTAAAGAAAACAGGGTATTTAGTTGATATGTTTTTTTTGCAAAAAAATGTATACTAAGCTGCTCCACCAAATCATCAAGGTATACCCTTATAGAGCAGTCCTAACTAATGTATAGAATCCCTATCTGATGTATTTAAAACCTGATCATCTGTATAGTACCTGTATAAGCAGGGTTCAGAGAAGGACTATCCATGTGGACATGCAGGATGGAACAGCTTAAATGCAAATGACCCACAGAGGAGTGGTGGACTCCCCAGTCTTGTAGAAACAAGAGAACAATTATAGAACCAGAAACACTGGGCCACTTGCACATTGAACAAGTCTGTAGGAACCTGTTCACACCACCAGAAAACTTGAAGACACAAAAGAGCACAGTGAGGTCAAAAATACTCTGTTGTAAAAAAATCACAGTAATCAGCAAGTGCTAGTCAAAAGATGTAAAGAAAACAGGGTATTTAGTTGATATGTTTTTTTGCAAAAAAATGTATACTAAGCTGCTCCACCAAATCGTCAAGGTATACCCTTATAGAGTAGTCCTAACTAATGTATAGAATCCCTATCTGATGTATTTAAAACCTGATCATCTGTATAGTACCTGTATAAGCAGGGTTCAGAGAAGGACTATCCATGTGGACATGCAGGATGGAACAGCTTAAATGCAAATGACCCACAGAGGAGTGGTGGACTCCCCAGTCTTGTAGAAACAAGAGAACAATTATAGAACCAGAAACACTGGGCCACTTGCACATTGAACAAGTCTGTAGGAACCTGTTCACACCACCAGAAAACTTGAAGACACAAAAGAGCACAGTGAGGTCAAAAATACTCTGTTGTAAAAAAATCACAGTAATCAGCAAGTGCTAGTCAAAAGATGTAAAGAAAACAGGGTATTTAGTTGATATGTTTTTTTGCAAAAAAATGTATACTAAGCTGCTCCACCAAATCGTCAAGGTATACCCTTATAGAGCAGTCCTAACTAATGTATAGAATCCCTATCTGATGTATTTAAAACCTGATCATCTGTATAGTACCTGTATAAGCAGGGTTCAGCACTACTCCTCTGTGGGTCATTTGCATTTAAGCTGTTCCATCCTGCATGTCCACATGGATAGTCCTTCTCTGAACCCTGCTTATACAGGTACTATACAGATGATCAGGTATCAGGTGTGACTACCTTGCTCCCAGTCTCTCCAAGACAAGCTAAGTTTTTGTTTGTTCATTTTTTGATTATCAGCATTCATCATGTTTCTTGTCCAGCTTGCTAAAATGTGATTTCCTCGCTTGCTGGTTGCTCTAGGGGACTGAGTTTCTCCCCCCACACCGTGAGTTGGTGTGGGGGTTCTTGAAATCTCAGAGTGGATATTTTGTAAGGGTTTTTTACTGATCGCATAGATTCCCTTTTCTATTTTCTGCTATCTAGTATTAGTGGGCCTCATTTGCTGAATCTGCTTTCACCCCTGTGTATGTGCCTTCCTCTTACTTCACCGTTATTATTTGTTGGGGGCTTCTATATCTTTGGGGATTATTTCTCTGGAGGCAAGAGAGGTCTTTCTTTCTCTCTAGGGGTAGTTAGTTCCTCAGGCTGGCTCGAGACGTCTAGGATTTTTAGGCACGTTCACCGGCTACTTCTAGTGTGTTTGGATAGGTTCAGATTTGCGGTCAGTCCAGTTTGCCACCTCCCTAGAGCTTGTCCTATGTTTGTTACTTAGCTGTAGTAATTTGTGATCCTCAACCACTAAGGATCATAACACCTGACCTGGGTTTTTGCGTTTAAGTACCTGTTTGCCTTGCCCTTTTATCTTGATCCGCAACCTCGGACTGTGACCTGACTATGCTTTTGCCTTAATCCTTTTTTTTCCTACACAATATGATGTCCCAAAACAGCTCCTCACAGAGTATGTCCACAGTCGCACACACCTCTCCCTTGCCCACAGTATGATTCCCCAACAGCTCCCCCCATAGCATAGTCCACTCACACAGAATGATGTAACAACAACTGCCCACACAGTATGATGTCCCCACAACCAGGTACAAAATATTATGCCTTCAGTTTCACCCCTTAAGTCCTGACTAAGAAAAAAACCTACCCCTTCCTCTTTACACTACTCTACTCTGTGCAGCATGTGTACTGAGGCTCCTTGCATCAAACCTGCAGTGCTGAGGTACAGGCTGAATCATGGAACAGAGAGCCGATGGCTGATCCATCATTGCTTTCAACTGAGGATGCAGATCCATTGAAATAGAGATGCGGAGGGAATCGTGGTGTTGTCGATGTTGGTAAAGGGTTCATTTTAATATGAATAATTCCCTAATACAATGTCATTTTTACACTTGTTTAAAGGGTGTTAAAGGATGTTATACCACCTTTAAGAAATAATCGAATTACCCTAGAATAAGATGCAAAAAAGCAGTACTCTAAAAATCAAGCAAAAAAGAAAAAAAGTTGTATGTTTATTAAGCCACTAGATGGTGGCCCGATTCTAACGCATCGGGTATTCTAGACTATGTATGTTGTTATGGTTCTCAATGGCAAGAGAACATAGCCCAACAAACATAAGAACTAGCTCTTGGAAGGATGGAAACTAAACTGACCATGAACTAAACCTGCCGCACAACTAACAGTAGCCGGGTAGCGTAGCCTGCGTTTTATCCCTAGACGCCCAGCGCCGGCCGGAGGACTAACTAATCCTGGCAGAGGAAAATATAGTCCTGGCTCACCTCTAGAGAAATTTCCCCGAAAGGCAGACAGAGGCCCCCACAAATATTGGCGGTGATTTTAGATGAAATGACAAACGTAGTATGAAAATAGGTTTAGCAAAATTGAGGTCCGCTTACTAGATAGCAGGAAGACAGAAAGGGCACTTTCATGGTCAGCTGAAAACCCTATCAAAATACCATCCTGAAATTACTTTAAGACTCTAGTATTAACTCATAACATCAGAGTGGCAATTTCAGATCACAAGAGCTTTCCAGACACAGAAACGAAACTACAGCTGTGAACTGGAACAAAATGCAAAAACAAACAAGGACTAAGTCCAACTTAGCTGGGAGTTGTCTAGCAGCAGGAACATGCACAGAAAGGCTTCTGATTACAATGTTGACCGGCATGGAAGTGACAGAGGAGCAAGGCTAAATAGCGACTCCCACATCCTGATGGAAACAGGTGAACAGAGAGGATGATGCACACCAGTTCAATTCCACCAGTGGCCACCGGGGGAGCCCAAAATCCAATTTCACAACAGTACCCCCCCCTCAAGGAGGGGGCACCGAACCCTCACCAGAACCACCAGGGCGATCAGGATGAGCCCTATGAAAGGCACGGACCAAATCGGAGGCATGAACATCAGAGGCAGTCACCCAAGAATTATCCTCCTGACCGTATCCCTTCCATTTGACCAGATACTGGAGTTTCCGTCTGGAAACACGGGAGTCCAAGATTTTTTCCACAACGTACTCCAACTCGCCCTCAACCAACACCGGAGCAGGAGGCTCAACGGAAGGCACAACCGGTACCTCATACCTGCGCAATAATGACCGATGAAAAACATTATGAATAGAAAAAGATGCAGGGAGGTCCAAACGGAAGGACACAGGGTTAAGAATCTCCAATATCTTGTACGGGCCGATGAACCGAGGCTTAAACTTGGGAGAAGAAACCCTCATAGGGACAAAACGAGAAGACAACCACACCAAGTCCCCAACACAAAGCCGAGGACCAACCCGACGCCGGCGGTTGGCAAAAAGCTGAGTCTTCTCCTGGGACAACTTCAAATTGTCCACTACCTGCCCCCAAATCTGATGCAACCTCTCCACCACAGCATCCACTCCAGGACAATCCGAAGATTCCACCTGACCAGAAGAAAATCGAGGATGAAACCCCGAATTACAGAAAAAGGGAGACACCAAGGTGGCAGAGCTGGCCCGATTATTGAGGGCAAACTCCGCTAAAGGCAAAAAAGCAACCCAATCATCCTGATCTGCAGACACAAAACACCTCAAATATGTCTCCAAGGTCTGATTCGTCCGCTCGGTCTGGCCATTAGTCTGAGGATGGAAAGCAGACGAGAAAGACAAATCTATGCCCATCCTAGCACAGAATGCTCGCCAAAATCTAGACACGAATTGGGTACCTCTGTCAGAAACGATATTCTCCGGAATACCATGCAAACGGACCACATTTTGAAAAAACAGAGGAACCAACTCGGAAGAAGAAGGCAACTTAGGCAGGGGAACCAAATGGACCATCTTAGAGAAACGATCACACACCACCCAGATGACAGACATCTTCTGAGAAACAGGAAGATCCGAAATAAAATCCATCGAGATGTGCGTCCAGGGCCTCTTCGGGATAGGCAAGGGCAACAACAATCCACTAGCCCGAGAACAACAAGGCTTGGCCCGAGCACAAACGTCACAAGACTGCACGAAGCCTCGCACATCTCGAGACAGGGAAGGCCACCAGAAGGACCTTGCCACCAAATCCCTGGTACCAAAGATTCCAGGATGACCTGCCAACGCAGAAGAATGAACCTCAGAAATGACTTTACTGGTCCAATCATCAGGAACAAACAGTCTACCAGGTGGGCAACGATCAGGTCTATCCGCCTGAAACTCCTGCAAAGCCCGCCGCAGGTCTGGAGAAACGGCAGACAATATCACTCCATCCTTAAGGATACCTGTAGGTTCAGAATTACCAGGGGAGTCAGGCTCAAAACTCCTAGAAAGGGCATCCGCCTTAACATTCTTAGAACCCGGCAGGTAGGACACCACAAAATTAAACCGAGAGAAAAACAACGACCAGCGCGCCTGTCTAGGATTCAGACGTCTGGCGGACTCAAGATAAATTAGATTTTTGTGGTCAGTCAATACCACCACCTGATGTCTAGCCCCCTCAAGCCAATGACGCCACTCCTCAAAAGCCCACTTCATGGCCAAAAGCTCCCGATTCCCAACATCATAATTCCGCTCGGCGAGCGAAAATTTACGCGAGAAAAAAGCACAAGGTCTCATCACGGAGCAATCGGAACTTCTCTGCGACAAAACCGCCCCAGCTCCGATTTCAGAAGCGTCGACCTCAACCTGAAAAGGAAGAGCAACATCAGGCTGACGCAACACAGGGGCAGAAGAAAAGCGGCGCTTAAGCTCCCGAAAGGCCTCCACAGCAGCAGGGGACCAATCAGCAACATCAGCACCCTTCTTAGTCAAATCAGTCAATGGTTTAACAACATCAGAAAAACCAGTAATAAATCGACGATGAAAGTTAGCAAAGCCCAAAAATTTCTGAAGACTCTTAAGAGAAGAGGGTTGCGTCCAATCACAAATAGCCTGAACCTTGACAGGATCCATCTCGATGGAAGAGGGGGAAAAAATATATCCCAAAAAGGAAATCTTTTGAACCCCAAAAACGCACTTAGAACCCTTCACACACAAGGAATTAGACCGCAAAACCTGAAAAACCCTCCTGACCTGCTGGACATGAGAGTCCAAGTCATCCGAAAAAATCAAAATATCATCCAGATACACAATCATAAATTTATCCAAATAATCACGGAAAATGTCATGCATAAAGGACTGAAAGACTGAAGGGGCATTTGAAAGACCAAAAGGCATCACCAAATACTCAAAGTGGCCCTCGGGCGTATTAAATGCGGTTTTCCACTCATCCCCCTGCTTAATTTGCACCAAATTATACGCCCCACGAAGATCTATCTTAGAGAACCACTTGGCCCCCTTTATGCGAGCAAACAAATCAGTCAGCAGTGGCAACGGATATTGATATTTAACCGTGATTTTATTCAAAAGCCGATAATCAATGCACGGCCTCAAAGAGCCATCTTTCTTAGCCACAAAGAAAAAACCGGCTCCTAAGGGAGATGACGAAGGACGAATATGTCCCTTTTCCAAGGACTCCTTTATATATTCTCGCATAGCAGCATGTTCAGGCACAGACAGATTAAATAAACGACCCTTAGGGTATTTACTACCCGGAATCAAATCTATGGCACAATCGCACTCCCGGTGCGGAGGTAATGAACCAAGCTTAGGTTCTTCAAAAATGTCACGATATTCAGTCAAGAATTCAGGAATCTCAGAGGGAATAGATGATGAAATGGAAACCACAGGTACGTCCCCATGCGTCCCCTTACATCCCCAGCTTAACACAGACATAGCTTTCCAGTCAAGGACTGGGTTATGAGATTGCAGCCATGGCAATCCAAGCACCAACACATCATGTAGGTTATACAGCACAAGAAAGCGAATAATCTCCTGGTGATCCGGATTAATCCGCATAGTTACTTGTGTCCAGTATTGTGGTTTATTGCTAGCCAATGGGGTGGAGTCAATCCCCTTCAGGGGTATAGGAGTTTCAAGAGGCTCCAAATCATACCCACAGCGTTTGGCAAAGGACCAATCCATAAGACTCAAAGCGGCGCCAGAGTCGACATAGGCATCCGCGGTAATAGATGATAAAGAACAAATCAGGGTCACAGATAGAATAAACTTAGACTGTAAAGTGCCAATTGAAACAGACTTATCAAGCTTCTTAGTACGCTTAGAGCATGCTGATATAACATGAGTTGAATCACCGCAATAGAAGCACAACCCATTTTTTCGTCTAAAATTCTGCCGTTCACTTCTGGACAGAATTCTATCACATTGCATATTCTCTGGCGTCTTCTCAGTAGACACCGCCAAATGGTGCACAGGTTTGCGCTCCCGCAGACGCCTATCGATCTGGATAGCCATTGTCATGGACTCATTCAGACCCGCAGGCACAGGGAACCCCACCATAACATCCTTAATGGCATCAGAGAGACCCTCTCTGAAATTCGCCGCCAGGGCGCACTCATTCCACTGAGTAAGCACAGCCCATTTACGGAATTTCTGGCAGTATATTTCAGCTTCGTCTTGCCCCTGAGATAGGGACATCAAGGCCTTTTCCGCCTGAAGTTCTAACTGAGGTTCCTCATAAAGCAACCCCAAGGCCAGAAAAAACGCATCCACATTGAGCAACGCAGGATCCCCTGGAGCCAATGCAAAAGCCCAATCCTGAGGGTCGCCCCGGAGCAAAGAAATCACAATCCTGACCTGCTGAGCAGGATCTCCAGCAGAGCGAGATTTCAGGGACAAAAACAACTTGCAATTATTTTTGAAATTTTGAAAGCAAGATCTATTCCCCGAGAAAAATTCAGGCAAAGGAATTCTAGGTTCAGATATAGGAACATGAACAACAAAATCTTGTAAGTTTTGAACTTTCGTGGTGAGATTATTCAAACCTGCAGCTAAACTCTGAATATCCATTTTAAACAGGTGAACACAGAGCCATTCCAGGATTAGAAGGAGAGAGAGAGAGAAAGGCTGCAATATAGGCAGACTTGCAAGAGATTCAATTACAAGCACACTCAGAACTGAGGAAAAAAAAAAAAAAAAAATCTTCAGCAGACTTCTCTTTTCTCTCCTTTCTCTGTCAATTAATTTAACCCTTTTAGGCCGGTCAAACTGTTATGGTTCTCAATGGCAAGAGAACATAGCCCAGCAAACATAAGAACTAGCTCTTGGAAGGATGGAAACTAAACTGACCATGAACTAAACCTGCCGCACAACTAACAGTAGCCGGCTAGCGTAGCCTGCGTTTTATCCCTAGACGCCCAGCGCCGGCCGGAGGACTAACTAATCCTGGCAGAGGAAAATATAGTCCTGGCTCACCTCTAGAGAAATTTCCCCGAAAGGCAGACAGAGGCCCCCACAAATATTGGCGGTGATTTTAGATGAAATGACAAACGTAGTATGAAAATAGGTTTAGCAAAATTGAGGTCCGCTTACTAGATAGCAGGAAGACAGAAAGGGCACTTTCATGGTCAGCTGAAAACCCTATCAAAATACCATCCTGAAATTACTTTAAGACTCTAGTATTAACTCATAACATCAGAGTGGCAATTTCAGATCACAAGAGCTTTCCAGACACAGAAACGAAACTACAGCTGTGAACTGGAACAAAATGTAAAAACAAACAAGGACTAAGTCCAACTTAGCTGGGAGTTGTCTAGCAGCAGGAACATGCACAGAAAGGCTTCTGATTACAATGTTGACCGGCATGGAAGTGACAGAGGAGCAAGGCTAAATAGCGACTCCCACATCCTGATGGAAACAGGTGAACAGAGAGGATGATGCACACCAGTTCAATTCCACCAGTGGCCACCGGGGGAGCCCAAAATCCAATTTCACAACAGTATGTAGTTTACAGCCACGTAGTATATAGCACAGCCACGTAGTATATTGCACAGCCACATAATATATTGCACAGCCACGTAATATATCGCACAGCCACGTAGCATATAGCCCAGCCACGTAGCATATAGCACAGAGATGTAGTATATAACACAGCCCATGCAGTATATAACACAGGCCACGTAGTATAGAGCACAGAAATGTAGTATATTGCCCAGCCACGTAATATATACCACAGCCACGTAGTATATAGCACAGCCTATAAAGTATATAGCACAGAGATGTAGTATATAACACAGCCCAGGCAGTATCTAACACAGCCCACGTAGTATACAGCAATGTGGGCACCATATCCCTGTTAAAAAAAAAGAGTTAAAATAAAAAATAGTGATATACTCACCCTCCGTCGGCCCTCCGGATCAAGCCGAGGCCTTTCCCGCTCCTCGTGACTCTCCGGTCCCAAGAGTGCATTGCGGTCTCGCGAGATGATGACATAGCGGTCTCGCAAGAGCGCTACGTCATCATCTTGCGAGACCGCAATGCATGGACCGGTCACCAAAGCATCGCGAGGAGCAGGAAAGGCCTTGGCTGAATCCAGGGGCCCACGGAAGGTGAGAATATAATGATTTTTTTTTTTTTTAATTATTTTTAATATTAGATCTTTTTACTATTGATGCCGCATAGGCAGCATCAATCGTAAAAAGTTGGTCACACAGGGTTAATAGCAGCTTCAACGAAGTGCGTTACACTGCGGCATAACGCGGTGTAATGCAGCCATTAACCCTGTGTGAGCGCTGACGGGGGTGAGTATGGAGCGGGCACTGACGGCAGGGGAGTAGGGAGCGGCCATTTTGCCGACGAACTGTGCCCGTCGCTGATTGGTCGTGACTGCTTTGCCGCGACCAATCAGCGACTTGGGATTTCCATGACAGAAAGAAAGACAGACAGACAGAAGGACAGACAGAAAGATGGAAGTGACCCTTAGACTATTATATAGTAGATGTGATTACAGCCTTATCCCTATTATAAGTCATCAATATTAGATCAATGGGCACTCCCACCAATCAGCCGATTAACCCCTTTCTGACCTCGGATGGGATAGTACGTCCGAGGTCAGGTCCCCCGCTTTGATGCAGGGCTCTGGCGGTGAGCCCGCATCAAAGCCAGGACATGTCAGCTGTTTTGAACAGCTGACATGTGCCCACAATATCGGCGGGTGAAATCATGATTCATCCGCCGCTATTAACTAGTTAAATGCCGCTGTCAAACGCTGACAGCGGCATTTAACTGGCGCTTCCGGGCGGAAATGAGCGCATCGCTGACCCGTCACATGATCGGGGGTCAGCGATGCATCAGAATGGTAACCATAGAGGTCCTGGAGACCTTCATGGTTACTGATCCCGGCTAGCTGTGAGCGCCCCCCTGTGGTCGGCGCTCATAGCACACCTGCATTTCTGCTGCGTTGCAGCGATCTGATGATCGCTGCTATGTAGCAGAGGCGATCGAGTTGTGCCAGCTTCTAGCCTCCCATGGAAAAAATAAAAAAAAATAAAAGTTTAAATCACCCCCCTTTCGCCCCATTTAAAATAAATCAATAAAAAAAAATCAAACCTACACATATTTGGTATCGCCGCATTCAGAATCGCCCGATCTATCAATAAAAAAAAGGATTAACCTGATCGGTAAATGGCATAGCGAGAAAAAATTCGAAACCCCAGAATTATGTTTTTTTGGTCGCAGCGACATTGCACTAAAATGCAATAACGGACGATCAAAAGAACGTATCTGCACCAAAATGGTATCATTAAAAATGCCAGCTTGGCACGCATTTAATAAGCCCTCAAAAGACCCCAGATCATGAAAAATGGAGACGCTACGGGTATCGGAAAATGGCGCAATTTTTATTTTTTTTTAGCAAAGTTTTGAATTTTTTTTCACCATGTAGATAAAAGAGAACCTAGACATGTTTGGTGTCTATGAACTCATAAACATAAGGGTGAATGACCTCGGGGAGATCAAAACATCCAACACTGCGGAGACACCATCACGTGTTTCTCAACACAGTGATCCAGAACACTGCCCCATCCCTAGAGGGAAATATGCAAATGCCAAGTGTTTTTGGCATAGGTGGTTTTCCTTTATTGGATGCTACCCTTCCCGTGGTTGTTCCTTCCTGGTGAAAGACCTGGCTATTCATTGCTTGCGTTGAGAAACACGTGAAGGTGTCTCCGCTGCTTTTCTACATGCATTTGCATATTTCCTTTAGGGATGGGGGCAGTGTTCTGGATCACTGCGTTGAGAAACACGTGATGGTGTCTCCGCGGTGTTGGATGTTTTGATCTCCCCGAGGTCATACACCCTTATGTTTATATTCTTTTCACCAGGCACTGCTCCTAATAGCCAGTTTCCTACTCCACACTGATGAGGGGCAAATACCCCGAAACAGCTGTCTGGAGGGAGGTTTTCTGGAGGAATCCAGACTCTTTTGCAGAGAATTGTTTTTTTCTGTGGTAGTTTGTACCGACAGCTTTGAAGATGAATTATGTGAAGAACACCATCCGAGTGACGTTGGAGCCATCTATCCGGGCAAGGAACAGCGTGGTCTTTATCGTTCGTGACCTTATTGAGGAAAAGGTTGGAGGAAAACGGGAGAACATCTATAGTATTAATGAGTTCCCTAATCAAGGTAACAATGACGTTACTTTTATGTCGGAGCATTATTGCCTGAACGTCTATGAGTGGTTTCGGAATCATGCCAGAGATCCCTGTTTGATGGGAGTCAAATGTGAACCACTGTTTGGTCTTCAGGAAAGGCAGGTAACTATCACTGTCTATAACCCCTTTACTGAACCTGCATTGTTGGAGAGCTTGCTCTCACAGTACTGTGACTTTGTTTCAAAGGGAGAGAAGCAAGTGAACTGTTTAGGAATCTTCAATTGTCGATACAAATATCGTGTAAGGTTCAGAAGAGATCCTGGCAGTGTGGGTGGGTTCAGACACCCTCCGGCGAACTTTTCTGTGGCAGGGCATAGGGGTTTCCTCACGTACCCTGGGCAGCCTTTGTTTTGCAGGAGATGTTTCTCTTTTAGATATGTTCAGACAGACTGCCAGAAGGGGCAGTGTTGCCGAAACTGCAAGAAGGAGGGGCATATGGCTGGTGATGGCCCGATGGCTAAGACCTGTGACGTGTGTGGTAGTGGTGACCACATGTATAAGGATTGTCCGCGGAGGGCACCTAGATGCTCAGAGAGTGAATGGAGAGAGGAGGAGGAGAGAAGGAGGAGGTTGGCGATTATCAGAAAGGAATCTGAAAGAATGGAGAGAGAGGAAAGGAGGGAGAGGGAAAGACGCTCTGTGACTCCAGATGACATTGTGCTAGCACCCCATGCTTCTATGAGTGATGCACAGAAGGAAGATAAGGAGTTTTGGTCGGTGGCAAAAAAAGTAGAGAGGGGGTTTAATAAGGAAGAAGATCAGGAAGAAGATGAGGAAGAGGATGATGACTCTACTGTGCCTGAAATGTTTTCTTTTGAGGAAGCAATGGATGCAACGGAGGAAAACGTGCACATTTCTGAAGCTGAGAGCCCTGTGCACCCCTCAGATCCTCAGAATATTGGAGGGTTTTCTTCAGATGAGGACAGGGGTGGGAAGAAGTGTCAGAGGGAGGAGGATGGGGAAAGTGATGAGGCATGCAGTAGTATGCCTCAGAGGAAAATTGGGCCAGCTAAAAAAAAATGGAGTGAGCACGAAGGGGTTAGTGATTCAGAGACTAGTTGTTCAGTCCGAATGGCGGAGGAGGACAATGGTGATACTGGGTAGAATGAAAGCTCAGTGGATCTGTTGTTTTTTTTTTTCTTTTCTGTGAGTCTTGACCTTTGTCAAGGGCTTTTTGTGTAATGTGTGTAGTTTTTGTTGTAATTTTTGCATTGTGTTTTTTGTTTTTATAGTATGGGTTTTTCTATAGTTTCTCAAAATGTGAGAGTTTTTAAGAAAGCGAGTAGGAGAGCAGCAATTTTGGATTTTTTAGCTATGCAGAGTGCACCTATTTTTTGATTGCAAGAATGTGGGATTGTGGATGGTGTGAAAGGGGATGAGTGGTCTTATGGTGCGTCTGTGTGGTCTGGTAGTGCAAATAATAGAAATGATGGTGTGGGTATTTTAGTTAAGGGGCAGGAGGTTGTTTTAAATAATTATTTGGTTGTGGAGGTGGGGAGGTGTATCTTAGCAAATTTTGAATATAAAAATGCTAAGTATTGTGTTATCAATATTTATGCGCCAGTAGAAAAAAATGAGCGTAAGTTATTATTTGAAAAAGTGAAGCTTTTTGTTCCAGGAAGAGTGCCTGTGGTGATTGTGGGTGATATGAATTGTGATGTGGGGGGAGTGAATGTGGATGTGTCTGGAAAAGTTTTGCTGGAGTTAGGGTACCGTCACACAGTGGCATTTTCATCGCTACGACGGCACGATTCGTGACGTTCTAGCGATATCGTTACGATATCGTTGTGTCTGACACGCTACTGCGATCCGGATCCCCGCTGAGAATCGTACGTCGTAGCAGATCGTTTGAAACTTTCTTTCGTCGTCTAGTGTCCCGCTGTGGCGGCATGATTGCATCGTGTGACACAGGTTGTATACGATGTGCGCACAGTAACCAACGGCTTCTACATCGCAAATACGTCATGAAATTATTGCTCCAGCGCCGTGTATTGCAACGTGTGACCGCAGTCTACGACGCTGGAGCGATAATCATACGACGCTACAACGTCACGAATCGTGCCGTCGTAGCGATGAAAATGCCACTGTGTGACAGTACCCTTAGTTACTGACTTTGATTTGAGTGATATGCAGCGTGTGTGTAAGGTTAACCCTTTGTTAGATACCTTTTTTTCTGATAGTGGAAGAGCACAGTCCAGGTTGGATTATTGTTTTATTTCTAAAAATATTATTCCTGTTGGATATAAGCAGGATAGGGTCGTTTTTTCGGACCATGTTTGTGTGTTGTGCCAGTTAGATATTAATGTTAGTGGTGTGTTTGGAAAGGGTTTGTGGAAATTAAATGTGAAATTGTTGGAAAATGAAGATGTGAGGAAGGAGTATGTGAGAAAGTATGAACAGTGGTGTAAGAGTAAGGAAAATTTGGGGAATGTTTGTGAGTGGTGGGATTGGGTTTAGAGGCAGACAAAAAAGTTCTTTAAAAGTGTGGGGTATGAATTTGCGGCAATTAAGAGGGAAAAGTTTGTTAAGTTGAATGCCCGTTTATGTTTATTGTATAAATTAGGGGAAGGAGGAATGGAGGTGGAGGAGGGGATAAAAAAGGTTAAAAAAGAAATTAATGAGTTTTTGGAGGAGAAAGGGAAGAGTATTATTTTTAGGGCAAAAATTTATAGAATGGAGCAAGATGAAAGGTGTTCGAGGTTTTTTTTTTTAAAAAAAAGGTTTTTGGGAAAAAGCAGAGTATGGGTGTTTTGAATGCAATGGATGGAAGAGAGGTAAGTGGGGAGGATATGTGTGAAGAGGTGGCTAAGTTTTATGAGGAGCTGTATGCAGTGAAGTGGAGGGATGAGGCTTTGGAGGAGGATGTACTAAGTGTATTAGAAAATAAATTGAGTGAGATGGAGAGAGAGAGAGTGATGGGTGAGGTGACAGGTGATGAGGTATGGAAGGTAATGAATAGCATGGCATTAAATAAGACTCCAGGAGAAGATGGTCTTCCTATAGAGTTTTATAGGGTGATGTGGCATGTGCTTGGTAAGGATTTTGTGGAAGTGTGTAAGTATATGCGGTCTAGTATGGAGGTGGCTGAGAGTATGCGTGCAGGGATGGTTGTGTTAATACCTAAAAAAGGAGATTTGAAGAGTTTAAAAAATTGGAGACTGATAACGTTGTTGAATTGCGATTATAAGATCTATGCGAAAGTAATGGCGAATAGGATGCGTGATGTGATAGAGAGTGTGACTGGGGATGAACAGTGTTGTGCGGTGCCTGGGAGACGTATACATGAGTGTGTGTGTATGTTGAGAGATTGTTTGTGGGACTGTATGAGTTGGAAGAAGAGTGTATTTGTTTTGAGTTTGGACTTTGAAAAGGCGTATGATCGGTTAGCACATAGTTTTTTGTTCCGGGTATTATTGAGAATGGGGTTTCCGCCTGATTTTGTTTGGAGGGTGAGGAGCTTATATAAGGACATTTATAGTTGTGTTTTGATGAATGGTTATGTGGGTAGAAGAGTGAATGTTTTTTCAGGTGTGCGACAAGGTTGTCCTTTGTCTCCTGTGGTTTTATCTGTGCGATTGAACCATTGCTTTGTATGTTGAGGAAAGATAAAGTGATTAGAGGTGTACAAGTGCCAGGAGGTGGGGGGAGGGAATGGAAGGTTAGTGGTTATATGGATGACGTGTGTGCGTGTGTGTTGTGTGATTCAGAGTATTCTGTGAGGCGGGTGAAGTTATTGGTGTCTATTTTTTGTGGTGCGTCAGCATTTAAGGTGAATTGGGAGAAGAGTGAGTGTAAGGTTTTTGGGGGAGGGGTTTTAAGTAAGGATGTAGGAGTGAATGAGGTGACTGGGTCTATTAAGGTTTTGGGGGTGAAATTTTCAGAGAGTTTGGATGGGAAAGAAAGTTGGGATGATGCGAAAGGAAAGGTTGAGCGGAAGTTATGTTTTTGGAAGATGAGAAGTCTTTAGTTTTTTGGAAAAATCTCAGTTATTAAAAGTGTAATTTTGCCTATTTTCTTATATATTGCAGTGGTCTTTCCGGTGGGGTATATGTGTATGAGGGGGTTAAATAGGATTCTGTTTGTGTTTTTGTGGAATTCTAGAATGGAGAGGGCTAGGAGGAAGGTTTTAGGTGAAACGTTTAGAAAAGGGTGGGTTGGGTTTGGTGTAAATATTGTGGTTTTTGTGTTGAGGGTGATTAGGATGGATGGGAAGTTTTCTTGTCTGTGTAGGTTTTTGTTTGGGGCGTATTTATTTCGTTTGAGGTGGCGAGAGAGGGATCTGAGGTATCCAGTTGCTTTTGACGTGCCTAGATGGTATGTGTGGGTTTATAAATTATTGGTGAAGTATGAGTTGTGTGATGTGGATGTTAGGTTGTTCAGTAATAAGAAGGCTGTGTATAGGGTGATTGAATGTAGAGACAGAATGTGGAATAAACATGGTTAGAGGGAATGATATAAAAAAATTATGGAAGAAAGTGCAGTTGGACGGTATGACGAATAGGCAGAGTGAGATTGTGTGGCAGTCTTTGCATGGAGTGTTACCAGTTAGAGAATTTCAGAAGAATCGTGGGTTGGGGAGAAGTGATATGTGTCCGAGAGGTGGGTGTGGTGGAAGGGAAAGTGTAATACATGTGTTTTGGAATTGTCATTATGCTAGGGAGGTGACTGGAAGAATGGGACCGTTGTGTAAAGAATTGTGTGGTGTGAGCTTGTTATCGTTCGAGTTGTTCATGTTTGGCTTGGGAATGTGTGATGGAGTGAAGGAGAGAGTGTTGTGGTTAATGGTTGCATGTATAAAGGAAGTATTATGGGATGTGAGAAATGTGTATGTTTTTAAGAGGAAGGAAATTGTAGTAAAGAATAGTCTAAAAGTGATTTTGGGGAAGATGTATGTGTGTTTTCTATGGGATAAAAGGAGAAGGTGGGAGGTGGATGCCGAAGGGATTTGGGATTTGGAAGGTGAAGAAGTGGAGATACCTTGTAAATATGTCTTGATTTTTTTTTTCTGATGTTGTATTAAACTGAAATTTTCCAATGATGATGGGAACAGCTTTTGTGTTTTGGATTTAACGCAGCTGTTTGGGATTTTTCTTTGGTCTTGGATTTCTGGACCGTGGATTTTCCCAACTGAGAGAAAAAAAAAAAAGAAACAGCTGTCTGTGGATGGATACCATGTTTTGGCATAGGTGGTTTTCCTTTATTGGATGCTGCCCTTCCCGTGGTTGTTCCTTCCCGGTGAAAGACCTTGCTATTCATTGCTTGCGTTGAGAAACACGTGATGGTGTCTCCGCAGCTTTTCTACATGCATATGAACTCATAAAGACCTGAAGAATTATAATGGCAGGTCAGTTTTAGCATTTAGTGAACCTAGCAAAAAAGCCAAACAAAAAACAAGTGTGGGATTGCACTTTTTTTTCAATTTCACTGCACTTGGAATTTTTTTCCCGTGTTCTAGTACATGACATGCTAAAACCAATGATGTCGTTCAAAAGCCCAACTTGTTTCGCAAAAAATAAGCCCTCACATGGCCATATTGACAGAAAAATAAAAAAGTTATGGCTCTGGAAAGGAGGGGAGCGAAAAACGAACACGGAAAAATGGAAAATCCCAAGGTCATGAAGGGGTTAAAGAGGCTACTGTGAATGGAACATCACATGAGGACCGCGCCTCTTCATACAGATGATCGGAGGGTTAACCCAACATTTTCTTAAATACAGCCTAGATCTGTGGCACCTCAATAATAATAATAATTATAATAAACCAAAAATTAGGAAAACGAAGCAAAATAAGCCATAAAATTGGAAAGTTTATTGATACAAAATAATTAAAAGTAGTAAAAAGTAATATAGGGACACAAATGCAAAGAAAGCCACTTTTTACAGGAACATACTCTCCCCTGGACAAAGCTACACGCGAAACACACATCGGGGCCTGTCAGCAGCTTCCAAGTAATACACCAGGCTTATTTGCCACATCTGCATCTTTTTAGCATCCACTTCTTTGGTTTCTTGTAATTACAGTGCCTTGCAAAAGTATTCGGCCCCCTGGTACTTTTCAACCTTTTCCCACATATCATGCTTCAAACATAAAGATACCAAATGTAAATTTTTGGTGAAGAATCAACAACAAGTGGAACACAATTGTGAAGTTGAACGAAATTTATTGGTTATTTTAAATTTTTGTGGAAATTCAAAAACTGAAAAGCGGGGCGTGCAATATTATTCGGCCCCTTTACTTTCAGTGCAGCAAACTCACTCCAGAAGTTCATTGTGGATCTCGGAATGATCCAATGTGGTCATAAATGCCTAATGACGATAAATATAATCCACCAGTGTGTAATCAAGTCTCCGTATAAATGCACCTGCTCTATGATAGTCTCAGGGTTCTGTTTGAAGCACAGAGAGCATCATGAAGACCAAGGAACACAACAGGCAGGTCCGTGATACTGTTGTGGAGAAGTTTAAAGCCGGATTTGGATACAAAATGATTTGCAAAACTTTAAACATCCCAAGGAGCACTGTGCAAACGATCATATTGAAATGGAAGGAGTATCATACCACTGCAAATGGGAAGATGGATGGAGCCAAATACAGGACCATTCTTGAAGAAAACCTGTTGGAGTCTGCAAAAAACCTGAGACTGGGACGGAGATTTGTCTTCCAACAAGACAATGATCCCAACATAAAGCATAATCTACAATGGAATGGTTCACAAATAAACATATTCAGGTGTTAGAATGGCCAAGTCAAAGTCCAGACCTCAATCCAATCGAGAATCTGTGAAAAGAGCTGAAAACTGCTGTTCACAAATGATCTCCATCAAACCGCACTGAGCTCAATCTGTTTGCCAAGGAAGAATGGGCAGGAATTTCAGTCTCTCGATGTACAAAACTGATAGAGACATACCCCAAGCGACTTGCAGCTGTAATCACAGCAAAAGGTGACGCAACAAAGTATTAAGTTAAAGGGGACGAATAATATTGCACGCCCCACTTTTCAGTTTTTGAATTTCCACAAAAATTTAAAATAACCAATACATTTCGTTCAACTTCACAATTGTGTTCCACTTGTTGTTGATTCTTCACCAAAAATTTACATTTGGTATCTTTATGTTTGAAGCATGATATGTGGGAAAAGGTTGAAAAGTTCCAGGGGGCCGAATACTTTCGCAAGGCACTGCATTATTGCAACTTGCACGTTACTTTAAAGCTACCTGCTTGATTATTTGTGATGCATACACTCTAAATATTGCTTCTTTTACTGGCCCACTTGATTATGACATTTAAAGGAGACTTACCCCATTGACACACATATGGAAATATGGGACTTCATTGAATTGTGATTTATTTTTGTGTGTGTATTTTTCAATGTGCTTCTTTTCATGATATACCAGTAAAACCTGTCACTTGAGTGTAGGGTGATGCAGTATATGCTATATATTTACTTAAAAGTGCAGATTGTACATTTCTTTTTCTTGTTTTTTCCTGTGTGTGGAACCCAATTTGTAGGCATTTAGTTTGTGGAAGTTGTATGTCAACTCCATATACCCATATATTTTTGTGTTTATATACAGCTCTGGCAAAAATTAAGAGACCACTGCAAAATTTTCAGTCTGTCTGATTTTTCTCTTTATAGGTATATTTTTGAGTAAAATATAAATTGTTCTTTTAGTCTATAAACTTCTGACAACATGTCTCTAAATTTCCAAGCAATAAATTTTATTTATTTTTTTTATGAAAAGGAGAAATGGTCAAAATTTAAAAAAAAAACAGTGCTTTCAGACCTCAAATAATGCAAAGAAAACAAGTTCATAATCATTTAGAAACAACAATACCAGTGTTTTAACTCAGGAAGAGTTCAGAAATCAATATTTTGTGGAATAATTTTTTTTTCATATTTTAAGTACACTGCTCAAAAAAATAAAGGGAACTAAAATCCCACATCCTAGATATCACTGAATGAAATATTCCAGTTGTAAATCTTTATTCATTACATAGTGGAATGTGTTGAGAACAATAAAACCTAAAAATGATCAACGTAAATCACAACTAATATCCCACGGAAATCTTGAGTTGGGATGATGCTCAAATTCAAAGTGGAAATTGAAGTTACAGGCTGATCCAACTTCAGTGGAAATGCCTCAAGACAAGGAAATGATGCTCAGTAGTGTGTGGCCTCCACGTGCCCGTATGACCTCCCTACAATGCCTGGACATGCTCCTGATGAGGCGGTTGATTGTCTCCTGAGGGATCTCCTCCCAGACCCGGACTAAAGCATCCGCCAACTCCTGGACAGTCTGTGGTGCAACGTGATGTTGGTGGATGGTGCGAGACATGATGTCCCAGATGTGTTCAATCGGATTCAGGTCTGGGGAACGGGCGGGCCAGTCCATAGCTTCATTGCCTTCATCTTGCAGGAACCGCTGACACACTCCAGCCACATGAGGTCTGGCATTGTCCTGCATTAGGAGGAACCCAGGGCCAACCTCACCAGCATATGGTCTCACAAGAGGGGTCTAAGGATCTCATCTCGGTACCTAATGGCAGTCAGGCTACCTCTTGCGAGCACATGGAGGGCTGTGCGGCCCTCCAAAGAAATGCCACCCCACACCATTACTGACCCACTGCCAAACCGGTCAAGCTGAAGGATGTTGCAGGCAGCAGATCACTCTCCATGGTGTCTCCAGACTCTGTCACATCTGTCACATGTGATCAGTGTAAACCTGCTCTCATCTGTGAAGAGCACAGGGCACCAGTGGCGAATTTGCCAATCCTGGTGTTCTGTGGCAAATGTCAAGCATCCTGCACAGTGTTAGGCTGTGAGCACAACCCCCACCTGTGGACGTCGGGCACTCAGACCATCCTCATGGAGTCGGTTTCTAACTGTTTGTGCAGACACATGTACTGTACATATGTGGCCTGCTGGAGGTCATTTTGCAGGGCTCTGGCAGTGCTCCTCCTGTTCCTCCTTGCACAAAGGCTGAGGTATCGTTTATGCTACTGGGTTGTTGCCCTCCTATGACCCCCTCCACATCTCCTGGTGTACTGGCTTGTCTCCTGGTAGTGCCTCCAGCCTCTGGACACTATGCTGACAGACACAGCAAACATTCTTGCCACAGCTCGCATTGATGTGCCATCCTGGATGAGCTGCACTACCTGAGCTACTTGTGTGGGTTGTAGAGTCCGTCTCATGCTACCACGAGTGTGAAAGCACAACCAACATTCAAAAGTGACCAAAACATCAGCCAGAAAGCATTGGTACTGAGATGTGGTCTGTAGTCCCCACCTGCAGAACCACTCCTTTATTGAGTGTCTTGATAATTGCCAATAATTTCCATCTGTTGTCTAATCTAATGTTTCTGTTTATTTTCACTCTCACCCCTATAATCCTTCACTTTATGCTACCTCCCCTAATCCCTACACCAAGTAAGGAACTGTTTATCTCTGTTTTAATCCTCCCCATCCATCTCACCTCCTCCTCAGAACTGTTCCTTAACATACAATCCTCTGTCTCCAAGCACAGACAGCCACCTCATGCCCTCTCCTGCTCCCACCTGCTAATACTTTCTCTGCTCCTTCTCACTGCTGGTGATATCTCTCCAAATCCTGGTCCTCTTCACCACATTCCCACAGACATTCCACGCTCTATCACAAACTTCTGTAACCTCTCTAACCTTATACCCATTCACCCAGCCCCCGCTTCCCCAGTCCCACTAACAGGAGCTCTGTGGAACGCTCGCTCTGTCTGCAACAAGCTTTCCTACATCCATGATCTCTTTGTTACTACCAAACTTTCCTTCCTCGCCATCACCGAAACCTGGCTCACCCCTTCTGACACAGCCTCCCCTGCTGCACTCTCTTACGGTGGCTTCCACCTTTCTCACACACCCCGCCCCAGCGGCAAACATGGCAGAGAAGTTGGTTTTCTCCTGTCAGATAACTGCTCCTTCACCCCAATCCCACTGCCACCCTCTGTCACCCTCCCTTTCTTTGAGGTGCACTCTGTGCGCATCTACTCCCCCTCCAACCTCCAACTGGCTGTCATTTACCGCCTCCCAGGGCCAGCCACCACCTTCTTTGACCACTTCATCACCTGGCTACTTCATTTCCTTTATGCGGACATCCCCACTATCATCATGGGCGACTTCAACATCCCCATTGACACTTCCCTTTCAGCTGCCACTAAACTTCTATCTCTCACTTCCTCCTTCGGCCTCGCTCAATGGTCTTCTACAGCCACCCACAAATATGGTCACACACTGGACCTCATCTTCACCCACCTCTGCTCCCTATATGACCTCTCTAACTCACCTCTTCCTCTCTCTGACCACAACCTTCTCACATTCTCTTCCCTCTCCACTCCATGTCTACAATCCCCGCCCCACAAACTTTCACACCCTTGCAGAAATCTTAAACATCTTGACCTACATTCATTCTCTGAATCCGTCCTCCTTCTCACAGATATAAGTTCCTTACACAATGCGGATGACGCTGCCGCTCTATATAACACCACAATAGCTGTAGCTTTGGAATCTGCTGCCCCACTTACACATACCAAAGCTCGCAAAATCAACAGACAGCCCTGGCACACCAACCTGACCAAAGAACTGAGGCGAGCTTCCAGGGCTGCTGAGCGCAGATGGAAAAGATCCCACTCCAACGAGCACTTTATCGCATTCAAACAGTCCCTCACTACTTTCAAGACCACACTCGCCACAGCTAAACAAACCTACTTCTCATCTCTCATATCCTCCCTGTCTCACAACCCTAAATAGTTATTCAACACCTTCAATTCTCTCCTCCGTCCCCCAGCACCTCCTCCCTCCCCACTTATCTCAGCTGAAGACTTTGCCTCATTTTTCAAGCAGAAGATTGATAACATCAGAGACAGTTTAGGTCAACAACCCCCAGAGCCCTTCCTCCCGACTTCCCAGCCCTCCACCTCCAAAACCAACTTCTCCACCATTACAGAAGATCAACTCTCCACTCTACTCTCAAGATCGCATCTCACCACCTGTGCACTTGACCGCTCCCATCCCACTTCATCCCAAACCTCACCACAGTCTTCATCCCAACCCTAACTCATCTCTTCAACCTATCACTAACAACTGGTATTTTCCCCTCAAGCTTTAAACATGCCTCCATCACACCTATCCTCAAAAAAACTTCTCTTGACCCATCCTCTGTATCTAGCTATCGCCCTATATCACTTCTCCCCTATGCCTCCAAACTACTGGAACAACACGTCTACCTTGAACTGTCCTCCCATCTCTCTTCTTGCGCCCTCTTTGACCGCTTACAATCTGGCTTCTGGTCACACTATTCCACTGAAACTGCCCTAACTAAGGTCACCAATGACCTCTTAACTGCCAAGAGCAAGCGACACTACTCTGTCCTCCTCCTCCTCGACCTGTTGGCTGCCTTTAACACAGTGGACCATTCCCTATTACTACATGACCCTCTCATCCCTTGGCATCACAGACTTGGCCCTATCCTGGATCTCATCATACCTAACAGACCGGACATTCAGCGTTTCCCACTCACACACCACCTCCTCACCTCACCCCCTATCTGTCGGAGTCCCACAAGGTTCAGTCCTAGGGCCCCTGCTCTTCTCCATTTACACCTTTGGCCTGGGACAGCTCATTGAATCTCATGGCTTTCAGTATCACCTCTATGCTGATGACACACAGATCTACATCTCTGGACCAGATATCACCTCCCTACTAACCAGAATCCCTCAATGTCTATCCGCTATTTCATCCTTCTTCTCTGCTAGGTTTCTGAAACTTAACATGTACAAAACAGAATTCATCATCTTTCCCCCATCTCACGCGACCCCCCGCAATGAACCTATCCATTACAGTAAATGGCTGCCCACTCTCCCCAGTCCCACAAGCTCGCTGCCTCGGGGTAATCCTTGATGCTGATCTCGCCTTCAAACTACATATCCAAGCCCTTTCCACTTCCTGCCGACTACAACTCAAAAATATTTCACGAATCCGTACATTCCTCAACCTAAGAATCTGCAAAAACCCTAGTCCATGCCCTCATCATCTCTCGCCTTGACTACTGCAACCTCCTGCTCTGTGGCCTCCCCTCTAACACTCTCGCACCCCTCCAATCTATTCTAAACTCTGCTGCCCGACTAATCCACCTGTCCCCCCGCTATTCCCCGGCCTCTCCCCTCTGTCAATCCCTTCACTGGCTCCCCATTGCCCAGAGACTCCAGTACAAAACCCTAACCATGACGTACAAAGCCATCCACAACCTGTCTCCTCCATACATCTGTGACCTCGTCTCCCGGTACTTACCTACACGCAACCTCCGATCCTCACAAGATCTCCTTCTCTACTCCCCTCTTATCTCCTCTTCCCACAATCGTATACAAGATTTCTCTCGCGTTTCACCCCTACTCTGGAACCCTCTACCACAACACATCAGACTCTCGCCTACCATCAAAACCTTCAAAAAGAGCCTGAAGACCCACCTGTTCCGACAAGCCTACAACCTGCAGTAACCACCGATCGACCAAACCGCTGCATGACCAGCTCTATCCTCGCCTACTGTATTCTCACCCATCCCTTGTAGATTGTGAGCCTTTGCGGGCAGGGTCCTCTCTCCTCCTGTACCAGTTATGACTTGTATTGTTTAAGATTATTGTACTTGTTTTTATTATGTATACCCCTCCTCACATGTACAGCGCCATGGAATAAATGGCGCTATAACAATAAATAATAGTAATAATAATAATAATAATGAAGTCTTGTAAACCCTCTCTTTCCTTTGGACAGTCACATTCTTTTACAGATGCTATGTTGCTCTCATTGCTATCACATTTACAGTAAGAAGTCTCTTAGGTAACAAGGTAAGTTTGCTTCAAGTGTCGTCTTTGTTAACACTTTGCCATTATGACTATATTTTGTCGAGCACATTATTTTGCACTTATTCACAACAAACTGTTATTTTCAAAATATCCTCCATTGCTGTACTTTAACTAAATCCCTAACCACTATATTATACCGCTTGAATGTCGACCGAGTTCCTGATTTTTGTGTCATCTGCAAAAATGCAAACCTTTCCCTCTAGACCATCTGTCACTTGTGCTGCTGTAACATCTTGGTATGTGGGAATATTCTGTATGCACCAAATTATATTACAAACTATGATGAAGATATTTTTTTCATACCACATTTTGCTACTAGCACGTAAAAATCTGTTCATTATTTGCCAAATTAATGCAAACTAGAGTAACACATACAGCAAAGAAACTCAATTTACAAGAAGAAGAGATGCATATTTCAGTGGGAAAGGCCAGAAAAATATGGCTCCCTACATCAACACATAAAATGTGTTTATATGTGGGACTCCAGACAACGGAGCGTGAGCTGCACCTAGTGGACACGCGGAGCACTGCAAGTCCTACATCAATTTATTTTATCGGCTTAAGAATTCAATGATTAGTCATTCTTGGTCACACAGATTCATGAATGAGCAAGTTCCTAATTAGAGATCAGTACAGACAGTAAATAGATTATTTATACTATATCAGTGCATTTTTCTGTTGTACGCTGTTCATTGCTGAACCATATGTGGGTTGCAAATATCTTAGGTGACTAAAAAAAGTCACACTTTAATGTGATAATGCATGTTAAATGGCGGTCAGAAATATTTAAGCAAAATATGAACTATAATAGTGAAATGCTATGATAGTTTCTGCGTAGTGTGTAGCAGGAAAGAGAGTTATATACTGTATAATGATAAAAGCTGACGCACGGGGACGCTTTTTGTGATGACCACTGCCTCATTACCGCTGTTAACAGTATCACACGGGTGGCGGAATTTAGAGGGAAAACAGAAAAATTCCTCTGCTTTCTGAATGTGATAGCAGTTTTTATCGTCCAGACTGGATTCAGTTGTGACTGCTTCTCAGCGGAGGACAGGACTACATCGTTATAATAGCGAAAGTATGTACAAGAGCATGCAAACATCATTACAATTGTAAGGAATTAAAATATAAATTCTATCAATGAGTTGTAGAATTTTTTTCGTTATATAGTGATAAAGCTTTCTTTACATAAAGCAGCAAATACATATTTAAATGGGTTGTCTGGTGGAAACACATAACCGTTCATAAGTGGTTAAAGGTGTCCCAGGTAAACAAGTCACCTAACCAAAGGATAAGTCAAAACTTATTGATAGTGCTCAAATTGCTAGGACCTGCACCAATCAGGAAAGCAGTTTACTTTGATTCCAATTAGAAAGAAGCAGTAGTGGGTATCCCCAACCACCACTCCATTCATTCTCTATGGGGCTGCCACAAAAAGCCAAACACAGTGCTCGGCAGTCCTATAGGGATTGGAGCATGCGCATTGCCACTCCATTCTAATGGGGATAATAGTTCCCTGTTTTGCTGATTGGTGAGGGTCCCACTGGTTGGAACCCCACTATTCAAAAAATCATCATCTATCCAAATGCATAAATAATAACTTGTTTTCAACGGACAGTCCATTTACAGTGCCTTGAAAAAGTATTCGTACACAATGAACTTTTCTACATTTTTTCATTTTAAAACCACAAATTTAAATATATTTAATTAGGATTTTATGTGATATACTGTCAGGGATATTTAATTTGTCAGGACTTTCTTAATCCCAAAAATCCCTGATATCACAGGCCAGGAAAGTCATGGGTACCACTGGCTATGATCTTTGGAAAGAACCGCTCTCTGAAGCCCCCTATCATCTGGAAAATTACACGATTGGCCAACAATCAACAGAGAAGGCCACAGCCTATTCGGACCACTAGGCCGGCTATCAGAAAATTAACGGTGCATGTATGGCATATACACCTCCGGATTCCAACACATGGAATATCTGTACACACCCCGGTAGAGTCTCAGCTAACTCGCCGATAACCCCAGTCTACTCGCCGCCACCACCACTCTGTTTCGGTTGAATGGACACCGTACAGTAGCCTATGGCTTCGAGGCATAGGTTACAGAACAGAAGGAACAGAACTATTAAATTTTATATTTAATCCAAAGGGAGGCAGTGTTTATGAAAAATATACAAAAGATATTACAAGGGGGACAAAACAATACAGCATAAACAGTTACAGAAAATAAAAGGGATTAACAGGAGAACTTACCACACCGATGGCAGAGACAATTCAGTTTTGTCAAAGGTAGAGCGTTTTGAGTTGGATGGATCCTGCATACACGATATGTAGCTCTCTACACGAACGTTGATAATTGGGATTGATCTTTTATCAGACCCCCGAGTCCCACCCACACACCCCTCTGTGATGACCTCACAAGGGCCCTGTTGTGGGCTGGATTCAGTCCTTAATGATTTTAGGAAATACCAATTTATGCAATAACGCCTCATAGTACGATCACAGAAGGTAGAGACTGATGTCATCTTTTGTATCAGGATTTTATCTATGCATAGAGACCAAATATGGCCTAGCTGCTGGCGGTTATATGGCCCCTATGGATTTGGGGCTTTTTGGTGGATGTTATAATTATGAGAAAAACATGGGTATTTTTGCCTAGTTATCCCGATGCCAACAATCTACGTTTGATTAATATTGGATGTACAGTACAGAGCAAACGTTTGGACACACCTTCTCATTTAAAGATTTTTCTGTATTTTCATGACTATGAAAATTGTACATTCACACTGAAGGCATCAAAGATATGAATTAACACATGTGGAATTATATACTTAAAAAAGTGTGAAACAACTGAAAATGTCTTATATTCTAGGTTCTTCAAAGTAGCTACCTTTTGCTTTGATGACTGCTTTGCACACTCTTGGCATTCTCTTGATAAGCTTCAAAAGGTAGTCACTGGAAATGGTTTTCACTCCACAGGTGTGCCCTGTCAGGTTTAATGTGGGATTTCTTACCTTATAAATGGGGTTGGCACCATCAGTTGTGTTGTGCAGAAGTCTGGTGGATACACAGCTGATAGTCCTACTGAATAGACTGTAAGAATTTGTATTATGGCAAGAAAAAAGCAGCTAAGTAAAGAAAAACGAGTGGCCATCATTACTTTAAGAAAGTCCGAAAAATTGGAAAAACTTTGAAAGTGTCCCCAAGTGCAGTTGCAAAAACCATCAAGTGCTACAAAGAAACTGGCTCACATGAGGACGGCCCCAGGAAAAGAAGATCAAGAGTCACCTCTGCTTCTGAGGATAAGTTTATCTGAGTCACCAGCCTCAGAAATAGCAGGATAACAGCAGCTCAGATTAGAGACCAGGTCAATGCCACACAGAGTTCTAGCAGCAGACACATCTCTAAAACAACTGTTAAGAGGAGACTTTGTGCAGCAGGCCTTCATGGTAAAATAGCTGCTAGGAAACCACTGCTAAGGACAGGCAACAAGCAGAAGACACTTGTTTGGGCAATAGAACACAAGGAATGGACATTAGACCAGTGGAAATCTGTGCTTTGGTCTGATGATTCCAAATTTGAGATCTTTGGTACCAAACACCGTGTTCTTGTGCGACGCAGACAAAGTGAACGGATGGACTCTACATGCCTGGTTCCCACCGTGAAGCATGGAGGAGGAGGTGTGATGGTGTGGGGGTGCTTTGCTGGTGAGGGATTTATTCAAAACTGAAGGCATACTGAACCAGCATGTCTACCACAGCATCTTGCAGCAGCATGCTATTCCATCCGGTTTGCGTTTAGTTGGACCATCATTTATTTTTCAACAGGACAATGACCCCAAACACACCTCCAGGCTGTGTAAGGGCTATTTGACCAAGAAGGAGAGTGATGGGGTGCTACGCCAGATGCCCTGGCCTCCACAGTCATCAGACCTGAACCCAATCGAGATGGTTTGGGTTGAACTGGACAGCAGAGTGAAGCAAAAGGGCCAACAAGTACTAAGCATCTCTGGGAACTCCTTCAAGATTGTTGGAAGACCATTTCTGGTGACTACCTCTTGAAGCTCATCAAGAGAATGCCAAGAGTGTGCAAAGCAGTCATCAAAGCAAAAGGTGGCTACTTTGAAGAACCTAGAATATAAGACATAATTTCAGTTGTTTCACACTTTTTTGTTAAGTATATCATTCCACATGTGTTAATTCATAGTTTTGATGCCTTCAGTGTGAATTTACAATTTTCATAGTCATGAAAATACAGAAAAATCTTTAAATGAGGTGTGTCCAAACTTTTCCTCTGTACTGTATATATATATATATATATATATATATATATATATATATATATTAAGGAAACTTTTTTTTGTTCAATATCCCGTTTCCTTATTAATAAAAACCCAAATAGTGTGTTTTATTATCATCTTCATCATATCAGGGATTGGGTCCCTAACTGCCAATTTATCACATTATATAGATCTTTTTTTTACAAGATATAGTGATCTCTTTACCATCTTAGTTGCAAGATTCTGGCCATCTTATTCAACTTCGCACAGATATTACTTGGCAAGAAGGAGACCTTTTCATTACCCTGAATGTGGTTGGTCTTTATTCTAATATTGACTGTACTCTAGGTTTACAAATCCGTTGATTATTTGCGGCAAAAGGGCAATCTTCCGGTAGCACACGTGGATTTACTTTTGAAAGGTCTTGACTTTATCCTTAAATATGTTTTTTTCTTTTCTGGATTCCTTGTACATCCAGAAGCTTGGTGTTGTGATGGGGACTCCAGTCGCACCAAGTCTAGCTAATTTGTTCATGGGGAAATTCTAGTCCTCATCAGCTCTATCAGATCCTATTTTTAACCCCTTAGTGACAGAGCCAATTTGGTACTGAATGACCGAGCCAATTTTTACAATTCTGACCACTGTCAATTTATGAGGTTATAACTCTGGAACGCTTTAACAGATCCTGCTGATTCTGAGAATGTTTTTTCGTGACATATTGTACTTCATGTTAGTGGTAAGATTTCTTCGATATTACTTGCGATTAATTATGAAAAAAATGGAAATATGGCAAAAAAAATTAAAATTTTGCAATTTTCAAACTTTGTATTTTTATGCCCTTAAATCAGAGAGATATGTCACAAAAAATAGTTAATAAATAACATTTCCCACATGTCTACTTTACATCAGCACAATTTTGGAACCAAAATTTTTTGCTGTTAGGGAGTTATAAGGGTTAAAAGTTGACCAGCAATTTCTCATTTTTACAACACCATTATTTTTTAGGGACCATATCACATTTGAAGTCATTTTGAGGGGTCTATATGATAGAAAATAATCAAATGTGACACCATTCTAAAAACTGCACCCCTCAAGGTGCTCAAAACCACATTCAAGAAGTTTATTAACCCTTTACGTGCTTCACAGGAGCTGAAACAATGTGGAAGGAAAAAAACTAACATTTAACTTTTTTTGCAAACATTTTACTTCAGAACCATTTGTTTTATTTTCACATATAAATTTCCATAAATGTTGTTGTCCAATTTCTCCTGAATACACCGATACCCCATATGTGGGGGTAAACCACTGTTTGGGCGCACCGCACAGCTTGGAAAAAGCGAAGAGAAAAGGCGCCGTTTGACTTTTTCAATGCAGAAGTGGCTGGAATTGAGATCGGATGCCATGTCACATTTAGAGAGCCCCTGATGTGCCTAAACAGTGTAAACACTCCACAAGTGACACCATTTTGTAAACTAGACCCCTTAAGGAACTTAACTAGATGTGTGGTGAACACTTTGAGCCCCCAAGTGCTTCACAGAAGTTTATAAAGTAGAGCCATGAAAATAAGAAATCGCATTTGTTTACACAAAAATGATATTTTCGCCCCCAAATTTTTATTTTGACAAGGGTAACAGGAGAAATTAGACCACAAAAGTTGTTGTGCAATTTCTCCTGAGTACGTCGATACCCCATATGTGGGGGTAAACAACTGTTTGGGCGCACTGCAGAGCTTGGAAGAGAAGGAGTGTCGTTTTACTTTTTCAATGTAGAATTGGCTGGAATTGAGATCGGACGCCATGTCGCGTTTGGAGAGCCCCTGATGTGCCTAAACAGTGGAAACCCCCCACAAATGACACCATTTTGGAAACTAGACCCCTTAAGGAACTTATCTAGATGTGTGGTGAGCACTTTAAACCCCCAGGTGCTTCACGGAAGTTTATAACGTAGAGCCGTGAAAATAAAAAAATCATTTTTTCTACAAAAATGATCTTTTTGCCCCCAAATTTTTATTTTGACAAGGGTAACAGGCGAAATTAGACCACAAAAGTTGTTGTGCAATTTCTCCTGAGTACGTCGATACCCCATATGTGGGGGTAAACCACTGTTTGGGCGCACTGCAGAGCTTGGAAGAGGAGTGCCGTTTTACTTTTTCAATGTAGAATTGGCTGGAATTGAGATCGGACACCATGTCGCGTTTGGAGAGCCCCTGATGTGCCTAAACAGTAGCCCACAAGTGACCCCTTAAGGAACTTATCTAGATGTGTGGTGAGCACTTTCTACTACCAAGTGCTTCACAGAAATTTATAACGTAGAGCCGTGAAAATAAAACATCCTTTTTGTTTTCCTCAAAAATGATTTTTTAGCCTGCAATTTTTTATTTTCTCAAGGGTAACAGGAGACATTGGACCCCAAAATCTGATGACCAGTTTGTCCAGAGTATGCTGATACCCCATATGTGGGGGGGCACTGTTTAGAAACCCATCGGGGCTCAGAAGGGAAGGAGCGCTGCTTGGAATGCAGACTTTGATGGGATAGTCTGCAGGCGTCATGTTGCATTTGCAGAGCTCCTGATGTACCTAAACAGTAGAAACCCCCCACAAGTGACCCCATTTTGGAAACTAGACCCCCCAAAGAGCTTATCTAGATGTGTGGTGAGTACTATGAACCCCCAACTTCTTCACAGAAGTTTATAATGTAGAGTCATGAAAATAAGAAAAATCATATTTTTTCCACAAAAATGATCTTTTCACCCCCAAATTTTTACTTTCACAAGGGTAACAGGAGAAATTGGACCCCAAAATGTATTGTGCAATTTATGCTGAGTAGGCTGATACCCCATATGTGGGGGTAAACCACTGTTTGGGCGCATGGCAGAGCTCGGAAGGGAAGGAGCGCCGTTTTGGAATGCAGACGTTGTAAAATGGTCTGCGGGCGTTATGTTGCGTTTGCAAAGCCCCCGATGTACCTAAACAGTAGAAACCCCCCACAAGTGACCCCATTTTGGAAACTAAATAGTGAAATATATCGTGGCACAGCTGTGTCGGTGCTCAAGATAGGTTGCCCACACCAGTAAACATATAGAGAGTAAATAACTTGGCACTCAACTTGTGTATAGTGATGATTTTAGAAATGGATATTTATTACTTGAATAGCAGTCCAGCATTTCGGTCAAAATAATGAGACCTTCCTCAGTAGACCGACTGCTTGTCTGTTGTAACGGATAAAGGCTAGGTCCTATGTATTGGTTGTGATTGTAAATGGCCCTCTAGAGAAAAGCGATTTCCCAGGTAAGTAGGGTGTGAACATGTAGTACTCCAAATTTGTAGTAAGGATGGAAACTAAAGTAGCCAAAATAGGTACATGCACCGTAGTATTGGAGAATGGGATACCCTCCAATGTGTTGGCATGTGGCAATGTGTTCCTCACTGGCAGGTATACGTATTGTATATATTGGCAGATGGTTGCTAGTGCAATGGCACAGAATCTATTGCTTAAGGTCTCCTTAAGAGTCCTGTCAAAATAGGTGCCACTGTAGCTCCGGCTCCAATATGCTGTGGATAGGTGGCGTGCATCAACGCGGTGTCCGCCGCTGGTTGCCCCGTTGTGCCAACACATTGGAGGGTATCCCATTCTCCAATACTACGGTGCATGTACATATACATAGGACCTAGCCTTTATCCGTTACAACAGACAAGCAGTCGGTCTACTGAGGAAGGTCTCATTATTTTGACCGAAATGCTGGACTGCTATTCAAGTAATAAATATCCATTTTGGAAACTAGACCCCCCCAAGGAACTTATCTAGATGTGTTGTGAGAACTTTGAATGCCCATGTGCTTCACAGAAGTTTCTAATGCAGTGTCGTGAAAATAAAAATAAAAAAATTCCACAAAAAAGATTTTTTAGCCCCCAAATTTTTATTTTCACAAGGGTAACAAGAGAAATTGGACCCCAAAATGTATTGTGCAATTTATGCTGAGTAGGCTGATACTCCATATGTGGGGGTAAACCACTGTTTGGGCGCATGGCAGAGCTCGGAAGGAAAGGAGCGCCGTTTTGGAATGCAGACTTTGATAGAATGGTCTGCGGGCATTATGTTGCGTTTGCAGAGCCCCTGATGTATCTAAACAGTAGAAACCCCCTACAAGTGACCCCATTTTGGAAACTAGACCCTACAAGGAACTTATCTAGATGTGTGGTGAGAACTTTGAATGCCCCAGTGCTTCACAGAAGTTTATAATGCAGAGTCGTGAAAATAAAAAATATTTTTTTTCCACAAAAAAGATTTTTTAGCCCCCAAGTTTTTATGTTCACAAGGGTAACAGGAGAAATTGCTCTTTAATCCAACAAATTAGGAGAAAATAGATACCCTAAATATTTGTAAGTAAGTTTCAAGTAGATACATATGAATATCCAAGAAAAAAGAAGCTACTTGAAAAAATTATTTCTCAGATTGTATATTAAAATTCAATAAATCTTTTATTTAAACACCAAAGACAATACACAAAAATAAGGTAAAAACAAGAGGGGCAGGTCAATATGTATGATATTGGTACAACAAGTCTCAATAATGAAATTTCAATTCCACAACACTGATCCCTGGGAAAATATAAGATTCAATGGATGAATGAATGGGGAAGAGGAAAACACATAACGCTATGTTGCTAGTAATTGCATAAATGGCATATATCCTCAAAGCTTCTCCGCAAACACAATTCCAAAAGGTGCATAGTGCATACTAACCAGTGCTCATGTTGGGTATGGTGATCCCGCCGCCTCACACTCCTAACAGGAGAAATTGGACCCCAAAAGTTGTTGTCCAATTTATCCCGAGTACGCTGATGCCCCATATGTGGGGGTAAACCACTGTTTGGGCGCACGGCAGAGCTCAGAAGGGAGGGAGCAACATTTGACTTTTTTAGTCCAAAATTGTCTGTGGCGTTTAGAGACCCCCTGATGTACCTAAACAGTGGAAACCCCCCAATTCTAACTCAAACCCTAACCCCAACACACCAATAACCCTAATCCCAACCAGATTTATAATCCTAATCACAACCCTAACGATAATCACAACCCTAACCCCAAAACAACCATAACCCTAATCAGAACCCTAAATCCAACACACCTCTAATCCTAATCTCAACCCTAACCTCAAACCTAACCCTTATCCCAATACACCCCTAACCCTAATCACAACCCTAACCTTAACCCTAATCCAAAACCTAACACTAATCCCAAACGTAACCCTAATGCCAACCCTAATCCAAACCCTAACCCTAATCTCAACTCTAACCCTAACTTTAGCAGCAACCCTAGTTTTAACTTTAGCCCCAACCCTAGCACTAACTTTAGCCCCAACCCTAACCTTAACTTTAGCCCCAACCCTAACCCTAAATTTAGCCCCAGCCCTAACCCTAACCCTAAATGTAGCCCCAACCCTAACCCTAACCCTAAATTTAGCCCCAACTCTAACTTTAGCCCCAAACTTAACCCTAAATTTAGCCTCAACCCTAACCCTAACCCTAACTTTAGCCCCAACCCTAACCCTAAATTTAGCCCCAACTCCTCTAGCACTGCGCATGCGCCCGCCATTTTCTTACCGAAGGAAGAAGCCGGCTGCCAAGAGGGGACACAGGAGGACCCAGGGACACTGGTAAGTATGACAGGGTCCCCGAATCCCTCTATTTCTCTGTCCTCTGATGTGCAATCACATTAGAGCACAGAGAATTACACATCGCTTTTTTTTGCGGTCACCGGTAAACAGTTAATTACCAGCGATCGCAAAACAGGGGTAAAAACCGACCCCGATCATGTTCTTTGGGGTCTCGGCTACCCTCGGCAGCCGAGACCCCAAAGATCTTCTGGGTACCGGCCGGTGGGCGCACTGCGCATGCGCCCGCCATTTTTAGCAGGAACAAGATGGCGGCGCCCATCGGGAGCCACGAAGAGCACCGGGGGAGACAGGTGAGTATCGGGGGGCGATCGGGGACCCCATTTCTCTGTCCTCTGATGTGCGATCACATCGGAGGACAGAGAAATTAAATGGGAAATCACGTTTTTTGGGTTTTTTTGCGACCGCCGGTAAACGGTTAATTACCGGCGATCGCAACCCGGGGGTCGGTAAAAAAAACCCGAATCATGTTCTCTGGGGTCTCGGCTACCCTCGGTAACCAAGACCCCAGAGAAAATCCGACTCTGGGGGGCGCTGTTCACTTTTTCCACAGTGCCGTTAATTAGCGGAACTGTGGTTTAAGTACCCTTAACTGCCGCCGTCAAAAGGCGTATCGGCGGTCTGTAAGGGGTTAAAGAAAACATCTTGTTATTTAAAAGGTACATAGACGATTTACTTCTATTTTGGCGTGGTACCCCAAAAAAACATGGAAATTGATCAACAGCCTTGTAATGATTGGGGTATCTCTTTTGTGGGAACTGTGAATAAAGATAAAATCACGTATTTAGATTTAGATATGTTTCATGAAGACAATAGGATTGTTACAAAAACATTTTTTTAAAATGTAACCAGCAATGGCTACTTAGATTTTAGAAGTGCTCACTATGCTAAGTGGCACAGGAATATTCCACATAGCTAATTCCGACGGATAAGGAAAAATTGTAGCACATCTTCTGATTATATTGCACAATCTGAAATTTTAAAAAAGAGATTTTTGGAGAAAAAATACCCACAAAGATTAATAAATTTGAAAGAAATTTGAATAAAACACAATGAGAATGTCTGCAAAATACTGAACAAAAATCTAAGGAGGGGTGTCAAATCACAGAGAAAAAAAAAATCCCGAAAATAACCAGTGTTGTTTTAGGTTTAATTTTACTACAGACTATAACAAAGGAAATAAATATATATAAGGAGTGGTTTAAATAAACACTGGCATTTGCTACTAAAAGATTATTTAAAAAAAAAAAACATTTTACCTATTCAACCTGGTATAACTTTTAGGAGGGGCCGGACAATTAAAAACTTGATAGCACCCAGCAAGGTTCCCAGAAAAAAAGAGGGATTTGACCTTATGGGACAAACAAAAAATATAGGAGCATACAAGTGCAGATCAGGGAACTGTTGCACCTGTGCTAATATTCAACATGGAGCAAAATCAATAATATCCAATAGCACACGTGAAAAATTCATGATAAAACAACATTTAACCTGCGAAAGCACTTTTGTAATTTATGTAGTCATCTGCTCATGCAGCGTGCAATATGTCGGCCGTACGACCCAAACACTAAGGGCTAGAATATATGGTCATCGCCATAATACTAAAATTGGCTTTGTCCAACACAGTTTATCTAGACATTTATTAATTAAGCATAAAAAAATTAATATCACTGTCATTTCTGTAGAATCTATGCCTGAAAATCTATTGAATCGCAATCAAGTGCTGAATATGAAAGAATCTTTTTGGATTTACCAACTCCAAATTTTATTTCCCAATGGTCTGAATGATGTGGATGAAAAGGTTTGATTAATAATGCCGACTGAATCATGCAATGTTGTTGAATTTTTTTTTATTATATATTTTTATATATTTTTATTTCTTTTAAAAAGTTTTTTTTCCTCTCTCTTTTTACAGAGGATTAGCCTCCATTTCATCTTGCTGGGTGTGGCTATAGAGCTCCCCCAACATTATGCTTCTTTGCTTTCTTGTGAAGTAAGCTACAGTTGTGGCCAAAAGTATTGACAACCCTGCAATTCTGTCAGATATTATTATCTTCATTTAAATTTGTCTTAAATGAAAAAACACAAAAGAGAATGAAGCATAAAGCAAAACATTGATCATTTCACCCAAAACTCCAAAAATGGGCCAGACAAAAGTATTGGCACCCTCAGCCTAATACTTGGTTGCACAACCTTTAGCCAAAATAACTGCGACCAACCGCTTCCAGTAACCATCAATGAGTTTCTTACAATGCACAGCTGGAATTTTAGACCATTCTTCTTTGGCAAACTGTTCCAGGTCCCTGATATTTGAAGGGTGCCTTCTCCAAACTGCCATTTTTAGATCTCTCCACAGGTGTTCTATGGGATTCAGGTCTGGACTCATTGCTGGCCACCTTAGAAGTCTCCAGTGCTTTCTCTCAAACCATTTTCTAGTGCTTTTTGAAGTGTGTTTTGGGTCATTGTCCTGGTGGAAGACCCAAGACCTCTGAGGGAGACCCAGCTTTCTCACACGGCCCTACATTATGCTGCAAAATTTGTTGGTAGTCTTCAGATTTCATAATGCCATGCACATGGTCAAGCAGTCCAGTGCCTGAGGCAGCAAAGCAACCCCAAAACATCAGGGAACCTCCGCCATGTTTGACTGTAGGGACCGTGTTCTTTTCTTTGAATGCTTCTTTTTTTCTCCTGTAAACTCTATGTTGATGCTTTTGCCCAAAAAGCTCTACTTTTGTCTCAACTGACCAGAGAACATTCTTCCAAAACGTTTTAGGCTTTTTCAGGTAAGTTTTGGCAAACTCCAGCCTGGCTTTTTTGTCTCGGGGTAAGAAGTGGGGTCTTCCTGGGTCTCCTACCATACAGTCCCTTTTCATTCAGACGCCGATGGATAGTACGGGTTGACACTGTTGTACCCTCGGACTGCAGGGCAGCTTGAACTTGTTTGGATGTTAGTCGAGGTTCTTTATCCAACATCCGCACAATCTTGCGTTGAAATCTCTTGTTAATTTTTCTTTTCCGTCCACATCTAGGAAGGTTAGCCACAGTGTCATGGGCTTTAAACTTCTTGATGATACTGCGCACGGTAGACACAGGAACATTCAGGTCTTTGGAGATGGACTTGTAGCCTTGAGATTGCTCATTCTTCCTCACAATTTGGTTTCTTAAGTCCTCAGACAGTTCTTTGGTCTTCTTTCTTTTCTCCATGCTCAATGTGGTACACACAAGGACACAGGACAGAGGTTGAGTCAACTTTAATCCATGTCAACTGGCTGCAAGTGTGATTTAGTTATTGCCAATACCTGATAGGTGCCACAGGTAAGTTACAGGTGCCAATACCTAGAGAAGCATCACATGATTTTTCGAACAGTGCCAATACTTTTGTCCACCTCCTTTTTTATGTTTGGTGTGGAATTATATCCAATTTGGCTTTAGGACAATTATTTTTTTTTTTTCCATTTAAGACAAATTGAATGAAGATAATAATAAAGAATTTGTGTTTGCAATCATTTTCAGGAAGAAACTGAGTATTATCTGACAGAATTGCAGGGGTGTCAATACTTTTGGCCCCAACTGTATATATAAAGCTAATGTGGTATACTTTTATATATGATACATATTTTTTGACAACCTGAAGAAGTCTCTGGGATGTTGGAGTCGAAATGCGTTGTTTTATCCTGTAACTCCTAAACAAATGATTATATTTGATATCCACAAGAATCTTATGATGGAAGCGCGACAACTATCTCGGTTTTCCTTTTTCTATTGATATGCAAAAAAAAGTAGGTAACTTTTGGTGCATAACGCTACATTAATTGGACATTGCTACAGATCAAGAATGAAGATGGGGAAGTCACTCCCAAACTTTCGCACAGGTAAGCAGGCATCCCGCTTCTCCTTGCAGTGTCTCAGCATGTACAAGTTACTCCTGTGGATGTACAGCAATGTACGTTTTAGGTAGCGGTGTGCACCAAAGTGAACTACTTTTTTTGTACATATTTTTGCTCGACTTTATTTTTGCACTTAATTGGATAAAATATTTCTATGTGAAGAATACATTTGTAGGGTATTTCAACTTATATGGGATTTTTGAATGTGAGACCGCTCTGACACACCGAATTGGACTTCCTTTGTTAGATACTGATTTTTTTAAAGGAAAAAACAAGCAACATGTGCATAAGATTTCAGAAATCTCTTTCACTTTGCTCTGACAAAGTGACAAGACACTTTTATAGTTTGGGTCACATACACCCCACAATGCTAAATACATATAGCATTATATTTCTAATATTAGGCTATGCACCCACCATGAGTTTTTGGTGAGTTTTTGATGTTTTTTTCTGCGTAATAAACGCTGCGTCTTACAGTTCTAGCAAAATGGATGGGATTTATCGGAATCTAATGCCCATTTTGCTTTTTTTTTACTCAGCTGTGTAGAAATGTGTTATTTTATGTGAGTTTTTATCATATTTTTGAAGCTGCAATTTTTGTCTTTTGTTGGTGTGTCATGTTTTAAATAAAGCTCCTTTGTTTTTGATACTTTCTGGTAACTGGTTTTGAGTAAACTTTATTGATATAGTTGTGTGCAGATTACATGCACTTTTTGGAAATGCATGAAATGTGCATATGCGTTTTGTACTTCTGGATTTTCCGCAGCTAATGCAAGTCTGTCGGAAAAATCTACACATAAAACTCACCACACCTGCAAGAGAAGACGTTGTGGATTTGAAACACGTAGCTCAGTTTACACTGAGTAAAAAAGAAACACTGTGTGCATGAGATTTCTATAAATCCCATCCACTTTGCTGAAACTGTAACATGCAGTGTTTTTTGGAGCAGCGAAAATACGCAACTTCTAAAACTCACCAGAAACAAATCGTGGGCATATAGGAGCAAAGGGCTGTATACATTTTTGTTTAACTTTTTTACATTTATTTTTATAAACACTTTTATCTTACATTGCTTGTGTGATACATACAAACACATAATATTAGGACTCTTTCACACGTCCTAATATTTCTGGTACCGGAGTGTCATGTCGGACACTGTTCAGACCAGGTCGTTCGACAGACAGCGGTAATTCCGCGTTTGACCACTGTTTGCTCATTGGCGTTGGCTAGTTTTCGTCTGGCTGCTCCGGGGTTAATTTATCTGATCCTCGGATTGGAAGCTGGGCCATGCCCATTTCCTTTAAATGGTTCTCCTGATCTTTGGGCGTCGCCAATTATAGCTTCTGTCTTATCCGTAGTTATCTCGGTCCGGAGTGGAGAGCTGGTTGTTGGAGAATCGTTGCTGGTGGTGTATTTTCCTTTGTCTTATTTACTCCTTTCTATATTTGTATTTATTTTGCCCTGCACCTTTATAGTGTATTCCTGATTGACTGCGGCGTGGTGTATATTTTCCTTTATCCTTGTTTGTTATAACTGTGGGTATTGGTCTATTGCATTCACTGGGTGGTGGGCGGTGGTGTTCAGTCTAGGGCTGAATCAGGAGTCAGGGTGAGGGTGGAGGCCTGAACATGCACACCTTCAGTGTAAACTTCAGGTAGAGGGTCAGACAGGGTTTCCCTAGTCTGAGGGAAATTGCAGGGGCCCGGGTTATTAGCTCTCGCCCTCCTAGTATCCCCGTGACATTATAATCGGCCTAACAAAAAAAAAGGGGGTTCCTTTTTTTTTTTTTCTTCTCTGTGTTTTGTCATGGATCCCATGACTTCCATAACCCGCCAGTTGGAGGCGCTGTCCCTACAGGTCACTGAGTTGAGGGGAGCAGTGCAGCAACAGGGACTAGCAGTATGTAATATACAGGCTGGAGCGACAGGAGGAGTTAATGAGCCCAAGTTTCCTTTGCCTGAAAAATTTGCTGGGGAACGCAGTAAATTTGTTTCTTTTCGTGAAGCTTGCAAACTGTATTTCTGTATGTGCCCGATCTGCTCTGGTAATGAGGCTCAACGTGTGGGCCTGGTGTTGTCATTATTAAGCGGGGATCCCCAAGCATGGGCATTTTCGTTGCCGTCTGATTCTGCTACATTTAACTCAGTGGAGAGTTTCTTTTCTGCTATAGGACACATTTACGACGATCCAGACAGAATGGCTCTAGCAGAATCTAAGTTATGCACTATTTGCCAGAGGGAGCGTGTTGCAGAGGATTACTGTTCTGAATTTCGCCACTGGGCGGTTGACACTCAGTGGAATGAGCCAGCATTGCGGAGTCACTTTATTCATGGAGTTCCTAATAGGGTTAAAAAAGCCCTCCTGATGTACGAGACTCCTGCTTCACTAGATTCCGCTATGTGTCTTGTTGTCCGCATTGATCGCCGTTTGCCTCAGGGGAATCATGAGACGCCGCCTGTGGGTGAAGGTTTAGGTTCACGTGAGGTTGCTGCAGGTGAGCCCACGGAATCTATGCAAATCGCAGGGGTGTCACATGTTAAGAATCGTACCCCTGTACTCAGGAAGCCTGTTTTTTCTGCGGTAAAACTGGTCATTTTCTTAATATCTGTCCCCTGCTGTTAAAGAAAAACACAACGGCGGAAAACTTCTGAGCTCAGAGGGTGTGGAGGAGTCCAATCTGAGCTTATGTATATCCTCCATGATGATTTCTCAGTGCATGCTCCCTGTTGTGAATTAGACTTTTTGGCTCCCTCTTGTGGTCACTAGTGATATGACACTTTGATTTTCCTTCCCTTGCTTGGTACCCACCTGGCCTCGTTAGTCCAGGGGTGTAGCTATTTGAACTTCCTGGATTTTCAGTCTGGTGCCTGGCATCGTTGTAATCAGATCCTTCTGTTTGCTCCTATCTGCTGGTCCTGGTTCTTTGCAAAATTAAGCTAAGTCTGCTTTCTTGTTTTTGGTTATTTTCTGTGCTCTTATTTTTGTCCAGCTTGTACTAAATGTGATTCCTTATATTGCTGGAAGCTCTAGGGGGCGGATGTTCTCCCCCCGTGCCATTAGACGGTTCGGGGTGTCATGGTTCCCAATGGCAAGGGAACGTCAGAGAACATAAATAACAGTACAGCTCTTGGGTGATGGAATCTCGAGCTGACCGTGAGCTAAACCTACCACACAACTAACAGTGGCCGGGTGGCGTACCTACGTTTTATCCCTAGACGCCTAGCGCCAGCCGGAGGACTAACTAACCCTAATAGAGGAAAAGACAGACCTGGCTTACCTCTAGGGAAATTCCCCCAAAAAGGAGACAGAAGCCCCCCACATATATTGACGGTGAGTTCAGAGGAAAAGACATACGCAGTATGAAGGTAGGTTCAGCAAAGCGAGGTCCGCTTACTAGATAGCAAGAAGATACAATAGGGAACTTCACGGTCAGCTGAAAACCCTATTAAAATACCATCCCGAAATTACTTTAAGACTCATGTGTCAACTCATGACACCGGAGTGGCAATTTCGGCCCACAAGAGCTTCCAGCTACAGAAAAAATAACATAACTGTGAACTGGAACAAAAATGCAAAACAAACTTAGGACTAAGAGTCCAACTTAGCTGATAGTAGTCTAGAAGCAGGAACATGCAACAGAAAGGCTCTGGTTACATTGATGGCCGGCACTAGAATAACTGAGCAGCAAGGCTAAATAGGATACACCCATATCCTGATGGAAACAGGTGAACAGAGAAAGTGAAGCACACAAGTCCAGTACCACCAGTGACCACCGGGGGAGCCCAAAAACCAAACTCACAACAGTACCCCCCCCTCAAGGAGGGGGCACCGAACCCTCACAAGAACCACCAGGGCGATCAGGACGAGCCCTATGAAAGGCACGGACCAAATCAGAGGCATGAACATCAGAGGCTGTCACCCAAGAATTATCCTCTTGACCGTAGCCCTTCCACTTGACCAGATACTGAAGTTTCCGTCTGGAAACACGGGAGTCCAAGATCTTCTCCACAACGTACTCCAATTCACCCTCAACCAACACCGGAGCGGGAGGCTCAACGGAAGGCACAACCGGTACCTCATACCTGCGCAATAATGACCGATGGAAGACATTATGGATAGAAAAAGATGCTGGGAGGTCCAATCGAAAGGACACGGGGTTAAGAATCTCCAAAATCTTATACGGGCCGATGAACCGAGGCTTAAACTTAGGAGAAGAAACCCTCATAGGGACAAAACGAGAAGACAACCACACCAAGTCCCCAACACGAAGACGAGGACCAACACGACGACGGCGGTTAGCAAAATGCCGAGTCTTCTCCTGGGACAACTCCAAATTGTCCACCACCTGTCCCCAAATCCGATGCAACCTATCCACCACAGTATCCACTCCAGGACAATCCGAAGACTCCACCTGACCGGAAGAAAAACGAGGATGAAACCCCGAATTGCAAAAGAAAGGAGAAACCAAAGTGGCAGAACTAGCCCGATTATTGAGGGCAAACTCCGCCAACGGCAAAAAGGCAACCCAGTCATCCTGATCCGCAGACACAAAACACCTCAAATAAGTCTCCAAGGTCTGATTAGTTCGCTCAGTCTGGCCATTAGTCTGAGGATGGAACGCAGACGAAAAAGACAAATCAATGCCCATCCTAGCACAGAACGCCCGCCAAAATCTAGACACGAACTGGGTCCCCCTGTCAGAAACGATATTCTCCGGAATACCATGCAAGCGAACCACATTTTGAAAAAACAGAGGAACCAACTCGGATGAGGAAGGCAACTTAGGCAAGGGCACCAAATGAACCATCTTTGAAAAACGGTCACACACTACCCAGATGACAGACATTTTCTGAGAAACAGGGAGATCAGAAATAAAATCCATAGAGATGTGAGTCCAAGGCCTCTTCGGAATAGGCAAAGATAACAACAATCCGCTAGCCCGAGAACAACAAGGTTTGGCCCGAGCACAAACATCACAAGACTGCACAAAAACTCGTACATCTCGAGACAGGGAAGGCCACCAGAAGGACCTAGCCACCAAATCCCTGGTACCAAAGATCCCGGGATGACCTGCCAACACAGAAGAATGAACCTCCGAGATGACTCTACTGGTCCAATCATCAGGAACAAACAGTCTACCAGGCGGGCAACGATCAGGTCTATCCGCCTGAAACTCCTGCAAAGCCCGTCGCAGGTCTGGGGAAACAGCAGATAATATCACCCCATCCTTAAGGATACCTGTAGGTTCAGAATCACCAGGGGAATCAGGCTCAAAACTCCTAGAAAGGGCATCCGCCTTCACATTTTTAGAACCTGGTAAGTATGAGACCACAAAATTAAACCGAGAGAAAAACAACGACCAGCGCGCCTGTCTAGGATTCAGGCGCCTGGCAGACTCAAGATAAATCAAATTCTTGTGATCGGTCAATACCACCACCTGATGTCTAGCCCCCTCAAGCCAATGACGCCACTCCTCTTTTCTTTTCTTTTCAATGTTCTTTTTATTGAATAATATATTCATATACATAGCAGTAAGTGAACAGTTATAATAACAAATAACTGAACATGTCAACACGTTTTGGAGCATAAACAGTGGAAAAGGAGCTCCTTATTACAAAATAAACAAATTTATGAAGAATAATATTAGAAACATTAAAGTAAGAGACTCCATCGGTAATTATGTAGTTTAATGACAATAACCTGAAGTCTGCTATAGAAAATAGAGAAGAGGGAGAGAGAAAATAGAGAAGGGGGAGAGGGAGAGGGGGAGGGGGGGGGTAAGAAGGTTTAGAAGTGAGGATAGAGAGGGGAGGGAGGGAGCATCGTAGGTACTAAATTTTTGGTTCGGTTAGTCTTCGACCACTGCGAGTTTAGTGGACGACCTGTATGTGATCCAAGGGAGCCAGATTCTCTCAAATTTAGTTTGGGAGTGGTTTACTAGGGCTACCAGTTCCGCCATGTGGTACAATTGGTCTGTCTTCTTTAGCACCTGTTGGTGTGTCGGAACATTCGTGGTTTTCCAGAATGTAGGGATTAACAGTTTGGCTGCAGCAAGTACATTTTGAGCTAATATGGTGAGCCATGTACACCCAGGCCACGCCGGAAAATTTAAGAGTGCTATCTCTGGAGATAGGTGTATCTTCCTCCTAGTAACGTCACTTATTAATCGTTCAATCATTGTCCAGAAAACACGGATCACTGGACAGGACCACCAAAGGTGAAGGTAGCTGCCCTCTCCTGTGCCACATCTCCAGCAGTTGTCGTGCGAACTCAGCCTCCAAGATCTAAGCTGCGTTTGTGAAATATACCATCTAGAGGTGATCTTAAAGGAGTTTTCCTGTGTTTTAACACAGCTTGTGGGGCCGTGTGAATATTTATAAATGTGCATAACTTGCGCCTGCGTGAAGATGCAACCCAATTCTTTTTCCCATCCTAAGATATATGCTCTCTTTAGACTTAGTTCGTCCAATAAGAGTGTTTGGTAGATTGTGGAGAGAACTTTAGTGGGTTTGGACGCTCTAGCACATAATACTTCAAACGGGGTAGGTTTACGTGTAGTATCCGAGAAATAATGTATTTTTTTCAGCGTTTCTTTAAGCGTACAGTATTGTAAAAAGTTGAGGTTTGCTAGGTCGGGTCTTTCACGTAATTCTGCTAGTGTAAGAAGTGTTCCATCACAGATCACTTGATCTATTGCGTAATTCGTAGCGCGTTTCCCAATTGTGTTAATTACAATGTCTGAGAGGGTTAACAACGGTGAGGATGGGGGTGAGAGAATGTTGTAAGTTTTCGACCATATTTTTATGAGCGTACGAGTGAGTGGGTTGGGGTGAAGAGGGAGCTGTCGCCCCTCCACATAGGTTAATAGAAATGATCTAAGAGGATAAGGTGAAATTCCTCTTTCTATTTCTATTGCTAAACTGCTTTGGGACTGTCTGATTAGACCAACAGATCTGGACAGTACCGCGGCATAATAATACTTCCTTATGTCCGGAGCTCCCATCCCTCCCCTGCTCCTAGGTAGCGTCAATGTGCGGAAGGCTATACGTGGTTTCAGGCTTTTCCATATATATTTAGAAAACAGGGAGTTTACTTTAGATAAGTAAGAAGACGGAACATGTATAGGTAGAACCTGGAACATATATGTAAATTTAGGCAATATCAGGCTTTTTATTAAGTTTTTCCTACCTGTCCAAGAGAGATATGGGTCCCTCCAGGACTGGATACTTGCAGCCGCTTGTTTGAGCAGAGGGTAGTAATTGAGTTCCAATAGCTCTTTATCTGTTCTTCCTATCTTGATTCCCAGATATTTAATGCTTTTTTTGGGCCAAGCAAAAGGAAATGTGTTTTTCGCTTTTTTAAGAATATTTTGTGGGATATTTAAGTCCAGTGCCTCTGATTTAGACATGTTAACTTTGAAGTTTGACATATCACCAAATTTATTTAAAATCTCCATGAGGGCGGTCAACCCCCTCAGGGGTTTGGTCATCAGGACTAGGAGGTCATCAGCAAAGGCCGCGGTCTTGTGATGCGTTTCCCCAATTCTGATACCTTTTATTCCTTGGCATTGTTGGATAGTGGCCAGTAGCGGTTCCATTGTTAGCACGAACAGTAGAGGAGACAATGGACACCCCTGCCGCGTTCCATTTTTAATGAAAAATCTGTCCGTCACTGAGCAGTTAATTTTTATACGAGCTGAAGGGTCACTATACATCTTCATTACAGTGGAGATCAATTGGTCAGGAAAACCAAAACCCCTCATCGTCTCTTCTAGGTATGTCCAGTCCACCCTATCAAAGGCCTTCTCTGCATCTGTTCCCAAGAGGACCAGAGGGAGGCCGTTTTTCTTCGCATAGTGCATAAGATGCAATATTTTATGCGTGTTGTCTTTTCCTTCTCTTCCACCCACAAAACCCGTCTGATTTAAGGAAATTATTGACGGCAGGAATTCAGCTATTCTGTGGGCTAAAAGATTGGCAAATATCTTCAGATCTACATTTAGCAATGAGATTGGTCTATAACTACTACATAGCTCCTGATCCTTGCCATCTTTGTAGATTAACGAGATTCGTGCTTCCAATGTTTGTGTGGGGAAACAATCGCTCCCTTGTATATCATTGTATGTTCTCAGCAGGTGTGGGAGGAGAGTGGTCGAGAAGTATTTATAATAGGTTATTGGAAGTCCATCCGGACCAGGGGCCTTACCAGGCTTGCACCCCGACAGGGTGGACTGGAGTTCTTTCATACTAAAGGGTTTGGTCAAATGGCACCGCTGTGATTCTGTTAATTGGGGGAGATTCAGGCGTGTCAAGAAGGCTCTGATATTATGTCTCCTTTTTAGATTTTCTGAGTCTGACTCTGTTGGGCGTAGATTATACAGTTGTTTGTAGTAGTTCAAGAACTCTGTTTCTATTTGAGAGTAGCTGTGCGTGCTTTGTCCGTTGGGTTTTTTAATGGCATGAATATACGTGCGGGTCTGTCTATGTCTTATCCTAGATAGCATGAGTTTAGAGGCCTTATCACCGTGCACAAACATCCTATTACGCCACGAAGCGTACCATTTTGCTGATTTTTTATTTAGCAAATCTTTCAATTCCTGTCGTTTTATCATCAATTTGGACATCACCTGTTTATTCGTCTGTTTCTTATGTCGTTTTTCCAGGGAGTGTATTTCGCTGTAGAGTTCTGTTATTACCTGCTGACTCTTTTTGCTTAAGTATGAGGAAACTGAGATAAGCTCCCCTCTGATGACAGACTTATGTGCTTCCCAGACCATCGAAGTGGTCACTTCCCCTGTGCTATTATGTTCAAAATATTGTGTAATGGTTTTGGCAATACGTGCGCGTATTTTGGGGCAAGTTAGTATTGATTCGTTTAGTTGCCATATTCTGTTTGTTTTAAAGGGTTTCGCTAACGTTATTTGTAGTGTAACTATTGAGTGGTCCGAGTGTATGTTAGTGAGAATATTAGCAGCGTGTGTATTGGAGAAAAGTTGTCTGGGGATAAATATATAATCCAATCTATGGTACGTTCCGTGTGGGTGAGAATAGTAGGAGTAGTCGCGCTCTGTCGGGTGCAGGTATCTCCAAGCATCCAGCATCTGCATAGAGCTGAGTTGAATTTTAATTCTAGCGAGGTCTTTAAGGGATATAGCACTTTTTTTTGACGTGGTGTCTAACATGGGCTCTAGTGCAATATTTAGGTCACCCCCAATAATGAGAGTCCCTTCTCTGAAGTTTTCTATTACCCTTAGCGTTCTCATTATCCATTTCAGATGTTTTTTGTTGGGAGCGTACAGGCTACATATAGTTATTAGGTTCCCAGCGAGCAAACCCTTAACTAATATATAACGACCGCAAGGGTCTTTTAAAGTTTTATGTACTTGAAAGGGTAGTCCTCTAGCTATTGCGATCGAAACTCCTCTTGAGCCTACTTGTGTTGAGGTGGCATGGAACCATATATCATAGTAACTTTTTTCAAAGTTGGGTAGTTTTTCGGGCTTAAAGTGAGTTTCTTGTACCATTAATATATCTGCTTTCTGCTTTTTAAGGTAATCTAGCGTGTGCCTTCTAGGAACTGGTGAGTTAAGCCCATTCACATTAAGAGAGGCGAATGAAATTACCTTATCACGGGTAGCCATTAGAAATGATTTGGTGGAGCAATTGGAGTCGTCGACCAGCAGCTCGCAGAGGTTCTAGAAGACCCACGATGCTAAAGTAGGAGTGATGGGGAGAGGGATAGGTAGGAGGAGAGAGGGTATTAGTCAGAAAGAGATAGAGAAAGAAAATTTGGTTAAGTTGTTTGAAAAACAAGTCTGGTATCAAACATGTAGTACCGGTCATGGTATGGCACAAAAACTATGCCATCCAGGGAGAGAACATCCTGGAATTATCTATATCTCAAACCAATTCAAAAAAAAAAAAAAAAGACTGCAACAAAGGGGCCATATCAGGAAACATGACTCAAACAAAAACAAACTAACAGTTTGTTGGAACTCTCTGGGCTAGTGTGAGATAAGTGAAGTTGAGATTTTCCAAAGGATCAACTTTATGTGTTAAAGCCAATGGAAAGGACTCCTTCATCCTACTTCATCCTCGACACCTTTCGAAGATGAGGATTTAGTAGATTTCTTTTTTTGTCTCTGGGCTTTTGGGGTTCCGGCTAGTTGCCACGGGGTTGGGTCCACCAGAGGGAGTTGTTGAGAGGCTACGTGGAAGAGTTCCAGGTCCGGGTAGGTCTCCATGGGGATATCTAGGGCCTTGCACACTTCTTTAATCTCCGGAGATGATCTGGCCTGGAACTTTCTGTCGCCCGCTGTAATAAAGATCCCAAACGGGAATAGCCAACGGAAGCGATGACCTTTTTTGAGAAGAGCTTCTGTGAATGGTTTTAAGAGTCTACGCTTTTTAAGGGTGGTGGTAGAGAGGTCTTGGAAAAGTCTTATTTGAGAATCTTCATATTTAACTTCCTGAGTTTCCCGCGCTCTGCGAAGGATTAAGTCCTTTGTTCTGTAATCCAGAAAGCGACAGATCACATCTCGTGGGGGATCTCCCTGCTTGGGTTTGGGCCGGAGAGATCTGTGTACTCTTATAATCTCCATGTCATGTGGGTCATCTTCCAACAGTATTTTGTTAAATATCTCAATCGAAGCTTTAGATAGCGCTTCAAATGCCACCGACTCCGGTAGGCCCTTGAGACGAATATTGTTCCGTCTTTCCCGATTTTCGTGATCCTCTAGGGTGGAATGGATGGAGTGGATTTGGTTTTCATGATCCTTAAGACAGCTGAGCAAATTGTTGGTTTGTTGTGTTAAAGTTGCTTGGGAGGTTTCGACTAACTCGATTCTGTGACCCTGCTGTGTTAGATCTTGCTTTATCTCTGCCAACTCTCTGCTAACGGGTTCCATAGCTTGTGTCAGGATCCTTTTAATGAAGGAACGGGTCACCAGTTTCTCTTTTATAGTGCTACCTCTGTCAGAAACACTTTCGAGATCTGAGTCCGTGTCTTCTTCCGCTTGTAAGTCAAACAGTTTAGAAGCTTTATTGTGGTCAGAGAATGTTGTTTGCTTTTTTAAAAAGTTGTCTACATCGGCTTGCGTAACCGACTTAGAGACCTTAGATGATCCTTTTGGGGTCTTGGTTCCAGCTTTCCCCATGTCTTTAAAGAGGTTTGGTAAATTATATAATAAGTATTGTTCTCTCCCTGCTGGCAGTGCAGCTAAATCAGCATAGCATGTTAGACTCCTCACTGATCTGTATGGAAGGTATGCTTGCTGTTCCAATTGTTGTCAGTAGTTAAGAGTCAGCCCCAGTAGCTGCGCATAAATGGATGCTCAGCAGAATCTGATACTGGGGTAGAGGGGGGGTTAAAGAGGGGGGGGAGGGGGAGAGGGGTGGCGGAGATGTGGTCTAATGTATATAGCTGCACGAGAAAACTGACCCCCAGATTGATCCAGCTCAGTAGGTGATGCAATATGCTAATATATGGAGGAATCCGGTAATGTTTATCAGGTTTGGTGGGTCAGAGACATTTACCGCTCACATGCGGTTGTGCCTAATAAGCTCTGGGCTGCTACTGAAGGCCGAGATCTAAAATGGCGCCCGCTCAGGTCCCGGAGAAATCCTCCCTTGACGCTACTGTGCTGGCCCGGAGCTTCAGATGGAAAACGCTGGGATCACCCTCTCGGCGCTCGACTCACCGCTGCAGGCAGGTATCTCAGTTCAGCTCCTCAGCGGCTCCCCTCCTTCCGCACCAAGCCACAAGCAGGCGCGCACTGATCGGGTAGCTGGCTCTCCAAGGTCTCTATTCAGCGGCGCAGGGCGGCTCCGAATCTCAGCAGGCAGTCGCGTCCAGATCGTGGGAGAGAACGGGTCGCCGCTGTTGTTTTTGCCGGTCGATCCTCTCGCTCTGCGCTCCCCCGGGAACGGCCACTCAGCTATTAAAGATGGCGCCCGTCCTCTCTCCTCGCTTCACTCTGTGTCCCCGGGTCGGCTCCAATCTCTGTCCCCTCTCGAGTCGCGCCTGCTTTGGATCCTTCAGGCAGCTCAGGGGGTCTCCTTTGTGGGTTTTGTCTCCAGAATAAGCCCTCCAGATCTTAGGTTATCTGGCTCTTTGCAGGAGCTCTCTTCTGACACCGACGCCACTCCTCAAAAGCCCACTTCATAGCCAAAAGCTCCCGATTACCAATATCATAATTTCGCTCGGCGGGCGAAAATTTTCGAGAAAAGAACGCACAAGGTCTCATCACGGAGCAGTCGGAACTTTTCTGCGACAAGACCGCCCCAGCTCCGATCTCGGAAGCATCGACTTCAACCTGAAAAGGAAGAGTAACATCAGGCTGACGCAACACAGGGGCGGAAGAAAAGCGGCGCTTAAGCTCCCGAAAGGCCTCCACAGTAGCAGGGGACCAATCAGCAACATCAGCACCCTTTTTGGTCAAATCAGTCAAAGGTTTAGCAACATCAGAAAAACCAGTTATAAATCGACGATAAAAACTAGCAAAGCCCAAAAATTTCTGAAGGCTCTTAAGAGAAGAAGGTTGCGTCCAATCACAAATAGCCCGAACCTTGACAGGATCCATCTCAATGGAAGAGGGGGAAAAAATGTACCCCAAAAAAGAAATCTTTTGAACCCCAAAAATACACTTAGAACCCTTCACACACAAGGAATTAGCCCGCAAAACCTGAAAAACCCTCCTGACCTGTTGGACATGAGAATCCCAGTCATCCGAAAAAATCAAAATATCATCCAGATACACGATCATAAATTTATCCAAATATTCACGGAAAATGTCATGCATAAAGGACTGAAAGACTGAAGGGGCATTTGAAAGACCAAAAGGCATTACTAAATACTCAAAATGGCCCTCGGGCGTATTAAATGCGGTTTTCCACTCATCCCCCTGCTTAATTCGCACCAAATTATACGCCCCACGGAGATCAATCTTAGAGAACCACTTAGCCCCTTTTATTCGAGCAAACAAATCAGTCAGCAGTGGCAGAGGATACTGATATTTGACTGTAATTTTATTCAAGAGTCGATAATCAATACACGGCCTCAAAGAGCCATCTTTTTTAGATACAAAGAAAAAACCGGCTCCTAAGGGAGATGAAGAAGGACGAATATGTCCCTTTTCCAGGGACTCCTTAATATATTCTCGCATAGCAGCATGTTCAGGTACAGATAGATTAAATAAACGACCCTTTGGAAATTTACTGCCCGGAATCAGATCTATGGTACAATCGCAATCTCTGTGAGGAGGTAGTGAACCAAGCTTAGGCTCCTCAAAAACATCACGATAATCAGATAAAAATTCCGGAATCTCAGAGGGAATAGATGACGAAATGGAAACCAAAGGTACGTCCCCATGAGCCCCCTGACATCCCCAGCTTAACACAGACATTGCTTTCCAGTCAAGGACTGGGTTATGAGATTGTAACCATGGTAATCCGAGCACCAAAACGTCATGTAGATTGTACAACACAAGGAAGCGAATCATCTCCTGATGGTCTGGATTCATACGCATAGTCACTTGTGTCCAGTATTGTGGTTTATTACTAGCCAATGGTGTAGAGTCAATACCCTTCAGAGGTATAGGAACTTCCAGAGGCTCTAGATCAAACCCACAGCGCCTGGCAAAGGACCAATCCATTAGACTCAAAGCGGCGCCAGAGTCGACATAGGCATCCGCGGTAATTGACGATAATGAACAAATCAAGGTCACAGACAGAATAAACTTAGACTGTAAAGTGCCAATTGAAATAGACTTATCAACCTTTTTTGTACGTTTAGAGCATGCTGATATAACATGAGTTGAATCACCACAATAGAAGCACAACCCATTTTTTCGCCTAAAATTCTGCCGTTCGCTTCTGGACAGAATTCTATCACATTGCATATTTTCTGGAGCCTTCTCAGAAGACACCGCCAAATGGTGCACAGGTTTGCGCTCCCGCAAACGCCGATCAATCTGAATAGCCATTGTCATGGACTCATTCAGACCTGTAGGTGCAGGGAACCCCACCATAACATCTTCATTGGCATCAGAGAGACCCTCTCTGAAATTCGCCGCCAGGGCGCACTCATTCCACTGAGTAAGCACAGACCATTTACGAAATTTTTGGCAGTATATTTCAGCTTCATCTTGCCCTTGAGATAGGGCCATCAAGGCTTTTTCAGCCTGAATCTCTAAGTTAGGTTCCTCATAAAGCAACCCCAAAGCCAGAAAAAACGCATCCACATTGAGCAACGCAGGATCCCCGGGTGCCAATGCAAATGCCCAGTCTTGAGGGTCACCCCGCAGCAAGGAAATTACTATCCTAACCTGCTGTGCGGGATCTCCAGCGGAGCGAGATCTCAGGGAAAGAAATAATTTACAATTATTTTTGAAATTCAGGAAACGAGATCTATCCCCGGAGAAAAATTCTGGTATAGGAATTCTAGGTTCAGATATAGGAGCATGAATAACAAAATCCTGTGAATTTTGAACTTTCGTAGCAAGATTATTCAAACCTGTAGCCAAACTCTGAGGATCCATTTTAATCAGGTGAGATCAGAGCCATTCAAGGATTAGAAGGAGAGAGAGAGACAAAGGCTGCAATTAGAGCAGAAATGCAACTAAGTCAACTATAGAGCAAGCTCAGAGGAAAAAAAAAAAAAAAATCTGCAGACTTCTTTTTCTCTCCTTTCTTCTGCCAACGGTTTTAACACTGGGCCGGCCATACTGTCATGGTTCTCAATGGCAAGGGAACGTCAGAGAACATAAATAACAGAACAGCTCTTGGGTGATGGAATCTCGAGCTGACCGTGAGCTAAACCTACCACACAACTAACAGTGGCCGGGTGGCGTACCTACGTTTTATCCCTAGACGCCTAGCGCCAGCCGGAGGACTAACTAACCCTAATAGAGGAAAAGACAGACCTGGCTTACCTCTAGGGAAATTCCCCCAAAAAGGAGACAGAAGCCCCCCACATATATTGACGGTGAGTTCAGAGGAAAAGACATACGCAGTATGAAGGTAGGTTCAGCAAAGCGAGGTCCGCTTACTAGATAGCAAGAAGATACAATAGGGAACTTCACGGTCAGCTGAAAACCCTATTAAAATACCATCCCGAAATTACTTTAAGACTCATGTGTCAACTCATGACACCGGAGTGGCAATTTCGGCCCACAAGAGCTTCCAGCTACAGAAAAAATAACATAACTGTGAACTGGAACAAAAATGCAAAACAAACTTAGGACTAAGAGTCCAACTTAGCTGATAGTAGTCTAGAAGCAGGAACATGCAACAGAAAGGCTCTGGTTACATTGATGGCCGGCACTAGAATAACTGAGCAGCAAGGCTAAATAGGATACACCCATATCCTGATGGAAACAGGTGAACAGAGAAAGTGAAGCACACAAGTCCAGTACCACCAGTGACCACCGGGGGAGCCCAAAAACCAAACTCACAACATCGGGGGTTCTTGAATATTCCGCGTGGAGTTTTTGTGAGGGTTTTTGCTGACCATATACAGTGGGGCAAAAAAGTATTTAGTCAGTCAGCAATAGTGCAAGTTCCACCACTTAAAAAGATGAGAGGCGTCTGTAATTTACATCATAGGTAGACCTCAACTATGGGAGACAAACTGAGAAAAAAAAATCCAGAAAATCACATTGTCAGTTTTTTTATCATTTTATTTGCATATTATGGTGGAAAATAAGTATTTGGTCAGAAACAAACAATCAAGATTTCTGGCTCTCACAGACCTGTAACTTCTTCTTTAAGAGTCTCCTCTTTCCTCCACTCATTACCTGTAGTAATGGCACCTGTTTAAACTTGTTATCAGTATAAAAAGACACCTGTGCACACCCTCAAACAGTCTGACTCCAAACTCCACTATGGTAAAGACCAAAGAGCTGTCAAAGGACACCAGAAACAAAATTGTAGCCCTGCACCAGGCTGGGAAGACTGAATCTGCAATAGCCAACCAGCTTGGAGTGAAGAAATCAACAGTGGGAGCAATAATTAGAAAATGGAAGACATTCAAGACCACTGATAATCTCCCTCGATCTGGGGCTCCACGCAAAATCCCACCCTGTGGGGTCAGAATGATCACAAGAACGGTGAGCAAAAATCCCAGAACCACGCAGGGGGACCTAGTGAATGAACTGCAGAGAGCTGGGACCAATGTAACAAGGCCTACCATAAGTAACACACTACGCCACCATGGACTCAGATCCTGCAGTGCCAGACGTGTCCCACTGCTTAAGCCAGTACATGTCCGGGCCCGTCTGAAGTTTGCTAGAGAGCATTTGGATGATCCAGAGGAGTTTTGGGAGAATGTCCTATGGTCTGATGAAACCAAACTGGAACTGTTTGGTAGAAACATAACTTGTCGTGTTTGGAGGAAAAAGAATACTGAGTTGCATCCATCAAACACCATACCTACTGTAAAGCATGGTGGTGGAAACATCATGCTTTGGGGCTGTTTCTCTGCAAAAGGGCCAGGACGACTGATCTGGGTACATGAAAGAATGAATGGGGCCATGTATCGTGAGATTTTGAGTGCAAACCTCCTTCCATCAGCAAGGGCATTGAAGATGAAACGTGGCTGGGTCTTTCAACATGACAATGATCCAAAGCACACCGCCAGGGCAACGAAGGAGTGGCTTCGTAAGAAGCATTTCAAGGTTCTGGAGTGGCCTAGCCAGTTTCCAGATCTCAACCCTATAGAAAACCTTTGGAGGGAGTTGAAAGTCCGTGTTGCCAAGCGAAAAGCCAAAAACATCACTGCTCTAGAGGAGATCTGCATGGAGGAATGGGCCAACATACCAACAACAGTGTGTGGCAACCTTGTGAAGACTTACAGAAAACGTTTGACCTCTGTCATTGCCAACAAAGGATGTATTACAAAGTATTGAGATGAAATTTTGTTTCTGACCAAATACTTATTTTCCACCATAATATGCAAATAAAATGATAAAAAAAACAGACAATGTGATTTTCTGGATTTTTTTTTTCTCAGTTTGTCTCCCATAGTTGAGGTCTACCTATGATGTAAATTACAGACGCCTCTCATCTTTTTAAGTGGTGGAACTTGCACTATTGCTGACTGACTAAATACTTTTTTGCCCCACTGTAAGTCATCTTCCTATATTCTGCTATTAGTTAGCGGGCCTCTCTTTGCATTAACCTAGTTCATTTCTTGCGTTTGTCTTTTCTTCTTACCTCACCGTTATTATTTGTTGGGGGCTTCTATCCAACTTTTTGGGGTATTTCCTCTGGAGGCAAGAAAGGTCTTTCTTTTCCCTGCTAGGGTTAGTTAGTTCTCCGGCTGGCGCGAGACGTCTAGAATCAACGTAGGTACATTCCCCGGCTGCTGTTATTTGTGTGCTAGGTTCAGGTATATGGTCAGCCCAGTTACCACTGCCCTATGAGCTGGGTTTTATGTTTGCAGACTTTGCTATTGTCTCTGAGACCCCCTGCCATTGGGGTCATAACAGCTCCCTGCCAAAGTTGTTGTCGCTGGCAGAGAGATACCAATCACTATTTTTGTGGATAGTGGTTCCACCACAAATCTCATTGATGAGGAGTTTGCACGCACTGCTGGTTTTAAGATTGAAAAACTGCTTCATCCTATCCATGTGGTCACCATCAATTCTGCTCCTCTTCCACAGGGGGAGATTACTGAGTTCGTGGCTGAGGTTAAACTCCACATTGGGGTTCTTCATTTCGAGCAGGTCACATGTAAGGTGCTCAAGAGTCTTCCGGCACAATTGGTTCTGGGTTTTCCATGGTTGTCTACACACAACCCGGTGATTGACTGGAAAACTCAGGACATAATCTAGTGGAGTGATTTCTGTCAGGAGAATTGCCTGGCCACATGTGTGTCCGCTGTGACTTCAAGCGTTCCTGAGTCACTTCAGGATTATGCAGATGTGTTCTCTGAGAAGGGTTGTTCAGAGTTGCCGCCACACCGCTCCTATGACTGTTCTATCAGGTTTAAACCAGGGGCCAAGTTGCCTAAAGCAAGGATGTTCAACATCTCCGGCCCGGAGAGACAAGCGCTCAAGGATTACATTTCTGAAAGTTTGAGCAAAGGGCACATCAGGCCGTCATCCTCGCCGGTGGCAGCAGGGTTCTTCTTCGTGAAGAAGAAAGATGGCGGATTACGCCCGTGTTTGGATTTCAGGGAGTTGAACAAGATTACGGTTCGTGATCCATACCCTATGCCACTGATACCTGACTTGTTCAACCAGGTGGCAGGTGCTAAGTGGTTTACCAAGCTTGACCTCAGGGGGGCGTACAACCTCATAAGAGTCCGTCAAGGTGATGAGTGGAAGACGGCTTTCAATACCCCTGAGGGTCATTTTGAAAATTTGGTGATGCCTTTTGGGTTAACTAACGCACCTGCAGTGTTCCAACATTTCATCAATGATGTGTTCTCGCATGTTTTGGGGAAATTCGTTATCGTGTACCTAGATGACATCCTCATATATTCTTGCGACCGTGATGCTCATTTAGATCATGTCAGGCAGGTGTTACAGCTTCTCAGAGAGAATAAGCTGTATGCTAAACTTGAGAAATGTGTATTTTTTGCTCAAGAGTTGCCGTTCTTGGTTTATATTGTGTCTGCTTCTGGTTTTAAAATGGACACCGCTAAGGTGCAAGCAGTGCTGCATTGGGAACGTCCTGATAACCTGAAAGCACTTCAGCGGTTCCTTGGGTTTTGTAACTACTATAGGAAATTTATCAAGGATTTTTCTATCATTGCTAAACCGCTAACTGACATGACTAAAAAGGGTACCAATTTCTCCGTTTGGCCTGAGGCTGCTGTTCGCGCATTTGAATTTCTCAAGAACAGTTTTGTTTCAGCCCCCATTCTTGTGCAGCCAGACATATCTAAACCCTTTGTCGTGGAAGTCGATGCGTCTGAGGTTGGTGTGGGGGTGGTACTATCTCAAGGCTCATCCTTGAGTGGTTTGCGTCCGTGCGCCTATTTCTCAAAAAAACTGTCGTCCGCTGAACGTAACTACGATATCGGCAACAGGGAGTTGTTGGCTATTAAGTTGGCCTTTGAGGAATGGTGACTCTTCTTGGAGGGGTCGGTACATCAGGTCACTGTTATTACCGACCATAAGAATCTGCTGTATTTGGAGTCTGCCAAGCGTCTGTCTCCCAGGCAGGCTCGCTGGGCATTGTTTTTCACGCGGTTCAACTTTGTTGTCACTTACAGACCAGGGTCTAAAAACACTAAGGCGGATGCTCTGTCCAGGTGTTTTCCGGGGGGAGAACCTCGGGAAGACCCAGTACCCATTCTCCAAAAGGGTGTTGTGGTTTCAGCCCTCACTACCGAGGTTGAGGCTGAGATTGCCGAGGCTCAGGAGGAGGTACCCTCTGAGCTTCCCATCAACAAATCTTTTGTACCGCTTCATCTCCGCCTAAAGGTGTTGGCGGAGCATCATGATACTGTCCTGGCTGGCCACTCAGGGGTTAGAGGTACTTTGGAGTTGGTGTCACGTCGGTTTTGGTGGCCCAAAATCCGACAGGACGTGGTCTCATATGTGTCAGCTTGCACCACGTGCGCTAGGGCGAAGACGCCCCGCTCCCGTCCTGTTGGCACACTACTTCCTCTGGAGGTACCTAGTAAGCCATGGACGGAAATCTCCATGGATTTCATCACTGATTTGCCTCCCTCAGCTTGGAACACGGTCATTTTGGTGATTGTGGATCGGTTTTCAAAAATGTCGCACTTTGTGTCTTTGCCTTCTTTACCTAACGCTAAGACTCTTGCTCAGGTGTTTGTGCAGGAGGTGGTCAGGCTTCATGGAGTTCCGTCTGACATCGTGTCAGATAGGGGTACTCAGTTTGTAGCAAAGTTTTGGAAAGCATTTTGCTCACGGCCGGGGATCAAGTTGTCTCATTCGTCTGCGTTTCATCCCCAGTCAAATGGTCAGACCGAGCGTATGAACCAAAATTTGGAGCAGTACTTGCGCTGCTTTGTCTCTGATAACCAGGAGGAGTGGTCTACCTTTCTTCCTTTGGCTGAGTTTGCCATCAATAATCAACGCCAGGAGTCGTCTGGGGAGTCTCTGTTTTTTTGTGTTTACGGGCTACATCCTCAGTTTTGTACGTTTAGTCAGAGAGGCTCTTCCGGTGTTCCGGAGGAAGACCAGTTAGGAACACAATTGTCATCAGTCTGGAGGAGAGTGAAACAGCGCCTGTTGAGTGTGGGTGCTAGGTACAAACGTGTGGCTGACAGTAGGCGTGTGCCAGGTCCAGACCTGAGTGTGGATGACTGGGTGTGGTTATCCACAAAAAACATAAGACTCAAGATACCATCCCTTAAATTGGGTCCACGGTTTATTGGTCCATTTAGGGTCACCGCCGTCATTAACCCAGTAGAGTACTGACTGGAGCTCCCTACGGTGTATAAAATACACAACGTGTTCCACAGGTCTCTTCTTAAGAAGGTGGTGGGTTCTGTGGACGCGGCGCCTATGCCACCTCCAGTCTTGGTGGATGGTAACCTAGAATTTGAAGTCTCCAGGGTGGTTGACTCTCGAGTGGTGCGCCGCGCTTTACAATATTTGGTACACTGGCGTGGTTATGGGCCTGAGGAGAGGTCCTGGGTACCAGCCTCGGACATTCATGCGGATCGGCTGGTCAGGTGTTTTCATCGTCGCCATCCGGACAAGCTGGGTCCTATAAGCCGTGAGGGCCCTGGGGTCCCTCGTAGAAGGCAGGGTACTGTCATGTCGGACACTGTTCAGACCAGGTCGTCTGACAGACAGCGGTAATTCCGCGTTTGACCACTGTTTGCTCATTGGCGTCGGCTAGTTTTCGTCTGGCTGCTCCGGGGTTAATTTATCTGATCCTCGGATTGGAAGCTGGGCCATGCCCATTTCCTTTAAATGGTTCTCCTGATCTTTGGGCGTCGCCGATTATAGCTTCTGTCTTATCCGTAGTTATCTCGGTCCGGAGTGGAGAGCTGGTTGTTGGAGAATCGTTGCTGGTGGTGTATTTTCCTTTGTCTTATTTACTCCTTCCTATATTTGTATTTATTTTGCCCTGCACCTTTATAGTGTATTCCTGATTGACTGCGGCGTGGTGTATATTTTCCTTTATCCTTGTTTGTTATAACTGTGGGTATTGGTCTATTGCATTCACTGGGTGGTGGGCGGTGGTGTTCAGTCTAGGGCTGAATCAGGAGTCAGGGTGAGGGTGGAGGCCTGAACATGCACACCTTCAGTGTAAACTTCAGGTAGAGGGTCAGACAGGGTTTCCCTAGTCTGAGGGAAATTGCAGGGGCCCGGGTTCTTAGCTCTCGCCCTCTTTGTATCCCCGTGACACGGAGATAAGAGTACCGGAGATTTCACTGTGATCAGCGCTAGCAGGGGAGGATGTTGAGAGTTGTATTCAACTGATAATAGTGAGAGCATGCAGTGGCTGATGGGAGTCTTCGTCAGCCGCTGCCTGCCCTATAAATAAATTTAAATAAGTGGGTTCCCCTATATTTTTGATAACCAGCCAGGCAAAACTAACAGCTGCTGGCTACAACTCTCAGCTGTCAGCTTCAGCAAGGCTGGTTATCAAGAATAGAGGAGTCCTCACGCTGTTTATGTAATTATTTAAATAACTTTAAAAAACGGTGTGGGGTCCCCTTTATTTTTGACAACCAGCCTTGCTAAAGCATACAGCTGGGGGCTGGTATTCTCAGGCTAGTAGGGGCCATGGACATTGGCCCCCCTCAGCCTAAAAATAGCAGCCCGCAGCCATCCTGAAAAGGGACATCTATTAGATGTGCCAATTCTGGTGCTTTGCCCAGCTCTTCCCACTTGCCATGTGGCAGTGGCAAGTGGGGTTCATATATATGGGGTTGATGTCACCTTTCTATTATCTGGTGACTTCAAGCCCATGGCTTAGTAATGGATAGGCGCCTATAAGACGCCTATATAGTGGATACGAAAAGTATTCAGACCCCTTTAAATTTTTCATTGCAGCCATTTGGTAAATTCAAAAAAGTTCTTTTTTTTCTCATTAATGTACACCCTGCCCCCCATCTTGACTGAAGAAAAACAGAAATGTAGTAATTTTTGCAAATTTATTGAAAAAAGAAAAACTGAAATATCAAATGGTCATAAGTATTCAGACCCTTTGCTCAGTATTGAGTAGATGCACCGATTTGAGCTAGTTCAGCCATGAGTCTTCTTGGGAATGATGCAACAAGTTTTTCACACCTGGATTTGGGGGTCCTCTGCCATTTTTCCTTGCAGATCCTCTCCAGTTACGTCAGGTTGGATGGTGAACGTTGGTGGACAGCCATTTTCATGTCTCTCCAGAGATGCTCAATTAGGTTTAGGTCAGGGCTCTGGCTGGGCCAGTCAAGAATGGTCACAGAGTTGTTCTGAAGCCACTCCTTTGTTATTTTAGCTGTGTGCTTAGGGTCATTGTCTTGTTGGAAGGTGAACCTTTGGCCAAGTCTGAGATCCAGAGCACTCTGGAAGAGGTTTTCATCCAGGATATCTCTGTACTTGGCCGCATTCATGTTCCTTCAATGACAAGTCATCCTGTCCCTGCAGCTCAAAAACATCCCATAGCATGATGCTGCCACATTTCACTGTTGGGATTGTATTGGGCAGGTGATAAGCAGTGCCTAGTTTTCTCCACACATACCACTTAGAATTATCCCCAAAAAGTTCTATCTTCATCTCATCAGACCAGAGAAACTTATTCTCATAGTCTAGGAGTCCTTTATGTGTTTTTTAGCAAACTCTATGAGGGCTTTCATGTCTTGCATTGAGGAGAGGCTTCCGTCGGGCCACTATGCCTTAAAGGCCCGACTGGTGGAGGGCTGCAGTGATAGTTGACTTTGTGGAACTTTCTCCCATCTCCCTACTGCATCTCTGGAGCTCAGCCACAGTGATCTTGGGGTTCTTATTTACCTCTCTCGCCAAGGCTCTTCTCCCACGATTGCTCAGTTTGGCTGGATGGCGAGGTCTAGGAAGACTTCTGGTGCTCCCAAACTTCTTCCATTCAAGGTTTATGGAGGCCATTGAGCTCTTAGGAACCTTGAGCACTGCAGAAATTGTTTTGTAACCTTGGCCAGATCTGTGCCTTGCCACAATTCTGTCTCTGAGCTCCTTGGCCAGTTCCTTTGACCTCGTGATTCTCATTTGGTCTGACATGCACTGTGAGCTGTGAGGTCTTATACAGACAGGTGTGTGTCTTTCCAAATTAAGTCCTATCAATTTAACTAAACACAGCTGGACTCCACTGAAGGAGTAAAACCATCTCAACGAGGATCACAAGGAAATGGACAGCATGTGACTTAAATATGAGTGTCTGAGCAAAAGGTCTGAATATTTATGACCATGTGATATTTCAGTTTTTCTTTTTAATAAATTTGCAAAAGTCTCTATATTTGTTTTTTTTTCCAGTCAAGATGGGGTGCAGTGTGTACATTTAGACTTCTTTTACACTTGCAGTGATTTTTGCTGCCCATTTTTGCGGGCCGTATTGCCGTAATTTTCACAGTCTGACGTGGAAACCGGCTGCAAAAATCTTGCAGATCACCGTTTTTCTGGTTTTAGAATAGTAGGGAAAAAACGGTGATCTGCAAATATGTTCATGACTGTGCACCGCAAAAACAAGCTTCCATTGTTTTTGCAGCCCCATTGATTTTCAATGGAGCCCGTGTCCGTAAGCCATAAAATATATCGAGCTTGCTCAATATTTTTTCATGGCCGTAAATATGGCCTTACAGCGTACGCTGCTCCTACGAATTTTTGCTGCCCATTTTTGCAGCCCCATAGAAATGCATTGGGGCCGCAAAAACTGGCCGAAAAAAACACGGCAAGTGTAAAACGAGCCTAATGTGAAAAAATTAAACTTTTTGAAATTACCAAATGGCTGCAATGAAACAAAGAGTGAAAAATTTAAAGGGATCTGAATACTTTCCGTACCCACTGTACATTTACCGACCGACAATGTTCATAGTGACACAATCCTGAGAACTGTTTACTTATTGTCTGAAAGCTTTTACTTCATAAATACTTCTATAGGTACCTTCACACTCAGCAACTTTACAACGAGAACGACAACGATCTGTGACGTTGCAGCGTCCTGGTTAGCGATCTCGTTGTGTTTGACACGCAGCAGCGATCTGGATCCCGCTGTGATATCGCTGGTCGGAGCTAGAAGTCCAGAACTTTATTTGGTCGTCAGGTCGGCGTGTATCATCGTGTTTGACAGCAAAAGCAACAATGCCAGCAATGTTTTACATGGAGCTAATGACCTGTGAGAACGATAAGTGAGTCACCGTTACATCACAGGATCGCTCCTGCATCGTTCTGGAGCTGCTGTGTTTGACATCTCTACAGTGACCTAAACAGCGACGCTGCAGCGATCGGCTCGTTGTCTATATCGCTGCAGCGTCGCTGAGTGTGACGGTACCTTATATTTTTCTGTTGGTTATTGTAAAACATGGGGGTTTATTTAACCTCTGTCTGTTGTGGACTTATCTAATCCTTAAGTGCTTTTATATTCTGGGGTTTATTGCCCATTATCTTATGTTTGGCTGGTGTCCGTTTCATCTTATCCCGAAAGCTAGCCACTTGACTAGAGGGTGAGGCTGAAACCCGAGTTACACAATGTAAATCACTATATAAGGCCAGAGAAACATGACTCAGAAGCAGAAAGTTGGGTACCTGTACTTATACGTGTACATTGTTGTGATACCTGCATAAGTGGGGAGGCCCATGCAGAGTTGTGACTTTTTCAGGGGTTCTCTGTCTTGGTGCATGCTTATCTGTTATTCCAGACGGATGATGTTTAAAAGCTCCTTGGTGATGATGCGAGTATATGTACCTAATCTTTATATCTATTTTATCTTTATATGTACTTACCCTTTATATGTTAAAATAAACAAAAGTGTACGCAATCATACTATTCCTTTAATTTTGTACTTTGAAATAAAATTGCGTTATATCACAAGTAGTTGCCTTCTATAAAGCCGTATCCAAACCTTAGTGTTAAAAACTTGGCAATACAGCATAAGCCTAGGAAACAACATGGGAATGCATATGCCCTATTAAGGCTACTTTCACTCTAGCGTCGTACTCGGCCCGTCGCAGTGCGTCGGGCCGACGAACCGACGCTAGCAGTGAATGCGCCGCACAACGGGGGCAGCGGATGCATTTTTCCAGCGCATCCGCCGCCCCATTGTGAGGTGCGGAGAGGTGGGGGCAGAGTTCCGGCCGCGCATTCGCGGTCGGAAATGGCGGTCTGTCGCCTGCAAAAAACGTTACATGTAACATTTTTTGCAGCCGACGGTCCGCCACAACACGGCGCAACCGTCGCACCACGGTTGCGATGTGTGGCAAAGCGTCGCAATGCGACGCTAATGCAAATCAATGGTGAAAAAACGCATCCCGCAAGCACTTTTGCAGGATGCGTTTTTTCAACCCAACGACGCATAGCGACGTGCAGTGCACGACGCTAGTGTGAAAGTAGCCTAAGGGTTCACTGTATGTTGGCAGAAAGTGTCAAGCCCCCGGCTTTGGGAGGGGGGGTATGTAAGGTGGCAAGTGGACAGGTCATGGATGGGAGGTATGTGTCAAACCTCAGTGATGTAGGACCCGAAGAAGCAGGCTCCAGTACATATAGTGTTGAGAGGTGTCTTTATGAGCCCGGATTATGGGTCCAGGTTTTACAAGCAGCTGAAAGAGCTGGGAGGGATCAGTTGCTCACTAACCTCCAGTCCAGGTCTTGGATGGGCTGATATAAGGCACTTTTGCCAGAATTTGACTTTTGTCATTTGTGGACCATACGCTAGTACACAGGGGCAGACAGAGATAGAAGAGAGCCCTGTACAATAACACTCTATGGGCCCTTTGACATCTAATACACCATCACAATGCATAATTCCATAAGCTTAGGAGGCAGAACTGGGCCCCCTACCTCTTGGGTCCCAGGCACCTGCCCAGTTGGCACCAATGGTATGCCCGCCCTTGCTAGTACATTTCGGGCATACTTTACATCACCTTTAATTTGTAAATTATGATGGCTTTGCTTTAATGGCCAAGCCCCTCCACACTAAACTGCACCCACTCTTCAAGGAGACGGCTGGACTGATGGCTATGCAGAAGATGAGTTGTGGTAAACCTGTCTGGTGAATCAGGCCTTCAAAAGTGATAAGTCTGTACATAAGTACATAACTCGTATTCATTGCAAACAAAAGCAGAATTAGTTGGCCCCAAATAAATGAATAATAAAAGTGTAAAACATGTCATGTGCAGTGAGCACAGAAAATAATTCCGAGTTTCCATGTTATGCACGGCCATATAATAGCATTTGTCCCTGCGCCTCAGGAGCCTCACTGCACACACTGCTATGGTGCCCGTTCTGTAGTGAGGAGACAGAATGGAGTCTCAATGAGAAGCAAGGTATGACCTCCATTCCGGTGAGCTCAGCCCTGTGTACACTGGAGAAGTCTGCTGTCTCTAACATCATGTCTTCCCTCTATCTAAAACTAAATCTCTCCAAAACGGAACTTCCTCTGTTTCTCCCTTCTATTAACCTCACTCTACCCAACATCGAAATTACCCTGAAGGGTTCAACCATAACTCCCAAGCAGCATGCCCCGTCTTGGGGTCCTATTCGACACCGAACTTTCCTTTACTCCCTATATCCGATCACTCACTCGCTCTTGTCACCTGCATCTTAAAAACATCTCCAGTATCTGACCTTTTCTCACCTTTGAAACTGCTAAGACTCTTATTGTCGCTCTTAGGCTTCTTTCACACTTCCGTTTTTACAATCTGCATAGGATCCGTCAAAATGTTGAAAAGATGGATCCTGTGCGGATTGTAAAAAACGCGTGCACTGGGCCCGTCTTTCTGACGGACCCATCGAGGCTGTTGTGTATGCATCTTCGCAGCGGTTTTGCCTATGCAGCATCAATAGTAACAAGATATGTTAAAAATAAAATAAATAAAAAATCGCAATATTCTCACCTACCGGCATCCCACACAGCGATGCTCCCGGCAGATAGCGTTGCTAGTAATACATTGCGAAATCTTCTTGCAAGATTTCGCAATGTAATACTAGGAACGCTATCTGCCAGGAGCATTGGTGACGCACGCTGCGCGGGACGCCGGTAGGTGAGAATATTGCGATTTTTTATTTTTTTAAATTATTTTTAACATTATATCTTGTTACTATTGATGCTGCATAGGCAGCATCAATAGTAAAAAGAGAAAGAGAGCGAGCGAGAATTTCCCTGACGGGAAATTCTTCGACGTATGCTCAGTTTGAAAAGACGGGACCCGTCGCTGGATTCCTGCTTTTCACAGTCAGCGACGCATCCTGCGCCCATAGGCTTCCATAGCAGCCAGTGATGGGCAGCGGAGGATGCGTCGCTGACCGATTTTCCGACGTGCAGAAAAAACGTTCCTCTGAATGTTTTCTCTGCCCGACGGACCGTTTTTTTATGCAGGATCCAGTGCACGATGAAACGGATGGCCATCCGTCACAATCCGTCGCTAATACAAGTCTATGAGAAAATGCAGGATCCTGCATTCTCAAAAATCGACGGATTGTGAAGGGAGATGAAAGACGGAAGTGTGAAAGAGGCTTTATTCATTCTCGTCTGGACTACTGCAACTCTCTTCTGATCGGTCTCCCTCTTACCAAACTTTCTCCTCTCCAATCCATCTTGAATGCGGCAGCCAGGGTCATATTTCTGTCCAGCCGCTTCACCGATGCCTCCATCTTGTGCCAGTCATTACACTGGCTACCCATTCGCTACAGGGTCCAGTATAAACTCATCTCTCTCACCCACAAAGCCCTCCACAGTTCTGCACCGCCTTATATCTCCTCTCTCATCTCCATCTATCGCCCTACACGTGCCCTCCTTTCTACAAATGACCTAAGGCTAACATCCCCCGTAATCCGAACCTCGCACCTCTGTCTCCAAGACTTCTCTCGTGCTGCGCCAGCTCTGTGGAATGCACTTCCCCAGACGATCAGGCCGGCGTCACACTGGTGAGTTTTACGGACGTATGAGCGCAGAAAATACACCGGTAAAATACGCATAACACACGGCCCAATGATTCCCTATGTCCCAGCTCCTATCAGCCGTATTTTACTGATCCATATTATACGGTCTTGTACGGCCGTACAAAATCGCAGCATGCTGCGTTTGTCACCGTATTGCGCAAAAAAATCGCCAATGAAAGTCCATGGGGGCGAGAAAAATACGGATTACACACGGACCAGCAGTGTGACTTGCGAGAAATACGCAGCAGTGTTCTATAAAAAAGCCGGTAATTCAATTGCCGGCTTTTCATTTCTCCTTCCCAAACCCAACATGATATGAGACATGGTTTACATACAGTAAACCATCTCATATCCCTTTTTTTTTGCATATTCCACACTACTAATGTTAGTAGTGTGTATGTTCAAAATTTGGGCACTGTAGCTTGTAAAATAAAGGGTTAAATCGCGGAAAAAATTGGCGTGGGCTCCCGCGCAATTTTCTCCACCAGAGTGGTAAAGCCAGTGACTGAGGACAGATATTAATAGCCTAGAGAGGGTCCATGGTTATTGGCCCTCCCCATGGTGGATTAAGTGTCTAATAAAATATTACAACAACATGTGTCTTTATTTCATTAAAGGACTTTGTAATTATGTGTGTGTGTTTTATTAACCATTTCGTACTATTGGATTAATAATGGATAGGTGTCATAATTGACGCCTCTCCATTATTAACCTGGCTTAATGTCACCTTACAATAGCAAGGTGACATTAACCCTTCATTACCCCATATCCCACTGCTGCACGGGAATGGGAAGAGAGAGGCTGTGCCAGAATAGGCGCATCTTCCAGATGTGCCTTTTCTGGGGTGGCTGGGGGCAGATGTTTTTAGCCAGGGGGGACCAATAACCATGGACCCTCTCTAGGCTATTAATATCTGCCCTCAGTCACTGGCTTTACCGCTCTGGCGGAGAGAATTGCGCAGGAGCCCACGCCAATTTTTTCTGCCATTTAACCCTTTATTTGAGCAGCTACAGCGCCCAAATTTTGTACATACACACTACTAACATTAGTAGTGTGGAATATGCAAAAAAAAAAGGGGATATGACATGGTTTACTGTATGTAAACCATGTCTCATATGCTGTCGGGTTTGGGAAGGAGAAATGAAAAGCCGGCAATTGAATTACAGGCTTTTCACATATATCGCGCTGAATTAAATATAAATACAGTATATATATATATGTATATATATATATATGTGTGTCTCAATGACATATATATATATATATATATATATATAGATATACTGTATATATGTTGTAACGAACATTTGAGCACATAAATCCATTAGATGTCGGTTTTGCAAGCCTGCGAGAAAATATCTCAGTACGGATGCCATACGGATTACATACGGAGGATGCCATGCGCAAAATACGCTGACACACCCTGACTACGGAGACATACGGATCACTATTTTGGGAACTTTTCTGCATATTACGGCCGTAAAAAACGGACCGTATTTACATACGCTGAGTGTGACGCCAGCCTCAGACTGATACCTAGCCCCGACCTATTCAAGCGCGCTCTAAAAACCCATCTCTTCAAACAATCCTACCACACCAACTACTCAGTAAACTAACTTTGCCCTGTTCCCTCCTTCCAACTTATTATTCTGAATCTGCACCCTACTGTAATTCATCTGTCTCCACACCCTCCATGCACATGATAACTGCACTTGTTACTTGACTATTGCACTTAAACACACGGGCTGATGACCGGATCATGCAGCTTTGTATGAAAATCCCTATTATAATTGCCAGACCTGAAATAACAAGCACTTTTCACCTATTGTGTCCCCCCATTTCCTTGTAGATTGTAAGCTTGCCAGCAGGGAACTCACCCCTAATGTCACTGTTTAAATTGTCTTAACTTGTATTGAATTTATTGTTTGTACATGTCCCCGCTTAATTGTAAAGTGCTGCGGAATATGTTGGCGCTATATAAATGAAAATTATTATTATTATCACCAGCTGCTCCCTCCTATTCCCCTCAGTAGTGAGCTGCTGGGGGCAGAAACCAGGAGAAACCCCAATGTGAAGTACACGCATCAGGAGCGCAGCACAGCACCGGAACTGGAATAGTGAGGTAATTCTACTTCCGGAATCTCACGCGGCTCAAACACTCACGTGACTGCTCGGCAGTGTCACGTGACCTTATTTTCTTTCAGGCTGGCAGATGCTCCGCTATGGCCGGTTACCTGGGCACGTACGGGGAGCCGAGCGACATAACGCAGCAGCAGGAGCGGCACTATTACCTCCTGTCCGAGCTGCAGAGTCTCGTCAAAGATTTACCAAGGTACAAACATAGCAGCCGCTGCACGGCCAACCCGCGGTACCGCACTGCCTCATTGTAAGGAAACACATGGGGAGAGCGCCCCTCCTGGCCGTCTCTTGCCCCTACATAGCGTCCTTCAGCCCCACACAGCGCACACAGGTCGCCCGTGGCTTCCCATGTAGCACACACTTGTATATCGCCGGCATATTCCAGAACGCTGTACAGATTGTCACCACCCACCCACCCCTGCCCCCGGTACGGTGCTACATGCAGACTGTGCCCTGTTCCATACTCTTACAGACTCATCCCAGGGAGGGATCCCTGTGCATGTTGGTGGTCCAGTGTGCATACTTGGATAAGGTGTTATCTCAGCATGCTCAGGTGCTAACCAAGTGGCTTCAGTGTGCTGGAATAATATGTTCGAGACCCCCAAGGCTGCATGTCTGGTGGATGTTAGACAGCAACAAAACATGCAGGGATCGCCCGTCTGTGAGACAGCCGCAGCGCGTGCGGGGATCGCCTGTCTGTGAGACAGCCACAGTGCGAGTGGGGATCGCCTGTCTGTGAGACAGCCACAGTGCAAGTGGGGATCGCCCATCTGTGAGACAGCCACAGTGCGAGTGGGGATCGCCCGTCTGTGAGACAGCCGCAGCGCGTGCGGGGATCGCCTGTCTGTGAGACAGCCGCAGCGCATGCGGGGATCGCCTGTCTGTGAGACAGCCACAGTGCGAGTGGGGATCGCACGTCTGTGAGACAGCTGCAGCGCGTGCGGGGATCACCCGTCTGTGAGACAGCCGTAGCGCGTGCGGGGATCGCCTGTCTGTGAGACAGCCGTAGTGCGTGCAGGGATCGCCCGTCTGTGAGACAGCCGTAGCGCGTGCGGGGATCGCCCCTCTGTGAGACAGCCGTAGCACGTGCGGGGATCGCCCCTCTGTGAGACAGCCGTAGCGCGTGCGGGGATCGCCCGTCTGTGAGACAGCCGTAGTGCGTGCAGGGATCGCCCGTCTGTGAGACAGCCGTAGCGCGTGCGGGGATCGCCCGTCTGTGAGACAGCCGTAGCGCGTGCGGGGATCGCCCCTCTGTGAGACAGCCGCAGCGCGTGCGGGGATCGCCCCTCTGTGAGACAGCCGTAGCACGTGCGGGGATCGCCCCTCTGTGAGACAGCTGCAGCACGTGCGGGGATCGCCCCTCTATGAGACAGCCGTAGCGCGTGCGGGGATCGCCTGTCTGTGAGACAGCCGTAGTGCGTGCGGGGATCGCCTGTCTGTGAGACAGCTGCAGCGCGTGCGGGGATCGCCCGTCTGTAAAACAGCCGCAGCGCGTGCGGGGATCGCCCCTCTGTGAGACAGCGCGTGCGGGGATCGCCCCTCTGTGAGACAGCCGTAGCTCATGCGGGGATCGCCCCTCTGTGAGACAGCCGCAGCACGTGCGGGGATCGCCCCTCTGTGAGACAGCTGCAGCACGTGCGGGGATCGCCCCTCTGTGAGACAACCTCAGCGCGTGCGGGGATCGCCTGTCTGTGAGACAGCTGCAGCGCGTGCGGGGATCGCCTGTCTGTGAGACAGCCGCAGCGCGTGCGGGGATCGCCCGTCTGTGAGACAGCCGTAGCACGTGCGGGGATCGCCCCTCTGTGAGAGAGCTGCAGCACGTGCGGGGATCGCCCCTCTATGAGACAACCTCAGCGCGTGCGGGGATCGCCCCTCTGTGAGACAGCCTCAGCGCGTGCGGGGATCGCCCCTCTGTGAGACAGCCTCAGCGCGTGCGGGGATCGCCCCTCTGTGAGACAGCCTCAGCGCGTGCGGGGATCGCCCCTCTGTGAGACAGCCGCAGTGCGTGCGAGGATCGCCCCTCTGTGAGACAGCCGCAGCGCGTGCGGGGATCGCCCCTCTGTGAGACAGCCGTAGCACGTGCGGGGATCGCCCCTCTGTGAGACAGCTGCAGCACGTGCGGGGATCGCCCCTCTATGAGACAGCCTCAGCGCGTGCGGGGATCGCCCCTCTGTGAGACAGCCTCAGCGCGTGCGGGGATCACCCCTCTGTGAGACAGCCTCAGCGCGTGCGGGGATCGCCCCTCTGTGAGACAGCCTCAGCGCGTGCGGGGATCGCCCCTCTGTGAGACAGCCGCAGTGCGTGCGAGGATCGCCCCTCTGTGAGACAGCTGCAGCGCGTGCGGGGATCGCCCCTCTATGAGACAGCCTCAGCGCGTGCGGGGATCGCCCCTCTGTGAGACAGCCTCAGCGCGTGCGGGGATCGCCCCTCTGTGAGACAGCCGCAGTGCGTGCGAGGATCGCCCCTCTGTGAGACAGCCGCAGTGCGTGCGGGGATCGCCCCTCTGTGAGACAGCCTCAGCGCGTGCGGGGATCGCCCCTCTGTGAGACAGCCGCAGTGCGTGCGAGGATCGCCCCTCTGTGAGACAGCCGCAGTGCGTGCGGGGATCGCCCCTCTGTGAGACAGCCGCAGCGCGTGCGGGGATCGCCCCTCTGTGAGACAGCCGCAGCGCGTGCGGGGATCGGCCCTCTATGAGACAGCCTCAGCGTGTGCGGGGATCGCCCCCTCTGTGAGACAACCTCAGCACGTGCGGGGATCGCCCCTCTGTGAGGCAGCGCGTGCGGGGATCGCCCGTCTGTGAGACGGCCGCAGAGCGTGCGGGGTTGCCCGTCTGTGAGACAGCCTCAGCGCGTGCGGGGATCGCCCCTCTGTGAGACAACCTCAGTGCGTGCGGGGATCGCCCGTCTGTGAGGCTGCGCGTGCGGGGATCGCCCGTCTGTGAAACAGCCGCAGAGCGTGCGGGGTTGCCCGTCTGTGAGACAGCCTCAGCGCGTGCGTGGATCCCCCCTCTGTGAGACAGCCTCAGCGCGTGCGTGGATCCCCCCTCTGAGACAGCCGCAGCACGTGCGGGGTTGCCCGTCTGTGAGACAGCCACAGTGCGAGTGCGGGGATCGCCCGTCTGTGAGACAGCTGCAGCGCGTGCGTGGATCGCCCCTCTGTGAGACAGCCGCAGCACGTGCGGGGATCGCCCCTCTGTGAGACAGCCGCAGTGCGTGTGGTTACTTCCTAACAGCCATGAGACATGCAGCCGCAGGGTTTCGAGCACGCTGAAGTCACTCAGCACCTGAGCATGCTCAGATAACACCTTATTCAAGTACGTTCACGCATCACTAAACACATTTTAAGAGTACGGTACTATTTAACCAGTGTTCACACATCCCTGTGACACATCCTAGTCCTTCTGTTTTTTTTGTTTTTTTTCGTCCAACAGCACATAAACACAAAGAGTTTAATTGATCCGTGTCTCCATTCCCATGAAGAAAAAGAATAACGCGGTCTTTAAGAAGCGCTAAGGTGGAGATAGAAAAGGGCAAATCTAATGAAAATGTGCAGGCCTTTATTGGTAGTAAAATATCCACACCGCGTTTCGATGGCGGTATGCCGTCTTCCTATGAGACTCACAGCAGGTCCTATTTGCTTTCGTTTTGCAGCTCAGACGCGGCCATTGAAGTCAATGAGGATCTTTGTAAATCAGAAGACACATTTTTCACTTAAGTTTACTATCCATTTTCAAGGATCCATTGCTAAGAGTCACTGGATAAAAATCTACCTGTTTCAGTGATTAGCTGAAACAGGTGGAACTGAGATTTCCACAGATGTGTGGCTGTATATACAGCACTTGGGGGCCGTGCGGGAGCCTGCGCTAATACACTTCTGCTTAGTCACTTCCAATCCTGCCTGTGCTATCGGCCATGGTGCGCCATCTACCGGACACAGAAACATAATGGACCACAGCCAGTCTGGGCTGATAATGAGGGCAAAATTGGGAGTGAAAGGGGCTTAGAAATGGAATATTGTCCTCCTACACTTTAATAATTGTATTCTATAACTGGAGGTAAACTATAAAGGGCTGATTCACCAAGACTGTAAATTCGTACACCAGTCTGGATCAGAGTCCACTGTGTCAGATGCCTCAGTCATTGAGGTTCTCTAGTCGGGGACATTTCTGCAGTAATATTCGCTCACTTTCTAGTGGATCTGTCGGCTGTGCCAGGCCACGGCTCTCCCACTTAACCCTGTGGAGCGCACATGAAGGTGCCAAAGGCTGATGGGACAGAGCAGTCCTTGCTCAGCATGTGAGGCTATAATGCAATAACACTGGAGGGAAGATAAACTACATCCAATAATCAGCGATTTAATCCTTCTATTATGAGAATAGGGATGGGTTAACATAATGGAATTTATTGGGTCAGAATAGCAGAACTCAAACCAAGGATGGATCTGTCAAATGGCAGACCCCATTGATTTGTAACGGGGACTGTCAGGCTTCCATTAAGGAGCGCTTGTTCTCTAATTGGGTCAGTCCTTATAACCCAAAAAGATAAGTTATTTTAATGCAGATCCACTTTATATGCATCTAAAGGTTGCATTTTGGTGGACAGTTAATTTTCATTGGACTTTTTTTTTGTCTCATTTGATTTACTGAAAACCTTTTTTAAGATGTTCCTTTTCCTGGAATTATTGGCGCATGAAAAAGTCACTGGGTTATTATTATCTGTTGGATTTATGGATAAGCAGAGCTGCAGTGTAAAGCATGGTATAGGTACAGAGCAGCAATCTTCTTGTGAGGTAAGATATTGTTGCTGGAACAGATGGTTAGGGGTTATCTAAGACTTTATACATGGCCTGTATTTAGAATAAGCCATTAATAACATATCATTGGGAATCTGAACCCAGACCCACCACAGATCAGCAGGTTGCAGGGTCTGCAGTGGTCCGGTGAGTGCTAATTCCCCTTCATAGGTTGCCAGGCACATGTATTCTTGGCAGCAGCTGTGCCTGGTATCATGGAATGAGTTTGCCGAAACCTTAGTACCTGTGCCTGGTAAACTATGAAGAGGCCATAGCACCAACTGGAATGTAGTGGCCTTAAAATTCAACATATCGGAAAACGCCTTTAAAGCTACAGATCTTCTGCTTTGTAGTGGTGGTCTATTAGCACACAACTAAGATATAAATTAGTAGCTGCTTCTGCCGCTCTTAGAATGTTATGTCTTCTTAATCTCTTTCAGCTCTTTTCAGCAGCGCTTGTCTTACACCACTCTCAGTGATTTGGCCCTGGCACTTATTGATGGCACCGTCTTTGAGATTGTCCAAGGCTTGTTGGAGATCCAGCATTTGACCGAAAAAAACCTTTATAACCAGCGTATAAAGTTACATGCAGAACACAGAGGTAAAGAACAAGCCCAGCTCGTCAGCACTTCATTACACTGATCGTTGTCACTGACATTTCGTTTTCCCTTACATAGAACTTCATGGTTGACAAATCAGTGATGTAGAAATCCTGTCCCACATGGTATACACTGTGTGCAGAATTATTAGGCAAGTTGTATTTTAGAGGATTATTTTTATTATTGATCAACAGCTATGTTCTCAATCAACCCCAAAGGCTCATAAATATCAAAGCTTAATATTTTTGGAAGTTGGAGTGGGTTTTTTTTAGATTTGGCTATCTTAGGAGGATATCTGTTTGTGCAGGTAACTATTACTGTGCAGAATTATTAGCCAACTTAATAAAAACCAAATATATTCCCATCTCACTTGTTTATTTTCACCAGGTAAACCAATATAACTGCACAAAATTTATAAATAAACATTTCTTGACATGCAAAAACAAACCCCCCCAAAAATTAGTGACCAATATAGCCACCTTTCTTTATGATGACACTCAACAGCCTTCCATCCATAGATTCTGTCGGTTGCTTGATCTGTTTACAATCAACATTGCGTGCAGCAGCCACCACAGCCTCCCAGACACTGTTCCGAGAGGTGGACTGTTTTCCCTCCCTGTAGATCTCACATTTTATGAGGGACCACAGGTTCTCTATGGGGTTCAGATCAGGTGAACAAGGTGGCCATGTCATTATTTTTTCTTCTTTGAGACCTTTACTGGCCAGCCACGCTGTGGAGTAGTTGGAGGCATGTGATGGAGCATTGTCCTGCATGAAAATAATTTTTCTTGAAGATACCGACTTCTTCCTGTACCACTACTTGAAGAAGTTGTTTTCCAGAAACTGGCAGTAGGTCTGGGAGTTGAGCTTCACTCCATCGTCAACCCGAAAAGGTCCCACAAGTTCATCTTTGATGATACCAGCCCATACCAGTACCCCACCTCCACCTTGCTGGCGTCTGAGTCGGAGTGGAGCTCTCTGCCCTTTACTGATCCAGCCTCTGGCCCATCAAGAGTCACTCTCATTTCATCAGTCGATAAAACCTTTGAAAAGTCAGTCTTAAGATATTTCTTGGCCCAGTCTTGACGTTTTCTCTTATGTTTCTTGTTCAAAGGTGGTCGTTTTTCAGCCTTTCTTACCTTGGCCATGTCCCTGAGTATCGCACACCTTGTGCTTTTTGTTACTCCAGTAACCTTGCAGCTCTGAAATATGGCAAAACTGGTGGCATCTTAGCAGCTTCACGCTTGATTTTCCTCAATTCATGGGCAGTTATGTTGCGCCTTTTTTCCCAACACGCTTCTTGCTACCCTGTTGGCTATTTGCCATGAAACGCTTAATTGTTCGGTGATCACGCTTCAAAAGTTTGGCAATTTCAAGACTGCTGCATCCCTCTGCAAGACATCTCACAAATTTGGACTTTTCAGAGCCCGTCAAATCTCTCTTCTGACCCATTTTGCCAAAGTAAAGGAAGTTGCCTAATAATTAAGCACACCTTATATAGGGTTTTGATGTCATTAGACAACACCCCTCCTCATTACAGGGATGCAAATCACCTGATTTACTTAATTGGTAGTTGGCTCTCAAGCCTGGACAGCTTGGAGTAGGACAACATCTATAAAAAGTATCATGTGATCAAAATGCAACTTGCCTAATAATTCTGCACACAGTGTAGCTATAGTGATGCTGTGTGCTTGCTATAGGTTAGTTTCCTTTACAGGGTTTGTGCACTGAATACAATAACTTACCTTGTTTGGTGGGGGTCCGACCTGCACTGATCATTCCCTTTAGAATGATTTAGCAGTGCTGACACTCGATCGCTGCCCCATTCATTCTCTGTGGTTGTGTCCACACTGATCACTGCTTTTTCTGGCATCCAGGGAATGAATGAGGCGGTGGTCTTACATCCAGCCTGCTGTGCCATTTTGTAGTAGGGATAAAAGTTCCCTGTTGGAGGATATAAATTCCCATTTCAGCTGATGGGTACCTGTCCCAGCAAATGGACCCCCATTGATCAGTAAGGTATCGCCTATCCTGAGGATAATTTATCATTTGTTTTGAGTAAGTTGCCTTTAAGTTCATTCATTCATGAGCAGTGTATAGAAGAGCTGTTGTATAATAAGGTCTGTCCGTGTCCATACACTTTTATGCCATATCTACATGTTCTATTTGTTTTTGTTTTTTCATTCTTCTGCTTAATAATGTCAGAGATCTATACAGTCATAAAATCATCTATGGACAGACAGCAGATGATAGATGGTGGTGATTCTACACAGAGCAACGTGAGTTACGACCACTGATGCATACCTCCCAACTTTTGAAGACGGGAAAGAGGGACAAAGTTTGCGGCGCGCAATGCGGCAAATTTTAGGCCACGCCCCTGACCACACCCATTCATAATTAGTCACACCAATATCCACATCCCAACCACACCCATTTAGCACTGCTGATCACACTGTTTCATATACAATAATTATAAACAAAAAAATATGGCCACACAGTGCTCCATACTGTGTAATGGCCACACATGATGCTCCATACTGTATAATGACCGCACATGATGCTCCATACTGTATAATGGCCACACATGATGCTCCATACTGTATGATGACCACACATGATGCTCCATACTGTATATTGGCTGCACATGATGCTCCATACTGTATAATGGCCACACAGTGCTCCATACTGTATAATGACCTCACATGATGCCCCATACTGTATAATGACCGCACATGATGCCCCATACTGTATAATGACCGCACATGATGCTCCATACTGTATAATGGCATTGGCCACACATGATGCTCCATACTGTATAATGGCCACACATGATGCTCCATACTGTATGATGACCACACATGATGCTCCATACTGTATATTGGCTGCACATGATGCTCCATACTGTATAATGGCCACACAGTGCTCCATACTGTATAATGACCGCACATAATGCCCCATACTGTATAATGACCGCACATGATGCCCCATACTGTATAATGACCGCACATGATGCTCCATACTGTATAATGGCCACACATGATGCTCCATACTGTATAATGACTGCACATGATGCTCCATACTGTATAATGACTGCACATGATGCTCCATACTGTAATGACCGCACATGATGCCCCATGATGCTTCAGCAGGTAACCATCTCTGCTTTTTTGTCTGTGAAATTTTTTTGTCAATTTTCTGGAGGATTTTTAAGTCCTCTTTGTGCGTCTGTGAGCTTTTACTCAATGTTTAGCGTTAGGACCGGCAAAAATGTAAGGACCCTTGACGTGGGTTGCCGGCTTACGTATTGAGGCCCCAATATAAACTAATACCTTACATACATTGATATGTGTTTTTTTGGGGGGGGGTTTGCACTTTTATCTTGCAGGGCGCAGTCGGACCAAGATGGCTCTGTAAACTGTAGGCCTCTATTCACACAGCATGCATTTTGTGGCACTGGGCGGCCCGCCTGTATGTGCGTTAGTAATAGGCTGTAAACCAGATGCTCTGCATTGCCTGTGTGAACAATGCCACATACAGACTATTATCGCTTATCTTTCTGTGCACTAATGCCAAACAGCCAACACTGGATTGAAAGTGGTTGTTTAATCGGTATTTTTTGCACCTGTGTTGTTGCCATCATTATTCGGGTCCGATGCGCTCTGCTGGTGCATTTGTTTGGAGGCTTCAGCAGGTAACCATCTCTGCGTTTTTCTCTGTGAAATTTTTTTGTCAATGATGCTCCATACTGTATAATGACCGCACATGATGCTCCATACTGTATAATGGCCACACATGATGCTCCATACTGTATGATGACCACACATGATGCTCCATACTGTATATTGGCTGCACATGATGCTCCATACTGTATAATGGCCACACAGTGCTCCATACTGTATAATGACCTCACATGATGCCCCATACTGTATAATGACCGCACATGATGCCCCATACTGTATAATGACCGCACATGATGCTCCATACTGTATAATGGCATTGGCCACACATGATGCTCCATACTGTATAATGGCCACACATGATGCTCCATACTGTATGATGACCACACATGATGCTCCATACTGTATATTGGCTGCACATGATGCTCCATACTGTATAATGGCCACACAGTGCTCCATACTGTATAATGACCGCACATAATGCCCCATACTGTATAATGACCGCACATGATGCCCCATACTGTATAATGACCGCACATGATGCTCCATACTGTATAATGGCCACACATGATGCTCCATACTGTATAATGACTGCACATGATGCTCCATACTGTATAATGACTGCACATGATGCTCCATACTGTAATGACCGCACATGATGCCCCATGATGCTTCAGCAGGTAACCATCTCTGCTTTTTTGTCTGTGAAATTTTTTTGTCAATTTTCTGGAGGATTTTTAAGTCCTCTTTGTGCGTCTGTGAGCTTTTACTCAATGTTTAGCGTTAGGACCGGCAAAAATGTAAGGACCCTTGACGTGGGTTGCCGGCTTACGTATTGAGGCCCCAATATAAACTAATACCTTACATACATTGATATGTGTTTTTTTGGGGGGGGGTTTGCACTTTTATCTTGCAGGGCGCAGTCGGACCAAGATGGCTCTGTAAACTGTAGGCCTCTATTCACACAGCATGCATTTTGTGGCACTGGGCGGCCCGCCTGTATGTGCGTTAGTAATAGGCTGTAAACCAGATGCTCTGCATTGCCTGTGTGAACAATGCCACATACAGACTATTATCGCTTATCTTTCTGTGCACTAATGCCAAACAGCCAACACTGGATTGAAAGTGGTTGTTTAATCGGTATTTTTTGCACCTGTGTTGTTGCCATCATTATTCGGGTCCGATGCGCTCTGCTGGTGCATTTGTTTGGAGGCTTCAGCAGGTAACCATCTCTGCGTTTTTCTCTGTGAAATTTTTTTGTCAATGATGCTCCATACTGTATAATGACCGCACATGATGCTCCATACTGTATAATGACTGCACATGATGCTCCATACTGTATGACTGCACATGATGCTCCATACTGTATGACTGCACATGATGCTCCATACTGTATAATGACCACACATGATGCTCCATACAGTATATTGCCCGCACATGATACTTCGTACCATATAATGGCCACACATAGCTACTCCTACACACGTGGCTGCACTCTGTACACTTTGCTCACACGGCTCCGCTCCGTACACACGCGGCTCCGCTCCATACACCTCGTACACATTTGGCTCCGCTCCATACACCTCATACACACACGGCTCCCTTCCATACACCTCATACACATACGGCTCTGCTCCATACACCTCATACACACACGGCTCTGCTCCATACACCTCATACACACACGGCTCCGCTCCATACACCTCATACACACACGGCTCCGCTCCATACACCTCATACACACGGCTCTGCTACATCCACACTGTACACCTCCTGACCCCACACAAGTCATTACTTACCTCCTGCAGCATCATGCGGCAAGTTGGCAACCAGCACAGGCAGCCGAGTCCTGCAATCCACAGAGGTCCCGATCATGTGACCCCTGACTCCTCCCCTCCTGTGACCTCATCACAGGTCCTGTGCGCAGAAAGCAGGCAGCCATACGGAAGGGTAAGGGCCCGGGGCATGGCTTAACACAAGGGGGCGTGTCGCCTGCTTCTAATCTCCTGCTGTCTGCGGGATCAGAGCGTCCCGTGCTGGACAGCGGGGCAAAGGCTGAAAACCGGGACAGTCCCGCACAATGAGAGACGGTTGGGAGCTATGCTGATATAGTGACAGTTAGTTGGCCAGTTACTAGTGGTCATAACCATAGACACGTAAGGTCCCGTAATGCCTGGACGTGAGGAAAGAAGACATAGCAAAACATAAGAACTAAATAACATTTCTAATTGAAGATATATGCTAATATATTATCACACCTACTCCATATTGGCATAGGACCTTGGAGATGGGAATACCCCTTTAACCCCTTAGTGACGGAGCCAAATTTTTGAAATCTGACCAGTGTCACTTTATGTGGTAATAACTCTGGAACGCTTCAACAAAGACCAGTGATTTTGAGACTGTTTTTTCGTGACACATTATACTTTATGATAATGGTAAATTTAGGTTGATATGTTTTGTGTTTATTTATAAAAAAAAATATCAGAAATTTGAAAAAAATGTTAAAAAATTAGCAATTTTCAAACTTTGAATGATTATCCCTTTAATCCCGATAGTCATGCCATAGCAAAACATTAATAAATAACATTTCCCACACGTCTGCTTTACATCAGCACCATTTGCAAAATGTTATTTTATTTTGTTGGCATTTTAGGAGGTTTAAAAATGTAGCAGCAATTTACATTTTTTTTCAAGTAAATTTACAAAATGTATTTTTTTAGGGACCTATCCATGTTCGAAGTGAATTTGGGGGTCCTATATATAGGGAAACCCCCAAAAGTGATACCATTTTTAAAACAGCACCCCATGACATATTGAATACTGCAGTCAGGTTGTTTGTTAACCCTTCAGGTGATTTTCAGGAATTAATGCAAAGTGGCATGACAGAAATGAAAAAGTGTATTTTTACCACCTAAATGTCACTAACTTCTGAACAGATTACTACAGCCGTCAGACTCTAAAGCCGCTATTTGGTCATGAATTGCCATGGCAAACATCAGGACCACACAATCATGATCTGAGACCACCAATTGGGATAAAGAGGAAGCCCCCACACTCTTAACCATTTATAATGATGTAGTCACTGCTGACAGCAGCATCTAAGGGGTTAAATAGATCTGGATGGTGCAAAAACTGATCATGGCTGATGCAGCAAGTTGTCAGCTATAGTGTCCAGTCGACAGCTGCTGGATTGTCACCTGTATGGGGATATAAGTCTCTTATATCTCAGGTCAATTAAAAGGCGTATTGGCTGTCATTAAGGGGTTAAATCATACACTTTCTAATGCTGAAGTGGAAAACCCCTTTAATAATTTAGTGCATACTGATAAAATCCTAACGATCACCCCGCTATCTGCTGCAAAGTAATTTTTAACAGCATGTTACCTTTTAATCCTATAATATTATCTGTTGCTTTTTGCAGATGTGGTGGACCCCCTTTTCACAGTAAATGGTTGGCTTTAATATTTTGGAAAGTAGGAAATCTATTAATTTAAAGGGACAATTCCATTTGTGGCATTCACTGCATACCAATAGATGAGATAGGTGTGGGTTCTGCTATTGGGTGCCTAATCAATCAGGAGAACTGGAGTCCACTGATTACTGTTCAAAAAGGAAGAAATGCCGCACTCGCCATGTTGGCTGTGATTTTTCAAAGTCCTTTATTTCACCTTTTCTGGCATCGACAATGAAATGGACGTGTAGTTCAAAAGGCATGCGGGGAGAGAAGTGGACTACGGCCGTTTCGCGTGTGATCGCTTCAACAGGTCCAGGTGAGTAATTATGTGAGGTAATTTCCTTTTTAAGGCAGTGGGATGAACAAACGATAAAAGTCAAATCACGTGAATAAAGTGCATCATACATTTAGTAATTACAGACTGCTATGTAAATATAAGAATCTCAGAGGAAAACTGATATATCCGTTCTACCATTGAAGCCTAATGGAACTTGTGCATTCATCTTTAAGATCCATTGTGCTTATTGTTTTTATAACCTCTTATTATGGTTACCACCTTGTGGGGGATTTTGCACTGTTTCCATACCTGCAAACATTAATGCACCTGACACAGTTAAAAAAATAATATTCACGTGATTTGAATATTATCGTTTGTTCATCCCACTGCCTTAAAAAGGAAATGACCTCAAGTAATTACTCACCTGGACGCGTTGAAGCGATCACACACGAAACGGCCGTAGTCCACTTCTTCTCTCCCCGCATGCCTCTTTGAACTACACGTCCATTTCATTGTCGATGCCACAAAAGGTGACATAAAGGACTTTGAAAAATCACAGCCAACGTGGTGAGTGCGGCATTTTTTCCTTTTTGAACATTGATTTGACATGTGGATGTTCCAATGCAAGAGCACCGTATACCAAATGAATATCAGTAAATATGGGAACAGACAGCTCCAGATGTGTTTCAGATGCCCCACTAGTGCAGTTCAAACTATTTTCTTTGGTACGTCCACTGATTACTGCATGCTCCACAGACATCAGTGGCTCTATAGGCGTTTTAACTATCGCTTACCTACCAGACACTTATGGAATGGCCTTTGGTTCTGTTTAAAATATTAATTGTTCGTTGTTGTTTTTTTAACCCCTTCCCGACCTGTGACACAGCGTATGCGTCATGAAAGTCGGTGCCAATCCGACCTGTGACGCATATGCTGTGTCACAGAATGATCGCGTCCCTGCAGATCGGGTGAAAGGGTTAACTCCTATTTCACCCGATCTGCAGGGAGAGGGGGAGTTGTACTTCAGCCCAGGGGGGGTGGCTTTGCCCCCACGTGGCTACGATCGCTCTGATTGGCTGTTGAAAGTGCAACAGCCAATCAGAGCAATTTGCAATATTTCACCTATGAAAATGGTGAAATATTGCAATCCAGCCATGGCCGATGCTGCAATAGCATCTGCCATGGCTGGAAATCATGTTCTGCCCCCACCGCCCCCGATCTCCTCCCCAGTCCTCCGTTCTGTCCGGTACCCCCCTCCGTCCCCCTGTCCGCTCCCCCGTGCTCCTGTCCGCTCCCCCCGTCCTCCGATCCCCCCATCCTGTGCTCCGATCCACCCCCCGAGCTCCCCCCCTTACCCCCTCATACTTACCGAGCCTCCCGGTGTCGGTCCGTCTCCTCCCTGGGCGCCGCCATCTTCCAAAATGGCGGGCGCATGCGCAGTACGCCCGCCGAATCTGCCGGCCGGCAGATTCGTTCAATGTACATTTTGATCACTGTGAAAACCTATCACAGTGATCAAAATAAAAAAAAAATGTAAATGACCCCCCCCCCCACTTTATCACCCCTATAGCTAGGGACAACAATAAAATAAAGAAAATATATATATATTATTTTTTTTTTCCCCACTAGGTTCAGAACCAGGGTTAGGGTTTTCTGGTCCTCTGTGGATTTTTCCTTAGGGTTAGGGTATTCTGGTCCTCTGTGGATTTTTCCACAGCGCATTTGATAAATTCGCAGCGTAAAACCGCTGCGGACTTATCGCGGATTCAACGTGATTTTTCTGCGGATTTCACTGCGGTTTTACAACTGCGGTTTTCTATTGGAGCAGTTGTAAAACCGCTGCGGAATCCGCAGAAAGATGTGACATGCTGCGGAATGTAAACCGCTTTGTTTCCGCGCAGTTTTTTCCGCAGCATGTGCCCAGCATTTTTTGTTTCCCATAGGTTTACATTGAACTATAATCTCAAGGGAAACTGCTGCGGACCCGCAGCTGCGGAAACGCTGCGGATCCGCAGCTTTTTCCGCAGCGTGTGCACATAGCCTTAGAATTAGGCTATGTGCACACGGTGTGGATTTGGCTGCGGCTCCGCAGCTGATTGGCTGCTGCGGATTCGTAGCAGTTTTCCAGCAGGTTTACAGTTCCATGTAAATCTTTGGAAAACCAAATCCGCTGTGCCCATGGTGCGGAAAATACAGCGCAGAAACGCTGCGTTGTATTTTACGCAGCATATCAATTCTTTGTGCGGATTCCGCAGCGTTTTACACCTGTTCCTCAATAGGAATCTGCAGGTGAAATCCGCACAAAAACCACTGGAAATCTGTGGTAAATCCGCAGGTAAAACGCAGTGCCTTTTACCTGCGGATTTTTCAAAAATGGTGCGGAAAAATCTCACACGATTCCACAACGTGGGCACATAGCCTTATGGTTAGGGATGGAATTAGGGCTAGGGTTGGAAATAGGTTTAAGATTAGGCTTGTGGTTAGGGTTATGGTTAGGGGTGTGTTGGGGTTAGGGTTGTGGTTAGGGTTGAAATTAGGGTTGGGATTAGGGTTAGGGGTGTGTTGGGTTAAGGTTGTGGTTAGGGGTGTGTTGGGGTTAGGGTTATGGCTAGAGTTGGGATTAGGGTTAGGGGTGTGTTGGGGTTAGTGTTGGAGTTAGAATTGAGAGGTTTCCACTGTTTAGGCACATCAGGGGTCTCCAAACGCAACATGGCGCCACCATTGATTCCAGCCAATCTTGCGTTCCAAAAGTCAAATGGTGCACCCTCCCTTCCGAGCCCCAACGTGCAACCAAACAGTGGTTTACCCCCACGTACGGAGTACCAGCATACTCGGGACAATCTGGGCAACAACTATTGGGGTCCAATTTCATCTGTTACCCTTGTGAAAATAAAAAATTGCTTGCTAAAACATCATTTTTGAGGAAATAAAAATGATTTTTTTATTTTCACGGCTCTGCGTTGTAAACTTCTGTGAAGCACTTGGGGGTTCAAAGTGCTCACCACACATCTAGATAAGTTCCTTTGGGGGTCTAGTTTCCAAAATAGGGTCACTTGTGGGGGGTTTCTACTGTTTAGACACATCAGGGTCTCTGCAAATGCAACGTGACGCCCGCAGACCATTCCATCAAAGTCTGCATTTCAAAACGTCACTACTTCCCTTCCGAGCCCAGGCGTGTGCCCAAATAGTGGTTTACCCCCACATATGGGATACCAGCAAACTCGAGACAAACTGGGCAGCAACTATTGGGGTCCAATTTCTCCTTTTAGCCTTTTGAAAATAAATAATTGCTTGCTAAAACATCATTTTTGAGGAAAGAAAAATGATTTTTTATTTTCACAGCTCTGCGTTGTAAACTTCTGTGAAGCACTTGGGGGTTCAAAGTGCTCAACACACATCTAGATAAGTTCCTTTGGGGGTCTAGTTTCCAAAATGGGGTCACTTGTGGGGAGTGTCTACTGTTTAGGCACATCAGGGGCTCTGCAAACGCAACGTGACGCCCGCAGAGCATTCCATCAAAGTCTGCATTTCAAAACGTCACTACTTCCATTCCGAACCCCGACGTGTGCCCAAACAGTGGTTTACCCCCACATATGGGGTATCAGCGTACTCAGGAGAAACTGTACAATAACTTTTGGGGTCAAATTTCTCCTGTTACCCTTGGGAAAATAAAAAATTCAGGGCTAAAAAAATCATTTTTGAGAAAAGAAAAATTATTTTTTATTTTCATGGCTCTGCGTTATAAACTTCTGTGAAGCACTTTGGGGTTCAAAGTGCTCACCACACATCTAGATTAGTTCCTTGGGAGGTCTAGTTTCCAAAAGGGGGTCACTTGTGGGGGAGCTCCAATGTTTAGGCACACAGGGGCTCTCCAAACGCGACATGGTGTCCGCTAATGATTGGAGCTAATTTTCCATTCAAAAAGCCAAATGGCGTGCCTTCCCTTCCGAACCCTGCCGTGTGCCCAAACAGTGGTTTACCGCCACATATGGAGTATCAGCGTACTCAGGAGAAACTGGACAATAACTATTGGGGTCCAATTTCCCCTGTTACCCTTGGGAAAATAAAAAAGTCTGGGCTAAAAAATCATTTTTGAGGAAAGAAAAATTATTTTTTATGTGCAAAAAGAAAAAAAAAAGAAAAAAAAAAAAAGAGCATGAACCGCACATCCCAAAATCATATGTTGATCTAAAGCCGCTAGGCAAAAATTTAAATACTGAACATGAGGTTTTCAGTTTAACATTCTGATCAGACTGTATGAAGCCCACTGCCCCTTCACGGCAAACCTCGTAGTGGGTCCTAACGCCCTAATGGGGCGGAGCCGTGCGGCGACCACCGCCGCAGCGGCCATGCACCAGCAGGGCGGACGGCCTGTTGCCCCACAGCACCCATGCTGCGAGACTGAGTCCCCAAGACTCCAGACCGCGCCGCCCCACCAGCACAAAGCCACAGCAACAATGGCCGCCACACAGCACCAGCACCAAAATGAAGGGAGCATTTCAACTCACCTTCCTCCAGCTCTTCAGTGAGAGCCAAAATGGGCTAGACCCCTTACTTTGCAGTCTCCTGCTAATTAAAATCACCTGAGCCAAATGGGAGGAGTGCTGGTCCAAAAAAAGAGACAAGTACATGCTATGTGCAAAAAGAAAAAAAAGAGCATGAACCGCACATCCCAAAATCATATGTTGATCTAAAGCCGCTAGGCAAAAATTTAAATACTGAACATGAGGTTTTCAGTTTAACATTCTGATCAGACTGTATGAAGCCCACTGCCCCTTCACGGCAAACCTCGTAGTGGGTCCTAACGCCCTAATGGGGCGGAGCCGTGCGGCGACCACCGCCGCAGCGGCCATGCACCAGCAGGGCGGACGGCCTGTTGCCCCACAGCACCCATGCTGCGAGACTGAGTCCCCAAGACTCCAGACCGCGCCGCCCCACCAGCACAAAGCCACAGCAACAATGGCCGCCACACAGCACCAGCACCAAAATGAAGGGAGCATTTCAACTCACCTTCCTCCAGCTCTTCAGTGAGAGCCAAAATGGGCTAGACCCCTTACTTTGCAGTCTCCTGCTAATTAAAATCACCTGAGCCAAATGGGAGGAGTGCTGGTCCAAAAAAAGAGACAAGTACATGCTATGTGCAAAAAGAAAAAAAAGAGCATGAACCGCACATCCCAAAATCATATGTTGATCTAAAGCCGCTAGGCAAAAATTTAAATACTGAACATGAGGTTTTCAGTTTAACATTCTGATCAGACTGTATGAAGCCCACTGCCCCTTCACGGCAAACCTCGTAGTGGGTCCTAACGCCCTAATGGGGCGGAGCCGTGCGGCGACCACCGCCGCAGCGGCCATGCACCAGCAGGGCAGACGGCCTGTTGCCCCACAGCACCCATGCTGCGAGACTGAGTCCCCAAGACTCCAGACCGCGCCGCCCCACCAGCACAAAGCCACAGCAACAATGGCCGCCACACAGCACCAGCACCAAAATGAAGGGAGCATTTCAACTCACCTTCCTCCAGCTCTTCAGTGAGAGCCAAAATGGGCTAGACCCCTTACTTTGCAGTCTCCTGCTAATTAAAATCACCTGAGCCAAATGGGAGGAGTGCTGGTCCAAAAAAAGAGACAAGTACATGCTATGTGCAAAAAGAAAAAAAAGAGCATGAACCGCACATCCCAAAATCATATGTTGATCTAAAGCCGCTAGGCAAAAATTTAAATACTGAACATGAGGTTTTCAGTTTAACATTCTGATCAGACTGTATGAAGCCCACTGCCCCTTCACGGCAAACCTCGTAGTGGGTCCTAACGCCCTAATGGGGCGGAGCCGTGCGGCTTATTTTTTACTTTCACGGCTCTGCGTTATAAACTTCTGTGAAGCACCTGGTGGTTTAAAGTGCTCACTATGCATCTAGATAAGTTCCTTGGGGGGTCTAGTTTCCAAAATGGGGTCACTTGTGGGGGAGCTCCAGTGTTTAGGCACACAGGGGCTCTCCAAAGGCGACATGGTGTCTGCTAATGATTGGAGCTAATTTTCCATTCAAAAAGTCAAATGGCGCTCCTTCCCTTCCGAGCCTTGCCGTGTGCCCAAACAGTGGTTTACCCCCACATATGAGATATCGGCGTACTCAGGAGAAATTGGCCAACAAATTTTAGGATCCATTTTATCCTGTTGCCCATGTGAAAATGAAAATATTGAGGCTAAAAGAATTTTTTTTGTGAAAAAAAAGCACTTTTTCATTTTTATGGATCAATTTCTGAAGCACATAAGGGTTTAAAGTGCTCACTATGCATCTAGATAAGTTCCTTGGGGGGTCTAGTTTCCAAAATGGGGTCACTTGTATGGGAGCTCCAATGTTTAGGCACACAGGGGCTCTCCAAACGCGACATGGTGTCCTCTAACGATGGAGATCATTTTTCATTCAAAAAGTCAAATGGCGCTCCTTCCCTTCCGAGACTTACCATGTGCCCAAACAGTGGTTTACCCCCACATATGAGGTATCGGTGTACTCAGGAGAAATTTCCCAACAAATTTTAGGATCCATTTTATCCTGTTGCCCATGTGAAAATGAAGAAATTGAGGCTAAAATAATTTTTTTGTGAAAAAAAACTACGTTTTCATTTTTACGGATCAATTTGTGAAGCACCTGGGGGTTTAAAGTGCTCACTATGCATCTAGATAAGTTCATTGGGGTGTCTAGTTTCCAAATTGGGGTCACTTGTGGGGGAGCTCCAATGTTTAGGCACACAGGGGCTCTCCAAACGTGACATGCTATCCGCTGAAGATTGGAGCCAAATTTTCATTCAAAAAGTCAAATGGCGCTCCTTCCCTTCCGAGCTCTGCCGTGCGCCCAAACAGTGGTTTACCCTCACATATGAGGTATCAGCGTACTCAGGACAAATTGGACAACAACGTTCATGGTCCAGTTTCTCCTTTTACCCTTGGGAAAATAGCAACATTGTTGCTAAAATATCATTTTTGTGACTAAAAAGTTAAATGTTCATATTTCCCTTCCATGTTGCTTCTGTTGCTGTGAAACACCTGAAGGGTTAACAAACTTCTTGAATGTGGTTTTAAGCACCTTGAGGGGTGTAGTTTTTAGAATGGTGTCACTTTAGGGTATTTTCAGCCATATAGACCCCTCAAACTGACTTCAAATGTGAGGTGGTCCCTAAAAAAAATGATTTTGTAAATTTTGTTGTAAAAATGAGAAATCACTGGTCAAATTTTAACCTTTATAACTTCCTAGCAAAAAAAAATGTTGTTTCCAAAATTGTGCTGATGTAAAGTAGACATGTGGGAAATGTTATTTATTAACTATTTTTGTGTCACATAACTCTCTGACTTAACAGAATAAAAATTCAAAATTTGAAAATTGTGAAATTTTCAAAATTTTTGCCAAATTTCCATTTTTTTCACAAATAAACGCAGAAATTATCGACCTAAATTTACCACTAACATGAAGCCCAATATGTCACGAAAAAACAATCTCAGAATCGCTAGGATCCGTTGAAGCGTTCCTGAGTTATTACCTCATAAAGGGACACTGGTCAGAATTGCAAAAAATGGCCACGTCATTAAGGTCAAAATAGGCTGGGTCATGAAGGGGTTAAAGGGATAATCCACCTTTTGGGGACAATTTGGGGCGTTTCCACTATGGATTCTTGAGCCCGTGCTCCGGCAAGGGAGAGAATAGCGATGTCTGCCACGCTCAAGCTGGGCATGTATGCAAACAGTCCCTTGTTCCCTCCGTACACATCCTCCAATTACATAGAGGAGATTGAAGTATCAGCAGCCTGAGATTTCAAAGGAGAAAGTGGAGCTATGGCTTCCAGCTCTGGGCCTGTTTTCCTGGGAGAGTCAAATGGCAATCTGTCATCTTATGCTATAGGTCATTGTTCCCCAAGTCCGGTCCTCAAGAGCCACCAACAGGTCATGTTTTCAGGATTTCCTTAGTATTGCACAGGTGAGAATTGCATCATCTGGACATGCAAGCATTCAATGACCTGGGCAATACTAAGGAAATCCTCAAAACATGACCTGTTGGTGGCTCTTGAGGACCGGAGTTGGGGAACACTGCTATAGGTGCTGGGGAGGAGGCATGTGCTTTAACCTACACAGTTTGAAAGGGACATTATCTGCCATTATGGCTAATAATAAGACTCTTAATTCTCTTGCTATACATGTGAAAAACTTGAGAGAGGACAAGAATCCCTTTTAGGCCGGAAATGAATGGTGTATCTGAAAGAGTTAAGAGGTTGAAGACAGAGTAAGCACAGTGGACGATCAACTTTCACTCATACTCAAGGAGTTAAAAAGAGCATCTTATGATGTGAGCTTACTAATCAGCAAGACGGACGATTTGGAAAATAGATCCTGTCTCAGTATTATCCGCTTGGTGGGTGTTCCAGAGAAGGCGGGAGGGGCGAAATCCGGTTTCATCCTCCTTTGAAATGTGGCTTCTAGATAAATATGTCAAAGCAAGTTTATCACCGTTTTTTTGCTATTGAAAGGGCCCATAGAGTTTCCGGTCCACCGGGCTCCATACCTAGGCCAGTGCTTATAAAACTGCTTCACTTAAGGGTCAGAGACACTATACTTGGCAAAGCCAGAGATCATCATTCCCTAGCAATAGATGGCAATAAAATCTTTATCCAGACCACACTTCTCAGCAATAGAAACTTGCAAAATTTCTGGATGTCAAGAAACGTCTCAAAGCTCTTGCTATTCTGTACTCCATATTGTACCAAGCAAAGCTTCGTGTGGTGGCACTTGACAAAGTCCAGTTCTTCGAGTTCCTGCCAGATGTGTTGACGTGGGGGAGCTGTGAAAATTTGTCACTTAACTGTGCATAACCCCTTCAGGACAGGGAAATCCTCTGCTTGACCACATGTCACATGACAATTACTATGTGTTATTTTATACACTGTTGTGATATATAGTTCTACTATTTTGGGTGAAGAACCCAAGATGTTGAAAATTATGCTCATTTTCAGTAGTAGTCATTGCGATACAGCGGTCTTGTATATTTGTTATCCAAAATGGTGTCTACGGGGTTGGATGATGTTGTTTGGCGATATAGGTGGTCCTACTCCTATTTCAATTGCAGGTATTTTTGATGCTCGTTTTCTGAAAACCGGCTTGTGATCTGTCCATACAATGTAATCACAATAGGGACCTATGGGGAGAGCCGTTGTGGAGCGGGGGTGATATTTGTGTTCAAGAGGGTGCCAACCTCCGCTGGCAGGTGAGGACTGAATAGGGTGACGACCCTCTCCTTTCATAACCAGTGTCTTATACCACTCTGGATTGTAATTTTTTTATGGGGATTTTTAATATGTTTTTGTATTTTAATGGATACCAATAAATATAGATTTTATGTGTATAGTCTGAGAACCACTACTAAGATGACAGTGTTTGGAGTTGTACTTGCTGATAATCACTGTTATGTCCCATGAATGAGACATTTTACAGACTGTCCTGTACATTTTACATACAGTATTGCAGTCTCTCATATTGTTTATTGTTGCTATGTGTTCCTGTGTTTTGCATAGCTGAAATCCTCCCTTTCCATTAAGTTTGTCCCTTCCTTCTCCATGTCTCCCTCTGCTGGGTGTCATGTCACTTCCTTCTTCTCCTTGTGTCTGTCTCTATCTTGGCTTCATTAGAGGCACATGTGCTTTCAGCCTGTCTGAATAAAGTCTTTTTTACCTGCTGCTGTTTGTATGCATTCAACAAGAATTCTTAAAGGAAACCTGTCACCCCCAAAATGGAAGATGAGCTAAGCCCACCGGCATCAGGGGCTTATCTACAGCATTCTGGAATGCTGTAGATAAGCCTCCGATGTATCCTGAACGATGAGAAAAAGAGGTTAGATTATACTCACCCAGGGGCGGTCCTATCCGATGGGCGTCGCGGTCCGGGGCCTCCCATCTTCTTACAGTGCAGACAGAGTACGCTGGAGCCGCAGCGTGAAGACAAGAAGAGGACGTCATTGTAAGAAGATGGGAGGCCCCGGACTGGACCACGATGCCCATCGGACCGGACCGCAGCGGGACTGCCCCTGGGTGAGTATAATGTAACCTCTATTTCTCGGTCTCCCATGACAGCACTACGGAGAGAGGGGATCCGCCCTTCGGGGACAGGAAACCTACAGATACATAAGGGCGGTACCTCTCCCTCGCATCAGTTGGTTTCCTGTCCCTGAACGGGGAACCTCCTTTCGGCGGTACCTGCAAGGAAGACGTCGTATCCACGGACCGGGACCGGACAGTCGAGTTCTGGCAGCGAGGAGGCTCCTGCCGCGGCTGGTCCGGCACCCGAAGCCGCCACCGCTGAGACCGATGGGGTTTTCAGGGGGAGAGGCCGCCGCCAGACTCCGACGGACGAAGGGGCGCTGATCACCCGGAGCTCCTGTGCCGGCTGCTGCACGGGCCGGGTGTAGTAAGATGGCCGCCGCTCCGGAAATGCGGCATCAACTTCCGGGTCATCCCCGCGCGCATGCGCGGCAAGTTCTCCTCTCCCAGGGATGTGTGCAGGACCGGAAGTGACGGAAAACGCCGGAGCTGGCGCCGGATTTAAAAAGGGAGATGGTGCACACAATGTGTGCACCATCTCCCTTTCACTATGGAGGACAGCGATTCACAGCGGCTGCAGCCAAGGCAGCAGCAGCATCATAAGAAAAATGACCCAAAGAGCTCCAGAAGTGGATCAAGCAGTCGATCCACACAGCGCAGCAGATCTGCTGCAAGGACTAACTCTCCTCCTCAAGAGGCTTCACTTCCAGATCCCGGCCCTCCTCCAGAACCGGTACCTGCCTCCACATCTGAATGGTGAGTGATCTCCGTGAAAGTACACATTTCCTATAATAGGGCTCCCTCTTCTCCCTTACTAGGGTAAGAAGAGCCTGGAGAAAAAGAAAAATAGAGTTTGCCCCACATGTAACAAAGCTTTGCCGGCAACCTGGGGAAAAAAGCTTTGTAAATCTTGTATCCAGCGTTTATGTGAAGAAACCCCTGACTTCGCTTCAGAACTTAAAACCATAATTAGATCGGAAGTTCAGAATGCCCTATTATCCTCCAAAAAAGGGAAGGAAAAGGTGAAGGAGACGGTATATGCTCACTCTGTCCGATCCTCATCTGAGGATGCGGACTCTGATGATTCCAAATCCTCCCTATCTTCCTCTGACGAAGATTCGGGCCGTCACTGCTTCCCATTAGAGGAAGTGGACGCTTTGGTTAAAGCCGTCAGGGCCACCATGGGGGTCGAGGATCCCAGACCCGATAAAACGGCTCAAGACATTATGTTCGGAGGTCTGAAACAAAAAAAGCGGAGAGCTTTTCCATTAAACTCCAATGTCCAGACACTAATCAAAAAAGAATGGGAGAAACCGGACAGGAGAAATTCTTCAGTACCCTCGCTGAAAAGAAAGTATCCCTTCGATGATGAGGCGTCCACTTCTTGGGACAAGGCACCCAAATTGGACGTAGCAGTAGCTAAAGCTTCAAAAAAATTTGCGCTCCCATTTGAGGATATGGGTACCCTCAAAGACCCCTTAGACAAAAAAGCAGATACCTTTCTCAAAGGGGCTTGGGAATCGGCTGGAGGTAGCCTGAGACCTGCAGTCGCAGCGACCTGCACCTCCAGGTCTTTGATGGTGTGGGTTGACCAGCTGGAAAGCCAGATCAAGGACGGATCACCCAGAAGTAAATTGTTAGACTCAATTCCTGCAATTAGAGCAGCAGCAGCTTTTCTAGCAGACTCCTCAGCGGACTCGGTAACATCCAAGGCCGCTGCTCTCTCCAATGCGGCCAGAAGGACCCTATGGCTTAAAAGCTGGCCAGGGGGTCTCCAAACCAAATTAAAGCTGTGTTCTATTCCATGCGAGGGAAACTTCTTATTCGGGGAAACCTTGGATGACATCCTCCAGAAAGCGGGAGACAAAAAGAAGGGGTTTCCAAATTTGGGACCAGCCCCATTTAAACAGTCCTTTCGGAATAGAAAATTTTTTCGTCGAAGACCTCCTAGAGACCAAAATAAATGGGAAGAAGGTAGAAGGCGAGATAGAGGCTACCTCTTTGGCAACACCTCCCGCGACAAAAAAACCACCAAGTGACATTGTCCCTGCGGTGGGGGGAAGACTCACCGCATTTCTTCCTGCTTGAAAGAAAATATCCAACAACACCTGGATTCTAAGACTCATACAATTTGGCCTAAAAATAGATTTCCTTTCCCTCCCCCCTCGAAATTATGTAATAACAAAAATGAGGTCTTCGTCGGTAGAGCAAGCGGCACTAGAGAAAGAGATTATCTCCCTACTGAAGAAAGCTGTAATTCAGGAGATTCCTCCTCAAGAAATGGGGGAGGGGTTTTTCTCCCCTCTGTTTCTAGTACCAAAACCCGACGGGTCCTTTCGGACAATTATAAACTTAAGAAACCTAAACAATTATGTAAGGAATCACAAATTCAAAATGGAGACAATAAAATCTACAATAAAAATTCTCTTTCCAAATTGCTACATGGTTGTGATAGATCTAACCGACGCATATTACCATGTGCCCATCCACGAGAATTCTCAAAAGTTTCTCAGGATGGCGGTATCCATAAAAGGGAAAATAAGAAACTTCCAGTACAGGGCCCTCCCGTTCGGGATTTCTATAGCTCCGCGGATATTTACAAAAATAGTAGCGGAGATGATGGCCCACATAAGGGAACAGAACATTATCATAGTCCCTTACTTGGACGACTTTCTTATTGCCAGCGACTCGGCTCAAAATTGCAGACATCAGAGAGACCGGGTAATGACTACTCTGACGGAATTAGGTTGGCTCATAAATATAAAAAAATCAAAGTTGGAACCCTCTCAGGTACAGGAGTTCCTAGGGTTGACGTTAGACTCCCGGGTTCAAGAATGCCGGCTCCCGGGCCCCAAAAAAGACAAAATTTTGGCCATGATAGCACAAACACTGCAAAACCCCTCCATGACTCTAAGGAGGGCAATGTCTCTACTGGGGTCTCTATCCTCATGCCTGCCGGCGATACCCTTTGCACAATTCCACACAAGGGAGCTTCAGTGGCACATACTAGAATGGCAGAAAATTTTAAAAAACAATTTGGAAAGCAGGGTCACTCTAAATTCCTCCGTTATTCATTCCCTCCTCTGGTGGGGAAAGAGCCAGAATATTTCAAAAGGGATTCCTTGGGTACCCAAAATATCTCGGGTAATAACAACCGATGCGAGTCCCAGGGGGTGGGGGGCCCACATGGGAAACAGAGTGACTCAGGGCAACTGGTCAATTCAGGAACTATCAGCATCCTCAAATCAAAAAGAACTCTGGGCGGTGTATCAGGCTCTCCTGTCGTTTCTTCCCTACATACGAGGACATCATGTCCGAATTTTCTCGGACAATATAGTGACAGTAGCTTACATAAATCACCAGGGGGGAACAAGGTCTTGGTCACTGATGAATTCCTCCGCCAAAATTCTCCGCCTTGGAGAAACGAATTTACTTTCCCTTTCCGCACTACATATTCTAGGTTCAAAAAACGAGAAAGCGGATTACCTGAGTCGAACTCAGTTGAGACAAGGCGAATGGTCCCTGAATCAGTCTGTCTACAACCAGATCACGAAAATATGGGGAACCCCAACAATAGACCTGTTCGCCAATCACAAAAACAAAAAAGTAAACAAATTTTGTTCTCTAAGCCCAAAAGGGAATCCCCAGGCTCTGGATGCTTTTCTCATTCCATGGACACACAAACTAACTTACGCTTTTCCACCAACCATTCTAATTCCGGCGGTCATCCGCAAGGTCAGAGAGGACAAAACAAAGATGATCCTTATTGCCCCATTCTGGCCAAAAAGGACATGGTTTTCCTGGCTAAGGATGCTATCGGTCTCAGACCCATGGGTTCTACCGAATCTGCCAGACCTATTACAGCAAGGACCGATCCTCCACCCACAGGAGACGAACTTGCATTTGACAGCCTGGCTTTTGAACGGGAACTGTTAATAAAAAGAGGCTTTTCAGACAACTTGGTTGCAACATTATTAAAATGTAGAAAACCTATTACTACCAAAATATATGGCAAAACATGGAAGAAATTCTTGTCTGTATCCAAAGTCAAAATCCAGGACGGTCCTTCAATTAATAAGATACTTGAGTTCCTACAAAAAGGACTGGAACAAGGATTAGCGGTTAGTACTCTTAAGGTGCAGATAGCAGCCCTGGGTGCTCTCTATAACCAGAATATAGCAGCCAACCCATGGATAATAAGATTCGTTAAAGCGGTAACAAGATCAAAACCCGTAGTTACCCAAAAGATGCCCTCATGGGACCTAAATTTAGTCCTTTCTGCATTATCTGGTCCACCATTCGAACCTATAGACACGATTTCCATAAAAACACTGTCACTAAAAACCATTCTTCTAGTAGCCTTAACATCGGCGCGCAGAATAAGCGATATCCAAGCCCTATCCTCTAACCCTCCTTTTACAAAAATATTGGATGATAGAGTTACTCTTAGACCTGACCCGGCCTATCTGCCAAAAGTGGCGTCTAAATCCATAGGTCACAGGAGATATCCCTTCCGTCCTTCTGCCCGAACCCTAGAAATAGGAAAGAACAGAACTTCCATAATTTAGATGTCAGAAGATGCCTAGTCCAATACCTAGATTCCACCAGGGAGTATAGGAAGGAAGGCTCTCTGTTTGTTTGTTTCCAGGGTCCCAGAAAAGGATTCCGGGCATCTAAAGGCACGTTGGCAAGGTGGATAAAAGAGGCAATAGCATTGGCATATTCATCTACGGGAAATGCGATCCCGGACGGTATAAGAGCGCACTCCACAAGAGCAGTTGCTACCTCATGGGCTGAGAGGTCAGAGGTTTCAATAGAACAGATCTGTAAGGCGGCCACCTGGTCATCACCGTCAACCTTTTTTAGACCCTATAGACTAAATCTAGCCTCTACGTCTGACCTAACCTTCGGTCGAAGGGTTCTTGAGGCGGTGGTCCCTCCCTAAGCTTAGTCTCTGCAATTCTCTCCGTAGTGCTGTCATGGGAGACCGAGAAAGTCATAGTTACTCACCGATAACGGTGTTTCTCGGAGCCCATGACAGCACTCGCTTATTTCCCTCCCATCACGAGTGCGGTGAGCACCTTTAATTACATATGATTTATATAATGTATATATTACAATTTAGGCACGGGGTTCCTTTTTTTGTTAAGAAATGTTATAATATGGTATTTTCTCTGTTGTAAACTAACCTGGAGGACCTCCGATGCTCTGTAAACCAACTGATGCGAGGGAGAGGTACCGCCCTTATGTATCTGTAGGTTTCCTGTCCCCGAAGGGCGGATCCCCTCTCTCCGTAGTGCTGTCATGGGCTCCGAGAAACACCGTTATCGGTGAGTAACTATGACTTTCTCATCTTTCAGGGGACATCGGGGGCTTATCTACAGCATTCCAGAATGCTGTAGATAAGCCCCTGACGCAGGTGGGCTTAGCTCATCTTCCATTTTAGGGGTGACAGGTTCCCTTTAAAGAAATCAAAGTCTCTTCTGGATTCTTCATAACATGTGTGCCTGCAGCTTAGTTAAGCTATCTGCGACCGTCGCCAATTGTAAGTAAGGTGAAGAGATCCAGCATCTCACATAGCCATATTTGCAGCCACAGGCCCCGGGGACAGAATATTCACAACTAGAGATGAGCAGATTTGTTCGGAAATGATCTCCGAGTCTGAATTTGCTGTATTGGTACCCTATTCATGCCAAATTTATGTTTGAAGATCGGGTCCGAACATATTCTGTCATTTCAACTCCCGTTGACTCCCATGATGTTCGGCGAGCATTGCAAATTCAAAATTTTTGCTGCCGATCGTTACCTGAACCCAATTTTCAAAAAATCGCTCCACTCTATTCCCAACCATGACCTAACCTATATGTCACTGATTCTTTTATGCTGGGGCACCCAGGCCTGGAGTCTTTTATTACCTGCATTTAGAGCTGCTGCACTCTGGATATGTTGGGCATGCTCTTTATCCTGCATTTAATGAGAACTCATGTAAATTAAGTTTTGATATTCCACTCATTACTGCCTAAATTACAAATACATTTTTTGTGCCTATATAACATTGTGCCTCTTTCTCTTTGTAAAGTGTTAAAGCAGGATCTCCTCAAGAAGCATAAAGAGGCTCAGCAGTCATGTAAAGCGCACAATATGTCTGTACTACAATCCACCCAGCAGAGGGAGCTAGAGGTCAGTACAGTGCTGAGCACTAGGGATGTCAGCTAACCTATGTTCTGCCTTACATGCAGATTTCATTGCGGAAGGGTCCACTGCAGAAAACAATTGATATGCTGCAATTTTTAAATTCACCTTTTTTTCACGCAACAAGTGAATGATCTTTAACATATTCACTTACAGGAAATCGCCAGCGTGTCTTCCCAATGTGAACAATAAACTTAAAGATGATACATATTACAGATGATCCTAATGATAGGTCATCAATATCAGACTAGTGGGGATCTGACAATTCCGCTCTGGTGGCAGCTGGAGTTAGTGTTTAGAGGGGGTTCAGCATAGTGCCACACACTAAATAGTGGCCTTCCCCAGGTACTTCCATTCAGCTCACATTCCCTTTAATGGTAGGTGATCCACAGTATCCATGGCCACTATAAAGTGTATATCGGGGGTGCATAGGCTGCCATTGTTCTCATCGGTGATTGGCAGCCTATTTAGACTGCATGATTATCTGAAAATGAACATTCCGAGAATCGCTCATACATCATAGTCATGCAGTATGAATGGACCGTTAGCCGTGGTCTCCACTAATCACACATTGGTAGCCTGTCTTACGTAAACATGAAAGTATCCAGAGCTGGACTAAAAATCTAATTGCGAATGTATGGGTTGCCATTATCAGTCACACACAGTGGTCTGAGGAGGACTATGGCCTTGAGAAGAGGCCGCTTTGTATTCAGTTGTACTGCACGCAGAAATTCATGGAAATTACAGCATTCTTAATTCTGCATTTCCTGGTAGTCCACAATTGATTGTAAGGGAGATTACAACATACTTAGGAGGGCAGCTGTAATGTGACATGATTAAGTGCTGATGAACAGGCTCCCATCCGTAATCTGTTCATATCACATCCTAAACCAAATTAATTTGCAGTAAAATTACATCTTTCACGCTGTGTCCTGCAAGACTCATTAAATAGGAAACTGAACTGCACTGAAGGATAAAGAAATCTCAAGAAGAGACAGCTGAGCCTAGTTTTAGAAGATTACAGCTGGTCATGGAGTCAGGACATTCAGTGTCTGGCATTCTTGTATTTGAGTCGCTATTTCTTGCCGTGTTTGATATTTTTGTAATGAGCATGTATAGCCATTATAGAATATAGAACAGTAAAGCCATTCCCATTTCATGTCATATTCTGTGGGTATACGGCATGATCATGAGATGCTGCTTTAGTACCATGGCTAGACTCTAAACCAGTAAGTATTTTTTAGCATCCTGTTTTATAAATCTGTGCCCACTCCCACAACCTGATCTGTTGTACTGCAGTGAGTTAGGTGATGGCCTAGGCTTTGGTTCCACCTGAGGTCCTTGATTGGAGGGAGTCTGACTCTTCATTCCTGCTGGTGTGATGGCTTTTAGGTGCCACTTTCTTCCATTGTTTTGCAGACACAACCTGCTTCCACTATAAGTTGTACCTGACAGTACAGCGCTGGGTGACTAAGTCCAGATGTAAATGAATGGAAGTGAGAGTTAGTATCAGGCTCATCTGCTACTAAAAGCGGTGCCTGGTGAACAATGAAGTGGAGCAGAGCGTTTTCCTGCACCTATTTGCCGAGGATGGTTTTCCTAGAATGGAACTCTTATTTTCCAGAAAATGGCATCATCTTTGTCTATGAGCTGCAAAATATTGCAAGTCATCCTGACTCACTCGACTAGTGCATTGATACAGAATCGTACATTTAACACCAGAAATGTTATTTCTATGACTTATTTAGTCTAAGTTTAAGTTGTTTTCCAGGTTTCACTTACTTTTGCCTATACAAGCATCTTCTACATAAAATAAAATCAATCAGCCTTACCCTCTGGCATCTCATTGCTCTCTGTGGTCTATATTGACATGATAGCAGCGGTAATGGCACAATCTCAGGACTTGGGTCAGTGGGCATGCTGATGTAGATGACACAAGACCTGAGATCCCAGTGAATGGGCACAATAGTCAAATGGTGCAAAAGTCTGTGAGCTGTGGCGGAGAGTCAGCACTGGTAGGCCAGGCTGATATTCTTTTACATAGTCTAAGCCCACTGTGGATTTAATTATGAGGAACCTGGAAAACATCCTTTTTAGATGCCTTTTATCTGTATTTCATTATTATAGGCTCTTGAACAGAGAATCCGAGAGGAACAACGAATGATGGATGAAAAGATCGTTCTAGAATTAGACCAAAAAGTTATAGACCAGCAAAATACCTTAGAGAAAGCCGGTGTGTCTGGTTTCTATGTTACAACTAACCCCCAGGTAAGTGTTTCGTTCCACATAATTCTGGGTGAAATACCATCTACAATGTGTAAGATAAAAAAAAAGATCCAATGTAAAGGTTTTAGCATGGTATAATAGCATGTTTCACAAAGGAGCTGGACACTTTCACGCAATTATATCACATAGTGCCCTTCCCATCACTGGTAAAGTATCATCCATAACGCCAAAAAATAGTGAATCATCATCACACCAAAGCGTTATCTGCCCTAAATGTGTGATAAGAGAAACACTTTATTTATTACATATAGTTAAAACCAAATCTCTTTGCCACATACACAAAAGTAGTCAAAAAGGTAATTGGAGTGGTATAATCTATAAATAAAGTGCAAGCTCAGATATATCTACCCACATTATTTGACAATTTGGGTAGTACAAAGTGTAACCAAATAGTACAGTTTCATACCCATGTTGTAAAACTCCTATAGTACCCACTAAATTACATAACCCACTGTATCGCATTAAATGGCCTCTTCAGGGGGGCCAAGTTATAAGATGGTTGATGTTTTTAAAAGGTTGAAAAGTAAAATTGCAATCTACTTTTATTTCTAAATATACAGTATATAATGTCCCTTCACATCCACAGTCTTCAAGTAGAAACACTGTGTGTAGCTTTTGCCCACTAAGCCTGCTACAGATGGTTTAAATTCTATTTTCCTTCAGATTACCACTGTATCTACAGGTAAAAAACATTTTTAGCTGTGACACGTTCCTTTAAACTTGAATCTGCCAAGCAGAGGCTATTAATTAATCTAATAAAATACATTTCCAACTTGAGTGTCAGGGAAACCTAAAAGAGAAGTAATCGGGAACAAAAAGCATGAATATCAAGGACTTACAGAAAATGAAATATTGGCATCTGGATGTCTGAGTTAGGCTCTGTATGTGGTACAAGGGCCAAGGTAGAGCAGTTACCCAGTGAGTTTAAGGGCTCATGCAGACTTCCGGGCCAATCTGCCCGAGCATGGACTGCTAATGCACAGACTGGCCAAAGTTCTTCTGACCCGGCCGTCACAACCTCATAGAAATATATAAAGCTGTCACGCTTGGGTCCGGAGAGCAGTGGCAAGTAAGGGAGTAAAAATGTGGTAGCTTACAAATTACAGTAATAACCTGTGTGACTCAAAAACCCAACTAGCCTGGATCCTTGGGGTATGTGCACTCTGAGGTTTTTGCAGGCTTCCAACTGGACAATGCCGGTTTGGAGCATGTTCCATCAGGAGCCACTTCAGAGAAGTGATATGCACTTTGTTTCCCTACCAGATGTTGACACCTGAACCAGAAGAAAACTGCTCAAAACACTGAACATATGGACAACAAAGCGGTTTTACAATAGAAATGAATAGGTGTTTTGAGGCAAGTTGTTAGGAAGACCCACTCCGAATAAGTGCTCGAAAACTCAGTGTGTACGTAGCCTTAGGGAAGAGTTTCCAGTTTGCTTCTGCTTGCTGGCCTTTCAATGACTTCTTGGTGTAAGCACATACTAATTTTTAAAAAATATGAGTTACATTGCTGGTTTTCTTGATGGACGGAGAGGAAAGTAATTTTGCATGATTTGTTGATGCAAAGGTGGGCTTGTGAGAAAAATGTGTCTTCTAAATATAATACCCTCTAACACACAGCCTCTCTAGCATATAGCAGGGTAATGACTGATGATTTCTGCCTAGTGCACAAGGATTAAGTACCAGCGAATGAGAATCTTATGAGACACTTCCCAGTGTTTGACACCTTTGGAAACAGATTTAGTTGATTTAATGGCCTTATGCCAACATAGAATCAAGAAGAAGTGATTTAGCACCGATTCCCATTTAGAAGAGCATGTTGGCTCATCTGATGAGATAGAAGTTAAATGGGGTCATAAACACTAAATATACCACGAGTACGTGTGTAGTTGGAAAAAATATTGTGAAATACATTTTCTACATAGCTATGTTGAAATCGGTGCACATCTAATGGTATAGATATTTTTTTTAAATATTGCTGGGGGTTCAGATTTGGCTGATATTTTTAAGTATTCCTTAAAAGGGATCTGTCACCTCATTTTGCCGCTATAAACTGCGGCCACCGCCATTAGGGGCTTATCTACAGCATTCTGTAATGCTGTAGATAAGCCCCCGATGTAACCTGAAAAATAAGAAAAACAAGTTAGATTATACTCACCCAGGGGCGGTCCGGGTCCGATGGGCCTCGCATGTCCGGGTCTGGCGCCTTCCATCTTCATGCGATGATGTCTTCTTCCTTGCTTCTGTCGCAGCTCCTGCGCAGGCATATTTTTTTTGCCCTGTTGAGGGCAGAACAAAGTACTGCAGTGTGCAGGCTTCAGGAAAGGTCAGAGAAGCCCAGCACCTGCGCACTGCATTGCTTTACGCTGCCCTCAACAGGACAAATCAGTACGCCTGCGCAGGAGCCGCGACAGAAGCAAGGAAGAGGACGTCATCGCATGAAGATGGGAGGCGCCGGACCCGGACATGTGACGCCCATCGGACCTGGACCACACCGGACCGCCCCTGGGTGAGTATAATCTAACTTGTTTTTTCTCCTCGCCACGACAGCATCTACCGAGAGAGGGATCCTCCCCTAGGAACAGGAAACCCTACGGAGTGATAAAAGGGGCGGTCCCCCTCACTCCCACAGTTGGTTTCCTGTTCCCAAGGAACCTGTAGAGAGAAGAGGATACCTGGCCTGGATGCCAGTTGTGCGGTTACTCTGAGAACGGCAGCGGCTCCAGCGCCGGAAGCAGCGTCGGGGGTGCAGTCTTCAGCTCCCGCCTCCGCTGGCAGGACACCGTGATGCCAGGATCTGGGGAGTTGCCTGGCTCACGGAGAGTGCGAGGATTGGAACGCTCGTTGCCTGCCGGGGAAGACTACACTCGCTACTGGAGGAGGTAGATGCGCTGCCACTGCTCGTATTGCTGGCGCACACGCGAGTGCACAGCCCCCATACGTTCTCCCCGGAAGTGATCCAAGCTTTCGGGGGTACCAGAAGAGAGAGGGCGCCTGCATAGAAGCAGCGATGCTGTGCAGGCGCGCACAGTGAGGCCGTGACCTGGAAGTAGCGAGCCGAATTCTAACTGTGTATATTACAAAGTATTAGAATTCGGAAAGCGGTGCAGATGCTGGCTTGGAAAGTAGATTATTGTGAAGGTAGGCAGTAACTAATATAAACCACAAATTTAATTTCACAGATATAACCATGAATCTTCCCTGCACATTTGATTCAGTTTTATGAACTGTGGATGATAGTGGGGATATTTACAAATTTATTTACAACACCTTCTGCCATTAAAGAAAAGAAAAGGCACATTATATGTATGTTGTCATTCGCATAATAAGTGGGCAAACCTTTGTAGAATAGTTGGGTCCATGCAGGGTGCTACACATTTAGTATGGCTTTTGCCAGAAACCATAATGCCAATTATACTTGAATCTTTTGCTGGTGTAGATTTGAGGGTTTGTTCTGTTTGTTTTTTTTGCGCACAGAGGGCAATGCTCCAGACTTATTAGTAATACATCTTGTCAATTTTACGCCAGCGAGCTTTCTGTTGGGACCAGTGTATAAGACCAGCCTAAACTATTGCCGCCAAGAACTTGGGGGCACATAAAGTGCGACATGACACTAGCTAATTTTCTTTGACAGATTTTGTCAAGTGAGTGGGACTGAGCACTAATACCATGCAAAATAAAATTATGGTCACACTGGATACATACTGCAATTGAAAATATGTAAAGGGATATTCCAGTTTTAAAATGTTTGGAATATTGGTAGGATATTCCATATCCTGATCAGTGAGATCCAACATCTGGTATTTCTACCATCCTTTTGCAGTGATGCAAACATTGCTCTGTGCTTTAGAAAAGGGCTGGGTCAAATTTCTCTGTCCAGTGGGTGGATGTGGGCACCTATGTGCAGAGCAAACTATGAAAGAGCTGTGGTATAATGAGGTTTAGTGAGTGTTTATAGCTATTGGCATTAGGAAGCTGTGGGAATGGTAATGGTAAAGGGCTTCCATCTTTTCTACTGATGGAAGAAACCCAGTTATGCGTTCTGGCTCTTTTAAGAGACCTACTCTTTGGTCTTTTTTGCGTTCTTTACAGGACACTTTTTAGGAACCTATGTGATAACAATAGACATGTTGCCACCTTACAAGTAAATTCTGATAAGCGTGCAGTAATGGGAACGCCATGGCAAGGCGGTTGTGCATCTGATGGCTATCTGGGTTTAAATAATTGATATGTATGAAAGGAAAGAGGCTCTTGAGATGTTCAGCTTGAGATGATGATTCTACACTTTACACTGGCATCACTTCACTTCTTAGTATGTGTGATATATTTTCAGGAACCATTACAAAGCTGATAATTATTCACTTTCACATACACATTAGTCCTTTCACTCGCATCTTCTGTCTTTTTCACATTGAGTCTGTAGCTCCCTGTCAGGACTAATAAATTATTATTATTATTTATTGTTATAGCGCCATTTATTCCATGGCGCTTTACATGTGAGGAGGGGTATACATAATAAAAACTACAATAATCTTAAACAATACAAGTCATAACTGGTGCAGGAGGAGTGAGGACCCTGCCCGCGAAGGCTCACAATCTACAAGGGTGAGAATACAGTAGGTGAGGATAGGACAGGTGCACCTGTCGTGACAGGAATCTGCTAATGCCACGTCATTAGCACCAGTCACTTAATGATGCGGAGTGAGCGGCACTTAGTCACCTTCCACGACAGCGGTATCGGAGGATGTCTCCCCGCCCTAATGGGGAGACAGGAATACAAAGAGGTTAAATACCCTCCCCTTCCTGCCACCTCCAGTGTTTTCCCTGTCCCCTATGGGGCATGAAGAGATCCTGTGGTGCTGCCGTGGCCGGCGACCGGAGCACACAGTTCAGCTTACCATTAGCTGGGCAGCTGGGGTCGGGGGCGATGCTCTCCTCCTGGTATAGCTGCTCCCGTCTCCATGCCGTGCCTGGACTCGGGACCCCTATTCCCGCCCTTCCTACGCCCCCTCGAGGGGTAAAGCAGGGCGGTGATGTGCGGCCGGGGTCCCCTCGCGACTCCCCGGCTTCCTCCTCTCCTCATGGCGCTGGATTCTGGAGTGCGCGTGCACTGGAAGTGACGCGCTAGTACTTCCGGTTTGTTCCACGCTGGAACGCACGCGCGCCCAGCAGTTCCGCTGTTACTCCGGAGCAGGCGGCCACATGGGGCATTCTCACCTGGGATCCCCCCCTTTTTTCCTGCATGTGACATGGGAGAGGAGGAGCACGCGGTGTCAGGCGCCGGACCTCCGTTATTTCACCACCAGGTAAGACCCACTGTCTGTCTGGACTGTGGACTGACCATGGACGGTGACCGAACCCCTCTCTCTGCGTCTGCGGAGCCCCGCGTCCTCCCTCCTACTGTGAGTAGCGGATGAAGGTCCTCTTTACTTCTGGGTGGCATTTAGACTTAGTTTTCCTTCTCTCTCTTTCTAGGGAGACAAGGCCTCTGTCCCCAAGAAGGACAAATCTTCCAGAAAAACGGAAGACCGTAAGTGTGGTGTATGTGCAACCCCTGAAAAAGGGCTTAGTGTCCCATCGGAGTTAAAAAAAAAAAAACGCTTCCCTCTAGATGGGGACACCTCTCTGTGGGACACACAAAGGTTTGATGTCCAGAGTGACAAAAAAGACAGCACTGCCATTTGAAGACTCATCCCAGCTCAAGGACCCCATGGATCGGAAAATGGAGAGTCTCCTTAGACGATCTCGAACCTCATTAAGACAAACCTAGCATCTACATGTGTAGCTAGATCTCTATTTTGTTGGCTCCGTACTCTAGAGGTTCACCTTACCCAGGGGACATCAAGAGAAGTGATTCTAGATTCCCTTCCCCTGCTCCAAAAAGCTACGGGGTTTCTTGCCGACGCCTCGGCGGAATCTGTCGGAGTGGCATCCAAAGCCGCTGTGCTTTCTAACTCGGCCAGAAGAGCTCTGTGGCTGAAGTCCTGGAGTGGCGACATTACATCCAAAGCAAAACTTTGTACCATTCCGTTTCAGGGTAGATACCTGTTTGGTCAGGCCCTGGATGATGTTTTAGACAAAGCCACAGACAAAAAGAAGGCGCTTCCCGAGCAGAGGATTCCAAAAAAGAGGTTTTTTCGTCCCTCAAGATATCAGACCTTTCAAAGGCAAGGGCAAAACAGGCCGCTGGAGCTACCCTAAAAGGGGAAAGGGAAGGAATATCCTAGGTCCGCAGACCCCAGATAAACAGTGACTATTCCCTCGGGGTCGGGGGTCGCCTCTCAAACTTTATCAGCCAGTGGCGTTCCATCTCTTCAAACCCGTGAGTACTCCGTACCATTCAAAATGGTCTAAGTTTGGAGTTCGAGAGTCCTCCCCCTTGTCGCCTAAGGGTTACCCCTTTACAAAGTCTCCATCCGCAGGATGCATTCTGCTCGGGCCTTCAGGATTTACTCCAGACGGGAGTAATCTCTCCAGTTCCTCAACAGGAGATAGGCAGGGGTCACTTTTCTCGCCTATTTCTAATCAGGAAACCTTCGGGGAAGCACAGGATAATTATCAATCTGAAACCCTTAAATCGGGTGATTACAAATAGAAGATTCAAAATGGAATCAATAAGATCTGCTATTCCCCTGATAGGTCAGAACTGGGTGATGGCTACAGTGGATTTAAGGGACGCATATTATCACGTCCCCATCCATCAGAAATTCAGGAAATTCCTAAGATTTGCAATTTCCCAGGGTCGGATGATCACACATTATCAATTCAACGCCCTCCCGTTCGGAATCTCATCAGCACCTCGGGTGTTCACTAAGATCATGGCGGAGGCAGTGATTTTCATACGGCTTCAGGGGATTTGCATTATACCATATCTAGACGACCTGCTTAATGTCGCTCCATCAACCTCCCGTTTAAACACGGATGTGGTGAGGACCCTAGAAATCCTAGAATCCCTGGGATGGATACCAAACCGGGAAAAATCAGATCTGATTCTGTCCACAAGGAAGAAATTCCTAGAAGTTCTTATGAATTCAGAGTTAAGGAAATCCTTTCTACCCAAAGAGTGACAACAGGATCTGATGCAAAGGATAAAGAAGTACAAAACCCTAAGGACTCCTACTCTGAGACATTCCATGTCCATTTTGGGGTCCCTAACCTCTTGTATCCAGATGGTGCCATGGGCCCAGGCCCATACCAGAATCCTTCAGACCCACGTATTGTCTTCTTGGGACAGGCAACAGAGCTCCGTGTCAAAGAAAGTTCTCCTTCCCAATCATGTCAGAACATCGCTGACATGGTGGCTCTGTCTCCGGAATGTTCAACAGGGGGTCAGTTGGGACCAGATCCCACTGAAGATTCTCACTTCAGATGCCAGTCGAAGGGGATGGGGAGCTGTAGTAGAGAATTCTCACTTCCAGGGCATATGGTATCTGAACATCAGAGCCTGCTCATCAAACTTCAGGGAACTGAAGGCAGTGGAGGAGGCCTTAAAGCCTGCATCGACTCTTCTCCAGGGTCACCATGTCAAAATATAGTCTGACAGTGTGACCACAGTAGCTTACCTCCGTTATCAAGCGGGTACGATGTTTGATAAATTTAAAAAATCTGGCTGCAAAAATTTTTTCCTGGGCAGAACGTCACCTCTTATCTATCACGGCAGTCCATCTAAGGGGGTCTGCCAACACCCAGGCAGACTTTCTCAGCAGGAAAGATATACATCCGGGAGAATGGTGCCTGTATCAGGAAGTCTTCCTCTCTCTAGTTTCCCGATGGGGGATCCCGGACGTAGACTTATTCGCCAACAGCCAGAATGCCAAACCACAAGCATATTTTTCCCTAAACATGACAGACAAAGCACTGGGCATGGACGCTTTCTCACCCCCCTGGAAGTTTGACCTTGCTTATGCTTTCCCACCTATCCCGATTCTGTCAAAAACTCTCCAGAAAATCCGATCCGAACGGGTCACTACAATTCTGATTGCCCCTATGTGGGCGGGAAGGGGTTGGTACAGTGCACTGTTGGAGATGGCCCACGAGGGTCCAATACAATTACCCCAGAAGAGCAACCTTCTTCATCAAGGTCCTTTATTACACCCGAACCTACACAGATTGAACCTCGAAGCATGGCTACTGAAGCCAAAATTCTGAGAGCGAGAGGTCTTATGAAGTAATTCAGACTCTTCAGAAAAGTGGGAAGCCGGTAACCAACGCCATTTATGGCAAAGTCTGGAAAAAATTTTCTTCATGGTGCTCTCCGAATACTCCGGACCCTTTCCATCCGAATGTGGCCCCGATCCTAAACTTCCTCCAGAAAGGTCTAGAGTTAGGACTTAGGCCGAGTACATTAAAAGTTCAGGTCTCTGCACTTAGTTCTTTTTTTTATCAGGATTTGGCCAACCATCGTTGGATAAAACGCTTCATAACTTCAGCCAGTAGACTCTGTCCCACAGTGCGTAATCGTGTTCCCCCCCCCCAGGACCTGAATTTGGTACTAAATAGTCTGACACAATCTCCATTTGAACCAATATACAATCTATGAAAGAACCTTATTTCAGGGTAACAACTGACAGTATAATCCTTCGTCTAGACACATCATTTTTACCTAAGGTAACGTCAGACTTTCATATAGGTCAGGACATAGGCTGCCCTCATTCTGCCCTGACCCTTCCAACAGGAAGGAAGAGTCCTTCCACACCTTGGATGTCCGAAGGACTTTTCTTTTCTACCTCCAACAGACTGAGAGCTGGAGGATTGTTCAAAATTTATTTATCCAATACTCAGGAAGGAACAAGGGCAAAAAGGCGGCAAAGAACAGAATTGCCAATTGGATTAAGCAAGCCATAGCTCTTGCATATTCATCTCAGAACTTATTCCCTCCTTTATCGCTAAAGGCCCACTCTACACGGTCAGTGTCGACATCATGGGCAGAGAGAGAAGACACAACTATGGAGCTGATCTGCAGAGCCGCCACCTGGTCGTCTGTTCACCAGGCACTACAGATTAGACTTTAACAGGGATTTAACATTTGGCAGACCAGTTCTGCAGGCTGTCGTCCCTCCCTATGAAATTATTTGTTGGTACTACTCCGGTACCGCTGTCGTGGAAGGTGACTAGAGAAAATAGAATTAGTCTTACCAGTAATTCTGTTTCTAGGAACCTTCCACGACAGCACTAATTTCCCTCCCTATTAACAATATTTATTGAGGGGTTCCTGCACCGAGTTGGTAATTATACATGCTACTGTGTCCAGAAAAACCACTGAAGGTGGCAGGAAGGGTATTTAACCTCTTTGTGTTCCTGTCCCCCATTAGGGCGTGGAGACATCCTCCGGTACCGCTGTCGTGGAAGGTTCCTAGAAACCGAATTACTGGTAAGACTAATTCTATTTTATGTACACATGTGGTCAAAATTGTTGGTACCCCTCGTTTAATGACAGAAAAAGCCACAATGGTCACAGAAATAACTTGAATCTGACAAAAGTAATTAATAAATAAAAAATCTATGAAAATGAACAAATGAAAGTCAGACATTGCTTTTCAAGCAAAAGAAGAAAAGATTCGTTCCAGCTCCAAATTGTAAAATTCCGATTCTTTATTGATCCATATTAAAAACATGGGCTGAATAACTCTCCATGGCACGGTAGGAAATGAGCTACGCGTTTCGATCTTTGCAGATCTTTGTCAAAGCTACACATAAATGAACATTTGACTTCATATAGCTACCATCAACCAATGAACAACTGACCCAAAATCACATGACATGTGATTTTGGGTCAGTTGTTCATTGGTTGATGGTAGCTATATGAAGTCAAATGTTCATTTATGTGTAGCTTTGACAAAGATCTGCAAAGATCGAAACGCGTAGCTCATTTCCTACCGTGCCATGGAGAGTTATTCAGCCCATGTTTTTAATATGGATCAATAAAGAATCGGAATTTTACAATTTGGAGCTGGAACGAATCTTTTCTTCTTTTGTCTGTTCAACACCACGCACATCAACGTGGAAGTTCCGTGCACCTGCTGGGGCTGCCTGGTGAGCTGGCTTTTTGTTTCTCAATTTGTGTTCATTGCTTTTCAACCATGTTTCCACAGAATTTTAAAAAAAATTAAAACTCATGAAATAGGCGTGGACAGAAATGATGGTACCCTTAACTTAATACTTTGTTGCACAACCTTTTGAGGCAATTGCTGCAATCAAACGATTCCTGTAACTGTCAATGAGACTTCTGCACCTCTCAATAGGTATTTTGGCCCACTCCTCAAGAGCAAACTGCTCCAGTTGTCTCATGTTTGAAGGTTGCCTTTTCCAGAAGGCACGTTTCAGCTCTTTCCAAAGCTGCTCAATAGGATTTAGGTCAGGGCTCATAGAAGGCCACTTCAGAATAGTCCAATGCTTTCCTCTTAGCCATTCTTGGGTGTTTTTAGCTGTGTGTTTTGGGTCATTATCCTGTTGCAAGACCCATGACCCGAGACCAAGCTTTCGGACACTGGGCAACACATTTTTCTCTAGAATCTCTTGATAGTCTTGAGATTTCATTGTACCCTGCACAGATTCTAGACACCCTGTGCCAGATTCAGCAAAGCAGCCCCAGAACATAACAGAGCCACCTCCATGTTTCACAGTAGGGACAGTTCTCTTTTCTTGATATCTTCATTTTTTCACCTGTGAACATAGAGCTGATGTGCCTTGCCAAAAAGTTCAATTTTCGTCTCTTCTGTCCATAGGGCATTCTCCCAGAAGCTTTGTGGCTCGTCAACATGTAGTTTGGCAAATTCCAGTCTGGACTTTTTATGATTTTTTTTTTTTTTTTTTTTTTTTTTTTTGCAACAATGGTGTCCTCCTTGGTCTTCTCCCATGAAGTCCACTTTGGCTCATACAATGACGGATGGTGCGATCTGACACTGATGTTCCTTGAGCTTGAAGTTCACCTTTAATCTGTTTAGAAGTTTTTCTGGGCTCTCTTGTTACCATTTGTATTATCCGTCTCTTTGATTTGTCATCAATTTTCCTCCTGTGGCCACGTCCAGGGAGGTTCGCAACAGTCCCATGGATCTTACATATCTGAATAATATGTGCAACTGTAGTCATATGAACATCAAGCTGCTTGGTGATGGTCTTATAACTTTTACATTTAACATGTTTGTCTATAATTTTCTTTCTAATCTCCTGAGACAACGCTTTCCTTTCTCTTCCTCTGGTCCATGTTGAGTGTGATACTCCCTGTGCTGTTTGGTGACATGGTGGGTATCTGTAGCCCTACAGGCCCAGTCACTGATTCCAAGATTGCAGACACCTGTGATGCTAATTAGTGGACACACCTTGATTTAACATGTCCCTTTTGTCACATTATTTTCAGGGGTACCATCATTTCTGTCCAGGCCTACTTCATGAGTTTAATTTTTTTTTTTAATTCTGTGGAAGCATGGCTGAAAAGCAATGTCTGACTTTCATTTGCTCATTTACATAGATTTTTTATTTATTATTACTTTTGTCAGATTTAAGTTATTTCTGTGACCATTGTGGGTTTTTCTGTCATTAAACAAGGGGCACCAACAATTTTGACCACGTGTGTAACTTTGCAATGCCTTCCCTTTCACAAATTTTAGCTATGTTTTTGCACTATTTAATCCTAGTAGGGTAACTTTTCTGTTTTTCCGCCTTGTGGTTTGTTTTTGTATCACAGACATTCAAGAGACCATTCTTTTTGGTTAAATGGTCCCTTTGAAAATCAGCTCATCACAGGGTATGCCATCCTCCAGTAATCTGTGGAATAATCTAGCAGCAAGTGTTTAGTTTCCCCGCACTGCCACCTCAGGAGAAAAGGAGAATTGCATGTTGCACATTGAAATTGGCGAGGTATAAAGGATTTTCTTCTGATTTTCGCCCTCTGCCCTCATCATAAAGTATATACGGTCCATAAACCATCAAAATCACTGACCAGACAGCAGGGAAAGTCAACAAACTGGTTTCAAGTCATTTATCCACAATCTACTAGTAGACTGCCTGCCAGGCTAAATGGTGCCCTATGGGTAACTGTGCCTCTAAATACTAGGTAGCAGGGGCCAAACGGTTACCTCTTTTTTTCCTTCCCGATAAATGAGCCGGACAATGGGTCATATTCTGCTGGAGCAAAGAATTGGGTAGGTTAAAATTACCTTAGGTATTTTTTGAGTGGCACAAACTCTAGACCTATCTGAGAGATCAAACAAAAGGGCAGTCATGTCATACACGTTATTTTAGACGACTGCAGTCAAAATGTTCCAACCTTGCATGTTACATGCTTGGCACATACAAGTCTACCGTGAAGATTAGTTCACGTAATATTGTGTATACTACTTTTCTTCTTTTTGGGGGACTATCTGGAGAGAGACGTTTTATCATGCCTTTGATCGAATATATACAACCTGCTTTAGAGATCCAATTCACAATGTTAATCAGAGATCAATGAAATTCTTTTACGCCATGAAGTCTCCTTATTTTCTGATTCTCGTACTAATGATTCTGATTTTCCTGCTGTCCAGGGTTATGCCGCTTATGTACATTTCATGAAAGTTACTCATTGTTGTCAGTTGTGTACTCTCTGTGACTCTGTGCACGTAATGGCCGGCCTCCTGGCCATAATCCACTTATACTGGGTGGACATCAGAAGTTCATATGATCTCATAACCGGGGTACGGAGCTGGACAAAGATTCGAGCTGTGCATTAAGATTAGTCGTTTACAGAAAGACGTATTAGAGAATTAATAAGAAAGCTGATGAAATTATGATATTAAAATGCACTTTACAAACGTGAATAAATTGTTCTTGTTTCCTTCTAGGAGATAACGATACAGATGAATTTACTGGAACTAATTCGCAAATTACAGCAGAAGGAGTCTTCAACAAGCAAAACATAGTCCTAATTTCCTGCACGAATTAGACCATATTCTTTCGTTGGGTCACAGATTACAGAAGGTGGGGGTTGACCATGTCTGAAAATCCCACCTTACAAAACCGATGGAAATCATTTTCACAACACTCACGATTACTTGTGTGCTGTTTCTTTGCCCAAGGTCCCTCATTTTTCCTTGTTTCTGTTGGCTGTAGTCAGAAACTTGTATTACATGATGTATTTTTTTTATTATTGTTACTGTGAAGCTGATCCTTTGTTCTAGTTTTATACTTTATTTTTTTTGTCACATGTCTTGTCAAAGATCACTCTTCAGTGTCCTATGAATTCTATGAATTTGTAACACTGTAAATATTGTATTCCTAATGACTTTTTTTGTCCTGGTAGCATATATCTAGAAGACTTTAGACTAGATGTAAAACATTAACATAGTTTTTCTTCTATTGAAATTTCTGCAGAAGTCAAATAAATAATTCATATAATTTCTCTAAGTGGCCAGGTATCCTTTTTGACAGGTTTTGCAAGGGAAAAGTACTGGGTGGTGTATAAATTGCAGATACATGTATAGTCATTTATGTAACAGATTATGCATACAGGTCTACACACAGGGAAAGTGAGAAAACTATCAGTAAGAGCTGCAATATAGGGGTCTCCCCCATAAACGAACCATAAGGGCTCATTCACATAACTGTATTTTCAGTCCGAGCGCTGTCTTTGAAATAATAGACATCACTTCGACCAATATTATTTAATAGGGCAGTGCAGATTAAACATTTTTTCACTGAACATGTGAAAAATATCGCAGTTTGCTGTAATAAACGGAATGTATAAGGACTGTACACTTAGGACAAGTGAGAAAAATCCTCCCACTATTCTGTTTGAAACGCTGACCCCCTTTTGTTTTGTTTTTTTTTACGTTCTTGTATCCTAAGAGTCACTTCGCTGCCAGAGTTTTTCCACAAATCTGCAAGAGGGCCTAGTATCGGAACACATCTCGCATTCTCCTATGTCCTTTCATGGCGACTCTCGTACATGTCACCAGTAATGGGTACATTTCACTTATGCAATAGAGTCATCATATAGATGTGAAGGGACTCCCGTTCTATGGTCCCAACTCTTTATTTAGGTGAATATATACATCCTTCTGCTCAAATTAGGATGTGGGTATTGCTGGAGATGATGGTAAAAACTATGATCACTGTCAATACGGCTCGTACCCGTGACCTCGGCATGTCCCGTGCGCGCAGTGCTTGTCGGAGTGACCAGTAAGAGAGCGGATCGGAGCACAGCTGCGGAGGAGGTGGAGAAATGAATTCCTCCATTGCCGGGGTCCGCGTATATCGCACAGTACTCGGACGATATCTGAGTGATGTGCGTTGTCTCACTCGCACCCTTAGGCTTATATGGGTGCGAGTGAGCCGATACTCGGATAGCACTCGTTCGTATTCTACGGTATTGTGACTCTGGCCTTATGGTATACATTTTGTGGTAAAGATTCTCTATCAATATGATTCTCCATTATTATGATTACAGTGATACCAAACATGTCCAGTTTTTTTTTTTTATATTATTTTAGTGGTGAAAAAAAAATTGGGGAGTTGTCACCATTTTCCGAGACCAGGTGGATCTCTCTTTTGTAAGGAGCGAGACAACATTTTTATTAGTCACATTTTGGGATAGATGTGACTTTTTGATAACATGTTATAGCATTTTTTTTGTGGAATTGTGGCAATAAAAAAAAAAAATGTAATTTATAGTCTTGAATTTTTTCTGTTTACGGTGTTTACCGATCGGGTTAATTTGTTTTGACTCTTTGTGAACACAGTGATACCAAACTAGTTTATATATATATATATATATATATATATATATATATATATATATATATATATATATATATATATATATATATATATATATATATATATATATATATATATATATATATATTTTTTTTTTTGTTTGTTTGTTTTTTCTTTTCACTAGGGGGTAAGGGAAACAATGTGGTCACGCGTCACTGTGGTTGCAAGAACCCTGACAGTCTAACTTGTCTGTAGGAGCCAGAACTCTTAGGGTATGAGCACACGTTGCGGATTTTGCTGCGGATTCCATGCGTTGTACAGTACCATGTAAACCTATGGAAAACAAAATCGCAGTGCCCATGCTGCGGAAAAAAATGCACGGAAACGCTGCGTTGTTTATTCCGCAGCATGTCAATTCTTTGTACGGATTCCGCTGCAGTTTACACCTGCTCCATAATAGGAATCCACAGGTGTAAAACTGCAGGTGGAATCCGCACAAAAACCGCAGTAATTCCACAGTAAATAGGCAGGTAATCCGCAGTGCGGTTTACCTGCGGATTTACAAAAACAGGTGCGGAAAAATCTGCAGAGGTTCCATCGACGTGTGCACATACCCTTAATGGTTGGTAGGGGATCAAATCATTATTTGTCACTGCAAAATGCAAATAAATTTATATAATTTATACAATGTGATTTTCTGAATTTTATTTTTGATATTCTATCTCTCAATGTTAAAATTAACCTACCCTTAAAATTATAGACTGTTCATGTCTTTGTCAGTGGGTATCCTTACAAAATCAGCAAGGGATCAAACTTATTTCCTCCACTGTATATACACCAATCTATATACACTATATAGGTGGTACTGCTGTATATACAATATATAAGTGATACTGCGACTATACACAGCAGTTGCAGCAGTATCACCTATATAATGTATATACAGTAGTCTGTGTGATATATATTTAGCAGTCGTGGTGTCTCCTATATGATATATGCATCATATAGTATAATAGAGTTGTGTGTGTATATATAGTGTAGAGCTGTTCATATAGTATGGTGCTGTGTATAGTGTGGAATCCACACTATACACTGGCACATCGCTACACTTTATAATATATACACATCTCCACTCTATATTCCTTGCCACAGTATATAGTGTGGAGCTGTGTACATAGTGTATACTCCTTCTGTCCTGTATACATGGTGTAAATATACAGTGGGTATGGAAAGTATTCAGACCCCTTTACATTTTTCACTCTTTGTTTCATTGCAGCCATTTGGTAAATTCAAAAAAGTTCATTTTTTCACCTTAATATATTCTCTGCACCCCATCTTGACTGAAAAAAACAAATGTAGAAATTTTTGCAAATGTAATAAAAAAGAAAAACTGAAATACCACATGGTCATAAGTATTCAGACCCTTTGCTCACACTTATATTTAAGTTACATGCTGTCCATTTCCTTGTGATCCTCCTCGAGATGGTTCTACTCCTTCATTGGAGGCCAGCTGTGTTTAATTTAACTGATAGGACTTGATTTGGAAAGGCACACACCTGTCTATATAAGACCTCACAGCTCACAGTACATGTCAGACCAAATGAGAATCACGAGGTCAAAGGAACTGGCCAAGGAGCTCAGAGACAGAATTGTGGCAAGGCACAGACCTGACCAAGGTTACAACAGAATTTTCTGCAGTATTCAAGGTTCCTAAGAGCACAGTGCCCTTCATAATCCTTAGATGTAAGAAGTTTGGGACCACCAGAAGTCTTCCTAGACCTGGCCATCCATCCAAACTGAGCAATTGTGGGAGAAGAGCCTTGGTGAGAGACGTAAAGAAGAACCCCAAGATCACTGTGGCTGAGCTCCAGAGATGCAGTGGGCAGATGGGAGAAAGTTCCACAACTATTACTGCTTCCCTCCACCAGTCGGGCCTTTATGGCAGAGTGGCCCGACGGAAGCCTCTTCTCAGTGCAAGACATGAAAGCCTGCATAGAGTTTTCTAAAAAAACATATGAAGGACTCCCAGACTATGAGAAATAAGATTCTCTGGTCTGATGAGACAAAGATAGACCTTTTTGGTGATAATTCTAAGTGGTATGTGTGGAGAAAACAAGGCATTGCTCATCACCTGCTCAATACCATCCCAACAGTGAAACGTGGTGGCAGCATCTGCTATAGGGGTGTTTTTCAGCTGCAGTGACAGGACAACTGGTTGTCATTGAGGGAAACATGAATGCGGCAAAGTATTATTATTATTATTTATTGTTATAGCGCCATTTATTCCATGGCGCTTTACATGTGAGGAGGGGTATACATAATAAAAACAAGTACAATAATCTTAAACCATACAAGTCATAACTGGTACAGGAGGAGAGAGGACCCTGCCCGCGAAGGCTCACAATCTACAAGGGATGGGTGAGAATACAGTAGGTGAGGATAGAGCTGGTCATGCAGCGGTTTGGTTGATCGGTGGTTACTGCAGGTTGTAGGCTTGTTGGAAGAGGTGGGTCTTCAGGCTCTTTTTGAAGGCTTCGATGGTAGGCAAGAGTCTGATGTGTTGTGGTAGAGGGTCCCAGAGTAGGGGTGATATGCGAGAGAAATCTTGTATACGATTGTGGGAAGAGAGATAAGAGGGGAGTAGGGAAGGAGATCTTGTGAGGATCGGAGGTTGCGTGTAGGTAAGTACCGGGAGACGAGGTCACAGATGTATGGAGGAGACAGGTTGTGGATGGCTTTGTACGTCATGGTTAGGGTTTTGTAGTGGAGTCTCTGGGCAATGGGGAGCCAGTAACAGAGGGGAGAGGCCGGGGAATAGCGGGGGGGACAGGTGGATTAGTCGGGCAGCAGAGTTTAGAATAGATTGGAGGGGTGCGAGAGTGTTAGAGGGGAGGCCACAGAGCAGGAGGTTGCAGTAGTCAAGGCGAGAGATGATGAGGGCATGGACTAGGGTTTTTGCAGATTCTTGGTTGAGGAATGTACGGATTCGTGAAATACTTTTGAGTTGAAGTCGGCAGGAAGTGGAAAGGGCTTGGATATGTGGTTGGAAGGAGAGATCAGCGTCAAGGATTAACCCGAGGCAGCGAGCTTGTGGGACTGGGGAGAGTGGGCAGCCATGTACTGTAATGGATAGGTTCGTTGGGGGGGTCGCGTGAGATGGGGGAAAGATGATGAATTCTGTTTGTCCATGTTAAGTTTCAGAAATCTAGCGGAGAAGAAGGATGAAATAGTGGACAGACATTGAGGGATTCTGGTTAGTAGGGAGGTGATATCTGGTCCAGAGATGTAGATCTGTGTGTCATCAGCATAGAGGTGATACGGAAAGCCATGAGATTCTATGAGCTGTCCCAGGCCAAAGGTGTAAATGGAGAAGAGCAGGGGCCCAAGGACTGAACCTTGTGGGACTCCGACAGATAGGGGGCGAGGTGAGGAGGTGGTGTGTGAGTGGGAGACGCTGAATGTCCGGTCTGTTAGGTATGATGAGATCCAGGATAGGGCCAAGTCTGTGATGCCAAGGGATGAGAGGGTCTGTAATAATAGGGAATGGTCCACTGTGTCAATGACAGCCGACAGGTCGAGGAGGACAGAGTAGTGTCGCTTGCTCTTGGCGGTTAAGAGGTCATTGGAGACCTTAGGGCAGTTTCAGTGGAATGGTGTGACCGGAAGCCAGATTGTAAGCGGTCAAAGAGGGAGCAAGAAGAGAGATGGGAGGACAGTTCAAGGAAGACGTGTTGTTCCAGTAGTTTGGAGGCATAAGGGAGAAGTGATATAGGGCGATAGCTAGATACAGAGGATGGGTCAAGAGAGGGCTTTTTGAGGATAGGTGTGATGGAGGCATGTTTAAAGGGACTCTGTCACCTGAATTTGGAGGGAACAATTTTCAGTCATATGGGCGGGGTTTTCGGGTGTTTGATTCACCCTTTCCTTACCCGCTGGCTGCATGCTGGCTGCAATATTGGATTGAAGTTCATTCTCTGTCCTCTGTAGTACATGCCTGCACAAGGCAATCTTGCCTTACGCAGGCGTGTACTATGGAGGACAGAGAATGAACTTCAATCCAATATTGCAGCCAGCATGCAGCCAGCGGGTAAGGAAAGGGTGAATCAAACACCTGAAAACCCCGCCCGTATGACTGAAAATTGTTCCCTCCAAATTCAGGTGACAGTCCCTTTAAAGCTTGAGGGGAAAACACCAGTTGTTAGTGATAGGTTGAAGAGATGGGTTAGGGTTGGGATGTAGACTGTGGTGAGGTTTGGGATGAAGTGGGATGGGAGCGGGTCAAGTGCACAGGCGGTGAGATGCGATTTTGAGAGTAGAGTGGAGAGGTGATCTTTAATGGTGGAGAAGTTGGTTTTTGAAGGTGGAGGGCTGGGAAGTCGGGAGGAAGGGATCTGGGGGTTGTTGACCAATATTGTCTCTGATGTTATCAGTCTTCAAAAATGAGGCAAAGTCTTCAGCTGAGATAAGTGGGGAGGGAGGAGGTGTTGAATAACTGTTTAGGGTTGTGAGACAGGGAGGATATGAGAGATTCGAAGTAGGTTTGTTTAGCTGTGGCGAGTGTGGTCCTGAAAGTACTGAGGGACTGTTTGAATGCGATAAAGTGCTCGTTGGAGTGGGATCTTTTCCATCTGCGCTCAGCAGCCCTGGAAGCTCACGTCAGTTCTTTGGTCAGGCTGGTGTGCCAGGGTTGTCTGTTGATTTTGCGAGCTTTAGTATGTGTAAGTGGGGCAGCAGATTCCAAAGCTACAGCTATTGTGGTGTTATATAGAGCGGCAGCGTCATCCGCATTGTGTAAGGAACTTATGTCTGTGAGAGGGAGGAGGGATTCAGAGAATGAATGTAGGTCAAGATGTTTAAGATTTCTGCGAGGGTGTGAAAGTTTGTGGGGTGGGGATTGTAGACATGGAGTGGAGAGGGAAGAGAATGTGAGAAGGTTGTGGTCAGAGAGAGGAAGAAGTGAGTTAGAGAGGTTAAATAGGGAGCAGAGGCGGGTGAAGATGAGGTCCAGTGTGTGACCATCTTTGTGAGTGGCTGCAGAAGACTATTGAGTGAGGCCGAAGGAGGAAGTGAGAGATAGAAGTTTAGTGGCAGCTGAGAGGGAAGTGGCAATGGGGATGTTGAAGTCGCCCATGATGATAGTGGGGATGTCCGCGGAAAGGAAATGAAGTAGCCAGGTGGTGAAGTAGTCAAAGAAGGTGGTGGCTGGCCCTGGGGGGCGGTAAATGACAGCCTGTTGGAGGTTGGAGGGGGAGTAGATGCGCATAGAGTGCACCTCAAAGGAAGGGAGGGTGGCAGTGGGATTGGGGTGAAGGAGCAGTTATCTGACAGGAGAAAACCAACTCCTCCGCCATGTTTGCTGCTGGGGCGGGGTGTGTGAGAAAGGTGGAAGATCATGGATGTAGGAAAGCTTGTTGCAGACAGAGCGAGCATTCCACAGAGCTTCTGTTAGTGGGACTAGGGAAGCGGGGGCTGGGCGAATGGGTATAAGGTTAGAGAGGTTACGGAAGTTTGTGATAGAGAGTGGATGGGAGGTAGAAATGACTGTGGGAATGTGGTGAGGAGGACCAGGATTTGGAGAGATATCACCAGCAATGAGAAGGAGCAGAGAAATTGTTAGGGTACTGTCACACAGTGCAATTTTGATCGCTACGACGGCACGATTCATGACGTTGCAGCGTCGTATGATTATCGCTCCAGCGTCGTAGACTGCGGTCACACTTTGCAATCACGGCGCTGGAGCGATGCCGAAGTCCCCGGGTAACCAGGGTAAACATCGGGTTACTAAGCGCAGGGCCGCGCTTAGTAACCCGATGTTTACCGTGGTTACCAGCGTAAAAGTTAAAAAAAAAAAAACGTACATACTCACCATCTGATGTCCGTCAGGTCCCTTGCCGTCTGCTTCCCGCTCTGACTGAGTGCCACCGTACAGTGAGAGCACAGCACAGCAGTGACGTCACCGCTGTGATCTGCTCTCACTTTCCGGCCGGCAGACAGTCAGAGCGGGAAGCGGACGGCAAGGGACCTGACGGACAACAGATGGTGAGTATGTACGGTTTGGTTTTTTTTACTTTTACGCTGGTAACCACGGTAAACATCGGGTTACTAAGCGCGGCCCTGCGCTTAGTAACCCGATGTTTACCCTGGTTACCAGCGAACGCATCGCTGGATCGCTGTCACACACAACGATCCAGCGATGACAGCGGGAGATCCAGCGATGAAAGAAAGTTTCAAACGATCTGCTACGACGTACGATTCTCAGCAGGGTCCCTGATTGCAGTAGCGTGTCAGACACTGCGAGATCGTAACGATATCGCTAGAACGTCACGAATCGTGCCGTCGTAGCGATCAAAATTGCACTGTGTGACAGTACCCTTAGGTGGGAGCAGGAGAGGGCATGAGGGGGCTGTCTGTGCTTGGAGACAGAGGATTGTATGTGAAGGAACAGTTCTGAGGAGGAGGTGAGATGGATGGGGAGGATTGAAGCAGAGATAAACAGTTCCTTACTTGGTGTGGGGATTAGGGGAGTTAGCAGAAAGTGAAGGATTATAGGGGTGAAAGTGAAAACAAACAGAAATATTGTTTACAGCGACTGGCCAGTTCCCTTCAGGTTCAATTCAGGTTTTAATTCTACTGTTATCTTCACACTTTTAGGACACACTTCTAGGAATCACACTGCAGACTAAGGGTACTGTCACACAGTGCAATTTTGATCGCTACGACGGTACGATTCGTGACGTTCTAGCGATATCGTTACGATATCGCAGTGTCTGACACGCAGCAGCGATCAGGGACCCTGCTGAGAATCGTACGTCGTAGCAGATCGTTTGGAACTTTCTTTCGTCGCTTGATCACCCGCTGACATCGCTGGATCGTTGTGTGTGACAGCGATCCAGCGATGTGTTCGCTTGTAACCAGGGTAAACATCGGGTAACTAAGCGCAGGGCCGCGCTTAGTAACCCGATGTTTACCCTGGTTACCAGCGTAAACGTAAAAAAAACAAACAGTACATACTTACATTCCGGTGTCTGTCCTCCGGCGTCTCAGCGTCTCAGCACTGTGTGAGCGCCTGCCGGCCGGAAAGCGAGCACAGCGGTGACGTCACCGCTCTGCTTTCCGGCTATGGCGCTTACACAGTGGAGAGAAGCAGAACGCTGGGGGACAGACACCGGAATGTAAGTATGTACTGTTTGTTTTTTTTACGTTTACGCTGGTAACCAGGGTAAACATCGGGTTACTAAGCGCGGCCCTGCGCTTAGTAACCCGATGTTTACCCTGGTTACCCGGGGACTTCAGCATCGCTCCAGCGCCGTGATTGCAAAGTGTGACCGCAGTCTACTACGCTGGAGCGATAATCACACGACGCTGCGACGTCACGGATCGTGCCGTCGTAGCGATCGAAATTGCACTGTGTGACAGTACCCTAAAGTCATGCAGACTTTAGCTATGCAATATATGTAAAACTAAGTGCGTTCAGGTGTGAAGCAGAGAGGAGTGGTCTCTGCTCATCTTGGTCAAAGTACAGAGATATCCTGGATGAAAACCTCTTCCAGAGTGCTCTGGACCTCAGACTTGGCCGAAGGTTCATCTTGCAACAAGACAATCACCCTAAGCACACAGATAAAATAACAAAGGAGTGGCTTCAGAAAAACTCTGCGACAATTCTTGATTGGCCCAGCCAGAGCCCTGCCCTAACCCAATTGAGCATCTCTAGTGAGACCTGAAATTGGCTGTCCACCAACGTTCACCATCCAACCTGGTGTAACTGGAGAGGATCTGCAAGGTTGAATAACAGAGGATCCCCAAATCCAGGTGTGAAAAACTTGTTGCATCATTCCCAAGAAGACTCATGGCTGTACTAGCTCGAAAGGGTGCTTCTACTCGATACTGAGCAAAGGGTCTGAATACTTATAACTAGTGTTGAGCATTCCGATACCGCAAGTATCGGAATTCCGATACCGGGATTCCGATACTTGCCGCGTATCGGATACCGGAATCGGAAGTTCCAAGATTCAAAATGCAGAAATTCAGCCAATGAGAATGATTCCAAGTGTGGGCACATCCTGTTTAGCATGGAGGGCATGAAACTACTGGCAAGGCTGTGATTGGCTGCTGAAATGATGTCATGGTGCAGTTTAAAAGTCACTGGCGCCATTTTGCGATCACTCTGCTGTGAATTCAGTTAGTGACAGGACGCTGTTTGCTGACTGAGGGACAGTTTAGAGATAGCGATTTGCTTCTTTGTGCTTTCCAAAGGCTAATTTAGCAACCGCTGTGTTCACCTACTATTCACCTTGCTTTTGCCTTGTAGCGCTGTTTTCACAGCGATCTGCAAGGTCTGTGTGTGTGTGTGTGTGTGAGTGCAGCCCACTCTCTAGTCTGAGTGCAGCCACATAGGCCATCCATAGCTGGTTGTATTCAGTTCAGGGAGGGTGGTTCATTGCCTCATACTGTTCTTTTTTTTTTTTTTTTTCAAGTAGTGTAGTCTGCTGCTAATTTATTCAAAAAAATCCTATTAGTGTCTTTCCACCCGTCTCCAGCTAATTTGTGGAAAAACACTACATAGGATAACGTAGAGGAGGGTTTTTGGGCCTTGCAGCGCCGTTTACGGCTGTCTGCACGGTCTCCGTGTGATTGCAGCTCGCCCTGTAGTCTGAGAGCAGCCATAACCTGGTTGTCTCCAGCTCAGGGTTGTTCACTGCGTCATACCGCCAAATCAATTTTCATTTTGTTTTAAGTAGTGCAGGCTGCTGCACATTTTTTCAAAAAATTCCTATTCGTGTCTTTCCACCCGTCTCCAGCTAATTTGTGGAAAAACACTACATAGGATAACGTAGAGGAGGGTTTTTGGGCCTTGCAGCGCCGTTTACGGCTGTCTGCACGGTCTCCGTGTGACTGCAGCTCGCCCTGTAGTCTGTGAGCAGCCATAGCCTGGTTGTCTCCAGCTCAGGGTTCTTCACTGCGTCATACCGCCAAATCAATTTTCATTTTGTTTTAAGTAGTGCAGGCTGCTGCACATTTTTTCAAAAAAATCCTATTAGTGTCTTTCCACCCGTCTCCAGCTAACTTGTGGAAAAACACTACATAGGATAACGTAGAGGAGGGTTTTTGGGCCTTGCAGCGCCGTTTACGTCTGTCTGCACGGTCTCCGTGTGACTGCAGCTCTATCCGTTGTCAGTTCAGCCCCCCAAAAATAAATAATAAAGTTCACCAAACACACCAGTTACACCACTTTACATTTGTGTAGGCCACATTAGCTCATATTAAAGTCTAGTCCACACTTTAGAAAATTAGTGTTTCTTATACCTGTTAGGAGGAGTTGCTCAGGAATAAGCACACAAAGCCGTTAGTACTTTTCTGCTTATCTTTATCAGTCAACCAAGATGAAGAAGGCAGTGAGTAAGGCACGTGGGCGTGGGCGTGGGCGCGGAGCAGGGAGGGGACGTGGGGATTCTGTGCCTGCTGTGGGCACCGGTGACTCATCAGCACCCACTTTCACCAGGCAACAGTCATTCATGCGCAGCTTTGTGTCAGAGCGCCGTACACCGCTGCTGCGTGAAGACCAAATTGAAGCCGTTGTCGGATGGATGGCAGCTAATGCATCAACTTCAATTAGTGCCACATCCTCTCAGACACAGAGCACTGGAGAGCAGCCATCTGTCTCTTCACCACCTGCCAAATTGCCCAGGCAGACAGAGAGCCCAGGACAGGAGCCGTCTCTACTTCTGTTCTCTGAATCTCTTGGCTTGGAAACAGGGGGCCAGCCAAGCAGCATTGGAGAAATGGAAGAAGAGGCAGGGTGCAGTGATGCCCAACAGCTTTTTCTCTCTTCCTCTGAAGAGGCGGGTGGGCCAGTGGCTCCGGTCACCACATCGCAGGCCGCATCAGCTGATGATGACACTCAGGTGCCACTTACTGGTGCGTGCTCTGCTGCTGAGACTACCCAGGAGGAGCAGTTGGGGGCAGAGGGTAGTGTAGATGATGAGGTCCTTGACCCATCTTGGCGTGAGGGACAGGAAGGTGGTGGGAGCAGCTCTGAGGAAGAGATTCCCCGTACGGCCCAAAGAGGGAGAGGGAGGGGGAAGACTGCGGATCCTGCAGCCTCCGCTTTGGCACCCGTTAGGAGCATGTCTCTTCCAAAAGCCAAAAAGGGCGCTCCCAAGACTTGCAGTGCCTGGTCCTTTTTTGACACAGTTGCAGATGACATTTGCTATGTCAGATGCAAGGTGTGTCATCAAAAAGTCAAAAGAGGTCGAAATGTCAGCAACCTCAATACCTCCAACATGTGGAAACATGTGCGCAACAGGCACCCGGCGGAGTTAGAAAAACACACTGAAGAGCTAGGCCAACCAACAGCGGCAGCTACCACCTCTTCAGCTCGTGTTGCCTCTTCCTCTAGCTCACACGCAGCTGGTTCGGCTTCCTCCCAGGATCGCCGTGGAAGAACCTCTGGCCCTGTTGTCCAGAGACCCGCTGTAATTCCACCCGCAGCACCACTTTCCCAGTCATCCACACACTCCCAGCCCAGTCTACAGCCATCGGTAGTACAGGCATGGGAGAAAAGGCGGCCTTTCTCGTCAAACCACCCACGAGCACAGGCTCTGACTGCAGGCATTGCCAAACTTCTGTCACTGGAAATGCTGTCATTCAGGCTGGTGGAGACTGACAGCTTCCGTGACTTGATGTCATTGGCAGTCCCACAGTACAATGTGCCCAGCCGCTTTTACTTCAGCAGGCAAGCCGTCCCTGCCCTGCACAAGCATGTGGAGGGACACATAAAACACGCGCTACTGAACGCCGTCAGTAGCAAGGTCCACCTCACCACCGATGCGTGGACCAGTCAACATGGACAGGGGCGATACCTTTCCCTCACTGCCCATTGGGTTAATGTCGTTGAGCCGGGTACAGACCGTGCGAGTGGCGCAGGACGTGTCCTGCCCACTCCAAGGATTGCAGGAATCCATTCTGTACGCATTGACTCCTCCTCTTACACCAGTTCCTCAGAATCATCGCTGCAGGAGCTGTCACAGTCCACCTCCACATGGACCCGTGATGAACGTGTACCTGTTACGACCGACATGAGCACAGCCGTGGCCAAACGTCAACAGGCCGTCTTGAAATTAATTTTTTTGGGGAATCGTAGCCACACAGCGCAGGAGCTCTGGAATGCCATCAAGCAGGAGAGCGATGTGTGGTTTGTGCCAGCGAATCTCCAGCCAGGCATGGTAGTGTGTGATAATGGCCGAAATCTGGTGGCAGCTCTGGGCCTCGGCAACCTCACTCACATCCCATGTCTGGCACATGTGCTCAATTTGGTCGTGCAGAGCTTTTTGAGGGACTATCCGGATCTTGATGCACTGCTGCACAAGGTCCGCCTAGAGTGTGCTCACTTGCGGCGTTCCAGCACGGCAAAAGCGCGCATTGCGGCTCTGCAGCGCCGACACCGCCTGCCGGAACATCGCATCATATGTGACCTACCTACCAGGTGGAATTCCACGTTACATATGTTGGAGCGGTTGTGTGAGCAGCAGCAAGCTGTAATGGAGTACCAGCTGCTTCAGGCACAAAGAAGTCACAGTCAGCGCCGTACAGACTTCACAACCACAGAGTGGGCCACTATGAATGACGTCTGCCAGGTTTTGCGTCCCTTTGATTATTCCACGCGGATGGCGAGTGCAGATGATGCACTAGTCAGCATGACTGTCCCCCTTATCTGCCTGCTTGAAAAATCACTCCAAGCGCTAAGGGATGATGTTGTGGAAGAGGTGGAGGATGAGGATTCAGCATTTCCATCATCTTCTGGACAGTCAGCGCCACGTGGTTCCTCACAAACGCGTAGGCAGGGGACAGTTTGTGAGGAGGGTGAGGAGGAGTCAATGGAGGAGGAAGACATCCGTCCAGAGGAGGGAGTTACCGAATTGTCCAGTACTCAGTGTGTACAGCGAGGGTGGGGTGATGACGAGCGGGCAGATATCACGCCTCCAGCAGGGGACAGCGTTTCTTGGGCAGTTGGCAGTCTGCAGCACATGGTGGATTACATGCTGCAGTGCCTGAGAAACGACCGCCGCATCGCCCACATTCTCAACATGTCTGATTATTGGGTGTTCACCCTCCTCGATCCTCGCTACCGGGACAACGTAGAAAGCCTCATCACACCGTTGAACCGGGAGCGAAAAATGCGGGAGTACCAAGACACACTGGTCAATTCCATCATCTTCTCCATTCCAACTGAGAGAAGTGCTGCTAGTGCATTCCAAAGCAGCTCAGTGCGTCCAGGCAGTGGTGGAGGCTCTGCACAAAGAGGGAGCAGAAGCAGTGCCTCTGCCCAAGGCAAGACCAGTATGGCCCAACTGTGGCACAGTTTTCTGTGCCCCCCACAAAAGTCTACACCATCACAGACGGCTCCAGTCAGCAGGAGGCAACGGTTCCGTCAGATGGTGACAGACTACATGTCTTGCCCTCTTGCTGTACTCCCAGACGGCTCTTCCCCTTTCAAGTTTTGGGTCTCAAAGCTGGATACATGGCCAGAGCTAAGCCAGTATGCATTGGAGGTGCTGTCTTGCCCTGCGGCCAGTGTATTATCGGAACGTGTCTTTAGTGCTGCAGGTGGTGTACTAACTGACCGTCGCATGCGACTATCCTCCGATAACGTTGACCGGCTTACTTTCCTGAAAATGAACAAGGCCTGGATCTCGCAGGAATTTGCCACTCCTCCTCCTGATTAAATAATTAGGTCACTGTATACGTTATCCAGGTCTCCTGTTGTGTTCATCTTTCTACCACCTGAACTTAAATTCCTGGGCTCCAACACCGCCAGTTGAGGCTCAGAAGTGCCGTCTGCACAGTCAAAACATACGACCCAGTGTTATTGGGTTTCAGTAACGTCAGCTGATCCCCAGCTGTGTAGCCGGCAATGTGTCATGCGACCGCCACGCTGACACAACAACTGAAATGTAAGGGAATCTGTCCCCCCCCCCCAAGGCGTTTGTTACTGAAAGAGCCTCCTTGTGCAGCAGTAATGCTGCACAAGGAAAAGGTAGCTATTTTGGTTTAGCTCCTTGCACACGCAGAACTTAACACTTATAAAATGTGTCCACTGATACCGTAAAACCGTCCCGGAGGTGGGACTTTCCTTCGTAATATGACGCAGCACAGCCGTCATTCCTCCCCCCCCCGGCGCCGCGCCTCGGCTCCTCAGCGTTGTTTGATTCCGTCCCAGAGCCTGCGCTGTTATGTTATCCCGTGGCCAGGCACACTTAGCGCTGCCCGTCTTCTGGCATCATTTGGTGTCAGGATGGCTGCGCCTGTGCGGCCGCGCTGGCCGAGAGCCCGCCTCGCAGTGTCTTCTGATTTAATCCCACTGGGGGCCTGGGATCCATGGACATGCGCAGTGCATATCTGAACCTCCACCTCTCACTCATCTCCCTATGGCTTCTTCAGACTGTTCGGTGTCAGCTGGTCCCTAATAGCATGCCACGGCCGTGACACCGCACAGTCTTAAGAAGCCGTAGGGAGGGGAGTGAGAGGTTCAGATATGCACTGCGCATGTCCATGGATCCCAGGCCCCCAGTGGGATTAAATCAGAAGACACTGCGAGGCGGGCTCTCGGCCAGCGCGGCCGCACAGGCGCAGCCAGCCTGACACCAAATGATGTCAGAAGATGGGCAGCGCTAAGTGTGCCTGGCCAAGGGATAACATAACAGCGCAGGCTCCGGGACGGAATCAAACTACGCTGAGGAGCCGGGGCGCGGCGCCCGGGGGGGAGGAATGACGGCTGTGCTGCGTCATATTACGAAGGAAAGTCCCACCTCCGGGACGGTTTCACGGTTTCAGGGGACACATTTTATAAGTGTTTAGTTCTGTGTTTGCAAGGAGCATGATGAAAAGAGCCACCTTTTCCTTTTGCATCTTTTGTGCTGCACAAGCTGGCTCTTTCAGCTACAAACGCCTTGGGGGGGGTTAAAGGTTCCCTTTCGACTTTCTCAGGCTTCGGCCTACATTGTGTTCCTCTGCTTTTCCACCTGTCTCTGGGCTCCAACACCGCTAGTTGCCGTCCAGAAGTGCTGTCCACACAGTCCCAACAGTCGCTCCTCTGTTATTGGGGTTCAGTAACGTCAGCTGTTCCCCTGCTGTGTGTGTGGCAATCCCTCCTACCTCCTCCACCTCCTCCTCCTCCACCTGTCCCTGGGCTCCAGCACCGCTAGTTGTTGCCTGGTAGTGCTGTACGCACAGTCCCGACAGTCCCTCCTCTGTTATTGGGGTTCAGTAACGTCAGCTGTTCCCCTGCTGTGTGTGTGGCAATCCCTCCTACCTCCTCCACCTCCTCCTCCTCCTCCACCTGTCCCTGGGCTCCAACACCGCTAGTTGTTGCCTGGTAGTGCTGTACGCACAGTCCCAACAGTCCCTCCTCTGTTATTGGGGTTCAGTAACGTCAGCTGTTCCCCTGCTGTGTGTGTGGCAATCCCTCCTACCTCCTCCACCTCCTCCTCCTCCACCTGTCCCTGGGCTCCAACACCGCTAGTTGTTGCCTGGTAGTGCTGTACGCACAGTCCCGACAGTCCCTCCTCTGTTATTGGGGTTCAGTAACGTCAGCTGTTCCCCTGCTGTGTGGGTGGCAATCCCTCCTACCTCCTCCACCTCCTCCTCCTCCACCTGTCCCTGGGCTCCAACACCGCTAGTTGTTGCCTGGTAGTGCTGTACGCACAGTCCCGACAGTCCCTCCTCTGTTATTGGGGTTCAGTAACGTCAGCTGTTCCCCTGCTGTGTGTGTGGCAATCCCTCCTACCTCCTCCACCTCCTCCTCCTCCACCTGTCCCTGGGCTCCAACACCGCTAGTTGTTGCCTGGTAGTGCTGTACGCACAGTCCCGACAGTCCCTCCTCTGTTATTGGGGTTCAGTAACGTCAGCTGTTCCCCTGCTGTGTGTGTGGCAATCCCTCCTACCTCCTCCACCTCCTCCTCCTCCACCTGTCCCTGGGCTCCAACACCGCTAGTTGTTGCCTGGAAGTGCTGTACGCACAGTCCCAACAGTCCCTCCTCTGTTATTGGGGTTCAGTAACGTCAGCTGTTCCCCTGCTGTGTGTGTGGCAATCCCTCCTACCTCCTCCTCCTCCACCTGTCCCTGGGCTCCAACACCGCTAGTTGCCGTCCAGAAGTGCTGTCCGCACACAGCCAAACACCTCGCCAATGTGTTAGTGGGGTTCAGCACCGCCAGCTGTTCCCCTGCTGTGCAGCCGGCAACGTGTACTGCGACCGCCACGCAGGCACAACAAGTTAAATTTAAGGGAACCTGCCCCCCCCCCCAGGCGTTTGTTACTGAAGGAGCAACCTTGTGCAGCAGTAATGATGCAAAGGGAAAAAGTGCCTCTTTTCGTGGTGCTCCTTGCACATGCTGATCCTAACACTTATGAAAAGTGTCCCCTCCTACCGTGATACCGTACGGTTGGTGGAACTTTCCTTTGTGATGTGACGCAGCACAGCTGTCATTCTTACCCCCTTGGAGCCGTGCGCCGCCTCCTCAGCGTTGTTTGAATCAGTCCCGGAGCCTGAGCTGTTAGGTTAGCCCTTGGCCATGCACACATTGTGCGCTGCCCGTCTTCTGACATCATTTGGTGTCAGGCTGGCTGCGCCTGTGCGGCCGCGCTGGCCGAGAGCCCGCCTCGTACTGTCTTCTGATTTAATCCCACTGGGGGCCTGAGATCCATGGACATGCGCAGTGCATATCTGAACCTCCACCTCTCACTCATCTCCCTATGGCTTCTTCAGACTGTTCGGTGTCAGCTGGTCCCTAATAGCATGCCACGGCCGTGACACCGCACAGTCAGAAGAAGCCGTAGGGAGATGAGTGAGAGGTGGAGGTTCAGATATGCACTGCGCATGTCCATGGATCTCAGGCCCCGAGTGGGATTAAATCAGAAGACAGTACGAGGCGGGCTCTCGGCCAGCGCGGCCGCACATGCGCAGCCAGCCTGACACCAAATGATGTCAGAGGACGGGCAGCGCAAAATGTGTGCATGGCCAAGGGCTAACCTAACAGCGCAGGCTCCGGGACTGATTCAAACAACGCTGAGGAGGCGGCGCACGGCGCCAAGGGGGTAAGAATGACGGCTGTGCTGCGTCACATCACAAAGGAAAGTTCCACCTACCGGACGGTATCACGGTAGGAGGGGACACTTTTTATAAGTGTTAGGTTCAGCATGTGCAAGGACCATAATTAAAAGAGCTAAGTTTACCTTTTCCAGCATTAGTGCTGTACACGATGGCTCTTTCAGCTACAAACGCCTGGGGGGGGGGGTTAAAGTTTCCCTTTCAACTTGCTCCAGTGCAGGCTTCGGCCTACACTCTGCTCCCTCTCCTCCTCCTGCTGACCCTGGGCTCTAACACCGCCAGTTGGGGCCCAGATGTGCTAGCTGCACAGAGCCAAACACCAGCCAATGTGTCAGTGGGGTTCAGCACCGCCAGCTGTTCCCCTGCTGTGTAGCCGGCAACGTGTCCTGCAACAGCCACGCAGACACAAGAACTGAAATTGAAGGGAACCTGTCCCCCCTCCCCCAGGCTTGTACGTTTCTAAGGCCACCTTGTACAGCGGTAATGCTGCATGTGTGCAAGGTGGCTCATAAACGTATTCTCCTCGCACATGTGGAACTGAAAACACGTCTAAAATGTGTCCTCTGTGTGACCATTTAACCGTCCCGGTGGTGTGACTTTCCTTTGTAATGACACGCTGCAACCCCCTTGGTAGCGCTGCCCGTCTTCTGGCATCATTGTTTGGCTGCCTGCGCCTCTGCGGCCGCCCTGACCCACACAACGCCCCTCGGTGTCTTATTTCTTGGGACTGCGAGGGTGTGATTGATGGGCATGAGCGGTGCATCACTTCGCCTGTCCCTCATCTCCTTCCGCCTTCTGCAGACTGTGCGGCTTCATGGCCGCGGCATGCGATAAGGGATCAGCTGACGCCGCACAGTCTGAAGCGGGTGTAAGGACCCGAGTGCGAGAGGCGAACATATGTGCTGCGCCAGGCCATGAATCCCAGCCCCGCAGTGTTTTAACAATGTTAAGACACTGCGGGGCTGGGGTTCATGGTCATCGCGAACCGCACCGGCCGACATTAAATGAGGTCAGAAGATGGGCAGCGCTAACAGCGCTAGGCCGGGGGATAACACGACAGCGCAGACTCCTGTACAGCAAATAACAACGCTCAGGAGGCTGCACCCAGCACCAAGGTGGGATTCTTGACATCTGTGCTGCGTCTCATTACAAAGGGAACTCGCGCCTCCAACACAGTTTGACTGTATAAAGGGCTAAATGTTATACGTGTTTCATTCAGCGTGTGTAAGGAGCAAAATTAAAAGAGCAACCTTTGACTTGTGCAGCACTACTGCTGCATAAGCTGTGGCTCTTCTACTTTGTAACCCCTGAGGGGGGGTTAAAGGTTACCTTTGAAATTGGTTCAAGTAGGCTTCGGCCTACACTCTGCTCCCCCTGCAGAGCCCGGGCTCCAACACCGCCAGTTGGGGCCCGGTACTGCTAGCTGCACAGAGCCAAACACCAGCCAATGTGTCAGTGGGGTTCAGCACCGCCAGCTGTTCCCCTGCTGTGCAGCCGGCAACGTGTCCTGCAACTGCCACGCAGGCACAACAGACCCAAAGCGCCGCCAGTGCAGGCTTCGGCCTTCACTCTGCTCCATCTCCTCCTCCTGCTGACCCCGGGCTCTAACACCGCCAGTTGGGGCCCGGTACTGCTAGCTGCACAGAGAAAAACACCAGCCAATGTGTCAGTGGGGTTCAGCACCGCCAGCTGTTCCCCTGCTGTGCAGCCGGCATCGTGTCCTGCAAAAGCCACGCAGACACAAGAACTGAAATTGAAGGGAACCTGTCCCCCCTCCCCCAGGCGTTTGTACGTTTTTAAGGCCACCTTGTACAGCGGTAATGCTGCATGTGTGCAAGGTGGCTCATAAACGTATTCTCCTCGCACATGTGGAACTGAAAACACGTCTAAAATGTGTCCTCTGTGTGACCATTTAACCGTCCCGGTGGTGTGACTTTCCTTTGTAATGACACGCTGCAACCCCCTTGGTAGCGCTGCCCGTCTTCTGGCATCATTGTTTGGCTGCCTGCGCCTCTGCGGCCGCCCTGACCCACACAACGCCCCTCGGTGTCTTATTTCTTGGGACTGCGAGGGTGTGATTGATGGGCATGAGCGGTGCATCACTTCGCCTGTCCCTCATCTCCTTCCGCCTTCTTCAGACTGTGCGGCTTCATGGCCGCGGCATGCGATAAGGGATCAGCTGACGCTGCACAGTCTGAAGCGGGTGTAAGGACCCGAGTGCGAGAGGCGAACATATGTGCTGCGCCAGGCCATGAATCCCAGCCCCGCAGTGTTTTAACAATGTTAAGACACTGCGGGGCTGGGATTCATGGTCATCGCGAACCGCACCGGCCGACATTAAATGAGGTCAGAAGATGGGCAGCGCTAACAGCGCTAGGCCGGGGGATAACACGACAGCGCAGACTCCTGTACAGCAAATAACAACGCTCAGGAGGCTGCACCCAGCACCAAGGTGGGATTCTTGACATCTGTGCTGCGTCTCATTACAAAGGGAACTCGCGCCTCCAACACAGTTTGACTGTATAAAGGGCTAAATGTTATACGTGTTTCATTCAGCGTGTGCAAGGAGCAAAATTAAAAGAGCAACCTTTGACTTGTGCAGCACTACTGCTGCATAAGCTGTGGCTCTTCTACTTTGTAACCCCTGAGGGGGGGTTAAAGGTTACCTTTGAAATTGGTTCAAGTAGGCTTCGGCCTACACTCTGCTCCCCCTGCAGAGCCCGGGCTCCAACACCGCCAGTTGGGGCCCGGTACTGCTAGCTGCACAGAGCCAAACACCAGCCAATGTGTCAGTGGGGTTCAGCACCGCCAGCTGTTCCCCTGCTGTGCAGCCGGCAACGTGTCCTGCAACTGCCACGCAGGCACAACAGACCCAAAGCTGCCGCCAGTGCAGGCTTCGGCCTACACTCTGCTCCATCTCCTCCTCCTGCTGACCCCGGGCTCTAACACCGCCAGTTGGGGCCCGGTACTGCTAGCTGCACAGAGAAAAACACCAGCCAATGTGTCAGTGGGGTTCAGCACCGCCAGCTGTTCCCCTGCTGTGCAGCCGGCATCGTGTCCTGCAAAAGCCACGCAGACACTTGCTCTTGTACCTTCTGCTCCCCATCCTGGTTCCAGTACCGTCAGCTGGTTCTGGGCAGAGCCTTTGGCTTAGGTGCCTCCCTCTGGGTATCCGAGTTCCACCAACGTCAGGTGGTCCTTGGTAGTGCTTTCAGGCACGGGTACCTCCTGCTTAGTAACCGGGTTCCAGTAACGTCAGCTGGTCCTCGGTAGTTCCATTGGCTCTTGGACCTTCGGCTACCCATCCGGGTTCCAGCACCGTCAGCTGGTTCTCGGCAGTGTCTTTTGCTCTTGTACCTTCTGCTCCCCATCCTGGTTCCAGTACCGTCAGCTGGTTCCGGGCAGAGCCTTTGGCTTAGGTGCCTCCCTCTGGGTATCCGAGTTCCACCAACGTCAGGTGGTCCTTGGTAGTGCTTTCAGGCACGGGTACCTCCTGCTTAGTAACCGGGCTCCAGTAACGTCAGCTGGTCCTCGGTAGTTCCATTGGCTCTTGGACCTTCGGGTAGCCATCCGAGTTCCAGTTCCATCAGCTGGTTCTCGGCATTTTCTCAGCCTTCTTGTACCTTCTGCTACATTTCCAAGTTCAAGAGACTAAACACGATGACCCGGAAGACCACCCCTAAGATGACGACGACACCAGAGACGACAACCACCGTGATGACGACGACCCTGGACACGATGACCCTGAAGACCACCCCGATGACGACGACCCCGGAGACGACGACCCTGAAGACCACCCCGATGACGACGACCCCGGAGACGACGACCCTGGAGACGACGACGACCTGGAAGACCGAGAAGCAGAAGAACAAGAGGCTGCAGAACAAAGAGCAGAAGAACATTAAGCATAACACTAAATATCAGAGCAAAGAATATTATCTAAATTATAAGCAGAAGAAGACTAAGCAGTGTATGGGGGTGAGTCCGTTCCTCCTCGTGGTGCCCCTGGATAAAGCCTGATGCTGCAGGCCAAACTGAACGCGGACAAATGTAACTCTTTTGTGACAGGCAGAACGGAAGGTGTAATCTTCAAACTTTTATAGATAACAACTACGGGAATGCCTGTCACAAATAAGAATATGATGAAGAAGTAGAATATGATGAAGATAATAGTAAAATAAAAAGAATATGAACAATGTAACCAAAAAAATAATAGGTAGAAGATGAAGAAGAAGATGAATAAGGTGAAGAAGTTGATGTCAAAGAAGCTGATGATGAGGATAATGAAGAAGAAAGTGTGGGAGAAGTAAAAAAGAAGGTGAAGGGCGTGGAAGTAGTGAAACATCAATATCTGACAAAATAAAAAAAAAATTAACATAGTCAAAATCTTTCTACCGCCGAACGTCATAAAAAAAAACAAAATCCTGCTATTCTATTACATTGGGCTAAACCTCTGTGCCTTTAATGTCTCCGCCACGTCCCCCAATACATCCTACATTATTCTTAGTTGTTTTCCTTCATGTAGAATGAACCTACAAGTTTATAAAGGGTTTATTTTAATTCCGATATTTTCGTCCCATTGACTTGCATTGGGATCGGGTATCGGTATCGGATTAGATCCGATATTTTGACGGTATCGGCCGATACTTTCCGATACCGATACTTTCCGATATCGGAAAGTATCGCTCAACACTACTTATAACCATGTGATATTACAGTTTTTCTTTTTTAATAAATTTGCATAATTTACATTTCTATTTTTATTCAGTCAAGATGGAGTGCAGACTGTTAGGTGTCGAGTTCCCACCGCTGCACAGGGGGAATCTCTAACCATCTCCGCTGCAGTCTCCCATTCTCCTCCAGCCGCAGTGCATGCCCAAGGGACGACCTCTCATTGGAGGTCGGGGGTCACATGCTCAGGTCCTGTAGTGGCTCCTATTGGACCACTGGGAAGGTCCCGGAGAGCTTCTGCTATAAAGGGTTCACATGGCCGCACCGCCATGCGCTAGTATAGACTTACTAACGTGTGTGTGTGTGGATGCATGGATGGATGAAATCTCCGAGTCATTCCCATCCCTAGAGTTGTTGACTGCTCGCGAATGATGAAGTAATCTAGTGCCAGACAGTGCTATCCAAACACAAGAGCACGATCCTTACAGCGTCTATCCAGCTGCGACCGCCAGTGCGGCACCGTGTGCAATCAGTGCGCTTTCCTGGCCCTAGACTGGGTGGTTAGTGGCGTCCGCCAGTGCGGCGCTGTACGCACCCTCGTGCGGTAAATGTTTGTTCATTTTTCCCTGGCACCGCGGTAGCGGCGCCGAGCACTATTGGTCTAGAGCGACTCTTTCCCCAGTCCTTGGGGCAGAGTTCTGTGGCCTCACCCTAGTGCTCACTCTGCGGTTCGGTGGCCCTGTGAAGCAACAGGTTTCGTCTCCCTTTTCATACCGGGTGAATCTAACCTGTGTGTGAACATGTTATACCGCCATATTGTGTCCGCCATTACTTAGCAGCAGGTTCCATCTCTGCACGGTGGACCCCGGGCTGCGAACGCACCTCTTATCACTCATATTACTTGGTGCGTTCCGCCAGCCCTAACAGCAGAGTGTACATTAATGAGAAAAAAATGAACTTTTTTGAATTTACCAAATGGCTGCATTGAAACAAAGTGAAAAATTTAAAGGGGTCTGAATACTTTCCGTACCCACTGTAAGAATCTGCTCTATGTGTGTATGTGTGTATATATGAAAATAAGAAGCACTACGATTAATTGTGGAAAGTGGAGGACTCCTTATTAGCCCATGTGACAATGTTTCAGATCCATAACAGAACATTTCTCTGCTATGAAATTAAAATGTTACCACATGGGATAATAGAGTCCTCCATTTTTCTCTTATTTAATTGGTGTGCTGATTATTTTATTTTTATAAATCCTTTTGATTTAAGGGTGTGTGTCCTAAAAGCATTTCACCCACTGCTTAATATTTGGTGGTGCTGAGTTATGACACAAATATCAAGGCCTACATCACCACCCAGCACAAGCAGGCAAGTGCTGGGGTCCACAAGCTGACGGGGGCATGACATTATATGGGGCTCGAAAGTAGTTGGGCCCAGGTGCCAGCACCAACACAGTTGAAAACAATAATGTGAGGGAGCCATCCTCTCCCATCTTTCCCCCTCTGTGTCTGAGCTCTGTGATGTCTTAGCACAGAGGGCGCAATGACGTCACTATAGCGCCTCCTCTGTGCCAAGCAGTGCAAAGGGTCAGAATACACTGAGGAGACCAGAGCAGTGGGCAACGGGGACAAGTATTGATTGTTCCATTATACTGTATGAAGTAATATTTGGAGCCCATTATACTGTATGGAGTAATATATGGGGCGCATTTTACTGTATGGAGCAATATATGGGGCCCATAATATTGTATGCAGTAATATATGTGGCCCATAATACTGTATGGAGCATTATATGGACCCATTATACCGTATGGAGGAATATGTGGGGCCCATTATACTGTATGGAGCAATATATGGGTCCATCATACTGTATGGAACATTATGTGGTGGCCATAATACTGTATGGAGGACTATGCGGTGCCCATAACACTGTATGGAGGACTAAGTGGTGCTCATGATACTGTATGGAGGACTCTGGTGCCCATAATATTGTATGGAGGGTTATATGGTGCCAATAACACTGTATGGAGGACTACGTGGTGCCCATAAAACTGGAGGCCTATGTGGTACCCATAACAATGTATGGAGGACTATGTGGTGCCCATAATACTATATGGAGGACTGTGGTGCTCATAATACTGTATGGAGGGTTATCCCAATTTCGGAAGTTCCCTCCTATCTTCTGGATAGGGGATGACTTTTTGTTTGTTGTGGATCTGACCACTGGGACCCCAATGATCCTGGGAAACGTAGCTTTGAAGAGCACCATGTAAATGGGGCTGTGGTCTATCATACACACTGTGGCGCCTTTCACATGTGGCTCTTCAAATAACTTCTTTAATAGAGTGGTGAGGGGCATAACAAAGTATAGCAAAAGTTCACTGATCGGGGCTGGTGGGGTTTGTGTGGCAAGGATGCTTTTTTGTCCCAGTCCGGCCCTGGATGTGATTCTCAAAAAAATACTGTAGTAGACGCTGATTACTACGCTATATTTGTATTGTCCCTAATCTAGTCCTATCAACTAATCTATATTATTTTTTAATTCTTTTTTTTCACACAAAAAACAACAACTGGATGTCGATCAGTGATGTTTGTCACCGATCTCCTCTCAACTGTTGTCAAATGCAAGCATAGATGTGGTGCTAAAAGGGGATTAAAAAAATAGACTGGAAAAAAAAAGTCCTTGCCAAAAAGCGAACACTGATGCTGATCAGTCAGTGTAACTGATCAGTGGCTCGGCAGCTGCACGACGCATGCACAGAGGTGATGCAAAGAGGGGGAAGAAAACATAGGGGAAAAAAAGTCCAGGAAAATAGTGAGCAAGGGTACCGATCAGTGATTTGAGCTCAAAGGCTGCAGGACACATGAACAAAAAAGAAAACTTCCAAAATTTTTGCCATCAAGTACTGATCAGCGCTCTGTGGCAGAAGGCGGGGTGGGGAGAGGGTTACGAAAAGGGGGAGAGAGCAAAAAGGGAGGGAAAGGTGGAGTAGGGGATTTGGGTGGATTACAGAAGATCAGGGATCAAGAATGGATCAGACCATTCAAATCAAGTGAGTCCGTGGAAAAAATCGGACTGTACTGGAAAAGATGGAGACATTTTTCCATCTTCTCGTCATCAGAGAAAATCAGATCACACTATGATCATACTCTGATCAGATTCAGATGAGAGAAAATACTGTTATGTGGTCGTAGCCTTGGGATGAGTACATAGTATCAAATTGTTGGCAAATCCCTTTAATGAATTTGGACCATCTTAGGCTACTTTCACACTAGCGTCGGGCTCGGCCCATCGCTGTGCGTCGGGCCGACATTCCCGACGCTAGCGTTGTCTCCGCCGCACAACGGGGGCAGTGGATGCATTTTTCCAGCGCATCCGCTGCCCCATTGTGAGGTGCGGGGAGGTGGGGGCGGAGTTCCGGCCACGCATGCGCGGTCGGAAAAAGCGGACCGTCGTGAGCAAAAAACGTTACATGTAGCGTTTTTTGCTCACGACGGTCCGCCACTGCACGACGCATCCGTCGCACGACGGGTGCGACGTGTGGCAATCCGTCACAATGCGTCGCTTAATGTTAATCAATGGTGAAAAAACGCATCCTGCAAACACTTTTGCAGGATGCGTTTTTTCGGCAAAACGACGCATTGTGACGGAATGCAGTTAACGCTAGTGTGAAAGTAGCCTTACTTCAGCTGACTTTACGACTGGTGTAAAAAATGCCAGTTTTGTTGAATCAGTCTCTATGTATTTTATATTACCACCTATACATTTCATTAAAACTGGTAACCTGAAAAAACATAAAAGTCCTATCTAATCCTATCCTATCTTATGTTGCCCTCGTTCATGTAACTTTGCAAAAAATGTATGGCATGTGATGTTTACATATGGTACAGAGGATGATTTTAATTTAACCCCTTCACCCCCAAGGGTGGTTTGCACGTTAATGACCGGGCCAATTTTTACAATTCTGACCACTGTCCCTTTATGAGGCTATAACTCTGGAACGCTTTGACGGATCTTGGCGATTCTGACATTGTTTTCTCGTGACATATTGTACTTCATGTTAGTGGTAAAATTTATTCGATATAACTTGCGTTTATTTGTGAAAAAAATGGAAATTTGGCGAAAATTTTGAAAATTTTGCAATTTTCCAACTTTGAATTTTTATGCCCTTAAATCACAGACATATGTCACGCAAAATACTTAATAAGTAACATTTCCCACATGTCTACTTTACATCAGTACAATTTTGGAACCAAAATTTTTTTTTGTGACGGAGTTATAAGGGTTAAAAGTTGACCAGAAATTTCTCATTTTTACAACACCATTTTTTTTAGGGACCACATCTCATTTGAAGTCATTTTGAGGGGTCTATATGATAGAAAATACTCAAGTGTGACACCATTCTAAAAACTGCACCCCTCAAGGTGCTCAAAACCACATTCAAGAAGTTTATTAACCCTTCAGGTGTTTCACAGGAATTTTTGGAATGTTTAAATAAAAATGAACATTTAACTTTTTTTCACACAAAATTTATTTCAGCTCCAATTTGTTTTATTTTACCAAGGGTAACAGGAGAAAATGGACCCCCAAAGTTGTTGTACAATTTGTCCTGAGTACGCTGATACCCCATATGTGGGGGTAAACCACTGTTTGGGCGTATGGCAGAGCTCGGAAGGAAAGGAGCGCCATTTGACTTTTCAATGCAAAATTGACTGGAATAGAGATGGGACGCCATGTTGCGTTTGGAGAGCCCCTGATGTGCCTAAACACTGAAACCCCCTACAAGTGACACCATTTTGGAAAGTAGACCCCCTAAGGAACTTATCTTGATGTGTGGTGAGCACTTTGACCCACCAAGTGCTTCACAGAAGTTTATAATGCAGAGCCGTAAAAATAAAAAATCATATTTTTTCACAAAAATGATCTTTTCGCCCCCAATTTTTTATTTTCCCAAGGGTAAGAGAAGAAATTGGACCCCAAAAAATGTTGTGCAATTTGTCCTGAGTACGATGATACCCCATATGTGGGTGTAAACCATTGTTTGGGCGCATGGCAGAGCTTGGAAGGGAAGGAGCGCCATTTGACTTTTCAATGCAAAATTGACTGGAATTGAGATGGGACGCCATGTTGCGTTTGGAGAGCCCCTGATGTGCCTAAACACTGAAACCCCCTACAAGTGACACCATTTTGGAAAGTAGACCCCCTAAGGAACTTATCTTGATGTGTGGTGAGCACTTTGACCCACCAAGTGCTTCACAGAAGTTTATAATGCAGAGCCGTAAAAATAAAAAATCATATTTTTTCACAAAAATGATCTTTTCGCCCCCAATTTTTTATTTTCCCAAGGGTAAGAGAAGAAATTGGACCCCAAAAAATGTTGTGCAATTTGTCCTGAGTACGATGATACCCCATATGTGGGTGTAAACCATTGTTTGGGCGCATGGCAGAGCTTGGAAGGGAAGGAGCGCCATTTGACTTTTCAATGCAAAATTGACTGGAATTGAGATGGGACGCCATGTTGCGTTTGGAGAGCCCCTGATGTGCCTAAACATTGAAACTCCCTACAAGTGACACCATTTTGGAAAGTAGACCCCCTAAGGAACTTATCTAGATGTGTGGTGAGCACTTTGACCCACCAAGTGCTTCACAGAAGTTTATAATGCAGAGCCGTAAAAATAAAAAATCATATTTTTTCACAAAAATGATCTTTTCGCCCCCAATTTTTTATTTTCCCAAGGGTAAGAGAAGAAATTGGATCCCAAAAAATGTTGGCCAATTTGTCCTGAGTACGCTGATACCCCATATGTGGGTGTAAACCATTGTTTGGGCGCATGGCAGAGCTTGGAAGGGAAGGAGCGCCATTTGACTTTTCAATGCAAAATTGACTGGAATTGAGATGGGACGCCATGTTGCGTTTGGAGAGCCCCTGATGTGCCTAAACATTGAAACTCCCTACAAGTGACACCATTTTGGAAAGTAGACCCCCTAAGGATCTTATCTAGATGTGTTTTGAGAGCTTTGAACCCCCAAGTGTTTCACTACAGATTATAACGCAGAGCCGTGAAAATAATTTTTATTTTTTTTCTCAAAAATGATTTTTTAGCACCCAGCTTTGTATTTTTACAAGGGTAACAGGATAAATTAGACCCCAAAATTTGTTTTCCAATTTGTCCTGAGTACGCTGATACCCCATATGTGGGGGGGAACCACTGTTTGGGCGCATGACAGAGCTCGGAAGGGAAGGAGCGCCATTTGGAATGCAGACTTAAATGGATTGGTCAGCAGCCGTCACGTTGCATTTGCAGAGCCCCTGAGTACCCAAACAGTACAAACCCCCCACAAGTGACCCCATATTGGAAACTAGACCTCCCAAGGAACTTATCTAGATGTGTTTTGAGAACTTTGAACCCCCAAGTGTTTCACTAAAGTTTATAGCGCAAAGCCGTGAAAATAAAAATTCTTTTTTTTTTTCACAAAAATGATTTTTTAGCCCCCAGTTTTGTATTTTCACAAGGGTAACAGGATAAATTAGACCCCAAAAGTTGTTGTCCAATTTGTCCTGAGTACGCTGATACCCCATATGTGGGGGGGAACCACTGTTTGGGTGCATGACAGAGCTCGGAAGGGAAGGAGCGCCATTTGGAATGCAGCCTTAAATGGATTGGTCTGCAGGCGTCACGTTGCATTTGCAGAGCCCCTGATGTACCCAAACAGTACAAACCCCCCACAAGTGACCCCATATTGGAAACTAGACCTCCCAAGGAACTTATCTAGATGTGTTGTGAGAACTTTGAACCCCCAAGTGTTTCACTACAGTTTATAACGCAGAGCCGTGAAAATAAAACATCTTTTTTTTCCCACAAAAATGATTTTTAGCCCCCCAAATTTTTATTTTCCTAAGGATAACAAGAGAACTTGGACCCCTGAAGTTGTTGTTCAATTTGTCCCGAGTACGCTGATAACACATATGTTGGGGTAAACCCCTTTTTGGGCGCACGGGAGAGCTCGGAAGGGAAGGAGCACTGTTTTACTTTTTCAACGCAGAATTGGCTGGAATTGAGATTGGACGCCATGTCGCGCTTGGAGAGCCCCTGATGTGCCTGGACAGTGGAAACTCCCCAATTCTACCTGAAACCCTAACCCAAACACACCCCTAACCCTAATCCCAACGGTAACCCTAACCACACCCCTAGCCCTGACACACCCATAATTCTAATCCCAACCCTAATCCAAACGTAAATGTAATCCAAACCCTAACCCTAACTTTACCTCCAACCCTAGCCCTAACCCTAACCCTACCCCTAACCCTAACCCTAAACGTGACTGAAATACGTGGCACTGAAATACGTGGCACTGAAATACGTGGCACTGAAATACGTGGCACTGAAATACGTGGCACTGAAATACGTGGCACTGAAATACGTGGCACTGAAATACGTGGCACTTAAATACGTGGCACTGAAATACGTGGCACTTAAATACGTGGCACTTAAATACGTGGCACTGAAATATGTGATACGTGGCACTTAAATACGTGGCACTGAAATACGTGGCACTGAAATACGTGGCACTGAAATACGTGGCACTGAAATACGTGGCACTGAAATACGTGATACGTGGCACTTAAATACGTGGCACTGAAACACGTGGCACTGAAATACGTGATACGTGGCACTGAAATACGTGGCACTGAAATACGTGGCACTGAAATACGTGGCACTGAAATACGTGGCACTGAAATATGTGATACGTGGCACTGAAATACGTGGCACTGAAATACGTGGCACTGAAATACGTGGCACTGAAATACGTGGCACTTAAATACGTGGCACTTAAATACGTGGCACTTAAATACGTGGCACTGAAATATGTGATACGTGGCACTTAAATACGTGGCACTGAAATACGTGGCACTGAAATACGTGGCACTGAAATACGTGGCACTAGGTTTTTTGTGCAAAAAACGCTGCAGACAAAAACGCAAGTGTGAAACCAGCGACGCTTTTTATAGCAAAAAAGTTTTTGCGTCTCCACATTTTGAGACCTATAATTTTTCCACATTTTGCTCCACAGAGTCATGTGAGGTCTTGTTTTTTGCGGGACGAGTTGACGTTTTTATTGGTAACATTTTTGGACACGTGACCGTTTTTGATCGCTTTTTATTCCGATTTTTGTGAGGCGGAATGACCAAAAACCTGCTATTCATGAATTTCTTTTGGGAGAGGCGTTTATACCGTTTCGCGTTTGGTAAAATTGATAAAGCAGTTTTATTCGTCGGGTCAGTACGATTACAGCGATATCTCATTTATATCATTTTTTTATGTTTTGGCGCTTTTATACGATAAAAACTAAAATATAGAAAAAATAATTATTTTGGTATCGCTTTATTCTCAGGACTATAACTTTTTTATTTTTTTGCTGATGATGCTGTATGGCGGCTTGTTTTTTGCGGGACAAGATGACGTTTTCAGCGGTACCATGGATATCATGTCTTTTTGATCGTGTGTTATTCCACTTTTTGTTCGGCGGTATGGTAATAAAGCGTTGTTTTTTGCCTCGTTTTTTTTTTTTTTTTCTTACGGTGTTTACTGAAGGGGTTAACTAGTGGGGCAGTTTTATAGGTTGGGTCGTTACGGACGCGGCGATACTAAATATGTGTACTTTTATTGTTTTGTTTTTTTTATTTAGATAAAGAAATGTATTTATGGGAATAATATATTTTTTTTTATTATTATTTATTTAGGAATTTTTTTTATTTTTTTTTTACACATGTGGAAAATTTTTTTTTTTACTTTTTTACTTTGTCCCAGGGGGGGACATCACAGATCATTGATCTGGCAGTGTGCACAGCACTCTGCCAGATCGACGATCTGCTGTGCAGGGCTGCAGGCTTACCAAGTGTCTGCTCTGAGCAGACACTCGGTAAGCCACCTCCTTCCCTGCAGGACCCGGATGCCGCGGCCATCTTGGATCCGGGACCTGCGGCGAGGAGGGAGGTAGGAGACCCTCAGAGCAACGCGATCACATCGCGTTGCTCCGGGGGTCTCAGGGAAGCCCGCAGGGAGCCCCCTCCCTGCGCGATGCTTCCCTATACCGCCGGTACACTGCGATCATGTTTGATCGCGGTGTGCCGGGGGTTAATGTGCCGGGGGCGGTCCGTGATCGCTCCTGGCACATAGTGCCGGATGTCAGCTGCGATATGCAGCTGACACCCGGCCGCGATCGGCCGCGCTCCCCCCGTGAGCGCCGCTGATCGATGATGACGTACTATCCCGTCGGCGGTCATACGGGCCCACCCCACCTCGACGGGATAGTACGTCAGATGTCAGGAAGGGGTTAAAGGGAACCTGTCACCCCGTTTTTTCCGTATGAGATAAAAATACTGTTAAATAGGGCCTGAGCTGTGCATTACAATAGTGTATTTTGTGGACCCCGATTCCCCACCTATGCTGCCGAAATACGTTACCAAAGTAGCTGTTTTCGCCTGTCAATCAGGCTGGTCTGGTCAGATGGGCGTGGTGTCTTCCCCCAGATCTTGCTTAGTTTTCCGTTGGTGGCGTAGTGGTTTGCGCATGCCCAAGTCCAGAATCCACTGCACAGGGGAGGGAAAAGAGCACGATCTGCGCTATTCCCCTGGTGATCGGTGGGGGCGGCCATCTTCCTGTGGCCGCGCGTGCGCAGATGGAGCGCTCTGCTGCCTGGGGCTTCAGGAAAATGGCCGCGGGATGCCACGCGTGCGCAGATGGAGATCGCGGCGGCCATTTTCCTGAAGCAGAGATGCGAACTCTGCTTCAGGAAAATGGCCGCTGCGATCTCTTGACGCCCCCTTGAGGAAGCGAGAGTTTTCTCGCGAAACGCGCGTCGGGGAGAGTGATCGCTCCCAGGTCTGACATCTCCGTAATATGGGTAAATAACCTTTATACTTTGTCACTCTTTATGTGCGGTTCCCCATTGGATGTTAGGTGTGACACTTATGGTTTATTGGATCAGCGCTGCCACTAGATCAGCGCGGTCGGTACCGTTATATTATATTTGTTGTCACACTCATTCAATATAGGACTATTTGGTGTTACTTCGTAATATGCCCACCTGGCAGTTAGCAATTGTTTGGGAATCTCAGCACATAGTCAGCCCTTTGTTTTAGCGATCACGCTGCGCTATCACCAAGTTGGATCATCTTCTTTTCCATATTGACATATTGTCTTTGTATTATTATAATGATGAACATTTGTTAATATTATATGTAATAAAATATATATTTTTTTATACGTAAAAACTCTTGATTTCTCCTTATTATTCATGATTATTTTGAGTTTGGTATATTTATTTGGATCTATATTGCTGGTTTCTTTATATATACATAAAAAAGAAGACAGTGGGCTTGAGATTTCCACAAAACCAATCCACTTTGCTGGAATTGAAAGACTATGCGTTTTCTGTGCAGCAAAATACGCAACGTCAAAAACTCATTGTGGTAATTTAATCTGCAATTTAAATTGAGATGTATAAGCAGTCATCAAAGCAAAAGGTGGCTACTTTGAAGAACCTAGAACATAAGACATAATTTCAGTTGTTTCACACTTGTTTGTTAAGTATATAATTCCACATGTGTTAATTTATAGTTTTGATGCCTTCAGTGTGAAAAACAATTTTCATAGTCATGAAAATACAGAAAAATCTTTAAATGAGGTGTGTCCAAACTTTTGGTCTGTACTGTATATGGTTTGTATTATATCACTGTTTACCTTATGAAGATTTGATGTGCTATACTTCTTCGGTGCTGCTAATCCTGTGGGCGTTTTTTGTTCTTTTTTTTAATAACGTGACTGAAAAATGCCTAGGGGCATATAGTGTACGATTATGGAAAAGCAGATCTTTCACACATAATCTGAATCCTGAACTACAGGATTGTGCTTAAGGTGCATTAAATTGCTACTGAATGGATGAATGTGTGATTAAAGGGCTTGTTGCATCTCATTAAATAGTTAAAATTGCAAAATGTTTGAAGACCAATATACTTTGCAATTCACTCCATCCTCAAGAATGGAGCTATGTGGTCACAGAGTAGCCTGTTTCATTGCAATCATACCGCTGGACTCAACTGGCAATCTTCAGAAACACATCATCCCCCGGCAAGCAAGAAGTCAAGAGGCTGAAGAACTGTATGCTCCTAAAGAAGAAATATGAGAACATAAATGAAAACATAGGATTTTCGTAAAAACCCTACGAAAAATGCAACCTCTTTGATAAGGCAACAGCCTTATCCAGACCAGATTTCCTGTGACAGATATTTGGTCCCATGCCATAAATTATGCATTCTACCCATCATCTTTGATAAGACCACACTTGCTGAAAACCACTTTTTAACGCACATTTAAGTGGTAATCTCTTATAGATATTTCAGTAATTTTGTAACCAGGAACTTTTCCCAGAAATTTCAGAGAACTCTTAACTGTTCTAAAAAGCTAGTAGTATGGTGAAGATTCCAAGTCTGGTAACATTTTTTGGTGAAATAAGGTTGCGTTTAGACACAAATTTTCATTAGTTTTTTTTAATCTGCCACTCATGTTCCTCAATAGTTTCACAAATAAACTAATCAAGATGGTTGTTAATCATATAAATTCTGAATTATGTTAAGAGATGAGCGAACTTGTTCGGAAAACGTTCGCCAATCTCAAATTTGGCAAGAACCTTGCACATTTGGATTTCCCAAGCATTTTCCTGAAAATCAGCAAAATTCTGCCAATGTTAGTAAATTAATCAGTTTCCACTAACTATGTATGCACACAGCATCTCTGATCGGTAGTAACGATGCCGTCGGTAAGATCATTACCGTCGGTCAGAGCGCTGTAGTGTCACGCTGTCAGATTTCAGTGTGACCTTGCAGCTGTGACTGTGACCCGTCGTGAAAAGCTTACTGCAGGTCACAGACTTCGTCTGATGAGAGACTACTATTCCCATCAGCCTATGTCTGCTGTCACTGATAACAGTGGGAGCAGGTGGCGGCTGATGGTCGTAGTCATCAGCCAGCGCCTGTGCTCAACGTAAAATTAAAAATAAATATTGAAATAAAAAATTTAAATCTTACTATATACTCACCTTACACCTAATCCCTGAAGCTCTTGTCTTCTGTAAAAAATTAAAAAAACCATATACTCACATTAACGCCTAATCCCCGATGCCCATGTCACCTGGAAAAGAGATAAAGTAATATTCCTCACCTATACGCCATAATACATCATGACGATAAGGATCACTTGTGTTGCGAAATTGGATTCTGGGCTCCCCCGGTGGCCACTTGTGGAATTGAACTTGTGTGCATCATCCCCTCTGTTCACCTGCTCCTATCAGGATGTGGGAGTCGCTATATAACCTTGCTCCTCTGTCAGTTTCTTGCCGGTCAACAATGTAATCAGAAGCCTTCTGTGCTTGTTCCTGCTACTAGACAACTCCCAGCTAAGTTGGACTTTTGTCCTTGTGTGTTTTTGCATTTTGTTCCTGTTCACAGCTGCTGTTTCGTTACTGTGTCTGGAAAGCTCTAGTGATCGGAAATTGCCACTCTGGTGTTATGAGTTAATGCTAGAGTCTTAAAGGAATTTCTGGATGGTGTTTTGATAGAGTTTTCTGCTGACCATGAAAGTGTCCTTTCTGTCTTCCTGCTATCTAGAAAGCGGACCTCGATTTTGCTAAACCTATTTTCATACTACGTTTGTCATTTCATCTAAAATCACCGCCAATATATGTGGGGGCCTCTGTCTGCCTTTTGGGAAAATTTCTCTAGAGGTGAGCCAGGACTGTCTTTTCCTCTGCTAGGATTAGGTAGTTCTCCGGCTGGCGCTGGGCATCTAGGGTTAAAAGACGTAGGCATGCTACCCGGCTACTTCTAGTTGTGCGGCAGGTTTAGTTCATGGTCAGTATAGTTTCCATCTTCCAAGAGCTAGTTCTCATATATGCTGGGCTATGTTCTCTCGCCATTGAGAATCATGACAGTTTGACCGGCCCAAAAAAGGGTTAAATTTCTGGCTGAGAAAGGAGAGAAAAAAGAAGTCTGCTACAATTTTTATTTTATTTTTTTTTTTCCTCTAGTTCTGAGTGTGCTCTTAATTGAATCACTTGCTAGTCTGCCTATACTGCAGCCTTCCTCTCTTTCTCTCCTTCTAATCCTTGAATGGCTCTGTGTTCACCTGTTTCAAATGGATCTTCAGAGTGTAGCTACAGGTTTGAATAATCTCGCCACAAAGGTACAAAATTTGCAAGATTTTGTTGTTCATGCACCTGTGTCTGAGCCTAGAATTCCTTTGCCTGAATTCTTCTCGGGGAATAGATCTCACTTTCAAAATTTTAAAAATAATTGCAAATTGTTTTTGTCCCTGAAGTCTCGCTCTGCCGGAGACCCTGCACAGCAGGTCAGGATTGTAATTTCCTTGCTCCGGGGCGACCCTCAAGACTGGGCTTTTGCATTGGCACCAGGGGATCCTGCGTTGCTCAATGTGGATGCGTTTTTTCTGGCCTTGGGGTTGCTTTATGAGGAACCTCATTTAGAGCTTCAGGCGGAAAAGGCCTTGATGTCCTTGTCTCAGGGGCAAGATGAAGCTGAAATATACTGCCAAAAATTCCGCAAATGGTCTGTGCTTACTCAGTGGAATGAGTGCGCCCTGGCGGCGATTTTCAGAGAAGGTCTCTCTGATGCCATTAAGGATGTTATGGTGGGGTTCCCTGTGCCTGCGAGTCTGAATGAGTCCATGACGATGGCTATTCAGATCGATAGGCGTCTGCGGGAGCGCAAACCTGTGCACCATTTGGCGGTGTCTACTGAGAAAACGCCAGAAAATATGCAATGTGATAGAATTCTGTCCAGAAGCGAGCGGCAGAATTTTAGACGAAAAAATGGGTTGTGCTTCTATTGTGGTGATTCAACTCATGTTATATCAGCATGCTTTAAGCGTACTAAGAAGCCTGACAAGTCTGTTTCAATTAGCACTTTACAGTCTAAGTTTATTCTATCTGTGACCCTGATTTGTTCTTTGTCATCTATTACCGCGGACGCCTATGTCGACTCTGGCGCTGCTTTGAGTCTTATGGATTGGTCCTTTGCCAAACGCTGTGGGTATGATTTGGAGCCACTGGAGGCTCCGATACCTCTGAAAGGGATTGACTCCACCCCATTGGCTAGTAATAAACCACAATACTGGACACAAGTGACTATGCGTGTTAATCCGGATCACCAGGAGGTTATTCGCTTTCTGGTGCTGTATAATCTACATGATGTTTTGGTGCTGGGATTGCCATGGCTGCAATCTCATAACCCAGTCCTCGACTGGAGAGCTATGTCTGTGTTAAGCTGGGGATGTAAAGGAACTCATGGGGACGTACCTTTGGTTTCCATTTCATCATCTATTCCCTCTGAGATTCCTGAATTCTTGTCTGACTTTCGTGACGTTTTTGAAGAACCCAAGGTTGGTTCACTACCTCCGCACCGGGAGTGCGATTGTGCCATAGACTTGATTCCGGGTAGTAAATACCCTAAGGGTCGTTTATTTAATCTGTCTGTGCCTGAACACGCTGCTATGCGAGAATATATAAAGGAGTCCTTGGAAAAGGGACATATTCGTCCTTCGTCATCTCCCTTAGGAGCCGGTTTTTTCTTTGTGTCTAAGAAAGACGGCTCTTTGAGGCCGTGTATTGATTATCGACTTTTGAATAAAATCACGGTTAAATATCAATATCCGTTACCACTGCTTACTGATTTGTTTGCTCGTATAAAGGGGGCCAAGTGGTTCTCTAAGATTGATCTCCGTGGGGCGTATAATTTGGTGCGAATCAAGCAGGGGGATGAGTGGAAAACCGCATTTAATACGCCCGAGGGCCATTTTGAGTATTTGGTGATGCCTTTTGGTCTTTCAAATGCCCCTTCAGTCTTCCAGTCCTTTATGCATGACATTTTCCGCGATTATTTGGATAAATTTATGATTGTGTATCTGGATGATATTCTGATTTTTTCGGATGACTGGGACTCTCATGTCCAGCAGGTCAGGAGGGTTTTTCAGGTTTTGCGGTCTAATTCCTTGTGTGTGAAGGGTTCTAAGTGTGTTTTTGGGGTTCAAAAGATTTCTTTCTTGGGATACATTTTTTCCCCCTCTTCCATCGAGATGGATCCTGTCAAGGTTCAGGCTATTGGTGATTTGACGCAACCCTCTTCTCTTAAGAGTCTTCAGAAATTTTGGGGCTTTGCTAACTTTTATCGTCGATTTATTGCTGGTTTTTCTGATGTTGTAAAACCATTGACTGATTTGACTAAGAAGGGTGCTGATGTTGCTGATTGGTCCCCTGATGCTGTGGAGGCCTTTCGGGAGCTCAAGCGCCGCTTTTCTTCCGCCCCAGTGTTGCGTCAGCCTGATGTTGCTCTTCCTTTTCAGGTTGAGGTCGACGCTTCTGAAATCGGAGCTGGGGCGGTGTTGTCGCAGAGAAGTTCCGACTGCTCCGTGATGAGACCTTGTGCTTTTTTTTCCCGTAAATTTTCGCCCGCCGAGCGGAATTATGATATTGGGAATCGGGAGCTTTTGGCCATGAAGTGGGCTTTTGAGGAGTGGCGTCACTGGCTTGAGGGGGCCAGACATCAGGTGGTGGTATTGACTGACCACAAAAATTTAATTTACCTTGAGTCTGCCAGGCGCCTGAATCCTAGACAGGCGCGCTGGTCGTTGTTTTTCTCTCGGTTTAATTTTGTGGTGTCGTACCTACCGGGTTCTAAGAATGTTAAGGCGGATGCCCTTTCTAGGAGTTTTGAGCCTGACTCCCCTGGTAATTCTGAGCCCACAGGTATCCTTAAAGATGGAGTGATATTGTCTGCCGTTTCTCCAGACCTGCGGCGGGCCTTGCAGGAGTTTCAGGCGGATAGACCTGATCGTTGCCCACCTGGTAGACTGTTTGTTCCTGATGATTGGACCAGTAGAGTCATCTCTGAGGTTCATTCTTCTGCGTTGGCAGGTCATCCTGGAATCTTTGGTACCAGGGATTTGGTGGCAAGGTCCTTCTGGTGGCCTTCCCTGTCACGAGATGTGCGAGGCTTTGTGCAGTCTTGTGACGTTTGTGCTCGGGCCAAGCCTTGTTGTTCTCGGGCTAGTGGATTGTTGTTGCCCTTGCCTATCCCGAAGAGGCCTTGGACGCACATCTCGATGGATTTTATTTCGGATCTGCCTGTTTCTCAGAAGATGTCTGTCATCTGGGTGGTGTGTGACCGTTTCTCTAAGATGGTCCATCTGGTTCCCTTGCCTAAGTTGCCTTCTTCTTCCGAGTTGGTTCCTCTGTTTTTTCAAAATGTTGTTCGTTTGCATGGTATTCCTGAGAATATCGTTTCTGACAGAGGGACCCAATTCGTGTCTAGATTTTGGCGGGCATTCTGTGCTAGGATGGGCATAGATTTGTCTTTTTCGTCTGCTTTCCATCCTCAGACTAATGGCCAGACCGAGCGGACTAATCAGACCTTGGAGACATATTTGAGGTGTTTTGTGTCTGCGGATCAGGATGATTGGGTTGCTTTTTTGCCTTTGGCGGAGTTCGCCCTCAATAATCGGGCCAGCTCTGCCACCTTGGTGTCCCCGTTTTTCTGTAATTTGGGGTTTCATCCTCGATTTTCCTCCGGTCAAGTGGAATCTTCGGATTGTCCTGGAGTGGATGCTGTGGTGGAGAGGTTGCATCAGATTTGGGGGCAGGTGGTGGACAATTTGAAGTTGTCCCAGGAGAAGACTCAGCTTTTTGCCAACCGCCGTCGTCGTGTTGGTCCTCGGCTTTGTGTTGGGGACTTGGTGTGGTTGTCTTCTCGTTTTGTCCCTATGAGGGTTTCTTCTCCTAAGTTTAAGCCTCGGTTCATCGGCCCGTACAAGATATTGGAGATTCTTAACCCTGTGTCCTTCCGTTTGGACCTCCCTGCATCCTTTTCGATTCATAATGTTTTTCATCGGTCATTGTTGCGCAGGTATGAGGTACCGGTTGTGCCTTCCGTTGAGCCTCCTGCTCCGGTGTTGGTTGAGGGTGAGTTGGAGTACGTTGTGGAAAAGATCTTAGACTCTCGTGTTTCCAGACGGAGACTCCAGTATCTGGTCAAATGGAAGGGATACGGTCAGGAGGATAATTCTTGGGTCACTGCCTCTGATGTTCATGCCTCCGATCTTGTCCGTGCCTTTCATAGGGCTCATCCTGATCGCCCTGGTGGTTCTGGTGAGGGTTCGGTGCCCCCTCCTTGAGGGGGGGGGTACTGTTGTGAAATTGGATTCTGGGCTCCCCCGGTGGCCACTTGTGGAATTGAACTTGTGTGCATCATCCCCTCTGTTCACCTGCTCCTATCAGGATGTGGGAGTCGCTATATAACCTTGCTCCTCTGTCAGTTTCTTGCCGGTCAACAATGTAATCAGAAGCCTTCTGTGCTTGTTCCTGCTACTAGACAACTCCCAGCTAAGTTGGACTTTTGTCCTTGTGTGTTTTTGCATTTTGTTCCTGTTCACAGCTGCTGTTTCGTTACTGTGTCTGGAAAGCTCTAGTGATCGGAAATTGCCACTCTGGTGTTATGAGTTAATGCTAGAGTCTTAAAGGAATTTCTGGATGGTGTTTTGATAGAGTTTTCTGCTGACCATGAAAGTGTCCTTTCTGTCTTCCTGCTATCTAGAAAGCGGACCTCGATTTTGCTAAACCTATTTTCATACTACGTTTGTCATTTCATCTAAAATCACCGCCAATATATGTGGGGGCCTCTGTCTGCCTTTTGGGAAAATTTCTCTAGAGGTGAGCCAGGACTGTCTTTTCCTCTGCTAGGATTAGGTAGTTCTCCGGCTGGCGCTGGGCATCTAGGGTTAAAAGACGTAGGCATGCTACCCGGCTACTTCTAGTTGTGCGGCAGGTTTAGTTCATGGTCAGTATAGTTTCCATCTTCCAAGAGCTAGTTCTCATATATGCTGGGCTATGTTCTCTCGCCATTGAGAATCATGACACACTTGTAGAGCAGTCACATCAGCTGATGCGACTGCTCTACCCAGCAGCCGGTGACACAGACAGAAGCGTTGTGTGTAGTGCTGAGCTGCGGTGAGTAAGTTCACTGATGATCTCATGGCACTGCTGCGTGAGAAAGCTCTCACGCAGCAGAGGTACCGTGAGATCACCGGGGCTTATCCGCTAATAATCTGTGGTAAACGTTCTCACCGCAGCTCAGCACTACACACTGCAAGAGTGATTGCATGATCCTGTCAGTGTGTTGCCGGCTGACGGTTAGAGTAGTCACATTAGTGACTGCTCTCAAAGTCATCAGGATCATTGTGGGACATTATGGTTTATCTCTTCACTTCAGACAGGTGAGGAATATGGTTGTTTATTAATTTAATTCATTTGCGGGGGACATTGGCTTTAATGCCCCTGAGGAAGCGAGGCTACTGATAGCACGCGAAACGCGCGTTGGGGAGACTGAGGCCCACACAGGAATCAGACAAACATCACATGGGTAAATATTACTGTTAAATCTTTATTTGGACATTTGCCAATGTAGTTAGCAACATTGTAATGCAGTGATTAGCGGCCCACCAGTAGAATGCTTAGGTACAGGTGAAAGGTCCAATCACATAAACCATATCGAGGCATTGGTATGTCATTATTACTGTGTACAAGCAGGTTTTGTCTTGGTTCTCTGTGCGGCCCATAGGTCATTTTACACTCACCTGGGTAGTTCACTCTTTTTTGCACTTGACATGTATTATCTATTTTTACTATGTAAACCTCGTGTCTTTTTTTGGATTTAATAAATTGTATGTTCAGTAAAACTCTTTGTCCTCCTATTTATATAATTCATGCATGAGTAATCTGAATAATTGGATAGTATTATACAGCTGGTACTCTCTTTAATGATTTACAGGATAAAACAGTGTGGCAATACTATATTGAACCATAAAACAAGCAAATAGCACAGAACAGTCCCAGCAAAATACCCAAGATGGTGCTAAATTATAAAGTCTTACGCTTCTGCTGACTCGCCGGGATTAAGATTAATACAGCTGCGACTTCCACGGCCGACTACCCCCACCTGTTTCACGCACAGAGAGGAGATAATGAATAGCTTAGGAAGCTGACAGTTAATTGAGGTACAAGGCCAGACGACCAGAGGGTCATAACCTGGCTTCTCTGAGCATCTCCAAGGAGCCAGGTGACCAGTGGGTTCTAATCCTGGCTTTCCCAAAAGTATCCATGGGACTCATCCTAACCTCCCCAAACATATCCATGTGTTCAGTGAGTATCAGTGGAGCAGATGTGTAATCTTTCTGCTGGGGCCGTGGTATCCTAAGCTGGCATCCTGTAGAACAGTGGTCCCCAACCTTTCTGACCTTGAGAGCCACATTCAGCTTAGAGAAATGGTTGCGAGCCACATTCAGCACTGAGAGAGGGTCGCAAGCCACATCTAGCTCCCACCCCCTTCAAAGTAGTGTCAACCAAAGCCCCCATTACAGGTATAATGATAACCAAAGATTTTGCAAAGAAATCACTCCAAAGCAGTACACTGAGATCCAAGGGTTCCCACAATACCCCCTTTCAGTATTCTCCCATCAAGGACTCCCAACACACTGTCACATTCAGCTTTAAGCACCTCCTCTAACAGTACCATCCTCTAGCGTACCATACCTAAAACATCTCTAAACCCCTAAGACCATTAAATGTGCATCCAGATCTGCACTTCTGTGCACGGCTGCTCACAAAATTAATCATTTTGAGATGTGCTCTTCATACCTGTTTGCTAGACCTGGAGGTAATGCACCAAGCTAGTAGACAGTCGCGAGCCACAATTCATGGGACCGCGAGCCACATGTGGCTCCCGAGCTACAGGTTGGGGACCCCTGCTGTAGAATGTCAAATCTGTGTCACTCATAATCTGGCAGCTATCCTGTAGAGTGTTCCTGGATGTGGTTTTGTAAAGAGTCCCTGGTTCTTTGGATCTCTTGGATGTGTTCGATCTTTGGATGTCTTGAATATGAAGATGTATCTAGTTACAGAGGCATATCCCTTTTTGTAGTTCACAATTGTTCTTCAAGCCATTATTCACAGGTCAAGGGGAAGGGTTGATGAGATTAACTCGCATTGTTTGATTGTTTAGTTTATCCTTCAGTGTTTGCAAGTCAACAAACTGCATGGCTTGGTATAATGTGTAATCAAAATATCAGCAAACATCATTGTTCAGGGACACTGCATCCCTGTTTTGCAAAGATAACAGTACAATAAACTGTTGGAGCTGATATAAGATGTAAATAACAACTATTCATCAATTTACCAATATCAATTCAACCTACAAGAAGAGTCAATATTTCAGACTCTTGGCCAACCAAAGAAAGAAACACAAATTCAAAAGTCAACATATACTGTAGATAGCAGTCTATGCCTTTCAGCTTTACTGAAAATAGACTTCTGGATAATTAATATTTAGAGGGTCATTGTGACAACACAGCATTTTATCTTATGAGCAAGGGCCGTCTGTTTATCCTCTTAAAATTTGGAGTGGGGGTGGCCTGTTTACCTACGGCACTGTTGCAAGATATCCTGGGGCCAGGGGCTTCTTCCCTATTCCTAAAGCTTGGGCGCCCTAGCTATCCATGCACCCTGGATTACTTCTGATGGTGAAGACGCCAGTTCCACACACCTTGCTGAGCTCCTAAATTAGTCTTTATCTATCCCCTACCCAGGTAAATGGGGAGTTGTGGTGTGTAAGAATGCACAAACCAGACTAAAAAGGGAAGATGTACAGGGATAAATGAAAATATCAATTATAAAAATATGCAAATTGCCTCTTCAGAGAGGAAGAGAACTTGAACTCTATAGCTCCACCTGTTGAAAGCAGCAATCATATAAGTCATTATCGACCCTTTAACGAGTCTTACAATATTACTTAGGATAAAAGCCAAATCAAAATCTCAATTTGCACTCACAGAGTGGAACACCTAGACTAAATGAAGGAAAAACATAATAGGAGAGGATGAGGATACGCACATAGACAAATCACCAAGCAACAGTCTTGTGAACAACACTCCAAATGCCTCTTCCACCTCTATCAAAGCAGGAAAGCTCCAGTAGCTCTCAACTCAACAGATTAACTTCTGCACTGCTAGCAGAAACCTGCATAATGATGGTATAGTGTTTCTAATTAGTGCAGGAGTACCTGAAATCAGATACAGCGGTCTTCAGTGTATGATCATGTTGCACATTAGTCGGTGATTTGGTATTTGCAAACGCTGCAGCAGCACTGGCATACCGATGGAAGCTGTAGCTGACTTGCGGAAATGGGCACACACGCGTTGTACCTTCACAAGTAGCTCAGGCAAATCTGGGCAGGTTTTCAGAAACTGCTGAACCACTAAGTTAGGTACGTGGGTCAGGCATGGTATGTGTGAAAGCTTGCCAAGCTTCAGAGCCATCACCAGGTGATGGCTATTAACACACACAGCCATGCCTAGACCTGTCTGATCTGTTATACTTGTCCTCAACTGTGCAGTGGTGTGCTGTTTGTAATTTAAACAAATTAGTTTCAGCAGAGCCTGTTGCCACTTCAGAGAGGCAGTGTGGCAGTGATTCCAGCTTGCGATTGATATGGATGACGTGCTCCGAGATAACAATTTGAAGATGGAGGATGAGAGGGTGCAGGAACTGGTGTAAGGAGATGGAGGAAACCCTGAGGCAACTAGGGTCCGAAATCCTTGGCGTCAGTTAGCATGTGTGCCGTCCAAGGGTCCGACTCGGTCCCAGCCTCCACAAGGTTCACCCAGGGAAATGTAGCGTCCCTGTACACAAGCACTTGTCCATGTGTTGTTCTTTAAGTGGATGTTCCCATTAACTGTGTTGGTCAGGGCACGGGTGATGTTACGGGACACGGGCTGGTGTAAGACAGGGACGGTACACTGGGAAAAATAGTGGCATCTGGGGACTGAGTGCTGAGGGACGGCCTCCACCATGAGAAAGCCTCAGTGTCCACAAGCCTAAATGGCAAAATTTCCATGCTAAGTAGTCTGAAAATGTGACCATTTGGTGTTTGGGCCTGTGGGTGGGTGGCTGGTTATATTCTTTTGCTTTCCAAGGCCTGGGGAAGGGACAGCTAAACGCTGTACTGGGACAATGTATTGTATGTGGTTGCTGATGGTACTTGCTAAAGTGTAACAAGTGAAGGGAGGAAGTACAGGGGATTGGCAAACACGAAGCACAGGGGAAGAGGTTCGGGGTGCTTTGATGACATGTATCTGAGCATGCTGGTGGTGGCTAAGCTGGTAGTAGTCAGGACCCTGATGATTTTGGAATGGCACAGGTTGCAAATGACCTTTCTTTTATAGTTCGCACTTTCTTTAAAAAAGCGCCACACTGGGGAACACATAACAGGCTGCCCTTGCTCAAAATCTTTAAAGGGTATACAGGCTGCCCTCCCACAAAATCTTGAGAGGGTAAACAGGCTTCTTTCACTTAAAATCTTGAGAGTTTAAACAGGCGGCCCTTGATCAAAATCTTGAGAGGGTAAACAGGCAACCCTCACTCAAAATCTGGAGCTGGTAAACAGGCACCCTTCACTCAAAATCTTGAAAATTTAAACAGGCTGTCCTAGCTCAAAATCTTGAGAGGGTAAACAGGAGGCCCTCGCTCAAAATTTGGAGAGGGTAAACGGGCATCCCTCACTCAAAATCCGAAGAGGGTAAACGGACACTTCTCACTCAAAATATTGAAAATTTAAACAGGCGGCCCTCACTCAAAATCTTGAGAGGATAAACAGGTGGCCCTCGCTCAAAATCTGGAGAGGGTAAACGGGCATCCCTCACTCAAAATCTTGAGAGTTTAAACAGGCAGTCCTCGTTAAAATCTTGAAAGGGTCAACAAGCGGACCTCGCTCAAAATTTTAGGGGGTAAACAGGCGGACCTCGCTCAAAATCTTGAGGTGATAAACAGGCACCCTTTGCTTAAAATCTTTAGAGAGCTGCTACTGTGCAGGTCCGGGTGGTGCCATCTTGGAGGAAGAAATGTTTTTTCCCCAGCAAGATGGTGCCGCCAGCATCTGTGCAGTAGCAGCTATTGGATCTCTATACGCTCTGATAGCTGCGACTGCGATTATGCTGCAGTGCAGGTGCCACGGCTGACACCTGCCTGCAGAATTATTTTTTTTTCTTCAGTATATACAGGTATTCATTATGCAAACTAGGAGGGAGGTCACTGAGGGTTCAGGGACCTGTCAGCAGTCTGCATTATAAATACCTAATCACAGCACCACATATGAACGCCACTCCAGGCCTGCCCCAGAGCGCGAGCATATCATTAACTAAAAACTGAAAATAAAGATTAAACAACAACCAAAACACGGATTTCATCAACCAAGGTATCGTTTTAATCAGTATAACGGCGCCAGCCTGACACTGTCTGTAGGTTACTGTGCACAATCCTGTCATAAGTTCCCTTTAAAATGAGGGAAAAGAAATTCTGAGGTCCTCTGCTATGTGTCTTCCAGGGTGCATTGCAGTCCCTCCTAATTTTTTGCAACCCTTGCACTTAGTGTATAGTCTCTATGAGTCTATGAGTCCCACAAAAAGAGATCAACGTGGTACATGGCAACACTTTTTTTTCCCCAAACCCTTCCCTGAAGGCATTTCATGGAAAGAAGGATTAGGCATATCCACGTTTAGCAGCAATAGCTTTCAGTTGAACGAATCTTAGGCCATCAGCTATTTAACCCTGCCCTGACTTTGGACATAATAGTTATACATCCAGCATCTGCCTATAAATCAGGACACAATAGTAATAGTCAGCATCTGCCTGTAGTGTTGGACTCAAAATCAGGACACAATAGTAATAGTCAGCATCTGCCTGTAGTGTTGGACTCAGAACATAAATGTTATACAGTCAGCATCTGCCTGTAATGCGGGTCGTAATAATTTCACAGCCAGCTCTGCCTGTAATATAGGACAAAGAACGTACCAAACTGTAATACAGCCAGCTCTGCCTGTAATATAGGACAAAGAACGTAATAGTAATTCAGCCAGCATCTGCCTGTACCATAACATAGATGTTATACAGCCAACTCTGCCTGTAATGTAGGACAAATAACGTAATAGCTATACAGCCAGCATTTGCCTGTAAAGTAGGAAATAAATGTTATACTGACTGTCATGGCCAGCCTTACCTATGTTCAACCAGTGTGGTTGCATAGGGCACCAGCAACCAGACATCAGAAGAGGGTGCCGCAAGGAGACATCAACTCACTAACAACTTGAAGACAGCAATTGTAGGGTGAATATTGACTTGGGTTTTAGTGCATTTTATTGTATAGTGTGGAATGTGTAAAATATAGTGGAAAATGCCCTGAGTGTTATAGCTACTGTTGCTGCTGTGTGGGTACTGTATTGGTAATGCCTAAGGTAACCTGGTACACTCAGTTCATGGGTAGGGAGAGTATAGAACCTAGTTTAGTGCTTAAGTAGTAATAGACCGGAATATTAGGGCAGATAGGCAGTGGTGGGCCTATTAGTGTGTAATAAATAGGAATAGTATAGGATACAGTTAAATGTTTGGGACTAGTCCAGCATGGCAGTAGGCCAGGTTAAGCAAAAAGGAGAAGCATTTCCTGGTTTAGTCAGTCTGAGTAGAGAAACTGTGAGGTTTGTGTGAAGTTCGGGTGCAAGCTGTAGTGGGCTGGAGGCACATGGAGTACATATCGTTCTGGTAACATGAGGTCGCACAAGATTTCAAGCTTATGGCCCGAAATAGGCAATGGGGAGTGTGCCTTAATCCCTTTCATACAGAGGATGCTGGATGGGGAAATGCATGAGGGAAATGTAACTGAACTTGGGAGTGCTGTGGTGCCAAATAGAAAATCCCTGGGGCTGACAAGTGGATGAAGGGTGTTGTGAATTAGACTTCTTGGCTCCCTCTGGTGGTTATTAGTGATATGACTCCGGGATTTTCTTTCCTCAGTTTGCACCCACCTGGGTCGTTAGTCCAGGCGTGTTGCTATATAAACCTCCTGGATCCTTAGTCCAGTGCCTGGCATCGTTGTAATCAGATCCTTTTTGTTTGCTCCTATCTGCTGGTCCTGGTTCGTGCAAAATTAAGCTAAGTCCTGCTTCTTAGTTTTTTGGGTTATTTGCTTGCTCTCATTTTTGTCCAGCTTGTACTAAATGTGATTCCTGACCTTGCTGGAAGCTCTAGGGGGCTGGTGTTCTCCCCCCGGGCCGTTAGACGGTTCGGGGGTTCTTGAATATCCAGCGTGGATATTTTTGATAGGGTTTTTGCTGACCATATAAGTTATCTTACTATATTCTGCTATTAGCTATTGGGCCTCTCTTTGCTAAATACCTAGCTCATCCTTACGTTTGTCTTTTCCTCTTACCTCACCGTTATTATTTGTTGGGGGCTTGTATCCAACTTTTGGGGTCTTTTCTCTGGAGGCAAGAAAGGTCTTTCTTTTCCCTTCTAGGGTTAGTTAGTTCTCCGGCTGGCGCGAGACGTCTAGAATCAACGTAGGCACGTTCCCCGGCTGCTGTTATTTGTGGTGCTAGGATTAGATATATGGTCAGATCAGTTACCACTGCCCTATGAGCTGGTTTTTGTGTTTGCAGACTTAGAAACTATTTCTGAGACCCTCTGCCATTGGGGTCATAACAGAAGGGTACTGATCAAGCTTACGGAAAGTCTTCGCATTTTGGAGGTGGTCCACTGACATTAAGTGGAACGTCCCCGCGCTCCGTATGTAGTTTGGAAAAGCAGCCTGTTGTTCGGCACAAAGGGGGAGTATGTTTTTACTGTGGAAGAAAGGACCATTTCATGGGCACGTGTCCTCCCCTATCTTACTGTAAACAGCCACTGGAAAACTATGGAGCGCGGGTTGTGGTAAGGTTAGCAACGCGGGTGTACAAATCACCTCCATGTGTAGGACTCAATTTTTTCTGCCTGCTGAAATCCATCTGGGCAAAAATAAGGTGGTTGTTTCTGCTGCCTTTCTGGATAGTGGGGCGGGGTTTAACTTGAGCGAGTTAGGTTCGTCCAGGTCCTCAAACCATATACACTGTCTAGACCTATACCCATAATTTAATTCATATTAAAGAGGGGCATGAGAGCAAAACAGCTTTCAATATGCCTGAGGGACATTATAAGAACCTTGTGATGCCATTTGAGTTGACTTCACTTTCATCACTTTGTAAATTACATCTTTAGTTACCTGGTAGGTAGATTTGTGGTAGTCTATCTTGATGACATGTTAATTTATTCACTTGACCTTGAGCCACATCAGGTACATGTCAGGCAGGTCTTACAGATACTCAGAGACAATAAACTATTTGTCAAACCAGAGAAATATATATTCTCAGTTGATGAGATCTCTTTTCTGGGATATGTTTTATTATCTACTGGTTTTCGCACCGATCTAGCAAAAGTCAGGGCTGTACTGGATTGACATCGTGCTGAGGATTTGAAAGAGTTACAAAGGCTTCTGGGTTTCGGCAACTACTATTCATCAAAAACTTTTCGGTAGTGGCCAATCCTCTGATGGATATGACCAGGAAAGGGACACACTTTTCAAAGTGGTCTGGTCTATCCATAGAGGCGTTTCATACTTTGAAGGAGTATTTTGCATCTGTGCTGATTTATATACAGCTTTACGTAACTCAGCCTTTTATTGTAGAAGTTGATGCGTCTGAAGTGAGGGTGGGGGCTGTATTGGTGCAGGGTGCGTCTCATGGTAAATGGCATCCATGTGCATACTTTTCCAAAAAAAACTGTCATCTGTGAAGAGAAATTATGACATTGGTAACAGGGAACTCTTGGCAATCAAGTGGGCCTTTGAAGAGTGGCATCAATTTTTGAAACGTCTTTTTGTGAAACGTCTTAACACCTTGACCAAGCAAGATGAGCATTGTTCTTCACCAAGTTTAACTTTTTTGTTACATATAGGCCAGGGAACAAGAACAATAAGGCTGATGCCTAATCTAGTTGTTTTCCTTGGGGTGGAAATAAATTTGGGAACCTTTTTCGTATACTACAAAAAGGGGTGGTTATTGCGTCTACATGCTACGATCTTGAGAAAGAGGTTGTTGTGGCTCAGGGAGATGCCCCTGTTGCCTGTCCATTCGGGAAACAGTTTGTACCTGTGAATCTCCATGTGAGAGTTCTTAGTCAAGATCATGATTCGGTCTTGGTAGGACATCCTGGTAATAAAGCCACCACAGATCCTCATACTCTGTATTTTTGGTCAGGGGTACATCAGGATGTCCGGGAGTATGTAGCCGCCTGCTAACCTCTCATACTCATCCGTCTGGGTCTCTCCAACCATTGGCTATTCCGAGTAGACCTTGGACTAATTTATTGGTCAATTTTATCACTGATCTAACCGTGTAAGAAAGTAATGCTGTAATTCAGGGAAATGTCACATTTTATTGTGCTACCTACTTTACCTAACGCAAAGATCTTGGCACAAATTTTCATCAGTGAGATTGTAAAGTTACATGGGCTCCCTACCGTTATTGTTTCTGACTAGGGGGTGCAGTTTATTTCCAAATTTTGGAGAACGTTTTGCACTCATTTGGGGATTTATCTGTCGCTCTCTTTAGCATTTCACCCGCAGTCTAATGGGCAAACTGAACAGGATAACCAGAATCTTAAAACTTATCTTAGGTATTTTGTGTCTGAGAATCAGGAGGATTGGGTTACCTAGTTACCTCTAGCTGAATTTGCGGTAAATAATTATTGTCATGAGTCTACTGGTGAGTCCCCGTTTTTCGGGGCATGCGGGTTTCATTCTCAGTTCAGCTCATTTAAAAGGAATCATTCTTCTGGAATACCTGAAGAAGAATGATTTTTATCATCAATTATGTCTGTGTGGCAAGGGGTTATTGATAATTTGGGGAAGATGGGGTCCAAATATAAGAGTGTGGCTGATCGGAGAAGTTTGCTGGGTCCAGACCTGTGTGTGTTGGTGACTTGGTGTGGTTGTCCTCAAGCTACATTAAAGGGAACCTGAACATATAAAAAAATGTGTATAATGAACAAGGATAGAAAAGTTTATTCATACAAACAAAACAAGTACAAAAATAAAAAATATATCCAATGGTGCTTACAATTAGAGCCAAACAGATGGAATGACACCACCACAGGGCAAACAAAGCAAGGATCACATACATGTACCATTAAATGTAATAATCATCACTATGCCAAATGGATATCACAGCCCTAAAGTTTCAAAAACCAAGGGTACCTAGAATGCATTACAAAGTATGCACAGAAATAAACCATATAATATGCCCATACTTATGTAGCTGGGATTACAAAGTATGTATATTGATATTACCAAGAATACATATAAGTTCGCTTACCAGTGCCCAGATGATGGTGCCACTTCCCCTACGCGCGTTTCGAAAACTTTAAACAACACTTTTTATGGATATCTTTGATAAATGGCTTTCTTCTTGCCACTCTTCATAAAGGCCAGATTTGTGCAGTGTACAACTGATTGTTGTCCTATGGACAGACTGTCCCACCTCAGCTGTAGATCTCTGCAGTTCATCCAGAGTGATCTTGGGCCTCTTGGCTGCATCTCTGATCAGTCTTCTCCTTGTTTGAGATGAAAGTTTAGAGGGACGGCCGGGTCTTGGTAGATTTACAGTGATATGATACTCCTTCCATTTCAATATGATCGCTTGCACAGTGCTCCTTGGGATGTTTAAAGTTTTGGAAATCATTTTGTATCCAAATCCAGCTTTAAACTTCTCCACAACAGTATCACGGACCTGCCTGTTGTGTTCCTTGGTCTTGATGATGCTCTCGGTGCTTCAAACAGAACCCTGAGACTAACACAGAGCAGGTACTTTTATACGGAGACTTGATTACATACAGGTGGATTATATTTATCATCATTAGGCATTTAGGACAACATTGGATCACTCAGAGATCCACAATGAACTTCTGGAGTGAGTTTGCTGCACTGAAAGTAAAGGGGCCTAATAATATTGCACGCCCCACTTTTCAGTTTTTGAATTTCCACAAATATTTTAAATAACCAATAAATTTCGTTCAACTTCACAATTGTGTTCCACTTGTTGTTGATTCTTCACCAAAAAATTACACTTGGTATCTTTATGTTTGAAGCATGATATGTGGGAAAAGGTTGAAAAGTTCCAGGGAGCCGAATATTTTTGCAAGGCACTGTATATGTGTGTGTCACTGACATCTATATATCTATGTATTCTATGCGTGTATATATACATTCTATCTATTTTATTCTAACCTGTTACTCTGTGATTTTACTGTACGCGGCACATGAATTGCTGGCTTTTCCAAAGAGATCGGTGTGTAAAAATCGGACAGCACTCGCATGGTCCATGTGCTGTGTGATTTTTCCTCACACCCATTGACTTCTATTGCGGGATGCGATCCGATTTCTGATTACAATCGCAGCATGCTGTAAGTTTTTTCCAGTCTGTTCCTGATCTGATCAGAGCTGGAAAAAAAACGCAGATGAACACACAATGATAGAATAATATTGGTCCGAATGCAATCTGATTTTTAATCGGATTGCATTTGTCCAATTTCATTGCAAGTGGGAGTGAGCCATTATTCAGTGAGTGGTGATTTATTCAGTGTGTGTAGGGGATTTATTCAGTGTAGGTGTGGGGGGATTTATTCAGTGTGTGTGTGTGGCGGGGATTTATTCTGTGTGTGTGTACTTAATTCAGTGTGTGTGTGTGATTTATTCAGTGTGTGTGTGTGATTTATTCAGTGTGTGTGTGTACTTTTTTCAGTGTGTGTGTGTGATTTATTCAGTGTGTGTGTGTGATTTATTCAGTGTGTGTGTGATTTATTCAGTGTGTGTGTGTGTGTGTGTACTTTATTCAGTGTGTGTGTGATTTATTCAGTGTGTGTGAGTGGGGGGATTTATTCAGTGTGTGTGGGGGAATTTATTCCGTGTGTGGGGTGGGGTGCATTTATTCTGTGTGGAAGGGGATGGATTTATTCTGTATGGGGAGTGGTGGATTTATTCTGTGGGGAGTGAGTGGGAAAATGGGTGTGGACACAGTATGAGTAGCAAGGGGAAAAAATTTGTGTCAGTATGGGGAGTGAGGCTGATGGGATGTGTGAGAAGGAACTATGGGGAGCAAGTGTGATGGGATATGTGCAGACACAGTATGGGGAATTGGGGGGGATGTGTGAGGAGACAATATAAAGAGTGAGGGGTTAAATATGTGAGGAGATAGTTTGGTTAGCAGGGGGATGCGTACATGAGGAGGGAAGGGGAAACATGAGGAGACAGTATGGGGGGAGGAAATTGTGAGTGGGGACAAAATAGAGACTGAGTAGTGTGTGAACAATGTAAGGGCACAGCCATGAAGAGACAGTATGCCAAGTAGGAGTGTAATGAAGAGGCACAGCATAGAGACTGGGCAGTATAGGGGGGTGGAGTGTTAGAGGACAGTGTGAATAGAGGGCCCAGTATCGAAAGGGGGAGCAGTATGGAGGGCATGTACCATAAGAGGGACAGTGTGAGGGTCATATCTTGTGCAGGGAATATAGTGAGGGGCAATTATTTATTTAGGGGTTCGGCATAGGGCAGATATTTTTATTCATGAGCATTATAATTGTTAGACTCTGTTTAGTTTATGACTATCCGCCATTTTCTTGTGGTGTTCTGGCTGCTGGTCTTTTTCCTCTGGTGCTGGGTTGGTCTTGGGTCAGGTGTTTGTATCACTCTTTATTAACCAGCACCTGCCTCCCAGTCCTTGCTGGACAACAGCTTGAGTTCTAGCTTGGTGCTTTGCTTTGTCTTTGGTGTGTATAATTTGTACAGTGCTGGTACCTCTTGTTCTGCTAGTCTAGTTTTTGTTTTCAGTTGGTTTCTGCAGCCTTCTCTGTGCCTTCTATTAGGTGGTAACCCGTTTTGTACCCAGTCATTATATCTTTCAGGGATCCCCTTCCCCCTAGCTATAGGTCTTCGCTTGAGATTAACCTAGGATCGTTGGTGGGTCTATTAGCTGGGAATGGGTCGCCCACTCCATCGTAGGGTATCAGCCTAGTCATAGTGCAGGGTTAGTTTTCCCCCTTCTACCCTAGTCCTGTGTTGCAGTTCCGTAACAGTAATGACCCTCCTATTTTTAAGGGCATTGTGTGGGGATGTGCTGAAGAAGACTGGAGAAGATGGAATTGAGAGAGGCTGGACAAGTCTAGTTAGAGTGTGGTCAGAAATATACAAATCACATATTTGTGCTGACATGACCGTCCACTCTTGCCACTGGCAAGGGAGAATCCTAAAAGGGTGCAGTGCGTGCGCTGTGAGAATTCAGAAGCCTGCAGTCACATAGAATGACTGCAGACTTTGATCTCAAGCCTGAACGCACCCTTTAGTTATAAAATGAAGCTCTGTAGCCAATCCTAATAGCGTGTAATATCCTCACTGTCAGGATTCAGCTCTGCAGGTTCCATCAGTCATCACATGGCCGCTTCACTTATATGTGATGTTCATGCTAATGGTCACGTGACAGCAAGATTCTCTCAGTTTTTCACAGAATATTGAGAGAATTAGGGAGAGCAGCTCATCGACACGTGACTAAGTGTGTAAATCGCATATGTGCTTGGGGGCAAACTGAATTCTTGCCCTGGGTACAAGAAAACATACATATACCTCTGCTCTGTTGTATGTGATAGTATATTTCTACGTTTGGTATTTTTCGTTAACCCTGTTTGTATTACCTTGTTAGTCTGGTTGGTGTATTACGGTACACTGCTACTCCGCTCTTCCCTGGGTGGGGGAAGGGTACAGACTAAGGGCGGCATCAGGAGCAAAGGCACGGTACGTGGCCCTTGCAACTTCACCATAAGAAGTAATCCAGGGAACAGGGCAAGCTAGGGCACCCCTAGCATTAGGAACAGGGACACACGGTCCGTAGAAACACACTGATATGTGCACAGATGAATGGGTCTACGTGTGTAAGTGCAGCGCCCCAGAGTCCTGGTAGTTGCAGTATTGTCGCTCCGCCGCTAAGGGGACTGATGGTACGTCTGATGGCCCTAAAGGAGTTCACCTGACCAGGTATCACAGTCACACATTACACTTCACACTCTGGCCACCAGGGGGAGCAAAAAGGTTCTATGTATTAGGCCACTCCTCACACTCTGGTAAAACTGGGGGTTGGATAGGAAGTTAGGGAGAAGCTGACTGGGTTTTGCCCAGGTAACATCTGGTGAGAGAAGAGGTTGCTTGGAAGGACTCAGGGAGGTCCCTGTCAGGGGTGGGATCCTGACAGTGGCCTAGCACAGGACAGATCGTTACGGAGCCGCGCCTGCACCTCATTGCGGCGGCATCTTAAGAAAGGACACGAAGCGAAGTATATTGTGGAGAAGTGAGAAACGAGATCACAGCACAAAGGCGATAGAACCAGAAGGCGTCGTGCCCTGAGATCGGCAACATCCTTCTGAGGTGCGTAGCCGGCGGCCGGAACGCCGAGGAAGTAATAGACTCTACGCATTACTTTGAACTACGGCAGGGCAGTTAACTCTAGGTTGGCTGTCTCACCTTTTCACCTAATGAAGACAATGGAGGCAATTGTGGGAGAGGGGCGTCTCTAGGGTCCCTATAAAATAACTCCAGGCCTACCCCATCATACGGGTGCGTCCTATCCATATCATCTGGGGGACGGAGAGAAAGAACAGAAACATACACGACAGTTGTGAGGACTATCCCGTGGTGCTCAGCAGGGAAGTACTACAACACCCAGGCGCTAGTAGGTAGGCACTGATTTCCACCTGCAAAGGGAACTCTGGATGTGCCTTCGGACCGGCCGGTCTCAGCCAGCCCTGTTAACAGTGCTCTGGATTGTGGATGCCGAAGCCTTCAGTAAAGAGACTGCAACCCTGTGTCCTCGTCATTTACTGCAACCTACACCACCACCTACATCTTTAATTGGGCGCCCCTTAGCAGGGCCACGGACCGGGTCACGCCACTGTGACATCCCCAGAACCGAGAGACCCGATACCGAGTACCCCGCTGCCCTGCGTCTGGGGGCCGCTCCATAAGTGTCTCCGCTACATGTGAAAACTGGAAATAATACATGATAGGAGGGACAGCTGGTGACTGAAGGTGAAACATCACAATCCTATTAGCTAGATGCCTAAATTATTACACAATATCAGATAAATAATAGATTTTAAATATCCTCTTGTGACGTACTAGGACAGATCTGAGAATCTCCCCTGCTCAGACGGTCAGCAGACAGTTGTAATAATCCACTCCCTATAGTCCTCCATATAGTCTAATGCATCCCATAGTAATACCACATAACTTATTGCACAGCTCATAGTCATGCATGTAATATAATGCATTCCCCACAGTCCTCCATATAGTATAATACACAGCCCATATACTTCATATAATATAATGCACAGTCCAGTCTTCCATAAAGTGTAATGCCCCTCCATATTCCTCCATATAATATAATGAACCTTCATAGTCATCCATAAAGTATAATGTACTCCCATAGTTCTCCATAAAGTACAATGAATAGCCCATAGTCATCCATAAAGTATAATGCACCCCAGTTATTCATAAAGTATAATGCACCCCCATAGTCACCTATAAAGTAAAATGCATCCCCATAGTCACCCATAAAGTATAATGCACCGCATAGTCATCCATAAAGTATAATGCACCACAATAGTTATCCATAAAGTATAATGCACCTCATAGTCATCCATAAAGTATAATGCACCTCATAGTCATTCATAAAGTATAATGCACCTCATAGTCATCCATAAAGTATAATGCACCTCATAGTCATTCATAAAGTATAATGCACCCCCATACTCCTCTATAAAGTATAATGCGCCCCCATAGTCCTCCATAAACTATAATGCACCCTTGCAGACATCCATAAAGTATAATGTACCCCCATATTCATTAATAAAGTATAATGCACCCCCATAGTCACCCATAAAGTATAATGCACCCGTCATTTAGAAAGTATAATGCACCCCCATACTCCTCCATAAAGTATAATGCACCCCATACTCCTCCATAAAGTATATTACACCCTCATAGATATCCATAAAGTATATTATTATTATGATTATTATATATTTATATAGCACCATTGATTCTATGGTGCTGTACATGAGAAGGGGTTACATACAAATTACAGATATCACTTACAGTAAACAAACTAACAATGACAGACTGATACAGAGGGGCGAGGACCCTGCCCTTGTGGGCTTACATTCTGTAGGATGGTCGAGAAGGAGACAGTAGGTTGAGGGTTGCAGCAGCTCCGCTGTTGGTGAGGCAGTATGTCCGGTAGTGGTGAGGAGGCAGCGGGGTCAGTGCAGGCTGTAAGCTTTCCTGAAGAGGTGGGTTTTCAGGTAATTAATTGATTACCTGGTAATTAATAAAGTATAATGCACCCCTATAGTCATCCATGTACTAGTATGGCCACTGATTTTTTTTTTTTTTGTAAAAATAAAAACAAAAAATTCCCTTCCCTTTGCTCCACCATCGAGCGCGTCCACTTGTGAAGCTGACAACTGACTTTGGCATGCTTCGGGAGCATGTGACATCACTGATGTGCGCCCTGTCATGTGCAGGCCGAAGTCAGCTGCTGGTCACTGATTTACTGGCAGTGTGTATTCTGGAGCGCAAGCCCAATGTTTCTGTAGGCCACAATACATTTCAACTGGATGTGCGTATGAGCTGGATGTGCGGGCCCGGTCGCAGGGGTGACTGTGGTGGTAACGCCCCTGCGGATTCTTCTGCCGTTTTCTGCTTGAAGGACACTCTGTACATTACAATACAAGTCAATGAGAAGACAATAGCCCCCTGATGTCTTTTGGAAAGTTTTGCCACTATATTTGATTTAAAAGCACTTGATGTTTTTACATAATTCAATGGAGAGAAAAAAATGACCTGAAACAATAGTGACAACGTCACAAAAACCATATGAGGACCTTCCAAAAACCTCCAACATTCAGTAGATAACATTCAAAACTACCCAAAAGACACTTAAAGGGATTGTCCACCAAGATGACCCCCTGCTTAGTCCTCATGTGGACTGCGGGGAATTCTTAAGTGGCCACTGATTGGCTGTTGGGATCGCATTACAATGCAATGTCACGCAAGCCCTGGGAAGAGCCAGCACCAACACTGCTGGAACTGCGTCTGCACCGGAGGTGAGTATATAGCTGTTATTATAATAATACTGAGGGGAAACATAGGGATTGAGAGGGAGCGACAGAGTAGTAGATAATCCATTTGAGGAAAAAAAAACTCCACAATTCCCTGAAGAATGTCCATAAAAAACTCATTGAGTTCACCTGTTTTTAACCCTTTCATGATTGTTGACTTATATGTATGTCATTGGTTGTGTCCCAGCATTTGATGCGGGCTCCGATGCTGAGCTTGGATCTTTCCCTGCACATGACAACTGATCTGATCAGCTGTACACCTTAACATATTCATGATCCATCTGTAGCTGTAAACAAGTTCAATGTCACTGTCAATCTCTGACAGTGGCACTTAACACACGCTAGCCCGAAGCGCGTCACAAGGCCTGCCCATTGGCGCCCCTGTCACGTGATCACGGGGTGCCAATAGGTTGTCATGACAACCGTAGGTCTGCAGAAGACCCCTGTCGCCTGTCATTGTAAATCTTCTATGAAGCCAGACATAGATCCTGATTTCTGCAATACTTAGCAGGGCTTCCTGCCATGTATAGCACAGGCAATCGGATGATCACAGCTATAAGTCTCCTAAGGAGACTGGAAGTAAAATGTAAAAAAAAAAAAAGTTTATAAAAATATGAATAAAATAAAAAATAAAAAACACAAAGTTCAAATCACCCCCCTTTTGCCCCATTCAAAATAAAACAATTGCAAAAATTAAAAAATTAATGTTTGGTATCAGAAGTGCCTGATCTATCAAAATAAAAGTAAATTAATCTGAGCGGTAAATGGTGTAATGAGAAAAAAATCGAAATGCCAAGATTATGGTTTTTTGCTGCTGCAGCTTTGCAATCAAATGCAATAACAGGCGATCAAAACATGAAATCTACTCCAAAATAGTATTAATAAAAACGTTAGCTCGGCACGCAAAAAGTAACCCATCACCCAGCCCCAGATCCCGAAAAATGGAGATACTGCAGGTCTCGGAAAATTGCAACTTTTTTTTCTTACAAACTTTGGGTTTTTCACCACTGAAATAACAAAGAACCTAGACATGTTTGGTATCTGTGAACTCGTAAAGACCTGGAAAATCATAATGTCCGGTCAGTTTTAGCATTTAGTGAACATGGCAAAAAAAACAAAACATTGTGGAATTGCACTTTTTTTTCCAATTTTGCCCCACTTGGAATTTTCCCCGCATTTTCTAGCACACTATGTGGTTGAATCAATAGCTTAATTCAAAAGTTCAACTCGTCCTGCAAAAAAAACAATAATGAAAAAATAAAAAAAAGTTATGGCTCTGGGAAGAAGGGGGAGCAAAAAACGAAAAATGGCAGTGGGTGAAGGGGTTAAAGGGAGTCAAATGAATGGGGGGAGGGACACACCTAAGATCACTACATAGACATTGGTTTTTGTTGTGGAAAAATCCTCCACGTGTGCACATAGCCTAGGGGAGAACTATTCATATGATGCAGGGTTCTAATATATTCGCATAGATACATCAAGGGGAACCCTGGACCCTCTTGGTACAATGATGGGACAGATTTGTGGGCTCAGCACTTGGGCTGCTGACGGAGAGGGTTAAACCTCCTGGCGACGTCACTGGTGAGAGCAGCTCAGCTGATCGCTGTCACTTTAAGGTTCCAGGATCTGTCATCACAGCTCCGCCCTGATCTCCGTTCCCGGAGCCGCTTCCACGGTGCTGGGAAAGCCCTGAATAAAGAGCAGCTGTCGGCAGTGACCGGGCGGATGGCGGCGGCATGCACGGGACTGGCGGGGAGCCGCGACTCCGGGCTGCAGTGATGGCACAGCGGGGACAGGTGAGCAGCCCGGTGCACGGCCGTGGGAGCGGCCAAACCTGCAGCCGGCTGGGATGTGGTGTCAGTGCAGTGTGCCCTCACCCGCCGCCAGCCTGGTGCCATGTCTGCAGGGCTAAATAATGGATGATCCTCCCGGAGCATCTGCTCAGCCTGTGTGGGGGCAGCAGGATTACGGGGCTGCTAGGCACCGAGGAGCAATGGAGCCACAGGGTCTCCTCTTCCTCTGGAGGCCTGAGCCCCCTGGACGCCCACTGGGCTGGGGGTCCTCCTAGTAATGCTGTGACATGAGGAAGGACCAGAAAATATAAGAGATGCAGGTACAGTAGGTCCGAGGAAGGAAGAAGAACATAAGATATTCTGCGTAAGACTAAACACCAGACCCTACGGTGACCTAAGGAGGGCTGCGGTGCTGGAGCGAATGACACGGTGTAAGAAACGTGTAAGGCTACGTTCACATTTGCGCTGTGCGCCGCTGCGTCGGCGACGCAACGCACAACGCACACAAAAACGCAACAAAACGCATGCTAAAACGCTGCGTTTTGCGACGCATGCGTCCTTTTTTGCCGAAAGTTGGACGCAAAAAAAATGCAACTTGCTGCGTTTTCTGCGCCCAACGCTTGCGGCCAAAAAAACGCATGCGTCGTAAAACGCAGCACAACGCATGTCCATGCGCCCCCATGTTAAATATAGGGGCGCATGACGCATGCGGCGACGCTGCGGCGCCCGACGCTGTGGCGCCGAACGCTAATGGTAACGTTACCTAAGAAAGGTTCTATAACGGGTCGGACGGTCACATTGTACTTACAGTCCGGTCCGGTATGTAGGTGGGCAGGGCAGGATTCAGTTTATGGCCACGGTCACACGTTCAGTATTTGGTCAGTATTTTACCTCAGTATTTGTAAGTGAAAACCAAGAGAGGAACAGTCAGAGGAAAAGTATAATAGAAACATATGCACCACTTCTGCATTTATCACCCACTCCTGGCTGTGGCTTACAAATACTGCTGTAAATACTGAATGTGTGTACTTGGCATAAGAAAGTAGTCACAAGTCCTTGTTCCAACAAATATGTGAATAGTACCATTGTCTTTAGTGATTTGGATCAGGGCGTCATCAATAAAATGATAAAGCTTCTCCTATCCCTTGCAGTGTTATATTTGGATGGCGCGCGCGTGCCAGCCATGTGTTGTGCATCGTTTCTACTGACCCATAGACTTGTATTGGCTCTTGTCATCTGTGACACTGGAGAGATAAAGGATGTCTCCAAGATGTCTTGGATGGACACCACGTCATGAAAAAACATGCACATGTAAATAGCAGCATAGACTGTAATGATTACAGGGAGTATCCGTGAAAAGAAGAAACCCAGATAGAACACGTACGTGCCACACGTCTGACTGAGGCCTAACTTGTATTCTATTCACTGAAATCCCCGCTGTTTGTATGGATGAGTCCAGTGGGCGGTCCTACTAAGTGATTGACAGCTATCACTGCCTGTTATACAGGGCAGACTGTCACTCACTGAATAGGCCCGCCTACTGGATGAATAACATATACAAGTATACTGAAACCTTTCCTACAAAAAACTGTATATCGATCTGATCTGCTTCTCCTGCTCTATAACGGCCGGCCTGCTCATCAGGTGCCATTTTCAATAAAGCAGGATCTCGTGAAAATATCCATAGTGGTAAAGATTTGGTTATTATATGTACAGAAATCAGAACACTCCCAAGGAAAGAGACCTACATGGAAAGCCATGCCCCATATCCCATACTAGCTATGCCCCATAATGTTTGTCATTGATTTTTCGCATGCATTTGCGTGGTTTTGTATATTATCTTTTTATTTTTCTTTATGACCATAACTTTAATGCTAACATTCCTGAAAAGCTGTAGCCATGCAGCACATTTCTAACTATGGCCTGTTGTGCTTCTCGTGCTAAGTCAAGAAGTTGAAGGGCGATTTGAGAGGTCCATGCCAGGGCTGTACAGTCTGTAACCAAAGGTTCTTTTATTCTAAATTCTTCGCCCAATAAAAAGTAACACATTTAGGCTGTGTGCACACGTTCAGGATTTTTCGTGTTTTTTTTTTTTTTCGCTATAAAAACGCTTAAAAAAAGCATACATATGCATCCCATCATTTATAATGCATTCCGCAATTTTTGTGCATATGTTGCAGGTTATTTTCCGCGAAAACGCATCGCGGTAAAAAATGCAGCATGTTCATTAATTTTGCGTCTTTTTTTTTTTTTGTGGATTTCCCACTATATTATTGCATTGGGAACCTCCGGAAAAATTAGAGAGCAAAACATGAAAAAAATGTATGCAGATTTCTTGCAGAAAATGTCCGGTTTTGTTCAGGAAATTTCTGCAATGATTCCTGATGTGTGCACATAGCCTTACTGAATTAAAATGGTAACCTCACCAGATCACTGGAGTTTGTACTTTGTTTCGTTTTGTTTTTTAATAAATGTGGACCTCAGAATGGATCAACAGGACAGGATCAATCCACCTAAGTAATCTGCAGTACATGTGGCCACATTGTCTGGAAGGGGTTAAGGCAAGTATATGACCTACAGGATTAGGCACCACCAGTATGTTCTTTGAGGATTGCCTTAGACCAGGTGTGGGCATTTAGCTTCTGAGTGGCCACATGAGACCATGACTGTTGTGGAGGGCCGAACCACCGTATTGGTGATATCTTGCTGATCGGTGTGGCTCCACCCTTTGCGACCCACACTGATTAGCAAAGCAGGGAATGTTTGTCCCTGATGAGGCACCGTTATCTCCATTACATAATGGAGTGGCAGGTCAGATACCCGATCGCAGTTCGAGTTCTCTATGGCGCTACTGGGGGAAAAAGCCAGAATGGAAGACCACCAGCTCTGCAAGTGAGTATTTGCAGCTGGAGGCCGCTGACACCGATAACAGCTGATTGGCAGGGGTGTCACACCCCGACCGATCAGACTTTGATGACCTAACCTAAGGATAGGTCACCAATGTTAGTAAAATGGTGGACAACCTCTTTGAGTCTTTTGACTGGCCGCTATTGCTAATACATGTGACAATAGGGCTTATTATAGTAGCAGCTAATCAATTATTAACGCTGTTATTCAGCCTTGAGTATATAATAAGCAGAGCTGTACTGCGATCTCTGTTGCTCTCACATTCCTGCTCTTTTCCTTTCCTCTTCTCCGGCTTTCAATCCCTTCTGGTACTCTCTCTCACTTGCCTTCTTCCTTGGTTCTCCAGTGTCATGTGTGCATCTGACCTGCCTCTAAGGCTTGGGCCTACATGTCTATGCCAGTCAGATGTACACACCGATGGGTTGTGTTTGGTTTCCAGCACTTTGGCCACCCTAGTCCACAGGCTGTCCAGTCTGCCCTAGACCACTGCTTCCCCCTTGGCTATTACCTGGTGATGTCATTCACATCCACCATTTTTTAAATTCAATACTCTTGCCATAGTGGGAAGATTGATGAATGACCTCTAATTATCCACACGCACCCATAGTTCCCTCCGCTGTCTGACTCATCTGTTCTTTATTTACCTTCTTTATCGTCCACTTACTGAGGTTTTCCCTAGTGACTGGCAGACATGCAGATCAGTAACCAAGCCATGGAGTGTTCTGCAAACAGCATACACAATAGTACACTGCACACTACATTAAGGTTCATGCAATGCTATACACAATCACTTTAGTAATAAAATATATAATGGCATGTATCGAAAAATATAAAATGCTCCTCCACCTTGTAACTGCAACAACCAAGAAGGAAAAAGGAAACATTTTGGAAATAACAGGAAGGATTGACATGTTAATGATGTGCAAATTATGGAAAATTTGTAAACAAAATTCCCCAAACCTCTTGCTTGTATTGTGTGTGAGTGTCATGCACGTACTACCACGGCCTGTAGTGTCTCCGGACTGGGGTATCATGGGTCGGCAATTGCAAAGGGAGCTTCCTGCTGCGGACAGTGATGATTTCTGTGCATATAGTGTTTCAGAACATTGCTCAGATGGCCATTAATAACCTCATTGATGGCAGCCAAACAGTTAGTGTGTGTGTGTAGTGCTCAAACTGAATAAATTGAGATATTTTGAAAATGTTTTCCTTCTTATCATTAAAGAAGCCCTAAATTCTAAACTCTATTCTTCTCCTAACCCCTTTCTGCCCTCGGACGGATTAGTACGTCCGAGGGCAGATCCCCTGCTTTGATGCGGGCTCTGGCGGTGAGCCCGCATCAAAGCCGGGACATGTCAGCTGTTTTGAACAGCTGACATGTGCCCGCAATAGGCGCGGGTGGAATCGCGATCCACCTGCACCTATTAACTAGTTAAATGCCTCTGTCAATCTGACAGCAGCATATAACAAGCATATCTGGCCAGAAATGCGCGCACAGGTGATAGAGGGTCATCGGCGCGTCGGCTTTAGTGATGAGCAAGTATCCTCGTTGCTTGGGTTTTCCCGAGCACGCTCGGGTGGTCTCTGAGTACTTGTGACTGCGCGGAGATTCCATTTTTGTTGATGCAGCTGCATGATTTACAGCTGCTAGCCAATCTGAATACATGTGCGGGTTGCCTGGTTGCTAGGAAATCCCCACATGTAATCAATCTGTCTAGTAGCCGCAAATCATTCTGCTGCCTCGATGAAAACTAAATCTCCGAGCAGTCATAAATACTCGGAGATCACCAGAGCGTACTCGGGGAAAACCCGAGCAACGAGTATACTCACTCATTACTACTTGGCATGACAACCAGAGGTCTCCTTGAGACCTCTATGGTTGTTGATGCCGGATTGCTATGAGCGCCACTCAGTGGTCAGTGCTCATAGCAATGCTGTAATTCTACTACATAGAGATGATCTGAGCATCGCCTCTATGTAGCAGAGCCGATCAAGTTGTGGCAGCTTCTAGTCTCCCATGAAGGCTATTGAAGCATGGCAAAAGTGGAGAAAAAAAAGTTTTAAAAAATATGAAAAAAATGAACAATATATAAAAGTTCAAATCACCCCACTTTTTCCCCATTCAAAATAAAACCATAAAAAATTTTAAAAAAAATTATACATGTATGGCATCACCGCGTTCAGAATTGTCCGATCTATCAATAATAATAAAGAAAAAGTATTAACCCGATTGCTAAACGGCGTAGCGATTAAAAAAATTAAATAAATAAAAAACGCCAGAATTGCGTTTTTGGTCGCCACAACATTGCATTAAAATGCAATAACGGGCGATCAAAAGAACATATCTGCACCAAAATGGTATCATTAAATACGTCAGCTCGGCACGCAAAATATAAGCCCTCACCCAACCCCAGATCACGAAAAATGGAGACCGTACGTGTATTGGAAAAATGAGCAATTTTTTTCTTTACCACTTAGATAAAAAAGAACCAAGACATGTTTGGTGTCTATGAACTTTTAATGACCTGGAGAATCATAATGGCAGGTCAGTTTTAGCATTTAGTGAGCCTAGCAAAAAAAAACAAACAAAAAACAACTGTGGGATTGCACTTTTTTTGCAATTTCACCGCACTTGGGTTTTGTTTTTTTTTCCCCCGTTTTCTAGTACACGACCTGGTAAAAACAGTGGTTTCGTTCAAAAGTACAACTCGTCCTGCAAAAAATAAGCCCTCACATGGCCATATTGACGGAAAAATAAAAAGTCATGGCTCTGGAAAGGATGGGAGTGAAAAAAAAAAATGAAAATACCCTGGGTCATGAAGGGGTTAATACATCCTAGAACTGTTTGCCTTTTTTGCTGCTGCATCACACTGTTGACTCGTGCAGTCTGTGATCTATTAGTATACCCAAGTCTTTTTCACACGTGCTGTTGCTTAGTTCTATTCCTCCGATTCTCTAGATGTAATTTTTGTTTTTCTTGCCCAGATGTAGAATCTTGCTTTTCTCCCTGTTAAATACCATACGATTGTTCAATCTAATCTAGATCCTTCTGAATCTTTTGTCTTCTCTAGTGTTGGCTATCCCTCCTAGCTTCGTCTGCAAATGTGATTGTTTACCTTCAGTTCCCTTATCTAGATCATTTATAAAAAAAAAATATTGAACAACACTGAGGCCAAGACGTAGCCTTGAGGTACTTCACTTGAAACACCCTTCCAATTGAATGTGCAACCGTTTATTACCACTCTGAGTACGATCACCTAGCCGGTTATGAATCTGGATCGTCCCCCATAGGGCAGTGGGTACTCGGTACCGGGTCCTTCGGTTCTCAAGGGGGATGTTATGGTGGCTGACCCGGTCCGTGGCCCTCGGGAGGTCCATTGTAAAAGGGGAAAGGTCTTTAAAGGGGAAATGTTCGTGACGCCACCTGTGGTATTCGGTCAGGGTGACCGACGCTGCTTAAGGGTCCGCTGGGGTGATGTTATGGCAGCTAGATGGTATACCTTCCCACAGGTGAAGTATGTCCCCAGGGCTTCCCAATGTGTAGATGGTGGATGGTGTAAGGCGCAGTGAAGAACGAGGACACAAGGTTGCAGTCTCTTTACCTTTTACTGAAGGCTTCAGCATCCACAGTCCAGAGCATCAGATCACAGGGCAGGCAGAGTCCGGCCGGTTTGGAGGCAAATCCAGAGTCCCCTTATCCAGGTGGAAATCAGTAGCCTTCCTCTAGTGCTTGGGTGTTGTAGTACCTTACTGCTAAGCGTCTCATAAGGTCCTCACAACTATTGTAGATGTTGTGTGTCTCTCTCTGTCCCCCAGATGGATAGGACAAACCCGTATGATTGGTGGCCTGAGGCTTTTTACAGGGACTCTAGCACGCCCCAGCCCCCACAAGTTGCCACCATGTCTCCTGGGTATAGGGCAGATCAGTAACTTGAAATTAGCTGTCCTGCCGGTCTCTGGAGCAAGGCATAAAGGGCTGTTGCTCCCTCGGTGTTCCGGCTACCGGATCCTGCGCCTCAGGAGGCAGCCTGTGTAGGGCAGAACTCTTTTTGGTTTCCTCTCCTTTTGCTAAGACTTCGTTTCTCACCCTCTACAATACAGTTCGCTGTTCGTGTCTCTTTCTTAGGATGCTGCTGCACGTGGGGCAGGCGCAGCTCCGTGGCTTACTGTCTAGGCCTCTGACAGGATCCTACCCCTGTCAGGGACCAACTACCTGAGCAGAGCTCAGATAGCAGCTCACTGGGTGAAGCCCAGCCAGCTTCTGTCTCACTTCCTATCCAGACCACCAGTTTTACCTAATTGTGAAGAGTGCCCTAATAAATAGGAGCATAGCTCCCCCTGGTGGACTGGAGTATGAAGTGTGTTGCATGGTTTGTGATACCTGGTAAAGAGATCTCCTTTATTGCCTTCAAATGTAACATCACACCCACTAGAGGAGAATATTACTGCAACAACCAGGATCCTGGGGTGCTGCAAATCTACTTAACCGTAGCCTTGTCAATCCTATACTTTTAATAAGAATAGTATGAGATATTTATAAAAATACTTTTAAGTCAAAATATACTATACCGCATTTCCCTAATCCACCCAGTCAGTGATTCTATTATAGAAGGAAATTAGATTAGCCTGGCATGATTTGTTTGCTATAAACCCAAGCTGGGTTTGGTTAATTACTGTATTCTTATCCAAGTACTTACATACATGCTGTTTAATAATTTGTTGAAAGATCTTTCCTAGTATAGAAGGAAAGCTTATTGACCTGTAATTTCCTGAATTTCCTGGCTCCATCTTCTTTCCTTTTTTTTTTTTTTTTTTTGAAGATGGAGACATTTGCCCTTCACCAATATTTTGGGACTCCTCCTTTTCTCCAGGATTTTTCAAAAATTCTTGCTAGTGGTTCTGCAATTTCCTCTGGTATATCTTTCAGTATCCTAGAATGTAATTCATCTGGTTCCCTCACCATCTCTCTATTTATGGATAGAGTGGATTATTTTGTTCTTTCAATAGAACAGTGAAGATCAGTGCATAATACAACTGCTTTCTTAGAAAACACAGATGCAAAATAGGAATTTTAAAATTTCGGCATCTTGACATCATTTTTGACCACTTCTTTCACCCTTTTCATCCTGTAAAAAATCCTATAGCATCTTTGACGTTTCTTTTGCTGTTGACATCGTTACTGGATTTAGCTCTTCTAACACTTGCCCTGGATTTCCTACAGACAGCATTATATTCTTCTTTAGATATGCCCCATTGTTTCCACTTAACCTTTTCACAACCTTGGGGTATTCCGTTTTTGCGTTTCTGTTTTTTGCTTCCTGTCTTCCCAGAGCCATAAGTTGTTGTTTTTTTTGTTTGTTATTGTTTGTTTTAATTATTTTGCTGTCAATATGGCCGAGTGAGGGCTTGATTTTTGCGAGATTAGTTGTACTTTTGAACATCATTGGTTTTACCATATCGTGTACTTAAAAACGGGAAACAAATTCAAAGTGCGGTGAAATTGCAAAACAAGTTTAATATAAATATATAAATATATATATATATATATATATATATATATATATATATATATATATATATATATATATATATATATACATACATATATATACACATTTATTTTCAATGTTCACATGATGCCAAGACTGACCTTTCACAGTAATTCTCCATGTTAGGCCGGTTTCACACATCAGTGGCTCCGGTACGTGTAGTGACAGTTTTCTCACGTACCGGAGACACTGACACACGTAGACCCATTCAAATGAATGGGTCTATGCACATGCCTGCGTGTTTTCACGGACCATGTGTCCGTGTGCAAAACACGGAGACATGTCCGTTTTTCTCCGGCAGCACGGTCCGCAAAGCGTCCCGCACACGGAGAACAGTGTGCACTCTCCTCCGTGTGCACGTACCACCCACAGGAGAAACAGCGCTACTGTAAGCGCTATCCCCCCTGCGTGTGGTGCTAAAGGCGGCATTCATCCCTTCTGTCCTGCTCGGCTGAAAGCAGCGCTTGCAGAACAGAAGAGATAAAAAATGACTTTTTTTTTTTTTTTCTTTAAAAATAAAGTTTGGGGGTCACCTCCCACACCCCCTGTGCGCCCGCCCGCTTGCAGAGGAATACTCACCCAGCTCCCGCGACACCTCCTCTCAGCGCCGGCTGCTTGTCCTGTGTGAGCGGTCATGTGGTACCGCTCATTAGTGATGAATATGCAGCTCCACCTCCCATAGGGGTGGAGCCGCATATTCATCACTGTAATGAGCGGTACCATGTGACCGCTCACACAGGACAAGCTGCCGGCGCTGAGAGGAGGCATCGCGGGAGCTGGGTGAGTATTTTAATGCGGGCGGGTGCACAGGGGGTGGGAGGCAGGAGGTGACCATGAACTTTATTTTAAACACAAAAAAAATAACAAAACCTTGATTTTCCATTCCTTCTCTCCAGCGAACGCTGCTGGGGAGAAGGAATGAATGCCGGCTTCAGCACCAGAAGCAGGGGACAGCGCTTAACTCTAGCGCTTTCTCCTGCACGGTCCGTGTGGTCCTCAGTCGGCACACGGGCCGCACACGGCTGCTGCACGTGTGCCACACTGATGTGCCACGTGAGCACACGGATAACTCCGGTACCGATTTTTCCGGTACCGGAATTATCTGGACTTGTGAGACTGGCCTAATTATGAGTACGTAGATGTCAAACATGTATAGGGTCTGTTTATTTTAAGTGGTGGAAAAAAATTCCCAAAATGCCATTTTTCGAGATGGGTAGCGTTTCCATTTTTTGGGATCTGGGGCTGGGTCAGGACTTTTTTTTTTTTTTTTCTTTCTTTGCATACTGATCTGATGCTTTTGTTGATACCAATTTGGTGTAGATATGATGTTGTGATCGCCTGTTATTGCATTTTATTGTGATGTTACGGCAACCAAAAAAAGTAATTCTGGCGTGTTTTTTTTTTTTTTTTTTTTTTTTTTTTTTTCTCGTTACGCCGTTTACAGATTGGATTAATTTTATTTTGATCAGGCATTTCTGAACGCGGTGATAACAACAAATATGTGTATTTATTTATTGTTTTAGTTTTACTTTATATTTGCTTTTCACTGGCTTCAATGTCTCCATGGGAGACAAAAAGTTGCAATGTGTAGCTAAAATGCTTATCTGATATGAGCGCTGGCCACACGGCGGCGCTCATAGCAATCCAGCAATCGCCGATGGAGGGAAGCGGTGTTCTGCAAAACCTGGGGTGTCATGTCAACCCATCGGCGACCCGCGGTCATGTGAAACGGTCGCCAATGGGTGCGGTTTGTGACACCAGAGATTGACAGCAGCACATATTAACAGCTGTGGGTGGATTGTGACTCCACCCGTGACTGTTGGGGCACATGTCGGCTGAAATCAGCTGACGTGCTGTAAAACATGTGGGCGCCGAGCAGCTCATTCATCAGTGGTTCTCATCCTGGACGGTTGCATCTTGGCACCATCCAGGTTGAGAACTATTTATCCCCAGACAAGGATTACAGCATGGGACAAAACGTTGGACAAGTGAGGGATATGGTTGTTTGCTTTTGTTTTTTACAGATGAGGGATTCAGTGGACATTAAATAAGTATTAGACAAAAGAAAGAAAAAAAGCCAGCTCACCGTTTCCAACGGAGCACGGAACTTGATCCTGATGAGATATGCGACAATAGAAAAAAATGATGTTCCAGCTCCAACTTGGTAAAATGAAAAACTTTAATGAAAACATTAAAAGCAAAAAGCACAGATGCTCCATACAGACAACACCATGACGCCAGTGAGTGAAGCAACGCTATTCGACCGTGCTGCGGGGTTTGACAGCCCGCAGCACGGTCGAAACGCGTTGCTTCACTCACTGGCGTCATGGTGTTGTCTCTATGGAGCATCTGTGCTTTTTGCTTTTAATGTTTTCATTAAAGTTTTTCATTTTACCAAGTTGGAGCTGGAACATCGTTTTTTCCTATTAAATAAGTATAACTGTGCTTATTATTAAATAAAAAAGGAAAACTGTTTTGTTTTTATTTCAAATAAAATGCTTTTATACTTGTTGTGTCTATTTACAATACAACTGTAGGATTAGTAATGGATAGGTCTCTTGTAGACGCCTCTCTATTACTAAGCCGTGGACTTGATGTCACCGGACAATACAAAGGGGACATGAACCCCACTTCCTACCTACAGAGGGCAAGTGGGAAGAGCTGGCCAAAATGCCAGAATTGGCAAATTTTAATAGATATGCCTTTTCTGGGTAGCTGCAGCTGCTATTTTTAGGCTGGGGGGGGGGGGGCAATGGACAGCTGTCTGCTTTTGCAAGGCTGGTTGTCAAAAATGGAGGGAGAGCCCATGCTTTTTTTTTTTTTTTTAAATAATTTAAAATAATTATTCAAACAATTAAAAGCATGGGGACCCCCTCTATTTTTGATAGCCAACCTTTCTAAAGCTGAGAGTTGCAGCCCGTTTTGCCTGGCTGGTTATCAAAAATGCAGGGGAACCCATACCGGGTGTTTTTGTTTTTATTTATAGCTCAGATGGCGGTTGATGAATACTCCCATCAGCCGCTGCCTGCTATTTATCAGTTGAATACAACTCTCCGAATGTCATCAGTGTGCACGTGAGATGTCAGTGTTATGTATTTTGCAGCAGGGATCCAGCTGTCAGTTAGAATGATGTCAGAGGTCCCGCCCTGTCGACAGCGGAGTGGAAAAGAAGCCTCTGCTCTGCAGACGTGACATTGGCAGAGGCTTCTGAATCCCCGGTAGAAGCGGTCATAGTGCTCTGTGCTGGGGAAGAACTGCGCCGGGCACAACAGTCAGGTAAGTTGCAATTACTTGCCTGTTGGTGCTTAAGCACATTTTTTTTTTGTGAAGTCCTGGATATCCCCTTTTAATACAGCAAGAAAACTGTCCTTCTGACAAGATTTTAGCACCACCATATTGTGACCTAGTCATTTTGGGACCAAGTAGTTGGACCCCCAAAGATGAGTACCGTATATACTCGAGTATAAGCCGAGATTTTCAGCCCACTTTTTTGGGCTGAAAGTCCTCCTCTCGGCTTATACTCGAGTCATACCCAGGGGTCAGCAGGGGAGGGGGAGCGGGGGCTGTCTAATAATACTCACCTGCTCCTGGCGCGGTCCCTGCAGGTCTCTGCTTCCCGGCGCTACAGTTTCTTCCTGTAGTGAGCGGTCACATGGTACCGCTCATTACAGTAATGAATATGCAGCTCCACCTCCCATAGGGGTGGTGCCGCATATTCATTACTGTAATGAGCGGTAACGGTGACCACTCACTACAGGAAGAAAATGCGGCGCCGGGGAACAGACGTGCAGCGACCGCGCCAGGAGCAGGTGAGTATAACGGGGGCAGTGCGCGATATTCACCTGCTCCTCGTTCCACCGTCGGCGCTGCTGTGTCTTCCGCACTGATGCTCAGGTCAGAGGGCGCAGTGACGCGAGTAGTGCATGTCGCTCTCTTCCTGAACGTCGGTGCAGAGGATGGGAAGATACAGCGGCGGTCAGCGGTGGAACGGGGAGCAGGTGACTATAGCAAGTGCCGTGGGCCGGAGAGGTGAGTACAGGGCCGGACTGGGACTAAAATTCAGCCCTGGCATTTGAAGTGACACAGGCCCACTTGTCACATGGTGACTGTATAATATCTTTGTACACTTGTAGGCTACAAGAAGTGAGGGGAGTGTAACACGACTATATAACATATAATTACAGCTGTATCCAGCATTACAGCTCAGCCCCCATAGAATGTAATGCAGCCAGCCTCCATAGAATGTAATACAGCCAGCCCCCATAGAATGTAATACAGCACAGCCCCCATAGAATGTAATACAGCACAGCCCCCATAGAATGTAATGCAGCACAGCCCCCATAGAATGTAATGCAGCACAGCCCCCATAGAATGTAATGCAGCACAGCCCCCATAGAATGTAATGCAGCCCAGCCCCCATAGAATGTAATGCAGCCCAGCCCCCATAGAATGTAATGCAGCCCAGCCCCCATAGAATGTAATGCAGCCCAGCCCCCATAGAATGTAATGCAGCCCAGCCCCCATAGAATGTAATGCAGCCCAGCCCCCATAGAATGTAATGCAGCCCAGCCCCCATAGAATGTAATGCAGCCCAGCCCCCATAGAATGTAATGCAGCCCAGCCCCCATAGAATGTAATGCAGCCCAGCCCCCATAGAATGTAATGCAGCACAGCCCCCATAGAATGTAATGCAGCACAGCCCCCATAGAATGTAATGCAGCACAGCCCCCATAGAATGTAATGCAGCACAGCCCCCATAGAATGTAATGCAGCACAGCCCCCATAGAATGTAATGCAGCACAGACCCATAGAATATAATGCAGCACAGGCCCATAGAATGGAATGCAGCACAGCCCCATAGAATATAATGCAGCACAGGCCCCCCCCCCCCCCCCCCCCATAGCTCCACTATCCAGCCATCACTCATTGATAAAAAAAAAACAAAAAACACTCTACTCACCTTTCCTCTTGCCCCGCGCTGCTCTGGCTCTGGTCTCACTCTCAGCAGTCGCAGTCTGCCCGCCCGGTCACACAGCAGGTGCGCGATGATATGACGTCATCGCACACACGCAGTGTCAGCGGCAGGCAGAGCGGGGAATGATGGGAGAGGAAGCGTCAGCAGATGCTCTCTCCTCCATCATTGCATTCAACTGTACCGGCGTCTATGACGCCGGTATAGTTGAATGCGGGGTCGGGAGTGCGCCGACAGCGGGGAGAGTGTGCCGACAGCGGCACACTCGAGCGGCCCACTACTGCCACCGACCCTTCTGGCATTTGCCAGAACTGCCCGATGGCCAGTCCGGCCCTGGGTGAGTATGTAATTTTTTTATTTTTTTAATCGCAGCAACAGCATATGGGGCAAATATCTGTATGGGGCATCTGTATGGGGCCATGTGCAGCATGATATGGGGGCAAATGTCTGTATGGAGCATCTTATGGGGTCATAATCAACATTTGTGCAGCATCATATGGGGCATATTTTAATATGGAGCATCTTATGGAGCCCATCATAAACTGTATAGAGCATTATATGGGGCTCCTGATTCAATATGGATATTCAAAAACACTTAAACTACTGATGTCTCAATTAATTTTACTTTTATTGGTATCTATTTTTATTTTTGACATTTACCGGTAGCTGCTGCATTTTCCACCCTAGGCTTATACTCGAGTCATTAAGTTTTCCCAGTTTTTTGTGGCAAAATTAGGGGGGTCGGCTTATACTCGGGTCGGCTTATACTCGAGTATATACGGTAAGTTATTTTCTAATTCTGAAGGCACCTCAGGTAGAAGATGGTTAAACCTGGGTGCTTTTTCTTGAATCGGCCAATCATCTAATGTGTATGGGAAAAGGGCCAAACCTACCAATTCTAGATAGGTGTGTATGTATATATATATATATATATATATAATATATTACAGACCAAAAGTTTGGACACACCTTCTCATTTAAAGATTTTTTTTGTATTTTCATGACTATGAAAATTGTACATTCACACTGAAGGCATCAAACCTATGAATTAACACATGTGGAATTATATACTTAACAAAAAAGTGTACAACAACTGAAAATATGTCTTACATTCTGGGTTCTTCAAAGTAGCCACCTTTTGCTTTGATGACTGCTTTGCACACTCTTGGCATTCTCTTGATGAGCTTCAAGAGGTAGTCACTGGGAATGGTCTTCCAACAATCTTGAAGGAGTTCCCAGAGATGCTTAGCACTTGTTGGCCCTTTTGCCTTCACTCTGTGGTCCAGCTCACCCCAAACCATCTCGATTGGGTTCAGGTCTGGTGTCTGTGGAGGCCAGGTCATCTGGTGTAGCACACCATCACTCTCCTTCTTGGTCAAATAGCCCTTACACAGCCTGGAGGTGTGTTTGGGGTCACTGTCCTATTGAAAAATAAATGATGGTCCAACTAAACGCAAACCGGATGGAATAGCATGCCGCTGCAAGATGCTGTGGTAGCCATGCTGGTTCAGTATGCCATCAATTTTGAATAAATCCCCAACAGTGTCACCAGCAAAGCACCCCCACACCATCACACCTCCTCCTCCATGCTTCACGGTGGGAACCAGGCATATTGAGTCCATCCGTTCACCTTTTCTGCGTCACACAAAGACACGGTGGTTAGAACCAAAGATCTCAAATTTGGACTCATCAGACCAAAGCACAGATTTCCACTGGTCTAATGTCCATTCCTTGTGTTCTATAGCCCAAACAAGTCTCTTCTGCTTGTTGCCTGTCCTTAGCAGTGGTTTCCTAGCAGCTATTTTACCATGAAGGCCTGCTGCACAAAGTCTCCTCTTAACAGTTGTTGTAGAGATGTGTCTGCTGCTAGAACTCTGTGTGGCATTGACCTGGTCTCTAATCTGAGCTGCTGTTAACCTGTGATTTCTGAGGCTGATGGCTTGGATAAACTTATCCTCAGAAGCAGAGGTGACTCTTGGTCTTCCTTTTCTGGGGTGGTCCTCATGTGAGCCAATGTCTTTGTAGCACTTGATGGTTTTTGCCACTGCACTTGGGGACACTTTCAAAGTTTGCCCAATTTTTCGGACTGACTTACCTTCATTTCTTAAAGTAATGATGGCCACTCATTTTTCTTTACTTAGCTGTTTTTTTCTTGCCTTAATACAAATTCTAACAGTCTATTCAGTAGGACTATCAGCTGTGTATCCACCAGTCTTTTGCACAACACAACTGATGGTTCCAACCCCATTTATAAGACAAGAAATCCCACTTATTAAACCTGACATGGCACACCTGTGAAGTGAAAACCATTCCCAGTGACTACCTCTTGAAGCTCATCAAGAGAATGCCAAGAGTGTGCAAAGCAGTCATCAAAGCAAAAGGTGGCTACTTTAAAGAACCTAGAATATAAGACATAATTTCAGTTGTTTTACACTTTTTTGTTAAGTATATAATTCCACATGTGTTAATTCATAGTTTTGATGCCTTCAGTGTGAATGTACAATTTTCAGTCATGAAAATACAGAAAAATCTTTAAATGAGAAGGCGTGTCCAAAATTTTTGTCTGTACTGTGTGTGTATGTATGTGTGTGTATATGTATATGTGTATGTGTGTGTATATATATATATATATATATATATATATATATATATATAATAATTTATTTATTTTCGCATCTGGAGGGCGGTAATGTCAAGATGGGGGCAGGCATGCGGCGCTGTTGTTGGCTAATGGCATCCTGTTATCTAATGACTTTTTCATCAGGGGACTCATGTGCTTGACGCCTTCGCTTATATGCATTGGTTTTTGTCCCAACGATGCTGTTGCTCTTCAAGACTCTGATTTGCCCTTTGTTGTCTTCGACGTTGTGCTTTTACTGCTTTCCTTTCATTGTCCTTGGCTTACTTTTTATGGGGAGCCTTTTTGGAGTTGATATTTGCTTTTTAAAGGGGTTTTCCCACAAGCAAAAGTTAATTTGAAAAATTGTCTGTGTCTGACCGTGTACCGATCATACCACAGCTCCTGGGCAGGGGAGGAAGCAAAAGACATTGTCAGCAATACTGACATTACAGCAGGAGATCGCAGAGGATACATTTTGTGAGGTAAAATATTTTTTTAAAAACAGTCAGTGAAATATTTTACCTCACAAAATGAATCCACTGTGATCCCCTGCTGTAATGTCAGTGTTGTCTTTTGTTTTCTCCCCTGCCCAGGAGACGTGGTATGCTCCATACACGGTTAGACAGTCAATTTTTAAAATGAACTCTCGTTCGTGGGAAAACCCCTTTATTGTGACCGGCTTCCTCTGCCTGTAGACATGTCGCGCATCTGCCGCCGGGATCAGCGGAATGATTCGCTGCACCTGCACGTAATTCGCGCAGTAAATCAGACCGCTGCCATATTTGTGCAGACAGATGGCGGCGGTCACATTAAAACTGCGCATGCGCTCCTCCTGTACAAAGATGGCGGCAGTCAGTGAATCACTCGGCTGATCCCAGTGGCAGCGTGCTCACGACTGTGTTCCGCTGGTGGTACCGAGCAATAGGTTGGTACCAGCAGCAGTTTCCATATTGAGACACGCATCACATGGGTGTCCCAATATGGCGGTCGTTGAACCTCCTCCACTTGGAATTCTCGGATACGGTGGCTTTTTTTTTTTTTTGGCTGCCTAAGGCAAAAATTCATATAGAGCCCCCCCACCACAGTTCAAAATAAACCTGCAGTGAATAAATGCAAATGTATTATTGCTTTTGGGGTTTTGTTTTTAAAGTATTCAGTGTATGGCAAAGTGACCTGTGACTATGATTCTCTTGGTCAGTGCAAATACGAGAGAACAAATTTTCAGTTTTTTTCTTTTTTTTGCGTGTAATAATAAAACAATATCTATGGTTTGTGATGACTTTTTTTTTAAGTTCTATTACATTTTTATTGTAAGGTTTTGTGTTTTGTTTTTTTTTGTTTGTTTTCTTTTTCCATGGGAAGTTGACATTTTTACTGATTTCCAATTTGGGGTACGTATGACATTTTTATTATAAAAAATAAAAAAAAGTTTGACAGACTGTGCTTGCAATGTCAAATTGGCACTCACCATATAAATTAGCATCTGATAAACCTCCCATAACTTCTCTATTTTTCTGTCTACTTGTTTATTTTTTTTTTCACCCATGCTATTTTTATTGATATAATTTTGGGTCAGATCCCATGTTTTGATAATCTCTTATTACATTTTCTTCTGTTGTTATGGCAGCCTAGAAGCTGTAATTCTGGTACTTTGACTTTTGTTTTTCTTCACATTACACTGTTTACCGGTTCCCTGAAAATTGCCCACAGGAAAATTGCCCACATGAAAAATGCCCACAGGAAAATTCCCCACACGGAAAATTGCCAATTACAGCATCACAACAGTTTCAGATCTATGATATTTCAGGTGCAAGGTGAGGATGTTCACATAATATGTGATCAACTTGTGATTTATAGTTGACCTAGTGCAAAACTGCAAAAATGAAGATCTGTGGTTTGCAGCAGTCTGTCATTCTCAGCAATAGATAGATCTAGTCTGCTCTCTTCCCTCACTGATTCTGCCTTACTCCTCCCACCAGCCCAGAACAGCAGCACATGCAGAACCAGCAGCAGTGTGATCCAGAGGAGCCATCACTGCTATCAGTACCCACAAAAGTATCACTGCTGCTGGCAGAGATATTTGGTCCTGGAAGCCCAGAAGGCACAGCAGAAAGGTGAGATTCTGTCACTTCTACCACTTTGTGTTCTTGCTGAGAATGTATGATGTGCTTTTGCAGTGGAGTCCGATGGGCCCCAGTGCGAAACTTGGCCCTTCTCCCCCCCCCCCCCCCCCACACACACACACATTGGTCAGATGTATGGGCCCCTGTAGTGTTCTAAATTCTATAAAGACGTATGAATTGCCCCCCTCCCCCTTCATTATGTAGTAATGTCCCCCATACTGGTATATATGCCCATCATCCTGGTGAATATGTCTGCATCCTGGTATATATGTCCTAATGCTGGTATATATGGTCCCCATCCTAGTATGTATGGTCCACATGATCTCCATCCTGGTATTTATGCCCCCTTTCTGGTATATATGTCCCTATCCTGGTTTACATGGTCCCCAATCCTAGTGTATATGTGTCCCCATTCTGACCCTAATGCATAATTAAACACAATAAGGGTATGTGCACACGATGCAGATTTAGTGCAGAATTGGTGCAGAACTGCAGCAGATTTTTCTGCTGCAGAAACGCTGCAGAACTGCACTGTGATTTACAGTACAATGTAAATCAATGTGAAAAAAAAAGCTGTGCACATGGTGCAGAAAAATCTGCGCAGAAACGCTGCAGATTTCAAAGAAGTGCATGTCACTTCTTTTGTGCGTTTCTGCAGCGTTTCTGCACCCCTCCATTAATAGAAATCTGCAGTGGTAAAATCTGCATAAAAAACGCACAAAAAATGCACTAAAAACGCATAAAAAATGCACCTGCGGATTCTGCCAGGAGATGCAGATTTAGTGCAGAAAATTCTGCACCACATTTCCTACGTGTGCACATAGCCTAGGATTGGGGACCACGTAAACCAGGATAGGGACATATATACCAGAAAGTGGGCATAAATACCAGGATGGAGATCATGTGGACCATACATACTAGGATGGGGACCATATATACCAGCATTAGGACATATATACCAGGATGCAGACATATTCACCAGGATGATGGGCATATATACCAGTATGGGGGACATTACTACATAATGAAGGGGGAGGGGGGGGCAATTCATAAGTCTTTATAGAATTTAGAACACTACAGGGGCCCATACATCTGACCAACGTGTGTGAGGGGGGTAAGGGCCAAATTTCGCACTGGGGCCCATCGGACTCCTCTGCAAAAGCATGTCATACATTCTCAGCAAGAACACAAAGTGGTACAAGTGACAGAATCTCACCTTTCTGCTGTGCCTTCTGGGCTTCCAGGACCAAATATCTCTGCCAGCAGCAGTGATACTTTTGTGAGCACTGATAGCAGTGATGGCTCCTCTGGATCACACTGCTGCTGGTTCTGCATGTGCTGCTGCTCTGGGCTGGTGGGAGGAGTAAGGCAGAATCAGTGATTGAGTGATTGAGAATGACAGACTGCTGCAAACCACAGATCATCATTTTTGCAGTTTTGCACTAGGTCAACTGTAAATCACAAGTTGATCACATATTATGTGAACATCCTCACCTTGCACCTGAAATATAGATCTGAAACTTTTGTGATGCTGTAATTGCCAATTTTCCGTGTGGGGAATTTTCCGTGTGGGGCATGTTTCCTGTGGGCAATTTTCCTGTGGGCATTTTTCTGGTCACCGAAAGTCCAATGCAGGCTGGTTTTCACAGGAGTATTGTCATGACAGGCACAGGGGTCTTTAACAGACCCCCAACCATCAAGGTAACCCACCAGCAACCCAAATCGCATCACAAGAGTGCCAATGGGTGCATAGAATGGCGCTCCCTCTTGCCAACACGCTGTAAATGCTGCTGTCAGCGATCCACAGTGGTGTTTAACAAGTGATCAGCGGCTGTTTAGAGGCAGATGATGACTCAACATCATGTGCCATGAAAGATGCGATCTCCGCTTGTCAGCCTGGGTCCAAGGCAGGGAGACAACATGTGACGTACCCAGTATGTCATACTAGGTTAAGGGGTTAAAAATGAGTAGTAGGCAAAATTAATGTTGGTGTCCATAATTAATGAGTCAGTATGTAGCTACCTATAAAATACTCATACAGTACATAACTATAGGTAATATACACAACTAAAATATTCTCATGTATAATACACACTAGTGACTACTGCATATGTGTATACACTATACAATTATGTATTACATGTGTCTGTTGTACCTGGTATAGTTTACATATCCCGGCAGAATTTTTGCTTTCTTGGCCTTTTTTTTTTCTTTTTTTTTTCTTTTTAGAGAATATGAATGATAACACCAAAATGTATTTTTCTGACTATAAGACGCACCGGACCAAAAGACGCACCCCAAATTTTGGGATGGAAAAAAGCAGAAAAAAAGATTCATCTGGGGGTCTGTATGTAGGGGAGACAGGGCAAAAACTGAGAAAAAGAATTAATTCTCATCGCCACACAATAAGAGACAAAAGAATGGATCTACTTGTGGCAATACTTAATAATCTCCCTGATCACAGCACCAGGGACATGAAATTGCTTGCATTAAAAGGTAACTTCCAATCTCAGAGAGACAAAGAGTCCGGGAGTATAAACTCATGACAACTAGTGATGAGCGAATATACTCGTTACTCAAGATTTTCCCTTCCCCCATGACGGCACACCTGAGAGAGAGGGGATCCGCCCAGCCAGGACAGGAAACCCTACTGAAAATAAAAGGGCGGTACCTCTCTGTCGCTTCAGTTGGGTTTCCTGTCCTGACAGGGACCCTCGTGCTGAACACGGCGGTGTTTCCACTAGTGTTGAGCATTCCGATACCGCAAGTATCGGGTATCGGCCGATATTTGCTGTATCGGAATTCCGATACCGAGATCCGATACTTTTGTGGTATCGGGTATCGGTATCGAAACAACATTAATGTAAAAATGTGTAAAAGAGAGAATTAAAATAAAAAATATTGCTATACTCACCTCTCCGACGCAGCCTGCACCTTACCGAGGGAAGCGGCAGCGTTCTTTGTTTAAAATTCGCGCTTTTCTTTCCTTACGTGAAGTCCCGGCTTTGTGATTGGTTGCGTCGCAGTCACATGGGCGACGCAACCAATCACAGCAAGCCGTGACGTAATTTCAGGTCCTTAAGGATTTTAAAATTACGTCCCGGCTTTGTGATTGGTTGCGTCGCAGTCACATGGGCGACGCAACCAATCACAAGCCGTGACGTCACGGGAGGCTGGACACGCGCGCATTTTAAAATGCGCGCGTGTCCAGCCTCCCGGCTTGTGATTGGTTGACCGCGACGCAACCAATCACAAAGCCGGGACGTAATTTTAAAATCCTGAAGGACCTGAAATTACATCACGGCTTGCTGTGATTGGTTGCGTCGCCCATGTGACTGCGACGCAACCAATCACAACGCCGGAACGTAATTTTAAAATCCTGAAGGACCTGAAATTACGTCACGGCTTGCTGTGATTGGTTGCGTCCCGGCCACATGGGCGGCACGCGACCAATCACAAGCCGGGACTTCACGTAAAGGAAAGAAAAGCGCGAATTTTAAACAAAGAACGCTGCCGCTTCCCTCGGTAAGGTGCAGGCTGCGTCGGAGAGGTGAGTATAGCAATATTTTTTATTTTAATTCTTTTTTTTACACATTAATATGGTTCTCAGGGCCTGAAGGAGAGTTTCCTCTCCTTCAGACCCTGGGAACCATCAGGGATACCGTCCGATACATGAGTCCCATTGACTTGTATTGGTATCGGGTATCGGATTGGATCCGATACTTTGCCGGTATCGGCCGATACTTTCCGATACCGATACTTTCAAGTATCGGACGGTATCGCTCAACACTAGTTTCCACTCACCCAGGTCCCGTCCCGGCGTGGAAGAGCAGGCAGCGCCTGTGCGTCGGTGTTCGGGAGCCTGGAAGCGCCGTCCGCAGGTCCCCCGGGGTCTCTGCGTCCGAGCGGGCGTTGGTGCAGCACGGTCGGACCCAGCTCCTTCCGTGGCTGCCACGCCGCCCTCCTCCCTCTGCCGGCATCCAGGTGCGCAGGCCGCTTCCGGGTCGCCCGTCTGACGTCACGCGCAAGGCACGCTGGGAATGGGGACGTCGGGGGCGGGCGCCGGATCCAAGATGGCGGCGCCCATGAAGAAACGCCGGCCGGTGGAAAAAGGACTCCGGCGGCGCGGCAGAGGAGGGGAGGGGCCACCATTGGGCACCGGAGGAGGCGGAGAGTGCAGTGGTCCCCCATAAATGGGTGTCTGACCACAGAAGACGCGCTCATGTACAAAAACTTCAGCATGGAAGTGGGACAACCAGAGCAGCAGCAGCAGCCGCCGCCATCACAGCAGCAGCAGCAGCGTCAGGAGCTCTCGCCAGATGCCTTGCCGAGCCACCAGCACAGGAGCAGTCGCTCAAGTGGTAGGAGCAGCAGCCGTCCTGTCCGGCAAGACTCTTCAGCGTCCAGAAGGGACACTGCACGTGCATCTGTCCAGCCTCCAAAACCGGTACCCTTGACTGACGGCGGTGGTGAGTGATCTTCGTGAATGTCACGCTTATGGTAACAGGGTCCATTTTTTCTGTTTGATCACTAGGGCCCGAGGAAATCTAGCGGCAAAACAAAGAACCGCGAATGTGCCCTTTGTAAAGCCCCGCTTGCAGTTCAGTGGCAGAAGGACCTCTGCTCTGACTGCATTCAAAAAACCATACATGAGACTCCTAATTTCGCCACTAGCCTCAAGGCCATAATTCAGACAGAAATTAAAAACTCCCTAAAACTGGCCCTTAAAAAATCAGGGAGGAAGAGCCGTAAAGTGTCTACGGATTCGGAGGCCTCTCAGAAACAGGAGAGTCAGAAATCTCCCTCTGCCTCCTCCGCCTCTATCCAGTCCTCAGATTCCTCCTCAGATAGTGATACAGGAGGTCGCCCGTGTTTCCCAACTGAGGATGTAGAAAAATTAGTCAAAGCAGTCAGATCTGCAATGGGACTTAAAGAGGAAAAGACACCTAGGTCACTTGAGGATGTCATGTTTGGCGGTTTAGAGGAAAAAAGAAAATGGACATTTCCGGTCAATGCAAAAATTAAAGCATTCATCGAAAAAGAATGGAAAAAACCCGAAAAAATCGGTACCTTACCTTCTTCATCTAAAAGGAGATATCCTTTTGAAGAAAAAGACTCCGAATCCTGGGAGAAAATCCCTAAGATTGATGGTACGGTAGCCAAGTCCCTGAAAAAATCATCCCTTCCTTTAGAAGATTCAGGGATCCTAAAAGATCCACTGGACAAAAAAGCAGATGGGTTTTTGAGGCACATCTGGGAAGCAGCGGCAGGGGGCTTGAAACCGGCTATAGCTGGAACATGTACAGCTCGCGCTCTTATGGTCTGGTTACAGCAGATAGAAGACCAGCTAAGGGATAAAGTCCCTAGGAATGACATTCTTGCAAATATATCCCTAGTTCAAGGCGCAGCAGCATTTCTGGCGGATTCCTCTGTGGACTCCGCGAGATTAACAGCTAGAGCAGCGGGCCTGTCCAATGCGGCCAGAAGAGCCCTATGGCTTAAGGGTTGTCCGGGAGATTTGCCATCCAAACATAGGCTATGTTCCATCCCATGTGACGGTCAACTCCTCTTTGGGAAAAAGTTAGAGGAGATTTTGGAACAGGCAGGAGACAAAAAGAAAGCCTTTCCAACCTTCCCGAAAGATCCGAAAAACCCTTTTTTCGGAGGAGATTTAACAGAGGCCGACCTCCAGGAGATAGGAGAAATTGGGACTTCAAAGATAAAAGGAAATCAGGCTATATGTTCAAAGGGCCCTCTACATCTGCCAAAAAGTCCCCCCAATGACATTACATCAGAGGTTGGAGGAAGGCTCTCCCTCTTCTATCCAGCCTGGATAAACATCTCCCCGAGCATCTGGGTTTTAAATATCATAAAAGAAGGCCTAAAAATAAAATTTATCCGTCCACCCAGGCACAATTTCGTAATAACTCCCCGGAGGAAAGCCTGGCAGGAACAATTAGCTCTAGAAACGGAAGTCCTCGGACTGATTCAAAAGAATGTCTTGCAAGAAGTCCCGGTTCAGGAGTTGGGAAGAGGGTTTTACTCCCCCCCCCCCCCCCCCCCTCTTTCTAATACAAAAACCTGATGGCTCTTGGAGGACCATAATCAACCTAAGAAAACTCAACCTTTCAATAGACAATCACTCCTTCAAGATGGAGTCCATCAACACAACCACAAACTTCTGTTTCCTCACTGCTTCATGGCAGTAATAGACTTAAAGGATGCATATTACCATATTCCAATACATCACAAATACTGGAGATACTTGAGAGTGGCACTCTACATACAGAACCAAGTGAAACATTACCAATACACAGCCCTTCCATTCGGCCTATCTACTGCTCCCAGGGTCTTCACCAAGGTGATGGCAGAGGTAATGTCATATCTCCGTTCTCGGAATATTGTAATTGTCCCATACTTGGACAATTTTCTTGTGATAGGGAAGACAGAGGCCGATTGCTCCCATCAGATAACGACAGTAATATCAACTCTAACAGAACTCGGTTGGTTAATAAATGTCCCCAAGTCGAAGTTAGTTCCTGTAAAGGTACAATCCTTCCTGGGCCTGATACTAGATTCAGAAGGTCAACTCTGCCTCCTCCCGGAGAACAAAGTAACCAAAATAATCAATTTGACCACTGCAGCGATACATCAACCAGCAATGACCCTAAGGAAAGCGATGTCCCTACTAGGCTCGTTAACGTCCTGCATTCCAGCGGTAGGATGGGCACAATTCCACCTGAGACAACTGCAGTGGGAAGTTCTGTCAGCCCAAAGACTGTTAAGAGGGCATTTGGAAGGAAGTCTATGTCTTCCTCAGGATGTTAGAAATTCCTTAAAGTGATGGACCATAGAGGAACATCTCACTATGGGAGTCCAATGGCAGAAACCGGTCGAGGATGTAATCACGACCGACGCAAGCAACATAGGTTGGGGAGCACACTTAAGATCCCATTCAATTCAAGGAACTTGGTCCCCCCAAGAAAAGAGCTATGCCTCAAACGTAAAAGAACTATTGGCAGTAGTAAAGTCCTTGAAACATTTTCTTCCCCAGCTCCAGGGCCGCCATGCTCGAGTCATGACGGACAATCGAGCAGTAGTGGCCTATATCAATCACCAGGGGGGGACGAGGTCTTGGAACCTCATGGAGGTGTCAAACTCACTATTTCATTGGGCAGAACAACACCTATCTTCCCTAACAGCTCTACACATAAGAGGGGTAGAAAACTTTCAGGCAGTCTTTGAGTCGCAGAGTTCTGAGACAAGGGGAATGGTCCCTGAATCCTGAGATATTCCAACAAATAATACAGGCCTGGGGTACACCAGAGATAGACTTGTTTGCCACCTCACGCAACAAAAAAGTGAAAAAATTTTGCTCACTGAACCCAAACGAACATCCTTTCGCAGTAGATGCCCTACTAATACCGTGGAAATTCTCTCTGGCTTACGCATTTCCCCCAATAGTGATGATTCCAACAGTAGTCTGGAAAATCAGAGAAGACCGAGCAAAAATAATACTCATAGCTCCATTCTGGCCAAGAAGACCATGGTTCTCCCTTCTAAGGCAGATGTCGTTAACAGACCCATGGATTCTGCCAGATGTGCCGGACTTGTTAACCCAGGGACCAGTGACCCACTCTCAGGTGAAGGGCTTCCATCTGGCAGCCTGGCTTTTGAGAGGGCGCTACTAAGCCGCCAAGGTTTCTCACCAGGGTTAGTATCCACCCTATTAAAAAGCAGAAAGCCTATAACGTCTAGAATCTACGGTAGGACCTGGAAGAAATTTTTAGATTTCTTAGGGGAGCCGTTAGGGGATGTAGCTCCAGTGGGTCCCATCCTAGAATTTCTACAAGCAGGCTTGCAGCTAGGGTTAGCAACTAGCACCCTTAAGGTTCAAGTTTCAGCCTTAGGGGCCCTATATAATTGCAACCTAGCATCTAATAGATGGGTTTCACGATTTATAAAATCCTGTGGCAGGTCTAGACCAGTTATTATTCCCAAAATCCCTCCTTGGGATCTAAATCTAGTCTTGGAGGCTTTAACCAAAGATCCTTTTGAGCCTTTACAGAAATTATCACCTAAATTACTCACCCTGAAAACGGTCCTGCTAGTAGCCCTAACATCGGCCCGTAGAGTAGGTGATTTACAAGCTCTATCAATATGCCCTCCTTACACTCAGGTTTTTGATGACAGAATAATCTTAAGACCAGATCCAGCGTATCTCCCCAAAGTAGTCCAAAAATTTCATAGGAGTCAGGAGATCACATTACCATCATTTTGTAATAATCCTAAAAATCCGGGTGAACTAAAGTTCCATATGCTAGATGTGAGGAGATCCATGTTACAATATATAACCATGACTAGTCAGTGGAGGAAAGATCAAACCCTATTTGTAGCCTTTCAAGGTAGTAAAAAGGGATGTGGGGTAGCTAAAAGTACCATTGCTAGATGGATCAGGGAGGCCATTAGTCTGTCCTATTCTGCAAGTGGCACTCCGGTTCCTGACGGCATCAAGGCTCACTCCACCAGAGCTGTGGCTACCTCCTGGGCAGAGAAAGCTGAGGTATCAATTGACCAAATTTGCAAGGCCGCTACCTGGTCCTCACCCTCAACTTTTTTCAAACACACTACCGGCTAGACCTTTCCTCCTCTGCTGACCTAACCTTTGGTAGAAGGGTACTCCAAGCGGTGGTCCCTCCCTAAGGGTTTTTCTTTCTACAAAAGTCTCTCAGGTGTGCCGTCATGGGGGAAGGGAAAACACCAAGGTTACTTACGGGTAGCCGGTTTTTCCGGAACCCATGACGGCACCCGTATATTTCCCCCCCTTTTTTCACCTTTTCGGTGTGCACTATCGTTTTGGGTGTTTTTAATTAATATAATGTGGTGTTGGATTGCCATGTGTACTAACCAGGGGGGCCTCTCATGCTCTGAAAACCAACTGAAGCGACAGAGGTACCGCCCTTTTATTTTCAGTAGGGTTTCCTGTCCTGGCTGGGCGGATCCCCTCTCTCTCAGGTGTGCCATCATGGGTTCCGGAAAAAACGGCTACCCGTAAGTAACCTTGGTGTTTCCCGAGCACGCTCGGGTAACCTCCGAGTATTTTTTAGTGCTCAGAGATTGTTTTCCTCACCTCAGCTGAATGATTTACATCTCTTAGCCAGCTTGATTACATGTGGGGATTCCCTAGAAACCAGGCAACCCCCACATGTACTTATGCTGGCTAACAGATGTAAATCATTCAGCTGCGGCAATGAAAACTAAATCTCCGAGCACTAAAAAATACTCGGAGGACACCCGAGAAATCTCAAGTAATGAGTATCGCTCATCATAATGACAACCTTTGACACACTCGGTGCACGAATGAATGCGTCGCATGGAATTTGTCTTTTTACATCAATTAAGGAATTTCCTTCTCAGACCTTGTGGGGGCATCACAACACAGAAGCAGACCCCAATCAGAGGACGATAAAACTTTCACACTCCTTATGTATGAACTGTTTTCTAATATTTATGGACACAACTATTTATCCCTCTCCCATAATGATAGTTCTGCTTCATATCACTTGTCTTATCTATTGCATTATTTCTGAGCTGTGTTGTGTATAAATGTGATTCCTCAGATTTTGTATTCGGCTGCCTGATGAAGAGACCTGAGTAGTCTTGAAAGCTTGCAATTTATCACCTTTTAATGGCTAACTGAAAAGATATCAACCACTGAGGACTATCAATTCTAAATACTTTTCTAGTTTGCTCTGGGTATTTTGCCAATGTTTATGGTCTTGGTGCTAGTACAAAAGGAAGCTAATTTTCTTGGCAAACAGGAGCTTCCAAATCTTGGTTGATAAGGATTCCTGTATCTAGTCAGTGCCTCTGCTGTGACTGATTCTTTCTACACTGGTTCAGCAGTTATGGCTTCAGAATTGTGTGCAGAACCCATTAAGCAACACATGGGGTCCAAACGGCTACATATTAAAGAATGGTACACACTCTGTGTTTCCACATAATGTGATATGATTGCATATGAATCCAACGAGAAAAACACACTATGTCCCGATATCAAACTGTAATTCGCCTCATAGACATAATAATAATAATAATTTTTATATAGCGCCAACATATTCCGCAGTGCTTTACAGTTTAACAGTTTATACACAACAGTCATAAGTAACAACGTTAAAGATAATACAATTTTTAAAGCAAAAAAGACGACCCCGCTTGTGAAAGCTTACAATCTATAATGAGGTGGGGGGAGATACAAAGTACAGGTGCATATTTACAATGATGGTCCAGCCATCTTGAGGAAGTGTGGGATAGATAAAGGCTGTGTGAGCTGGTCACCAGCCAGTATTTGTGGTGCTGTTGGGTGCAGTGGAGTTTGAGGAAGGGCTTTTCCTCAGATGGTGAATGGGCTGCACACACTCCCACATAAAGTGACTTTGATTAAGGAACGTGATAGGCCTCTCTGAACAGACGTGTTTTTAGGGAGTGCCTAAAACTGTGCATGTTGTGGATAGTCCTAATTTCTTGGGGTACAGCATTCCAGAGGATTGGCACAACGCGGGAGAAGTCTTCGAGCCGGGAGTGGGAGGTACGGATTAGTGCAGAGGTTAGTCGAAAGTCATTTGCAGAGTGTAATGAGCGTGTAGGTCGATAAACAAACAGAAATGAGGGAGAAGTAGTAGGGTGACGCACTGTGGAGAGCTTTGTGGGTGAGAAGGAGCTTGAATTGGATCCTATAATGAATGGGTAGCCAGTGCAATGACTGGTGAAGAGCAGACGCGTCTGAGTGCAGATTAGCCAGATGGTCGACCCTGGATGCTGCATTAAGGATGGACTGGAGACGGGAAAGTTGAGTGAGGGGAGGCCAATTAATAGAGCATTACAGTAGTTCAGGAGGGTTTTTGTTGTTTCCATGGTGAGAAAGGGGTGGATTCTAGAGATGTTCTTTAGGTGTAAGCAGCAAGAGATTGTACACTGCTCAAAAAAATAAAGGGAGCACTTAAACAGAATATAACTCCAAGTAAATCAAACGTCTGTGAAATCAAACTGTCCACTTAGAAAGCAACACTGTTTGACAATCGATTTCACATTCTGTTGTGCAAATGGAATAGACAACAGATGGAAATTATTGGCAATTATCAAGACACACTCAATATAGGAGTGTTCTGCAGGTGGTGACCACAGACCACATCTCAGTATCAATGCTTTCTGGCAGATGTTTTGGTAACTTTTGAATGTTGGTTGTACTTTCACACTCGTGGTAGCATGAGACGGACTCTACAACCCACACAAGTGGCTCAGGTAGTGCAGCTCATCCAGTATAGCATATCCATGCGAGCTGTGGCAAGAAGGTTTGCTGTGTCTGGCAGCGTAGTGTCTAGAGGCTGGAGGCGCTACAGGGAGACAGAACAGTACACCAGGAGACATGGAGGGGGCTGTAGGAGGGCAACAGCCCAGCAGCAGGACCGCTACCTCAGCCTTTGTGCAAGGAGGAGCACTGCCAGAGCCCTGCAAAATGACCTCCAGCAGGCCACAAATGTACATGTGTCTGCACAAACGGTTAGAAACCGACTCCATGGATGATCTGAGTGCAGATGGGGGTTGTGCTCACAGCCCAACACTGTGCAGGATGCTTGGCATTTGCCACAGAACACCAGGATTGGCAAATCCGCCACTGGCGCCCTGTGCTCTTCACAGATGAAAGCAGGTTCACTGAGCACATGTGACATAGTCTGGAGACTCCGTGGAGAGCGATATGCTACCTGCAACATCCTTCTGCATGACCGGTTTGGCAGTGGGTCAGTATTGGTGTGGGGTGGCATTTCTTTGGAGGGCCGCACAGCCCTCCATGTGCTCAGCAGAGGTAGCCTGACTGCCATTAGGTTCCGAGATGAGATCCTCAGACCCCTTGTGAGACCATATGCTGGTGCGGTTGGCCCTGGGTTCCTCCTAATGCAG